>NC_090266.1:793637443-794267443 GCF_040414725.1 Anabrus simplex
GTCCTATATTTTCGGCAGCCTCCTACCAGAACTCTTGATGTGCAAGATCCAACCAAATAAGCTGGGTAAAATTAAATAGTGAACGAGTTACCATCCTGTTTGCCACAGACAAATCAGGCAGCCATGCGCTTAAGCCACTATTAATAGGAATATTTCCAATTCCGAGATGCCTTAAGCGTGTTGACATGACGTCATTACCTAACTCACATGAACACTCAAAAAATGTTTGGGTGACTGGTGATATTTTCGTTATTTAGTTCAATGAAGCCTTGGCTCTATCAGTGCAACGCCATCTACGGTCACTTAAACCAAATACAGTAGAGACAATATGCGACACCTACGGATTTAGCCTTGTTAAAATGGGAGACAATTCGACGGTGGCGCTCCTAGTGACTTGACCAGAAACGTCGCGCTAAATGTAAATATCAGTGGAAATGCATATAGGAAAATGGATAAATAAATTACGTCTAGAAAGAAAGAAAGAAAGTATTATTGAGATATTAAATTCGAAGTTGCTAAAGCAATTCTGGATAAATGAATGAAGAATTATTTAAAAGGTTATTATATAAAGACTGAAATTAGACATATAAACAAGATGTGAAATGGACTGCTGTGAAAGGGGTTGATCTTTCATTTATGCATTACGTTTTTAGCTTTAACATTCCTGCCTGAACTTTTACGGTTAGATTTGTCTTTTTCCTCATTTAAAAACATTGTATCATCACATTAAGGCAATTGTCCATAAAAATATCGGCACATTCCTTACACACATGATGCAATGAATTAGCATTTAAAATCTGGACAATTTTCCTCTTACCATGAAGCCTACTAACAGAAAGAAAATCTATACAATCTATAAAATGCCGGCTTTAATCTGAGAAGAGGGTTAAAGGAAAGAAAAGTATGAAAATGTTGTCGATAGTGATGCTTTGAGGAATATTTACGTACAATTAGAGTAAGAACGTAACATACACTTGGCTGTATAGTCGAGGATTTTTGAAGTCGCTGGCCTGGAAATGATCTGAACAGATCTTATAATTCTTATATAAGCGTAACGTCCCTTTCTTGTACACCTTAACCAAATCACTTCTGTGACATTTCAAAACCCACAGATCACACCTACAACAACACATCGGTATTGAAGGTTAACTGCTGCACTATACAACAAAATATGCGTATTATATTTTCAGCCAGTTAATGTATGGGTCGAGCAGGTCAGAAGATTATGAAGTACTATAAAAATCTCTTTGTCACTGGAAGAATATATATGCAAACGCAATAATACTTACATTTTCTTGTCACGAGGGAAACCGAAGAAAGACCGCGTATTCTTCTCTACTTCATAGTTACTGCAGCCAAACTCAGCACATACCTTTCCCCTCATGTTGAGAGGAAATATCGAGGTATGTCTCAAGCTACTATTTAATTATGTCAACTCACTGAAAACGCATAAATAACACCAAAAATCTCACACACAAATACACGTGCTATTATGACAGAATCAGTAGTTCTCAGGTCTACCCGCTAGAGAGAGCTCTAATAGCTGCCCCTCGATATCTCGCTGAGTGTCGCGTATTGTCTCTACTGTATTTGCTTAAATTTGAAGAGCAGGCTGTATTCCTCATAGACCATTGTCAAACACATCTACTTAAAGATCTTCTGCAGTCAAGAAATGGGAAAATAAAAGCCATCTTCTTTCCAAAGAACTGCCCAGCAATGATCCAACCATTGGATCACACATTATCATAGTGTTTCATACACACTACTGCATTGATCTGCTCAGTGCTGCAGTGAACTCCGTTAACGAAATGAGCATCCACGAGGAATCTGTCACTCTTAAGACCGTCGCGTATTCAGTAGGTCGCGCATGGAAAAGTCTCATTACAGTTAGTACGGCTACCACTCATAAATGAAGGGAAAAAATTATATTGAAGAAACAGGAAAAGTTACCAATAAAACTGCCCTGATGTCGGATTCACTTCTAGTGATATTGAATCCGAACGTAGTGTTCTCCGTTGTGACGTTGCTCTTGAACACTTACTTGAACAAAGGGGCTGAAGTTGAAAATAATGAGTCGTTTTCAGAGTGAGTTCAATATGAAAAAGTAATCCATGCAATTCGGAAGGAGAAAGAATAAGATGGTAATAATGTTAGTGGTGAAGGAATTGTAGAAGCAGAAGGAGATATACGGAATGCGAGTGAAGTTCTCACCCACATAAACAAGACTAATTCATGGATGGGGAGGCAACGTGACTCTAATCACGTTCATCTTCTGCATCTCGCCGATATAAAACAATGTACAGAAAAGAAAGTGTAGTGTAAGGCGTCAAAAATTCTTACGAACTTTCTTTTAAAAGGTAATAAATAATGGTACAGAAAAATGTAGGTTCAATGAGAATTGGTGTAGTTCACTAGAGGAAGCCCAGGTGTCTACTGTAGATGGTACGTTCTCTGTGTGTTTCAAATGCAGTGTTCTTCATGAAATCGTGTTCTCTTAGAGCTTACTATTTTTCCCAATCTTCTGTCGCCCTATAAGTCACTTTCCATTTACCGTGCTCAAGCTATAACGCGGAGTAAAATACGTCCCAGACAACGCCGTGAAATCCAGCTTCTACTGTAATTGGTTTCTCAGTAGTTACAAATATCGGGACTTAAATCCCATTTACTTCAGTCAGAGAATTCGCCCGTTCACCTTTGCCATAACGGTGTTTGGGTGGAATTGTGTGAGAAATAAATCAAGCCAAGAGAAATACTTCAGACCGTTTCCGGCCGGATTTCCCAAGGAAATGTCAAAGTCACTCAACGAAGTGCAGATAATAGCCATGTTGTGTACAAGTCAAACTCCACATGTTGCTGGCACAATTAGGGAAATCACTTTTGTTTCAAAATAATGTATCTCACAAGTTAGATTTTTGTTGCTATTTGCTTTACGTCGCACCGACACAGATACGTCTTATGGCGACGATGGGATAAGAAAGGCCGAAGAATGGGAAGGATGCGGCTGTGGCCTTAATTAAGGTGTGAAAATGGGAAACCACGGAAAACCATCTTCAGGGCTGCCGATGGTGGGGTTAGAACCCACTGTCTCCCGGATGCAAGCTTACAGCTCCGCGCCCCTAACCGCATGACCAACTTGCCCGGTTACAAGTTAGATAAGAATGAAACATTTTTCTCTATTGGTCACTTATTATGCGAGGGAACAATGCAAGAAATACCAAGTTTACGTGTAGAACTCCAAAACTTGCTGACAGAAACGTTTTTCAGAGTTAAAATTTGTTAAGGCGTAACGTTTCAAACAGGTAATGGTAGTGAAGTTCTTTAGCTATAAATAATGATGCCTATGCATGGTTCCGTACGTTCATGTGAATTTTTCAGCATAAACATTTTCTATATATTAACAAAGGGAAGTGTTCTCATGAGGGATGAAAATTCAATTCTTCACTAGAAAATGACAACTTGTAATTCTATAATTCTATTTCCTTCAGGAATGGTGAATTTTTTAAACTACGCAATTTATTCCATTTTGGCTTATTATAAATCAGAAATCACGAATGTATCGTTAGAAAACCCTTTTAAAGATGTATTTATTAGAAGTTTTATTCCTCTACCTCCTTGCACACCACGTACAACTAAATTGTACCACCACCTCTGAGCTTATTGATTGATCCATTCATTGAAAGTAAAATGAAGTCTATGCAATTACAGAGGTTTAATCATGAAGTTTCATTTGACAAGTTCCATCTTACTAATGTATGTCTACTCCTTAATCCAGTTTCTTGATACTGGTTCAGGGATGAGGTATTAATTTATGTAAATTGTTTTTGCGGCAGGATGCCCTTCCTGACACGGCCCCAGTTGATGAGCTAATGAAGATGAAATGAGCTATGGTGAATGCGAATTGGATGAGCAGGTGAAATGAATCGTCTGTGGCCTATGAATAGGAACTCTCTCGACTTTTACCAGGAAGTAAAAATGGGAAACCACCAAAAACCATTCTCAGGACGGGTTCATACTGACGCATTTCCCGAATGAAGAGCTTGGCTCCATAGCCGTAGTGCATTAACACCCGTGAGCACTCCGCTCGGTAAGTTAAATCCTACTGATAGAAAATTAATCTGTACTGTACGAACCAGAAAATCACTACATAATATCTCCGTAAATTTTTCCTAAACTATTTTCATCGTGGTTATCATCATCATCTTGTTTTCTGTACTATTTATAAAATATGCATTACCGTCTAATGTACCGTATTCCAAAATTCACCTAAGATGACTACGTTGAATATATCAGACTGGAAGTGAAGATAGTCAAATAAATGATATTTCACTTTATTCTTGAATTAGTAATTGGTCCAAAATTACTGTACTTCTCACTTTCAATTTTTTCTCAATGGGCGGATATCGATCGATGTATCGATTATATGACGTTTCAACAGATTGTCACATAAGAGTGATTGCGTCCTATAAATGTGCAGAGTCTAGTATCAACGAGATAATATATATGATAGGTACTAGTTATTGGCGGCCTGCTATAAAGGAGAACCAAAGCAATTCACTTCACAGACTATCAACCCTCACAGATGCTAGGGAAGAAAATCCCGTGATGTTCCTAATCTCTCCGTAAATTCATCAAGTACATATCAGAGCATTTAACACTGCTCGGTGCTGATGTGTTAATGCTGATCTGTGAAACATAAAAAAGGAGAAAAATCCAGTTGGTTTTTAGTGACACATATTCGTTACGCACAGTTTCTAATTTATATATATTGATAAAAGAGTACTATTAACAATAATTGAATTTCCTTTTTAAGTACGTGCAGACGTGTTCATTATAGACTGTAATGTCTTTCAGCGTTCAGTCTACAAGCCTCTGTGAATTAACTAACCACGGCCACATTCCTCTATTCATATCTAGCCTGTAGCCTCTTTAGTTCTATGCCCCTTCTCTCCAAATTATTAGAAACGCAGTCTAACCATCATTATTTCGCCTCCCTCTACTTCTCTTACCCTACTTAATAGAGTTCACTATTCTCCTAGGTAACCTATTCTTCTCCATTCGCCTCATATGACCCAACACCGAAACCGATGTATGTGGAGGGCTTCACCCATCGAGTTCATTCCTAACTTGGCCTTTATCTACTCACTCCGAGCAGCCTCCTGTCATTGTTCCTACCTATTTATACTAGCAATCATCCTCGCTACATTCGGGTCTGTTACTTCTGGCTTATGAATAAGATATCCTTAGTCCACTCAGCTTTCACTACCATAAAGCAAATTTGGGGTGAAAACAGACCGGTGTAAGGATAGTTTCTTCTGGGAACTGACTTCCTTCTTACAGAATACCGTTGATCGCAACTGTGAACTCACTGCATTAGATTTGCCGCACTTTCCAATCTCACTTACTATTCTGGGAGAACTCACATCCTACATACACTCATGTTCATACGATGACGTAAAAAAACAAAACCCCTTGATAGACTACAGGTAGGAAGTTCATATTCAGAGAACATGTTCATTAGTATGTTCTGCAGAAACGATTAGCATCTCAGTCAGCTAGGTTCAGCACGTGTACTGTTACCTAGTGGGCACTGGGCCCTCCATGTGCACTGATAACGTGTTCCATGCGTGATGGCATCGACGCGTATAAGGCGTGAATGGCGTCCTGGGGTATAGCCATCGATGCTGCATTCACATGGTTCCACAGTTCATATTTGGTGGTTGGCATTGGGTCACATCGCCACACCCGTCGGTTCACCATATACCACACATTTTCGATTGGCGACGAGTCTGGTAATCAGGCAGGCCAGGACAACAGTCTGACATCCTGTGACTATAAGAAGGTACGTGTTCATGCAGCAACATGTGTTCGCGCATTGTCCTGCTGAATTATGGCACTTGGGGTGTCTTGCAGAAAGGGTATGGCTACGGGAGATCGCAGAATGTCATTCACGTAGGCCAGACTGGTCATAGTGCCCTGGACACGCACCAACTGTGATTTGTGGTTGTACCAAATAGCACCCCACAACATAGGCCTTGAGTTGGCGTTGTATGTCTTGTGCGAATGCAGTCAATGTGATGCCTCTCCCTCTGTATGCAGCGAATAAAAATGTGGTCATCATCTTCAAATGAACATGGATTCGTTTGAAAACACTATCTGCTGCCATTCCTGTCCCCAGTGACGTCGTCCAATACACCATTGCAGTCTAGCATGTTGTTGCACATCAGTCAAAGGTTAGCGGTGAAGTGGACGACGCGCCGGTAACTCATACCGCGATAAACGGTGACGGACTGTCACTCCAGATACTGTACGATGTGTTCCACTGTTCCACTGTTGCGACAGAGCCGAGGAGGACGCAGATCTATCCTGCAATGCCATTCGTATGAGATGTTGATCTTCTCGAGTGTGGGGGGGTCGGTGTCTGTGTGGTGCAACCAGACTCATCCCTTCGTATTCTATGGCCTTCTGAGAATCATTCTGAACACACCCGTTGCACTGCCGACACACTTCGTCCTACACGAGCAGCAATTTCCCGGATGGACGCATCACGTTCTCTCATTCCATTAATGCGCCCTCATTCAAACTCACTAATTTGATGGTACGGTTCTCGCATACGCCTGAGAGGCATCCTGCACGTCTGCTCATGTCACACTGATCTATTAACTTCGATTTATAGCGACAACGAGAGCCGCAGGTGCATTTTATCAGTCGGTGGTGGTGCGCCATAATATCGATGTGGACCTTCAACCTGCGGGCCGACATGGTTCAAATGATAATCATTTCTTCAGAATATACTAGTGCACATGTCCTGTGAATATCAAATTCCTACATCTAGTCTATCAAGGAGTTCTGGTTTTTATGAACATGAGTGTACTTGATATTAACTACCTATTCCAGTTTTCTATTCCCAACCTGACATTGAATTATCTTAGGGTTCTTACCTTATTACATAGCTTTAGTCTTGGAAAGGCCAATTTTCGTGTAATACTCGTTGCACATACTCTGAAGTTCCAAAATATTACACTACAGGTTTTCAGCAGTGTCTGCCATTAAGATCAAGTTGTCAGCATAGGCCAGACTGTTTACTACATTTTAACCTAATGAATCCTCCCTGTCACTTAGTACCATTCAGTAGATGATCGATGGAAACTATGAACAACAAAGGTAAAACTCTTATAAAAACTTTGAACCAAGAACTCATTCTACAATCACTTCCCTCTGCAGCCCAATCTTTGATTGCTTTTAATATTCTACGCTTTGAGGCTAACATATCTTCCCTAGGCACTCTGTCATATGCCTTCTCTATATCTATGGAACATAAATATAATTAGCTATGCCTATCGAAGCATTTTTCATTTGCCTGGCGCATACTGAAAATCTGATCCTGACGGTCCCTCTGTTGTCTGAATCCACGCTGATTTTAAACTGACTTACTTTACACAACTGATCGCACCTTCCATTCCAAAATGCCAAAGTGTACCTTGCCTGGTATACTGTTCTATGAAATAACACGATAGTTATTGAAATCCTTCCTGTTCCCTTGCTTATAGAAATGTGTAATTACTGCATTCGACCTATCAGAAGGTACCTTACTAAAATTCCTTGATAATCTTATTACTCTAGGAAGCCATGTCATCCCTGCCGTATTTCACCATTTAAGGTGTAATTTTATCTATTCCTGCTGATTTATGACTATGGAGATTTTTTACCTTTCTTTCCACTTCCTCAAGAGTAATTTAACTAACACCGTTATCCTCCTCCCCATGACCATGGGTGTTCGCGTCGTCACCAAAACAATTTCGTTTTACACTGAGAAGATTTTTCAAAATGTTCCTTACACATATCCAGTGATTACCTGTGATCTATTATGAGTTCATCTGATTTACCCAAAACACTATGCATTTATTTTTTCCTTCCATTTCATTCATTTTTACTGTCCAGAACGTTTCGTTGCTGCTAACCACCCTTTCCAGTTTATTACCAAAATCTTCCCACGACCTCTTCATGGAGTCAATAACTATTTGTTTCACTATATTTCTTTCACTTACGTACAATTTCATATTTGCATTAGTCCTTGTTTGGTGCCATTTCTGGTACACCTCCACCCCTGTTTTCGTTTACAAACTGCTCTCACTTCGTCATTCCTCCAAGACATTCGCATTTGTGTGTCTTTACACACAGTTGTTTCTGGGCATTGCATTGCTGTTTCCATTACATTAACCTTGTATGACTCCCATTCACTTTCTTTATCCCGAACCTTCTTACTGTCCGTTGTTTAGAAATTTTCACTAATAATACACATGTACTTCTGTATAATTTCGTCGTCATGGAGATTTTCTAATCTTATTCGCAGTTTAACTGGCAGGAGGTGTACCCCAGGTACAATTATTAAACTGCGCACCTTCTACAAGTCCATCTAGGTTATCTAACTTGAACTGATTTTATGCAAGATACTTGGGTTTTCAATTGTTGGGTGTCTCTAGCATAGGTCTAAGTGCCCCTCTGGCGGGATAAACGACAATTAATTCTTAAGGCAAAATTGATTTTGACCGTTGGCTAACCTTACTTTTTAAAGATTATTTTGTTCATGTATCGAAGTTGTCTACACTTCCTCTGTTCCTTCTTCAAAGCTATCAACGAATCAGAAATTTGTAAATATTTTCGCTAGCTAATTGAAATGGGGAGTGTGTACTGAAATCCAGCCTATCTATAAAGAGTTCCGGAAACTTTCCCTTGAAATACTATAAAAACTGGGGGATTAGGGCCGTATTGGCAACTTCTTCGCTCCACCTTAGTGAGTGCAGCGTGTTCTTCGGGGGCAGGGGCCACGGTCGGTGTTCGGAAGGCCCAGCAACTCAAGGTAGTGGCAGAATTTTCATAACATATGATAACTCCGGAATACAGACTGAGGGGAAAATTTCAGACCTCTCCTCTTTAATGTAAATATCTAAACCTGGTCATTTAAATGTAGAATTTTCGTACGTTCTGAAGACTCTGTTCTATTCCCTATTGGGAATTATGCCCTCTGTTGATTTCCATTCGACTTGGTATGGGGTGACTAAAGTTTCTAATCATCTAAAATTCTTAAAACCCTTTTGGAATTTAATGTTTCTCATTTAGTAACTGTCCGACTCGTTGTCTGAATGGTCAGCGTACTGGCCTTCGGTACAGAGGGTCCCGGGTTTGATTCCCAGCCGGGTCGGGGATTTTAACCTTCAACGGTTAATTCCAGTGGCCCGGGGGCTGGGTGTTTTTGCTGTCCCCAACATCCCTGCAAGTCACACACCATACATAACACTATCCACCACCACAATAACACGCAGTTACGTACCCATGGCAGATGCCGCCCACCCTCATCGGAGGGTCTGCCTAATAAGGGCTGCACTCGGCTAAAATAGCCACACGAAATTATTATATTTAGTAACCCCAGCATAGAATAGGCTTAGCCTCGGCATCCTTGATCCGTAAGCACAATTAGGGTTTTAAAATATTCTAGAAGGAGTGTAAGTGTTTCGCCTCTTAGCCTTTTGTTCAAGGCCAAACATGTTCAACTTTTTTTTAACATTAAGCCAATTTAATATAGGCACTCATTGCCCCTGTTTACGTTTCTGGAACAAAAAAGTGAAAAAATGTTGAACAGAAGACAACCCCAAACAAGGGCTGCGTGACTGTAAACTGTATTTGAAGATTGTCAGGTATAACCGTGTGCGCTGCAAGAAATGTATGCCTCTGAGAGGCTTGACTATGTTAACTTTTGGAGCTCAAACTTCTAGGCTATGTAAAATACTGGAGCATACATGCTCTTATAATCCCTTCTTACTGTCCGTTGTTTAGAAATTTTCACTAATAATACGCATGTACTTCTGTATAATTTCCTCGTCATGGAGATTTTCTACTCTTATTCGTCTGCAAAGAGATTACAGTTAATTATTATAATAATAATTGTACCTGGGGTTCACCTCCGGCCAGTCAAACTGCGCACCTTCTATAAGTCCATCTAGGTTATCTAACTTGAACTGATTTCATGTATGATACTTGGGTTTTCAACTGTTGGGTGTCTCTAGCTCTCTGTAAGAGCTATAATACTCATCCCCTTGTATGGTATATTATCATGTTGACAATTCTCTCAAGGTTCGTACCTGATGTTTTAGACTTTAAGACATTGTTGTTAGAGCTGACGAGCTCATTATACGTCGCTATTGTTCGTTACGATCTTCTATTTATAAAATTTTACATTAAAAAGGAAAAAATAAAATTTCGAATTTCGTTGGTGCTCGTTGGTTCGTTATGCTCTAGTAAATTCCTTGTCCGCCCATTCACCCCGGCAACTTCTTACTCCTCTGTTATCCACGAAATTTCCTTAATAATAATAATCACCCACAAGAGAATCAAATATACGCACTGCATGAAGCAGTGATAGCAATGAAGGAAAGACCGTAGCTCAGGCTAGATAATATCTGAAAACGATAGAATAATATTACTTGAAAATCAGAAATCTGTGTTTTACTCTTCCTTTCCCATCTTAGTACCCTTATATATGAGAACCAAAAAGCTATGAAATTTCTTCGACTGGATCTCAAAAGGAGGGAATCGTAGCTGGACACATTAGTTGAGGCGAACAAGAGAAAAAGGGATGTTCATCCCTTATAATCAATAGAGTAATACAATTGATTTTACTACGAAATGAACGAAGAGAAGCCTGGAAGCGACAAATGAAATAAGGTCACTACAACGTTAGGTAACTGGTGTCAATTTGGAGTCATTTTGACCATGAAACAAAGAACCAAAGCATACCATTAATCTACACATCACCGGGCGAGTTGACCGTGCGGTTAGGAGCGCGCAGCTGTGAGCTTGCATCCGGGAGATAGTGGATTCGAAACCCACTGTCGGCAGCCCTGAAGATGTTTTGCCGTGGTTTCCCATTTTCACACCAGGCAAATGCCTGGGCTGTACCTTAATTTTGGCCACGCTTGCTTCCTTCCCATTCCTAGAACTTTTCTCTCCCATCGATGCCATAAGACCTATCTGTGTCGGTGCGACGTTAAGCAAAATAGCAAAAAAAATTCACCTCGATGGAGAGATACGTAGTGTATGATCTTGGGTGCGAACAGTTCTCTTCAGAATATCCTATAAACACATATTTTTTAGGATGTACTGAATTCATACACTATAGTTATTTCCTTGAAGTGTTCATTATGCTCCTAGTTCCAATTCTGATCACATGGGTCCCGTGACACGATATGTTATCGTGTTGGGCTACAAGAACCCATGAAGGGCATCAGCGATAGGAGATCAATGAATACTGATGAAAACTGAATATCATGAAAAGAAGGTTCCTGACTCAGGCGACAGTGCGCCGGCCTATCATTGGTGGGTTCCGTGATTCAAATCCCGGTCACTCAATGTGAGATTTAGAATATGCTGGAAAATGCGGAGACGAGACAGGTTTCTCTCCGATTACTCCTCCTTTCCCTGTCATCTTTTGTTCCAGAAACACTCTCCAATATCATTTCATTTCATCTGTCAGCCATTAATCATTGCATACGAGTAGTGAGACAGGCCTCGGACGCCGGCACAATTTCTGTCCACGACGCTAGTATGGGGCTTCATTCATTCCATTCCTGACCCGGTCGAACGACTGGAAACTGGCTGCGGATTTCCATTTCCACTGAATGTCAAGGACATACTTGATGTGTAATATCTCAACGTAATTGAAGTCGATATCTTACCCCGTTCATACAGCAGCATTTATCGCAATCTTGGCAGTTAACAGACTGGCCGTTGTTTAACCTTATTCTGGACGTTTACAAATTGTCACACAGAAGTGTTTCACTTCATGATGTGCATATCGCTTTATTATGCCTTAATTTTCAAAACCTCAATGTGAGGTTAATATTAGCCTACTACAATAAAGATTTCAGACGGATGATATTTCCCTCCCAATTAGTTTAATGTCGCACCAACTCAGGGAGGTTTACGGCGATCAATAAATATCTTGTACCGGGAGAGTTGGCCGTGCGGTTAGGAGCGCGCAGCTGTGAGCTCGCTTCCGGTAGATGGTGGGTTCGAATCACACTGTCCGCAGCCATGAAGATAGTTTTCCGTGGTTTCCCATTTTCACACCAGGCAAATGTTTGGGATGTACCTTAATTAAGGCCACGGCCGCTTCCTTCCCATTACTAGGCCTTTCCTATCCCATCGTCGCCAAAAAACTATCTGCGTCGGTGCGACGTAAAGCAACTAGCAAAATAAATAAATAAATAAATAAATAAATAAATAAATAAATAAATAAATAAATAAATAAATAAATAAATAAATAAATAAATAAATAAATAAATAAATAAATAAATAAATAAATAAATAAATATCTTGTAGCAAATGGAAATGAATATGAATAAAAAACAAACCACTAGATATAATGGGAAAACTAGTTAGAATTGAATATGTGTCCGGGAAGCGTTGAAATGCCCCGTGGAGTTATGTGTTAATTATCCAGGATGTTCGGATGAGAATGCCTCCGAGATAACGTTGATGGTTGAATGTATGTCAGTGAAGACTTGAAATACTCCGTGGATTTATTTGTTGAATATCCAGGATATGCGAGTGGCCCCTGGGATAATATTTAATGGGATGCCCGAGCTGTCATGTTGACACGTGATTAATATTCCAAGTGAGACCGCAGTGGCTCGATGTGGCAACATACAATTCAAAGTAAGTCAATCAATGTATAGAACACTACGTGATCTCAAAGAATTAGATATCATGAAGCGTACAATAGGAGCGATTACACTCCAAGTGAGTGTATAAATCTGGCGTGTTTCAAAATTATCCTTCACCTACGAGTTACTACCACAGGTAGTTCAGAATAGAACAGGTGGCTGGTATGTTTCCAAGGAGCGAGCCGAGATTTAAACATTCCGTTACGAGTTTGATGTATTTTAGACCACTCCAAGCAAGGTAAGACTTCACTTCCTGAGTTTTTAAGGATAGAAATAATAATATTTCATATACTTCGTTGATAAATGAACGTTGAAGTCGTTTATATACCTGAATGTAGCTGTGTTTAAGGTATAGAGGGACTTGTTACTATTGACCGTTAATCATTTTTATTTTGGGAATGGATGTTTCCAGGCGCGGTTTCTCCATAAGGGCTGCAGTTCCTCCCAGTGCTTGGCGAACGCGAACAAAAATATAATTGCATATCCGAAATGTTTACTTCCTTTGAATTATTTAAATTATATACTGTAACTCATTCTAAATCTGCCTGGGCTGGACATGGTGAGTGCCGTAGCAATCCAAAGAGTACGTGACACGTTGTCACTAGCAAGCAGCAAGGCTGGATTTCCACAATTCGGGCTGCGCCCTGCCCGCGTGCTGCGCAGTTCACTCTGCGCACGGACAAAGTGGAAAGGGAGTCGAATGCGACAGCATTCCAGCCGGACTGCAGCCTGACCAGCCCCAGCCAAGCGGTTACAGTATTTTCGAAGAGCAAGTAGTGTGTCGTGTATGTTGCGCCTTATAACAATCAGTATTTATAAAGTGTCAATTATTTTGAACTGTAAAGTGTGCATTTACCGGTTTCATTGCCTCAAGGAGACTGTTAATTGTAGTTAAAATTTTATGAATAGACATGGGAAAGAATAGTGTAGGTATTCACAAGGCATTTCACAGTTACAATTAACGCTCGCCAATATTGCCAACCCAATTTTCATTTAATACGGTAGATCATCATCCAGTATAAGCTAGAAAAAGCTAAATGAGAAGTAGAGACAGTTTAAAAATAAGCCAAATTGAGAACTTCCTAACTGCCTGACTGAATTTTGAAACATATAAAACTGCATTTAAACTTGAAAAATCTGAATATCTGCATTTAAAATGGAAATTATGAAAATTAACATTCATTAAATAAAATACACACTCGTCGAACCTTGTACTCACACTTACTTGTTACCTGCTTACTTACACATACGTTATTTGAAGGGCGCCAGCTGTCACTCAGTACAGCAATAATAGAATGAGACTCTTGACCATATCTAGGGTGTGGGGTAATAAGCTTACTTTTGACAACATACCATATAAGTTCTGGGAAAAGGAGATTGGCGTTCGGTTTCCCCATTAATTTTGAGGTTAAGATATTTTACTGTCAATGAAATGAAACTATGAATTCGTTTGATAGAACAATATATATTCTTTAAATAATATATCAAAAAATAGTGAGTCTTGTTGCGATAAAACAGATGAGAATATGAAATTATGACATTGCAACTGACAGAAACTAGGCATGAATTTGAATTCTTCTTGACCGGACATTTAACAATTTATACGAAATATTTCCCTCACTGATTCACTTGACTGTACCTTCAACACATTGAGTGTAATTACGACGTAATCCATTGCTCTGGGGTTTACTGTAGATGTGTCACGCCTAACGTGGTGATACATCCTTGAGACTGCTTCTTCTCCATATCATCTGACTTCTTTGTAAGTCAATATGGTATGACCTCTTGGTAGGTCCAGGGTTGCCCTCTCTGACTCCTTGGTAAGTGACGGACCAACCATTTGGTCTCACTCTCTCAATGACCAATAATGGCTCACTAAGTCTTCACCATCTCTCGTTCACACTGGTTGGCTGACCACTTAAGGCCTCTTGATCTAGTAGACTACTTCACTGTACTGCATCCGTATAAGTAATGACTGACGCTACAACATGGAGCTACCTTATATAGACGTAGGTTGACACAACTACGTAATCTCCAGAAATAACAATGACATACTCCCACCTACGCGACAAATATTACATCCAGTGGTGAAATAGCCCCGCGGCGATAAGTCCGTGCGCGCATATCTAAATCAATACGATGACATAGCCATGGAGTGGCGATGACTTGGCAGAATCGCCAACAATATTGCACAATGCACCAACGTCACATCCGATCTCTGATATATACAACAATTCTCACTGTACAGGTATTGAGTGTTATACTACACATACGTATATATGTATACATCTAAGTGCAATCTTGCAAGCAACAGGCAATTGCAAAATTGAATAAAACGGATAATTACAATAATAGTACAATATCACAGATAACATAATAATAATACTGACATAATAATAATAATAATAATAATAATAATAATAATAATAATAATAATAATAATAATAATAATAATAAAATACAGATAAAATCATACAATAATAAAAATACAGATATCATCTTGTAACGGGATTTGAACCGTTACAATTCGCCTCCCTCATAAATAAATCGAAGAACAAAGAATCGATTGATTTATGAACAAAATTTTATATATAACACTGACACAGATAAACACTTTAAATGAGTATACAACAATAATTTTCTTTTTCAACATCCATACATTTTATAAAATAACACAAATATGAGAATTCTTCTCGCACATTGCCATCGTAGATAACTGTCCAGTGTCCCATTCTCTCTCTTTCTCTCATACAAATCACAAGAGTATAGCACTTGATTTAACACACACAAATAATTTTCAATCAATATACAACATTCTTCTCCTTTTTTTTTAACATATCAAAATATTTTGTGAAAATTCACTTATATGAGAACTGTTCTCGCATATTGTTATCGCAGATAACTGTCCAATGTCCTGTTCTCAGTTTTTTTTTGTCACACAGTACATGACAATGTAGCACTTATTCTTCCAATACACCAATACGACACTTGGTTCACACGCAAATCGTAGATGTCAGTTTTATTTTGCCAGTTTCTCACAAAATATAATCATCTTACTCTTATTTCAACAAATCTCACGTGAAATACTTCTTTAAGTTCTTAATGTTGTAAGTACCGACAATCTTCCCTTCCTGATCTTTTAAGGAATATGCACACTTCCCGATACGGCTCACAATAGTGAAATACCCCTGATACAAAAGAAAGAATTTAGACATATTTCCCGCCTCTGCAGATGATGAAATGGAACTCTGAGTAGCACTCTGTCACTCAACTGAATCAATTTTGCCCTTATTAACTTATATATCTCAAGAAATCACATCCTTCTTGGCAACAATAATTAAAGGATCAATACTATAGCTACAAGATGGTTCAATTATTCCGTAATCCAGCATAATGTTTATTTGTTCTTAGACTTCACTAGCATTTTTAAGTTGAATGGGGTACTTACCTCCCACAAACGATCAATGGTCATTTACTACAAATTTATGTTCATATACGTGTTCTTCCTCACTTACCACTAAATACATCTCGATGCTTACCTAACATCGACCACAATTACTCCTCCTGTAATTCACTCAAATTACCTCACGTCACTGCCTCATACCGACGATCCCTCAGATCCTGGTCGTATAGACACGTAACACACCCAGCAACACATTTCCTCTCACTAGGAACAACTTCACTTACCTCTCATATATTTCAATGAACACACGTCACCAACACACTTACCTCAGACCATCATAATTAACACGTACTTCTTTGCTAGTTTCCTCATAGAAAGAACACACACTACCTAAATCAAAGTCTACTCTACTTCCATGATTTGCAACCAAGTCAGCTCCTAAAACAACTGAATACACAAGTTTTGGTATAACAAGGCGTGGCTGAAACTTACAATTATCTTCAATTATGATTGGTACCGCTATCATATTATTTACTCACTTTGACTCACCCAACGGCTGTTATAAGATCTGATAGTACCTTCACTTACCTTCTTCATATCACAATTTTCATCATCGGAGTTATTCCCTCACTACTTACATCACATTCTCGGCATTACAAGTACTTACATCACTTACCAGAACACTTCTTACGTCTAACTTACTGCTACCATTAATTACTTCATTATCTACGACTACGGCACTACTTAAATATCTCACTTAACATTACTTAGGTCACAATCACACTATACTTAAATCTACTTTCACTACATAACTACTTGTAATAAATACCAGTTCATCTTCTAACTTCGGCCTGTCCACTTAATTTACCCGATTCCCTGTGAGTCTGAAATACTCTGACTCGATAACGACACCTGGATAACATTCATATTCAGACTATCATAGTCTCTCTGATAACTCAAATCCGTACGCCTCCCATCTTCCGATTCTCTCTGATTACTCCTCTGACCTTCTCTCTCATAACTCAAATACATACGCCTACCATCTTCCGATTCTCTCTGATTACTCTTCTGACCTTCTCTCTCATAACTCAAATACATACGCCTCCCATCTTCCGATTCTCTCTGGTTACTCATCTGATCCTCTCTCTCACAACTCAAATCCATACGCCTCCCATTTTCCAATTCTCTCTGATTACTCTTCCGACCACTATCACCATCAAAACAACTATTAATCTTCTGCGGATCATGATCACCCCCTCTCCTCTGATACACGGCTAACATTTTTCCCTCTCTCTCTACTATGCTACTTTCCTCAGACATCATGCGCTCTCTCTCGCGCGCGCGCCCTTGCACACATTCCTCCCAAAGCCTATCAATGAACACTTTAATCTCTTCTAAATTGGACCTATTATCCCAGTACACTCGAAACCATATTTTACTTTCACCGATAAAAACATTCGACAAGATTTCCACCACGTATTCCCATTCAATAACATTATTCCTCAACTTACTTGCAAATCTTTTCTCAACTACTTTTACAAATTCTATAGAATTAAACTGTTTTCCAGAAAACTTGGTTAAATCACGATCCCTACTGAACAAACCACTCACTACTAGCACCTCTACCGCCATTTTACCTGTAACATCATGCCGTATCACTTCCTGGCAACTCAAAATTTCTTCTTCCGCTCCTCTCTCATCCTTCTCTTCCTCTATTCTCACGTCTTCCTTCAATTCTTCCTCTCTTTCTCTTACCTGCTGTGATAGCGTTTTCTGTTCGCTCCGTAGTTCAGTGACCTCCACAAGTTTGCTTTCAATCTGCTCGATTCTACTAACCTGTTGCCCCGTATTTTCCCCAACTGCATTGTAAATCTTGTCCAATCTTTTCTCGACTACCTCATGAATTTCTTCCCGATTACTAGAAATTTTATTCCTTAATTCTTTAATATTCTCCGTACAAGTTCCTTTGACACGCTCAATTTGAGTATGAAGATCGCTCCGATTCAACTCCATTTCTTCTCTAAGGTCAACACACTCTTTGTTTAACTTATTTTCTAACTTAGATATTTGATTAGTTACCTCTACTATCTTAGTATCTATTTTATAATTTAGTGATTCACTTAGAGCATCTATTTTCTCATTGGTCACATTAAAATTTTCTTTATTACTGCCAATTAATTCTTCCATTTGTTTCTTATTATTTTAATTACTACTAATTACTTGTTCCATTTTACTACTTAGAGAGTTAATCTGTTTATTACAATTTTCATTATTAGTACTAATTAATTCTTTCATCTCTTTATTATTTTCCTCCATGCGTTTCTGACTATTTTCACTACTACTACTAAAAAATTCTTTCATTCCTTTCATCTCTATCTTACTATTTTCACTCAGTTTTTTACAGTTTTCATTACTGATCTCGGTAAATTTGGACATCATCAAATTTATAAAATCTTGGTTCATTCCCCCCGCGATCTCCTTTTGGGTTTCAGTGTGCTTCTCAATTTCTGCACTTTTCTGAATTACCCCAGAAGCTTCCATCGTCTTCACCTGCTCCCTATTCTGAATTTCACCTTGGATGTCCGCAGAAACAATGACCTCGTCGTCACATGACTTGTTATTGTCTTCCTTGTCCATCTTTGGTTCACTAGTGATAGTACGCGATCTCAAATTAATTTCCCTCTTCAAATCCCTTGACATATCCCCAAAATACAAATATATATCACAAAATTATAGTCCTGAAATTTACCGGTAATAATTCCGTTGGCTTAAATGCGCATGCTCCTCCCAAAATGAACCTATGATATGCTGTCATTCAGAACAAATTCTGAATTTCTTCGTGCACCACGTTGCGGGGCCAAAATGAGAACTTCCTAACTGCCTGACTGAATTTTGAAACATATAAAACTGCATTTAAACTTGAAAAATCTGAATATCTGCATTTAAAATGGAAATTATGAAAATTAACATTCATTAAATAAAATACACACTCGTCGAACCTTGTACTCACACTTACTTGTTACCTGCTTACTTACACATACGTTATTTGAAGGGCGCCAGCTGTCACTCAGTACAGCAATAATAGAATGAGACTCTTGACCATATCTAGGGTGTGGGGTAATAAGCTTACTTTTGACAACATACCGTATAAGTTCTGGGAAAAGGAGATTGGCGTTCGGTTTCCCCATTAATTTTGAGGTTAAGATATTTTACTGTCAATGAAATGAAACTATGAATTCGTTTGATAGAACAATATATATTCTTTAAATAATATATCAAAAAATAGTGAGTCTTGTTGCGATAAAACAGATGAGAATATGAAATTATGACATTGCAACTGACAGAAACTAGGCATGAATTTGAATTCTTCTTGACCGGACATTTAACAATTTATACGAAATATTTCCCTCACTGATTCACTTGACTGTACCTTCAACACATTGAGTGTAATTACGACGTAATCCATTGCTCTGGGGTTTACTGTAGATGTGTCACGCCTAACGTGGTGATACATCCTTGAGACTGCTTCTTCTCCATATCATCTGACTTCTTTGTAAGTCAATATGGTATGACCTCTTGGTAGGTCCAGGGTTGCCCTCTCTGACTCCTTGGTAAGCCTTGCGTCCGCGTCTTCCACTAAGTGACGGACCAACCATTTGGTCTCACTCTCTCAATGACCAATAATGGCTCACTAAGTCTTCACCATCTCTCGTTCACACTGGTTGGCTGACCACTTAAGGCCTCTTGATCTAGTAGACTACTTCACTGTACTGCATCCGTATAAGTAATGACTGACGCTACAACATGGAGCTACCTTATATAGACGTAGGTTGACACAACTACGTAATCTCCAGAAATAACAATGACATACTCCCACCTACGCGACAAATATTACATCCAGTGGTGAAATAGCCCCGCGGCGATAAGTCCGTGCGCGCATAT
Organism: Anabrus simplex; assembly: GCF_040414725.1. Taxonomy (NCBI): domain Eukaryota; kingdom Metazoa; phylum Arthropoda; class Insecta; order Orthoptera; family Tettigoniidae; genus Anabrus; species Anabrus simplex. The sequence goes on from NC_090266.1 coordinate 793,657,508, forward strand.
CTAAATCAATACGATGACATAGCCATGGAGTGGCGATGACTTGGCAGAATCGCCAACAATATTGCACAATGCACCAACGTCACATCCGATCTCTGATATATACAACAATTCTCACTGTACAGGTATTGAGTGTTATACTACACATACGTATATATGTATACATCTAAGTGCAATCTTGCAAGCAACAGGCAATTGCAAAATTGAATAAAACGGATAATTACAATAATAGTACAATATCACAGATAACATAATAATAATACTGACATAATAATAATAATAATAATAATAATAATAATAATAATAATAATAATAAAATACAGATAAAATCATACAATAATAAAAATATAGATATCATCTTGTAACGGGATTTGAACCGTTACAAAATATTTATATCAGTGCTCACAAGATAGGGAATGAAACTACTCGTTGTTCTGTTAAATTAGCAAACTACCATAACCGCATACCGAAGACATTTAATGTGCACTAAGCTAGTCTTGACAGGTGAAGGTGGTGATGATTATTGTTTTAACAGGAAGTACAACTGGCCAACCATTCTCTACTAACACTAATCAAAGGGAAAAACGAAAAGGGCCCAACACTTCGAAAAATGAAGGTTTCGCCAAAGAAGGACAAGGGCGTGAATGGGAAAGACTCCCTAGGCCTCATGACCTAATACCGGCGGGGTTGACCAAGGGAGGTGGGATATGATGTGGATGAAAGTGAGGAATCTGGCACAAGTAAGGAAGTTTTGTAAAGTCATGGGGCGATAGTAAAACTGAAGGCCGGGCTGAGTGTCTCAGACGGTTGAGGCACTGGCCTTCTGACCTCAACTTGGCAGGTTCGATCCTGTCTCAGTCCGGTGGTATTTTAAGGTGATCAAATACGTCAGCCTCGTATCGATAGATTTACTGGTACGTAAAGAACTCCTGCGGGACTAAATTTCGGCACCTTGGTGTCTCCAATGACCGTAAATATAGTTAGTGGAACATAAAGCAAATTACATTATTATTATTAATAAAACTGAAGGATGAGAAGGGGTGTTGTAATATTATATCATATGGGCACATCAATGCTTCCACTGGACCCGTGGTGAGTCAGGTACCATGACTAGGTAATCATAGCAGGTTTCGCTGTTGGTAGCACATCATACAAGATGGGAACCTAGGGCAAGAAAGAGAGTGAAAGAGTAAGTCTTCCTTCATACTTGGGAAACCACAACGCAACATCACATGAGGCACGTTGGATGAAATAAGCCAGATTCAGCGGGTGAAAAAAAGCTCCAGCGGGAATATCGTTCTTTTGTCGCTAAACATTGGATTAAATAAGCTAGATTTAGCGGGAAAAAGGCTAAGTTTTCAACACTGACGTGCGCTGAGGTGAATGAGATGAAGAATGCCTCGTCCTACACCTGATTTGTCTATGTGTCGACCATCGTCAAGTAGACAACAATCTTAGATGAAAAATTTTAATTCTACAGTGTATAATAAGTGTAAGTGGTTAACTGGTTGCCACGGGAGAAATTCTCTCTTGTGTTTGTTGTTTGAAGGTGATACAACTTTGACAAAAAGAACGGAGTGGTGGATTTGAAGCATTTAAGTGAATAGGCTAATAAACATTAACAATCAGCTAAACACCTCAAGAACGAGGGTGACTTACTATGCTAGGAACAGTGAATATTTCATCACAGCTAAGAGAGACCTACAGACAAAAAACAGATATAATGAGAAAGTGCGTAAAGAACTGAGAATGACTCTAAAAAATAATTGACTGTAAAAGGCTGTGGTAAATTTGAACTTCCACTACGAGGCCATGACGAGAGTGATCATTCATCAAATCTCGGCATCTTCCGAGGATTAGTAGAATTTTCTGGGAAGTTAGATGATTCTCTCTAAACCCATTTATTTTAGTCCACCGTCTTTAGGGGAACATCCAAGGTTATCCAGAATGAGCTTCTAGAATGTATTCTTGAGGTGTGTAAAGAAGAAATACGAAGTGAAATTTAACGAACAAAACTGTTTAGCTGTAATGGCGGATGATACGACGGATGTTTCTGAACTTACTTAACAGGTTGTTGTTTTCCGGTGTGAAGTAGATGGTATGTGTACTAGAGATTCTGGGGATTCTTTAATCCTGAAAATCGGAATGCAGAAGGACTTGCACAGTGCATTTTAGAGCAGTTAGAGATCGTTTTGAATGACGGAACTGATAAAACTATCACGAAAACATATGGCGGGATGGCGGTAATGAGTGGCGATAAATGTGTTGTACAGACAATAATTAAAAAGTCCTACCAACATGCACATTTTCTGCATTGTCATGAGCACCAATTAAATTTAATTATGGAGAAAGCCACATCACAGGATCGACAAGTCCAAACTTTCTTCAGCAGTCCAGCCGCGATACTAGCATTATTTTTCCAAATCGCCTTCATGTTTAGCCGTGTTGGACGGCATAACTCAATAATCCCTTCCCGATGTAATACCAGGTGGAATTTTAGTAGCCGACCCGTTAACACAGTCTGCGAAAATAAAGAGTCTTTTAAGAGGGTTTCCAGGAACTTCAAAATAACAGGAATCAAGCAACTGTACAAGCAGCCACAGGGCTCTTACGCATGATAAATTATCATGACTTCAGTTTCTGGTTTATATTTTTCTTCTGCATCATGTCTCATGTGAATATATTGTATAGCCTGTTACAACATAGTTTTGCTAACTCATTGAGTATTCATAAGGCAGTGAATGAATTTCTCCACGCTATCAATATAGAGAGAAACGAGATCCTTTTATTAGTCGATGAACCTAAAGAAAACCCTCCTACAGCGAAAAATAGGAAAGGAAACAATGATAACACAGTTGTAAAAGAGGTGTGTGACACTATTTCCCCTCACTCAAAAGAAAGATTGCTTTGCTTTAACGAAGCATTTGTCCGCTTCAAAGATGTTCAGTACATTTCTTTTGATGGATCTTCTGACTCCCACAAGTTTCCATCCAGTGAGCTCGATGTCACTACTAAAGCCTACCTGTTCTTGAGCAAAGAGCGACTGGTGACCGAACTGTTTTACATCAAAGACAGGAGTTCCGAAGTCTCTCCGGCTTATGATGTATGAGACAATGTTGAATACTGGAGTTAGTGAATGCTGCACACAAGTATTCACTTTGCTACGAATAATATTGGCCACACCCACGACAACGGCTGAATCTGAAAGGTGCTTCTCCAATTTAAAAAGACTAAAAACGTTTCTAAGCAGTACGTCAGAAGAACGACTTTCAGCATTGGCAATGATTAATGTAGAAAGAATCTGATGGACAGTATTATCAATTTCAACAACATGGTGATTGATAAATTCGCTAGCGTAAACGAAAGAGAAAGGATTTTGTTTGTAACTAAAAGCAAAAGTGAAGAAAAAGAAACAGATTTGTTAAATTAAGCAAATATTATTTCTGTGCATTAAATAATTTTACAATTTATCGCAGACTTGAAAACTAGAAATCGGTAGGGTTTGATTCATCAAATAGTAACGATAATTTAAGTGCGTTCTTTAGATTAATCGTATTGAAAAATTAGCTGCAACCCTACCGAAAGAGAAATCCACGAGCCGCCACTGGATGTTTCGGAACATAGTTTGTTTCATTTCTTAGAGGACCGCAACAGGAATTCGACGGAAACTTGTACGCCATGTGGGACGTCTTGTGATATTTAGGGTGAAGGGATTACTTTGTGATTTTGGTTTATTGATATTTAGTGAATTTGATAAGATGAGGATTGTCTTCTATACATAAATACACTGACTGACAGAGCAAATGCAACACCAAGAAGGAGTGGTCAGAACTTTATGCCAATTGCAGGGTACACTGACGTCACTGAGGTATGCTCATGATGTGAAATGCGCCGCTGTGCTGCGCACGTAGCGAACGAAAAAATGGGACACGGCGTTGGCGAATGGCCCACTTCGTACCGCGATTACTCAGCCGACAGTCATTGTAGAACGTGTTGTCGTGTGCCACAGGACACGTGTATAGCTAAGAATGCCAGGCCGCCGTCAACGGAGGCATTTCCAGCAGACAGACGACTTTACGAGGGGTATGGTGATCGGGCTGAGAAGGGCAGGTTGGTCGCTTCGTCAAATCGCAGCCGATACCCATAGGGATGTGTCCACGGTGCAGCGCCTGTGGCGAAGATGGTTGGCGCAGGGACATGTGGCACGTGCGAGGGGTCCAGGCGCAGCCCGAGTGACGTCAGCACGCGAGGATCGGCGCATCCGCCGCCAAGCGGTGGCAGTCCCGTACGCCACGTCAACCGCCATTCTTCAGCATGTGCAAGACACCCTGGCTGTTCCAATATCGACCAGAACAATTTCCCGTCGATTGGTTGAAGGAGGCCTGCACTCCCGGCCTCCGCTCAGAAGACTACCATTGACTCCACAGCATAGACGTGCACGCCTGGCATGGTACCGGGCTAGAGCGACTTGGATGTGGGAATGGCGGAACGTCGTGTTCTCCGATGAGTCACGCTTCTGTTCTGTCAGTGATAGTCACCGCAGACGAGTGTGGCGTCGGCGTGGAGAAAGGTCAAATCCGGCAGTAACTGTGGAGCGCTATACCGCTAGACAACGCGGCATCATGGTTTGGGGCGCTATTGCGTATGATTCCACGTCACCTCTAGTGCGTATTCAAGGCACGTTAAATGCCCACCGCTACGTGCAGCATGTGCTGCGGCCGGTGGCACTCCCGTACCTTCAGGGGCTGCCCAATGCTCTGTTTCAGCAGGTTAATGCCCGCCCACACACTGCTCGCATCTCCCAACAGACTCTACGAGGTGTACAGATGCTTCCGTGGCCAGCGTACTCTCCGGATCTCTCACCAATCGAACACGTGTGGGATCTCATTGGATGCCGTTTGCAAACTCTGCCCCAGCCTCGTACGGACGACCAACTGTGGCAAATGGTTGACAGAGAATGGAGAACCATCCCTCAGGACACCATCCGCACTCTTATTGACTCTGTACCTCGACGTGTTTCTGCGTGCATCGCCGCTCGCGGTGGTCCTACATCCTACTGAGTCGATGCCGTGCGCATTGTGTAACCTGCATATCGGTTTGAAATAAACATAAATTATTCGTCCGTGCCGTCTCTGTTTTTTCCCCAACTTTCATCCCTTTCGAACCAATCCTTCTTGGTGTTGCATTTGCTCTGTCAGTCAGTGTATGTTAGAGTTAATGAATGGCGTTTGTCTGTTTAGTTATTAGAGTGGACTGATTAGTTGTTTTAGGGTTGTCTTTCTTTGTTGCGATGGCCACACTATGGGTGGTTTTGTGACATGTTTTACTAAGCCTTATTATCTGTGAGGGTTTGACTCATATTTGTTTTGCCATGGCTATGACTGCTAAAATTAAGGAAGCACGCGTGATCGTTTTTAAATTGCACTGAATTATTTTGGGGTCATAATTTTCAGACCTTGCAATCAGCTGATCGTTAACATCCGTGTAGATGGAGAGATCATTAGTTCGGTCTTCTTTAATAGTGTTTATATTATTCTACTATTTAAATAGTAGTGATTACGAAAGTCTTCAAATGTTTATTTCACACCATAATGATGGTAGTGATTATTAAAGTTTTTAACTGTCGGTTTATTCTCCCACATGATGCTGGCGATTACTAAATCGCGGTGTATTGTTTAATTTTTACTAGTGATGGTTGTGATTATAATTTTAATAATACTTCACTTCTTGCCATGATTATGGTGGCGATTACTAATTGAGTGATAATTTTCAATTTTTAAGTAATTAATATTGGGTTTCAGTGGATCATACCAGTTACATATTGATTTTAAACAGTATTAATGTAACTTAATTTAATGTTGTCTGGTTGTGAAATTACGTGTTGCGATAATTTATTTTATTGAGTTTTGCAATGATTGTTAATATTGAACTCTGGAGCACTATGCCTTGCCGATGAGCAAAATAAGTTATTAAGTCAATTATCTAATTAAGAAATGATCTATCCATGTATAATCAGTGGATGGTTATATTCGATTGAGGGTCCATTCGGTGGCTGATGATATCCTACGTGATATTTATTATCTCTGGATAAATTTGATTGAGAAAAATTCGGAGTCCGGTCACTGAAACTGAATCTTCACGAGTCAAGTAGATTGATCAACGGGTTTACTTGCAATCCGATATAATAATTTTCAGCTCATTTTTCTTCCCTTTCTAGCAATGACAATTTACGTTCAATTCATGTAAAAATAAAACAACGATTTACTATAAAATGTCCTAGATTTAACCACATTCATGTTACTTTCTGTCATATCGGCTGTAAATATTTCCTTTTAGTTTTAATGCTTCACATCGACTTAAATTCCACTATATTCATTTCGGTACAATAATTACATCCTAGCCCACATCTCGAATCTTATTTCACTCAAACATTAGATTTCCTTGTGCCACCCGTCGATAAATTTGAACACGTGACGGAAAAACCCCTAACCCTTCAGACCAGAAGAATCTACAGCCGAAAGAGCTGGAGACATTCGTTGACGATCCTCATCCATAGTTGGAATATGTGACCCGCAGCGCGGATAGAGACCCAAAATCGGCAGCAGAAATGTTAAAACAGAGCTCAGAAAAAGTGTTTGGGGTGTAAAAATTGCATTTGTATGTTTATAATTCTTGCTTTACCTATAGGTATTCTTATCAAAGTATGTTATGCAGCAGTTAGAGTCTTCACCACACGATGTCATGAAAACATTGTGCAATTGGTAAGAAAAACTGGTGAAAGCTGTAATTGTGTTTTCTCAAAATTTCGTTTTCTTAATGGCCACAGCCAATAATTAATATATTCTGAAGTATTGCGCTTAGGAGCATGAAGTTTTTCTTAAAATGCTCAGTATCTTTTGAAAATTTTAGAACCACAAAATCTCAAAAAGGAAATTTTCGACTTTAGGTCTGTTTCCGCGCAACGGGTCACGTAAACCTTTTTATAGGTACATACAGTATGCATAATACGTAGAAAGGTTTCGTTGTCTCACATTAGAAACGTGAGGGATATCGTGGTTAATAGCCACTGAACCCGTTGTGTGTTAGGATTGTATGGTAATCTGTTTAGGCTTTGTGTCTATACCGGACACTGTGGTCTCCTTGCACCATCGTGATCTGCTTCTTCGCATGCAGCACAGACCCGAAATTTAAGTGCCAACGAATAAAGGGATGAGCTATGACATATTTTAGGTGTAAGGCGATCATAAAGAAGGCAAGTACACACATAGTAAAAGCAACATACTTTTCATTCATAGCAAAGAAGTGGATTTTGCTCTCGACAAATATATTGCCAAAATTTTCGTATTCTACATTCCATATTGCATGATGTGTTGATATTTATTTTTCCGCCGGTGTATTATCTTCCCAGTTGTTGTCGAGTTTACATTACATTATTTATTCGTTTTTTATTCATATACTTGCCTCTACAGTGGTAGTGGCAAATTTAGGACTCATGGTCCTCTCTTACACTTAACCACATCATGGTACAGAAAAAATGTGGACAATATTCTATATTTTAAAAGAAATTAATTTGGAATGTAAATTTAAAATAAATGCAACATAATATTCAAACCAATATCTACATAAACATTTTCCGAACTACTAAATGAAATGTAAAGAAAATTACGTTTAAATTAATTTAATGAAAATGAACTAAATTACACACACACACACACACACACACACACACACACACACCATAATTCACTCATCAAGATTCTCAACGTTGGTTTATGCAACTAAGGCGTACTTTCTATAGGAAGAGTTGAAAGTCTCTAGTGAGTAACTGTTGCGGGTGTTATTTGGAATAGAGTTTCATAATGACAGTAAATGAGCGATTATAGGCAGCTGACCTGCTAAAGTGAATGGCAAGTGTAGTAACAAAGCATGTACTGTGCTGGTGAAAAGTTGAAGGGTATGTAAAATTTGATGACAGGTACTGCAGAGTTCTCTCAGTTAGTGATTTGAACATCAACACGGCTATATGAAAATTTCTAAGTTCTACAATTTTCAAGAGGGAAAGTTGCTTTCAATAAGGTGTGACATGTGTATCATAGCGTAACGAAAATATAAATCTGATGCACGAATTCATGTTCCTTCGTATCTTACTAATTTGTTCTTGCGTTGCATCTATGAATACAGTATCACAGTACTAGAATATAGGGAGAACTAATGTTTTTATAAGCCGGACTTTGATATTTAACGGTAAAATGTTATTGTGGTATTTCGGAGGATGGAGTGAGGCATAGCCCGTAATCTGTTACAATAATAATGGTATTTGCTTTACGTCCTACTAACTACTTTTACGATTTTCGGAGGCCCCGAGGTGCCGGAATATGGTCCCGCGGGAGTTCTTTTACGTGCCAGTAAATCTACCGACTCAAGGCTGACGTATTGAAGCACCTTCAAATACCACCGAACTGAGCCAGGATCGAACTTGTCAAGTTGGGGCCAGAAGGCCAGCGCATCAACCGTCTGAGCCACTTAGCGCGGCATACTCTGTTTGAGATAGGAGTGACGTGTTCATTCCAATTTAGGTTTTCATATATTACTACACCTACATTATTTACCTAACTTTCATACGGAATTTTGGTACCAAGTACAGTGAGTGAAAATATGTCTGAAGTCTTTGTCACCTTTATTAATTTCGATTGTCCAAATATAATGGATTATGTTGTAACAGTAAATGTGGTACTTCGGTAGAGATGAGACGCAGGGCGTGTACCATTCGTTGAAGTGCATACAGAGGGAGAGGGTTTGTTTAAATAAACCTTTTAAAATTTTTTCCAGAGTTTATTAAGAAATTGAAAGTAATGTCACCTCTGTACAGCGGATACAGTAGAAAATGTTCCTCGTCCTATGGCTGGCGATGTCCTTGGATTCCGGCAGCTCCATTTTCCATATCAGCGAACCACCATTCGTCCCCCGATGGAAGTTCTAGAAAATCCATTCGATGTCTGGAAGATCCATGCGACGTTAATGAATGACGTTGAGGTAGTCCTTGTGAATGGTGAACATGAATGAACATCGTTGAGCCCTGGGGCGAATTAACGTAAAGGCTACTTCTGCACAAATGAGAGGAGCGTTTATAAATGGTTAACAAAGTTCAAACACAAAATTTATCTTTACCACACGGTGAAATGTCACTTAATTTTGCCCCGTGTTAAGTGAAAGAATGTAAGTTAATACTCATAAGATAAAGATCCACTCGAAACTTATCGTCGAGTTTAACAGAGTCACTTAAAGTTTGTTGCACTTAGTACAACGTAAGGTAATGCCACATGACTTAGTTCATTGAAGCATGGTTCAACATAATTCATTGAACTAAAGATGTTCCACTCGTGAATCAGAACTCATTCACGTATTGAAAATAACATGAAATCAAAAGACGAAATTAGTCGAGTACTGACAGTCCTTGGTTCGACTGTTCGTAAACTAAATGTTCGCAGAATTGAAATGTGCTGTTTATTAGAATAGAAATGCACTGTTCACACATGCACAGTTCACAGTTCATGACCTAAAATGTCGACACAGTTCATGGAATGGTAAATTAAATTTGGATTCAAACACAGTCTTATAACTCGAAGTATTTAATACTCGGCAAGGAGCAATCAGTTCTAAGTCCTGTCCATGACATAAAATTTCAATTGCGAGCACTCGAGAACGTTTGCGAGCCTTAGACACTCGTATAGAGTATCAGTCAATAGATAATGTCCAGACGATACACAATTCATCTCACGTCCTATCGGAGTAAAAAGTTGTCACAATATAAAGAAATCTGCATAAGTCCATATTCAACACGATTAGGTTAAAGTCCACGAACTTGAAACTTAATAGCGGCATCACACTCTGGCAACATGCTGTAACACACTGCAGCGCACTGCAGCACACTCTAACATGCTGGAACACACACTGGTCTGCTGAGCGAAGCAGTACGTATTTATATCTGATCCGGGCCTCCACCCCTTGTTCCATAACTTTATCGTCCCAAGTCAGATTCACGTGAAATTCGGCAGGAACATAGCTAAAGGATCAAGTTATATGGTGATGTTGTTCAATTTGTTCAATTATTATCGTGGGAAAAGTTATTACCCGTCGAAACTCGAAGAACATTCTACATCAGTCTAGGCTCTGTAGTGCGGCGAGGCATGCTGTGACGTCACCCGCTCACTACGTCACACGCGCACAGCTGTTGCCCGCTGTCTAGTCAGTCCTTCGTAAGCGGTCCGGAGCATAACACGTAAGTTTTAAAATTTCTATGACGGGGACTTAGTTTGTACCGCCGCTACCGGTACAATGTCTTGGAGGGATTTTTTAATATAAAGTTTTCGCAAAGCATATGACGATATATTTTCTAAGTCAGCACTCCTTCTATTAGTTGCGAACTTATACGAATATCTCCCAGTTTTGTGCGATAATATATTTGGAGGTCATCATCATATACTACATATAATAATTACAATATTTCAATCGAGATGCTATGTTGTTTATGTACAAAATAATAAGCAATAGTCCAAGTAGAGAACCTTGGGCTACTCCTATGTGTTTCATTGCCCACTGAGAAGTCTTATTCTTAATAACGGCTCGTTATCTGCGGTTTGCGAGGTAAGAGCTAAATAGTTGTAAAGCAGTCTGATATAGATGAAGGGATTTTACGTTGGCCAACAATATGTCTATGTTTACAGTGCCAAATGCACTACTAAAATCTCGAAAGGTAAGTAATTTGACCTTCTGTTCACTCATTGCGTATCTAATGTCATCTGTAACCTTCAATAAAGCAGTGGTCGTTCTGTGTCCCTTTCCAAAGTCTGACGGTAATTTGTCAAACAACGAATGTATTGTTAAGATACTCGGTTAGTTGCCGATGAATTACCCATTCGAAGTGTTTTGAGAGCGTTTAAAGTGTACACACAGGTCGATAGTCTGATAGAGAAACATCTGGAGACATTTTTTATACCAGATTTATAATTGCGGCTTTCCATATCCTGGGATATGTTGCAGAACTGAGGCAGAAATAATATATGTTAGTAATTACTGGCAAGTAAAATATAGAATACGTTAAAAGATAGCAACATGGAGATAACATGTGTTTAGTAATATGAATTTGTTTTATCAGTTTACGTAGAAGGAGGAAACGTTAAGAGGTAACTAATGACGTAACATAAAACCGTAGCAAGTTTAATAATACGTGAATAATCAATTCACTAGTAATTCCAGAAATACTGTTCAAATAGCAGTGTTAACTCAGTTTCGTGAATCATTTGCTGAGGTTATGGATGGCAAACCAAAGATTAGAGGAGGTGAGAAGATGCCGGAGAAACAGCAACAGCGAACTTAGCGATGTCAAGCGGAAGGAAATAGTACTACCTGGTCTTCTAATGACGAATGTGGGTCGACTGATCTCATAGATATTGTTAACAATATAATGTGGAGCTCTACTTTCCTAGACTCGCTTATTGATAGACTGGTAAAGAAAGTGGTTGTTAGATTGCGCGAAAGGATTGATTTTAATACTAGAGTCATTGAGGACTGGAAATCAGAGCTGGGTAAACGCGATCAAAAGATCAGAGAACTTCAAGAGCCGGTCAGCTAACTCAATTACGAGGCAAATTAAGACCTAGAACAAGTAATCTAAGGAGAAGGCATTTATGAAGTTTTTAAGAACACGGGTTCAGCTGTAGGATGCGAAGTCAAGAGGACTGATCGTGATATTGTACACAGGAACCCATCTGTCGGCAAGAATCTTCCTCGTCCAATCGTCGTCAACTTCGTCAACAGGTGGAATAAGCACGATTGAATGACTGCCAAGAAGAAAATTAGGCAATTGTTAAAGCTATCTGATTAAAAACAAGGTAACTATGTTTTGAAATTTCTTTCATTCAGTGTCGCTTCGTAGACCATGGTCTTCGGGGCAGTTGTGTCATATTACAGTAATTACTTGAATATTTTAAAGCAAACCATCCCTTTCTGTTAATATAAATGCTTACGTCTCCCGCTCCAGGATTGTAATCCGAATGTGTGTTCCATCAATGGTTCAAATCATCTAAAACGAATTTATAATGATAATTACGACTGGCCGACTGAAACCCGATGTAGGCACATACAATACTCCTGTCAAATAGCACGAAGGAGTCTGCTGAAGCCTTTATGACCCCATCAAACGGACAGATCACCATCAGCAACGCCATATGCCCCCACTCCATATGAGCAATGCGGAGAGGTTTGGATTTTAATCCAGGCTTTTGGCACGCGATCTGGTCATTAGACATTGTATACCAATACCTACCCCAACCTTCCGGCCAACGGGACTCGAACCGGCTAACCACGGTGTCAGACCATAATACAAACTCAACGCCTTAAGGAATATGGCTACCACACTAGCTGACTGACAAATGTTATGCAAGGTATTACTGCAGTCAATAGACTAGTACAGTACAAATAATTATTTGAGGAAACTGAGAAATATCGTGAAACTTTCTTATTGCTCATCTTTCTTCTTCAGCAGGGAACTTAACGTAATGAGGACAGAGTCTAGCGGACTATTATTTGCATGCTCATGAAGGTTCTGACGCTATCAGTCTCATGTATTGGTCTTCGTAAAACGATATCTATTCATACAACAGGTATCACCGTGCTACTTCAGGAAGATAATCGGTCGTATTCCATTAATTTTCATAAGTCTTGTCATCTCCTTTATTTCGCGAACTAACCGCAACTTCACGTACGACCTCCATGTTGCGGAAGTTAGTCCTCGTTTAAAGGGACAATGATGATGATGACGATTATGATGATGATGTTTTTTCTTTAAAGGGCCTAACAGCTAGGTCATCGGCCCCCTCGGTTAAACTACCTCTAGACCACGACTAAAGTTAGTCCGGACCAACGCCGAAACATGCTCGGTCTGACGGGAAAAGCCGTCTCCGAATAAGAAGAATATGTATTGCGAGAAAAGGCATCATCATGAGTGTGGTGCTTTCATTTCCAGACTACCTAGAGAATTGTATAAGGATCAAACTCTAATTTATGCCTCGCGCACGATGCAGTTCTGAGCTATTTTGAGCCATGCAACATTATGTGCTGGATACAACACTAACTCTTTCTCTCCTCTCTCTCTCTCTCTCTCTCTCTCTCTCTCTCTCTCTCTCTCGCTCTCGCTCTCGCTCTCTATTTCCCTACCTCTCTGTCACATTCAAACACGCACATGCTATAAATGGGAAACAATAAAAGACAAGGAAAAATATTTCACTTGTCATCCCTCCTTAGCAACGTAGTTTACGTTTGTTTCATTCCCGAGAAAGGTAAAAACATAAGTATATGCACTAGAACTTAAAATAAACTCACATCGGGGTGGTGATGAGATAAATTTGATGTTAGAAAGATTGGCTCAAGAATTTAAAATTCGTGTAACATCGATGCATTTAAGTACTGTACAACAGCCGATCGTTCGGTGCTATACGGTATATGCAAGCAGCATAATTTTAATTTTCTAAAATACCTTATATAGGAACACCACACTGCCGACCACATTACAGTGTATTTCCTTCTGCAGGTTTTGAATCAAGGGCACTTTCACGACAGGTAAACGTTGATAAAGCCAATATGCGTTGGTTCTCTGAAATTCAACAATGTGTGTCAACATCGGAGTGTACTCTGGTTTTGACATATTATAGTATATACGGCTTTTAAAAGTCAGACAGCGCATTGTTTCCCACTCTCGGTGATTTTTAATTCTGGGAAAATGATTGGGTGATGTGTATGATTACAAACTCTCAAGAGTCGTGTCACTGACAGTGTGGGCGCTTGTGGGATATGCAGTAATAACGATCGAGTGAAGCGGATAGAATTGATATTCGTCACTGAAATGGAATGAAATGGCGTATGACGTTTAGTGCCGCGAGTGTCTGAGGACAAGTTCAGCTCGCTAGGTGTAGGTTTTTGATTTGACTCCCGTAGTCGACCTGCGCGTCGTGGTGGGAATGAAATAATGATGAAGACTGCACATACACCCAGGCCCTATGCCAGAGAAATTAAGCAATGAAAGTTAAAATTCACGACCCTGCCGGGAATCAAACCCGGGACCCCTGAAACCAACGGCCAGCGCGCTAACCATTTAGCCATGGAGCCGGACGAAATTCGTTACTGATTGCCAGCGACTACCCTTGTCAGTGCACCATTGATGGAAAAGATGGAAGTAATTGCAGAACACAAAACCTACATGTTGTCTTTTTAAGAGGATTTCTCTTTATTATCACTCCCGCCTGGAAACTCTCCGATAATATTTATTACTGCTAGGGTGCATTGATGTAATTGTAATTATTTTGGTCCCGTAATAAGGTAGTCGACCATTGAATAAGAAAAGGAACTGTAAAGAGATTCATAAGTTTAGAGTACAGGGTAGTTCACGAGCACTACCGTTACTTAATGATTTTTTTCGGAAGACAATTTGAATATCTCGACATTTTCATAGTTCCACCAACTTCAGTGTTGTTTTAAAATACACCAATATTTTTTACTTTGAGGAGTAAAGGAATTGCAGAAGTAAGACTCAAACTATCGGAAAAAATCGTAACTACCTAGTTTTCCAAACTACATCTAAATGTAATGGAATGCATACCATACTTATTTAATGCTCGTGGTCTATGAGAAGGTCTGCTGGATAAATTCTACATAACGTCGGTTGACATTCAGTAGAACATCAATGTGAGAGTTATCTTTCACTAAATTTATGACCACGCTAATTAATTAACTTTCAGTTCACAGTTTCCACCCACCTGGCTTCTAGTAAGAAATGGCAACAGCTGAGGGAACGTTAACACACAGATTTACAACTACAGTTCCCACAAACGTTCATCCACAAAAATCTTTTTCAACAGTCAAAAAATCTGTTATAACTTATTCCAATTACAAGGACGGAATTCTTTTATTTTGAACCAAAAATGAACTTCGGGTTTCCATACATCACAATAAAATTTCAAAATATTTCAACTATCCACGTATATACCGCTGTCAACATGCATGTGAACTGCAAAGGAACTGTATAGCCAAGAATGATTAAAGAAGGGTTAATAGATTATATATTCATACTATATTTATACCTTTTATTTTATTTTCAAATGTGGAAAGTAAGTTTCTTGACAGGTAACGTTCTAATTGCTGAAATTATCTTCCGAAATTGTCTCCGTAAGGTAGTAGTAACTTTTTGTGTAACAGTTTCTTGAATACTGAAAGTAAGGATCATACGGTGTACACCTGCCGAAAGTCACTGTTGTTTAGGATGGAGACTATTTTACGGCAAGAAACTTTCTAGACACAGTAAGTTCAAACAATCACAGTGTTACGGTAGGAATCTATCATATCCCTCTTTCAGAATCATCATGGATTTATAACAGAAATACGAAACTACATACCTAAAAAGGAGTATACAAAAATATGTTACTATAACGAATATTATTTAGAAAGATACGTTATTTCAACATTTGTTACAACATTTTGGCATTGCCCGAAGTGATAGAGGCTCCAATAAAAACAATAACACGCTTAAATCTGATGAACAACATTACTAAAATTTCCCACAGTATTTATTTAAAATTGAAGAACTCAGTATTTTTAACACTGACCGTAGAATAAACGAATGGAAAGTATTATTATAACTTTTCGTCATTAGCCCAGAGAATTAAATGCTTGCTTTTACCCATTCAGCCGGTAACTGAATCCCGGTTTATCCTGATATATAATGTCCATCTGAAAAGTCAAGTGGCATCAGGAATGGTATCTGTTTTTCAACCACCAGTAGAAACACGAAATAAGCCACAGCGTCTCCAGCGACACTGGAATAACGTGAAGAATAATATATTTCAGTTCTATCCACTCCAACCTCATACTTCAGCTAATCCACTTCATGAGCCACTCAATGAATGTTTTCAATACTCAACCCTATACCCCTCCAGCCTTTGAAATATGGCACTGGAAAAAGAATCCAAGGGTCGCTGAATGGGTACTACCCACAGAGTTATCCTCGAATAGTATAACTAACCTTAAATTATTAAGCTGGAAGGATAAGAGAGAATATAAATGAAATAAAAATTTCGGAATGAGAACCTTTGGGTAAAAACACATATGTATTAAAATAAAGAATAAACTTTGGCAAAGTAAAATTCCTACACAAATAAAAAAATCGGACTGTACGTGGATACGTCATTCATTACCTCCGTCAACTCATATGTAAGATCGGTTCAATTTACACAATTATTTAATTTAAGTCACTCCCTACTATCATCATCTATTAAGAATTGGTCAACCTAAGTTATCAAATCAATATTTCTTCCATGTCATTTATGGCCAAAAAAACAACAATCTTGTCTATGAATTTAAAGTTACCGAGCTCGATAGCTGCAGTCGCTTAAGTGCGGCCAGTATCCAGTAATCGGGAGATAGTGGGTTCGAGTCCCACTGTCGGCAGCCTTGAAGATGGTTTTCCGTGGTTTCCCATTTTCACATCAGGCAAATGCCGGGGATGTACCATAATTAAGGCCACGGCCGCTTCCTTCCAACTCCTAGGCCATTCCTATCCCATCGTCACCATACGACATATCTGTGTCAGTGCGACGTAAAGCAAGCAGCACAAAAAAAAGAATTCATCCAAATGAATCTCGCTTAATTGAATTCTTATTACATCTCATCATCTTCCAACATTACATTAATCAACTAATTCCTTTTACTTATATCATCTCGGTTTTTATTAAGTTTGGTTGACACCATATATAAAAAAGAAAAGAATAATAATAATAATAATAATAATAATAATAACAATAATAATAATAATGTAGTTAACCGTCATTATATCCATTACTTTCGTCAGAGTCACCCTTTAGATAAAAAAGTACATTCAAAATACCTTCATCTATACGTGAACTCATTCCTCCGTATCCACTTTCCCTTTTATCTATATATCTTTGAGAAAATGTGAACATTTGAACTAGCTACTGTACCAGGAAGACATAGGGCCTCGCACATACGAGTTATAAATTTTATTTATGAGCGTACAGTTAAGTTCCGATGCATGAACCGCTGTGTGAGAGAATGTTCTCGTTCTCACTTCGCTGCGTTAGGGAGAGCGCAAGTCGAGCAAGGTCAAGTGACGTCACCACTGCCTATAGCTTCCCTCCCATTCAGAATTCTCTCGAATATTATTTTATGAACTTTTTAACGCCTGGACCAATTTACATGACGCCAACGCTGAATTGTAACCCTGCAAATTTGAGATCAATCCGTCCACTGGTTTCTGAAATATAATAAGTTAAAGTTTGGAAAGAATTATCGCCCCTTCATCACCTGATTCCGAGCGCAGCTCGCAGACCGATATAAATAGGTCAGTGAATCAAGGTTATAGCCAGTGCGTTCAGCAATTATGAAGGACAGTATGCTCCGTCGCGATTCGCGAGGACATCGTGGTCACACTTGACTTCGTAAGTCAAGTTTTTGCCGCCCCGCGTCGAAGTAAATATTCTAAAAGTTTCTCCGACTAAATCGTCGTTAGATAATACTAAGAAGTGTGTTAACCGAGTGAGGTAATAAAAGAAATAGTGAATTGAAGTGTCAAGTATTATATTTTTCAGTATACGACATTGTGAACTTTACCAATTTCACGTAATTCTGAACTGTATCATCGAACTGTGATAATATTCTAAGTCATTGCGTGTGGTGAACTAAAATCCTAATTCGAGACCATTTCAATCATTCTGAGACGTATTTCTTCTACAATAGTATAGTTGTGAACTGTGAGAGACATTATTTCACTAGACATTCGTCCAATAACAGGGCGAGAATTGACTATTTTTTGTGTGCATGTTCTCGATTTTTCGATCGCTATTACTAGAAACTCAGTGAACATTAAGAACTTTTTATGACAATATTAAGCGGTACAGACTCTTGTGTTGCAAATACAGCCATAAAATCGTCTTAACCTATGAACAGTGTTATTTCAGACTGTTGTAGAGACTGTTGTCAATAACATTTTTTTCAAGTGCTTATGGACTGTGATTATTATTTTACGTTCGAACCTCACACATAATTGATGTCTATTATGAACTGTGACAGTGTAAAATCTTAATTCCATAAACTGCGTGTATATAAAAACTGTGTTTCTCGTAGTGAAAACGATTCTAAGTCCTTACTCCATTAACCGGACTTGCAAACCATACGGTAGCATGAACTGTAAACTTTAAGTCACACATTCAACACCGTAGACTAATATGAGAATAACTGTGCATTGCAACCTGTGTCGGTGTATAATGTTAATACTAGTGATAATTGTGAGCTCTATAGTGCCAATTCAACTTTCCGTGTTCCGACATTACCTCAAAGAAAAACGGAAATCTTGGCAAAATGCTGTGAGATTCTGCTGCATCGAATATCGTTTCCAACGTGGGATTTACGTCGTTTCTTCAGTTATGTTACCCACCGAGGGACATCGACGAAGAAGATTAACGTGGTATCTTCACTGAACGGACTTGTTACGCCGCCGGTGCTAAGTTCGAACCCTGGCTGCACGCTGCGCAGGCTAAGATTCTGTGGTCATATTAAAAGAATGAATCCAGAAACTTAGCAAACATATAGCCGAATTCTATGAAAATAGGATTAAGGCTAAAACGGACACAATGAAATGGATTGGCGAAATTAAAACCGATTTGCAACAGGCTGGAATGTTTTTTTTTTTTGCTAGGGGCTTTACGTCGCACCGACATAGATAGGACTTATGGCGACGATGGGATAGGAATGGCCTAGGAGTTGGAAGGAAGAGGCCGTGGCTTTAATTAAGGTACATCCCCAGCATTTGCCTGGTGTAAAAATGGGAAACCACAGAAAACCATTTTCAGGTCTGCCGACAGTGGAACTCGAACCCACTATCTCTCGATTACTGGATACTGGCCGCACTTAAGTGACTGCGGCTATCGAGCTCGGTAACTTTGAATTCATAGACAAGATTGTTGGTTTTTTGGCCATAAATGACATGGAAGAAAAATTGATTTGATAACTTAGGTTGACCCATTCTTAATAGATGATGATAGTAGGGAGTGACTTAAATTAAATAATTGTGTAAATTGAACCGATCTTACATATGAGTTGACGGAGGTAGTGAATGACGCATCCACGTACAGTCCGATTTTGTTTTATTTGTGTATTCTTTATTTTAATAAATATGTGTTTCTACCCAAAGGTTCTCATTCGGAAATTTTTATTTAATTTATATTCTCTCTTATCCTTCCAACTTAATAATTTAAGGTTAGTTATACTATTCGAGGATAACTCTGTGGGTAGTACCCATTCAGCGACCCTGGGATTCTTTTTGCCGGTGCCATATTTCAAAGGCTGGAAGGGTATAATGTTGAGTATTGAAAACATTCATTGAGTGGCTCATGAAGTGGATTAGCTGAAGTATGAGGTTGGAGTGGATAGAACTGAAATATATTATTCTTCACGTTATTCCAGTGTCGCTGGAGACGCTGTGGCTTATTTCGTGTTTCTACTGGTGGTTGAAAAACAGATACCATTCCTGATGCCACTTGACTTTTCAGATGGACATTATATATCAGGATAAACCGGGATTCAGTTACCGGTTGAATAGGTAAAAGCAAGCATTTAATTCTCTGGGCTAATGACGAAAAGTAATAATAATAATTTCCATTCGTTTATTCTACGGTCAGTGTTAAATATACTGAGTTCTTCAATTTTAAATAAATACTGTGGGAAATTTTAGTAATGTTGTTCATCAGATTTAAGCGTGTTATTGTTTTTATTGGAGCCTCTATCACTTCGGGCAATGCCAAAATGTTGTAACAAATGTTGAAATAACGTATCTTTCTAAATAATATTCGTTATAGTAACATATTTTTGTATACTCCTTTTTAGGTATGTAGTTTCGTATTTCTGTTATAAATCCATGATGATTCTGAAAGAGGGATATGATAGATTCCTACCGTAACACCCTATCTCCCGGATGCAAGCTCACACCCGCGCGCCTCTACGAGCATGGCCAACTCGCCCGGTAGGCTGGAATTCAACCAGCAGATGTCCAAAACAGGGTAATCTTCAGATCAAAAATTCATAAACAGCAAGTTCAACAAGACGAAAGGCCAAAGTAGAAGACCGGAACAACCTAGTCTGAAACCAGAAAGGAAGCCCACAGTAAAAAGAAGTATTGACACGGAGGAGGGCAAGCGCACGTCCCTAAGTACTTTGCGTAGTCTTAATGGGCTTATTCGTATGTATATTATAATTATTATTAATTATAAGAATGGTAACAATAATAATACCGGGCGAGTTAGCCGTGCGGTTAGGGGCGCGCAGCTGTGAGCTCGCA
Organism: Anabrus simplex; assembly: GCF_040414725.1. Taxonomy (NCBI): domain Eukaryota; kingdom Metazoa; phylum Arthropoda; class Insecta; order Orthoptera; family Tettigoniidae; genus Anabrus; species Anabrus simplex. Next base: position 793,677,903 of record NC_090266.1, read on the forward strand.
TCTGGGAGATAGTGGGTTCGAACCCCTCTGTCGGCAGCCCTGAAGATGGTTTTCCGTGGTTTTCCATTTTCCCACCAGGCAAATGCTGGGGCTGCACCTTAATTAAGGCCACGGCCGCTTGCTTCCCATTTCTAGGCTTTTCCTACCCCATCGTCGCCATAAGACCTATCTGTGTCGGTGCGATTAAAGCAACTAACAAAATAATAATAATAATAATAATAATAATAATAATAATAATAATAATAATAATAATAATAATAATAATAATAGTAAAGGCAGGTGTTCGATAGGGAGGTGGGTTGTCGCCTCTTTTGTCCAACTTGAGAAAGTAATACAGGAGTAACAAAAGGCGTTAAAAGAAAGGAACCTTTACAAAAACCTTAAGGATTGGGACAAACAAGTACGGTGTGGAAATAGATTGCTTAGCTCTTGCTGATGATGTAGTCCTGATGACAGCAAATTTCGAAAATGCAATAGAACAGATCAATGTGTTGAAGGAAGTAGCAGAACAAACAGGATTACAAATTTCCTTTCAAAAGACATAAGTAATGTAATGTCGAACACAAAGATTATACAACACAACTTAACACCAAAACATGGAACGATAAACCTTGGGGAATGGTTCCAGCAAAATTGACTTGACAAAGGATCCATAGCAGCATGAATCAAGAAAATGGAGGTCACTTTCCAAACCACCCGTAACATATACAGCAAAAATTGCTTTTCACTGAACATAAAAATTCGTCAATACAACATGTCATGAAACCAGTATCGCTGTATGCATCTGAATGCCTTACCCTGTCAGAAAAATGTTTGCTCGCTGATTTAGAGAGGAAAGAAAGAAAGATCCTAAACGTCATACTTGGCCCAAACTGCAAAAATGGCATCTACATAAGAAAATCCAGGCATGAATTATACTCTAATATAGAGAAGAGCACAGATACAATTCGTAAAGGCAGAGTTAGCTTCTACGGTCATATACGACAGATGATCGACTCTTGATAGACGAAACGTAGCTTCAGTATATTTGACTCAAAACCAAAATCGGCAATGCCATGGTACGTTACTGTCAAGAAAGGTCTTAAAGAACTGGGCATCCAAGCAGAAGATGCACAACACCGTAATATTTTCAGAGCAGCCATGAAGACTTTGGGGAGTTTACGGGACGAAAAACGGGCAGCTGGTGCGAAATGGGTAGAAGAACGTCGTGGTAAACAGACTGAGCTAATGAAGACGATGGGGATCATGCGAAAACTGAACAGATGCCGGAATGTAAAGTGAGGCTCATCGTGGTCCCTAGTTGCCCGGTTAGCGAAGTTCAATGAATGAATGAATGAATAATAATAATAATAATAATAATAACAATGATAATATTAGTAATGATAATAATAGATTGATGAAAATTCGCACTTATATTAATAATGCCATACCATGAACTTATAAGGGAATAACAGTTGGTGTGCCGTGAGCTGCGGAACATTGCGGGACACTGCCCTAGGCTATTCGATGTAGACTGACCATTGTTTTTCCGAAGTTTAAAAAGGGAATTATGACTAAACCTTTCAAATAAATACGATGGCGAAAATCTAAATTACTCTGTTTACAAATACATGGAAACTGTCTGCTTAGAGTAATGCTAACTCGTCGGTGTGGCAGAGATGTGATAATCAAAGGAATGTGAAAGTATGATGTTAGTAAAGAATAGTAATGAATGAAAAATTAAAGCGCCGGACTGAGTGGCTCAGACGGTTGAGGCGCTTGCCTTCTGACCCCAACTTGGCAGGTTCGATCCTGGCTCAGTCCGGTGGTATTTGAAGGTGTTCAAATACGTCAGCCTCGTGTCGGTAGATTTACTGGCACGTAAAAGAACTCCTGCGGGGCTATATTCCAGCACCTTGGCGTCTCCGAAAACCGTAAAAGTACGTAGTGGGACGTAAAGTAAATAACATTATTATTAAAAATTAAAGCGCATTCCAATCACTACTTTAATCAATATTGACGACAAACTTAGGTTATCCGTTTCTAAAATTGTTATGATAAATAGGCTACTTTAGTCTACTGGATGAATGAAGCATAATTTAATAATTAGTTTAGTTTATTTAGTTAGTACTCCTTAAATTTCTATTTGGATTCATATATCGTCACTTATGCCTTTGCTGGCAATATGTATTATTTATAGTGCACTATGTCTGCTGGTATGAGCTAGAATAAATTTGTTACTTTCATTGAGGTGTCTCAGTCTCATCCTTGGCTTTGACAATATGAAAGTGACTGCGGTATGAGCGACGCTAGTAATGTAATTCCTTATGCAGCCAGTCCCTGTTATGAATGGTGTGAAAATATCGCTCATAGGTTCGGTTTGCGCATGCATTTCTTTGGGCTTGGCAGATTGATATGCAATAGCAACTTCTGGCTCGGTGAGGGAAGCAACGGGAAACTACCTCACTCCTCAGTTCCCTAGTATGCCTCTTCAGTGGTGACTAGGCCATATGTGATAGGTGTTGGTAGTGCTGTTGAGGATCAAACCAGCCTTCGGGCTGAATATTCAACATACAACACACAACATCGTCACTTACGAAACAATATCGAGTATCTGAAAATACAGTACTTTTCCTATCTATTACTTTTCTTTGGTCACTCCTCCCACATATCGACATGGATATGCAGTTTAACAGCACTGTTTTGTTGTGTTAATTTTCGTTTGCTCGTGTGTAAAGGAAAATGGGCATAAATATATTATACTGTAAGAATGCGTAAATATGTCATGCTAACATACAGTCCTACAGTACGCTACGGTAAGGTTCATTTTCCTTTACACATAAGCACAGGAAAATGAACACAATGAAACTTGTTCTGATACGCTGCATATCCATACGCGGCTGGGATATGTGGCCGATCAGATAGAAAATTATGGATAAGATAGGCAGTCCCAGAAACGCGGTATTGTTTCTTAAGCGACGATATGTTAAATCATCACTTGTGAAAGACATGTATGTGTAAGTACGGAACATGACAACACAGGACCAATACATCTATTGTCACACTTGTAGATAGAATGGAAGTAGTTAATTTGTATACTAGGCCTATAAGTCACAAGCCCGGCGCCTAGGTGAATGGTCAGCGTAGTGGCCTTACGTTCAAAGGGCCCTTGGTTCGATTGCCGGTTGGACTAGGGATTTTACTGCATATGGTTAATTCCTCTGACTCGGGGGTGATCTGTTTTTGTTAATGTTCATGTTAAAGCGTACCTCTATTTTTACATACAACCCAGCACACTAACAACCACCACTGATAGATGTACTGTAATGATGAATATATTCCTGAAGTACATGCGGTATACCTCCAACTCAGTTTGCACCTACACACATCAAAAATAATTGGATTGCTCGTAAAAATGGGATTTAAATGGCTACACATGCCAATTTAGTTATTGCTGTTTCCAGTAATTTAAGTCAATCACTTCAGTCACTTTCCCTGCAAAATGTATAACTGTAAATATAACTGTTTATCCGTCTCTATCTTGGATACAAAATGTGATACGAGCGGGAAAGGAGATATACAGGTTTCGTATGGTATATTGTGGTTTATCCGTACATATTTGATGCAAATGGTTCTCTAGATTGAGTAAATTCTTAGGCTGCTGAAGTTGGCTCCCCAGGTAGTGTGAAACAAGTTCGATGGGTGGCAAATCTGGTGAACGCAGGCTACGGAAGTGTGGAGATGTTCCTTGAAATATCATTGCTCTGTGAGTGTGCGTCGGTACACACATCCAGCCTCGCGCATACCAAGAATGCGCCCCCTCTGAAGTTCTGATAACTGGTCGAAATCACCTACACTGATCAAATTTGTCGACAAGCTTTGCAAAACCGAAAGCAAAGTTCCACTACGTACGAGTAGCTTCTGAGAACATTTATATCGGCCACTGATGGCGGCAGGTACACGTCCTCTGGTGGCAAGACTGTTCAGCTCATTACGTCACAGCGCTAATCACTTGACTATCTGGTTGAAAAATAACTGCACGCTGAGTTTTGCAGCAGAATGGCAACTCCTTCATGGTGTGCAACTTGCTTTGCAAATACCCCTAAGTGTAATTTAGTAAAACTGGAAATTAGTATCCTCACACTGTGCCAAGTGGTGAAGCTCTTTCCAGAAGCATCACTCGGACCCTCAAGGAGGGAAGATAATAGCGCATACCGTTGAACTACGGGAATAGACAATTCATGTGCACTTACACTACAAGGACCCACATATGTTCATATTGACTAATTAGCATTTTTAAACTTCAGGTCTCCAAGTGTCAAAGCATTGGATCAAGAACATCGTAAGCCTACGGTTTATCACATTTGTCTTGAACCTCTTTCATTTTGCCAGTTCCTTAACATCATACTAAAACTTGGAGGTTATTCGTCAACGCTAGGATTGCAAAGAATGGCTGGTAAAGAATCAGCCGTGGCCTAAATTAAGGAACACCAAATAAGTGAAGGAAATATGCTGTAGTTAAGTGGCTATCACATTTCCCTGTACGACAATGTAATTACGCTATAACGAACTCCTGTATATGAATGGTATGACGAACATGCTATACCCTACATCCACCATATTAACTGGCATTGCTTCTCACACAAACAAAAAAATTGAAAACCAATAGACACAGTGTACAGCCGGCCGTTCACCACTCCTGACATTTGTCGATATATTAAAGAAATCATGCATTATTATGTGGTCTCCTTATGACGGTAGAAAAGATAATATGCTAGGATTAAGGTAAGTTATTAACATTCATAACCACTCACTGCATATACTCGTATACAGATCTTACATTTAATAATAATTATCAGCGAAAGAAAATGAAATAGTTAAATGATGAAATAGGTCAATATATATTGGACAAGTTTATTGCTTTCTACAAGCGGTGAGCTACTCGAAAAATTATATATATGAAAGTCATAAAGAAGTGAAAAATACATGATGTCCAAAAATACAATACTGAAGTACTCTATTTCAAACTCCAATATTTGCCTATAACGGTCAAAGTACAGATTTTTAATACTAATGTTCTGAAAATTGTTAAGATGAAACTAACCAGGATGTCGTAATATGATCAAAATTTAATTCTATACTGTTGTAACTTTTTGATGATAATAATAAATAAAATCATGAATAAAAATATATAAAATTACTCAAAAACTTAATAAAATTAATAAGCATAATTAACCAAAATGTCCGTAGTATGGGCGCCAGAGTTCACCAGAATGGATCCCTCGAATTTAGATAAGAGCATGATAAACTTTATATCCCAGGGCGTGTACATAATGCTGCGTACTGGTACATCTGCTGCAGGCCTTACCTAACCTCCTGAAAACGACTAATTAGGTAGGAACTGCACCTAGGTTCATCAATAACACTGATTCTAAAATAGCTAACTATATTCTTAACAAATTCCGTGCATGAGCACCTCATCAACATACAACATTATACATATAATACACACATAAAATATTGCTGGAAGACTCCATATTTACAACAACAATAATAATAATAATAATAATAATAATATTAATAATAATAGTAATAATGAAAATCGTGGGAAAACGAAAGCGAGAACTAAGCCACCATTTGTGGATAGTCCGATGAACAATGTACATGTATGAAGATAAATACCCTTCACTGTCTCTATATCAATTCGACTTACCGATTCTCATAATCGGCAGTTATCACATCACACAGATACTGTACCTTGTACTACTGTGTTCACATATTTTAACACTTGTTGTAAAGATATATACACACGTCTGTCGATCCTCAACATATAAATTTATGGAAAGTCTGAGATAGCTTTCACCAACATATAATGCTAGGCCGCCACAAGTGCTACAATACTTAATGCGCAAGCACTCTCCACAATCAGCCACTTTCCACGAACATAACAAGACTACGCTCCACGAACGTTTGAAGTCCAGTCCATTGCAGCCGTGTCACTCCAGTACCGTGTACCAGCACCACTTCCTTCCCGTACAGTGCGTCAGTTGTAGTTGTAGTTATCTTCCTTCTCGTTCCTTTACAATCACCTCTACAATCACCCTTACAATGTTCCTTACAATGTCTTTTGTTGCCGCCGTGTGATCAACCTTTATAGACATCAACATCCCCCTCCTCTCAGATGCTCCGTCTGGATTGGTGCTTGCCAGCCAATCATGGGTGGTCCTCTTCTCAAGCCCAAGCCCTGAACTACTTCTTCCTCCCAAGACAATAACAAACTCTGGGGAGTTTTACATGAATCACCAAACTTCCCTGGTACAACAACAAGCTCATCTCATCAGGCTGGGATATATACATCACTAATGGAATTACCCGACACAAGTACATCACAACAAACACTGAGGTAGCCATATGACTCATTCAAATTACCAGAGTTATTAAAGCAATGCTTTCCCACTCGTGCAAAACAAATTACTCATACCTACATATGTGGATATCTTCCAGCTTACCAATATAAATGGCAAAATATATAAATGAAATACTAATAATACTAATAATAATAATAATAATAATAATAATAAATCGAATACTGACAATAATATCTCTAACTTCTACATATAATTCGGGGGTGTGATATATGTACTATCACATAACGCCCCCTTGGTGAATCGATGTTATCACATATTATGATTCACCATAAAACAGAACTTCATACATAACCTTATAATGGCATAACTGAACACATAATTTACTGTAATAATGATATATACGTTGCGTCTAGTGCATTGTATTCGCACACACGAAATACAATTTGTCCAAACAATAATAATAATAATAATAATAATAATAATATGGCTATATACACACAACTCTGATTGTTTCATATAGCATTGAACACAATCCCTTCTTGCTACAGTACACACACATTAAAATTGATAATATATACATCCAAGGTGCAGATCCTATCTCTTATATCTGCGAAGGCTATAGATATTAAATGTCCCAAGGACCTCGTCGTCAGTGGTTAGGAGCCTATAAGCACACTTGCCTATTCTACTGTCCACAGTATACGGACCCTGATATAAATGAAAAACTATACATAAACTTAACATCAGCATCGATAAGCGAGGAATGCGTACCATAATAAAATCTAACTACGTCTCTAATCCACTCTATCTAACACACAAACATTCATCCCATCCAGTCACACAAGAATCATATAAGCTTTCATTCAGGACATTCATAAAAAGGAAATCCCTCTTTCTGAAATGCGCGGGAATCTCACAATATTTACTCTTCCACCAAACCATAATTAATGCAAGCAAACAGATCACATACTTTATCACACATTCCACATCGCTATCACTCAGCACGTCGTTCAAATCGTTCACACAACTCTCAGAATTAAATAAAACGTTACGCACTCGCTTGTCAAACATACGCACTTCATTCTCACTCACGCTCACTCGATTACAGAAATTCTTACCATAATACACTTCGAAATTGCTGTCATTACTACTTAATGACCCAACAATTAATCCATCTTCACCACCTTCCATATCAGCTCCTACTTGCACCACTTTCATGCCAACAACACTTCTACTTTCGACTCTCTTATCAGAAGTTTCATTACTCTTAAAGTAACCATTTTCACACACAATGGACCTAACTTTACTCTCCTCACGTACACTTAAATCAACAAAAACATCCTCATGATGTATACTCCGTAAACTCTCTACACTTACTAAACGACCTTCATCAACTTCACAAAAAACTTCACATTCAATTTCAGATATTTCCACAAGATTATCGATCGCAGCACCGCTATTACCATCACCACTAGCACAAAGTAAGTCATCCGACACATCATTCTTACTTTCATCACGCCCCCTATATACAAAATCTCCCTGAACACAAAACACATGGTCATACAATATTTCCTCTTTCACGTCTAAATCATAACTTACCTGTTTCATCACGTGAATAGGAATTTCGGTATCGGACTGCCTATCTGACCCAACTAAGAAGTCCGATTCCGGTTTAAATTACTTGACGTGGACTGTTCACTATTATCATATCTCGGCACTTGATCTGGAGGTCTTTGATCCGTACGCCCCCTACTTTCTGATTCCCCTTGATTAGGTTTCGGCCATAATATTCCTGGTGATTACCTCCTTGGTTAGAGTGTCTGTTTCCCCTTCCGGAATTACCACCCTGATTCCCATCTCTAGAATGACTGAAATTCTGATTATTCCTATCTCCCCCTAGCTGATTACCTTGTCTCCCATTATCCCCGTAATTCCTACCTTCACTTTGCCTAGTCCTCCCTTGCCCTTCCAAAGCATCAAACCTCTCTAACAGCTGCTCTAATTCCTTAATCGTAACAATATTCTGCATACATGCAGCTAATCTGACCTTCTCAGGAAAATGCCTCAACATCTGGCGGACTGTATCTCTCTCCGATGCTAGACCTTCAATATTCTGGCTGATCAGAACATGCGCCAAGAAATATTCCGTCATAGACACACCTTCCTGAGGTCTATATTTGCCAAATAGCACGCGATCTCTTTCCCTTCCCTGAATAGCATCACTCCAAAATTTTGAACTAAATTTCTCCAAACTCGAAATACCCTGTCTATAAACTTGAAACCAGGATCTCGCTTCTCCAACAAATGCAATATCCAACAGCTCATCAACCATACTCCAATAAATCAAATCATCGTCAAGATTCTTGGAAAACCGTTTCTCCACCGTTTTCAAGAATTCCATCGGATTAAACTGCCGACCATTAAACTTGGGTAATTCAGACTCCTTCGTACAAGATACGTACCTATTACATATGCTGCTACCTACTTGGATTTGACTGATCTCCTGCCTTAACTTTACATGACATGCTTTAATTCCTTCTTCAACTACCATTCTGGCATTTCCTTCTACTGACTTGAGGTCTTTCTCCAATTTCTCAGTCTTTTCATCTATTCGCTTCGCTAAAACATTCTGACTGGTTTTAATTCTATCTATTTCTTCGACTTTATCTTCCACTATTTTTATTTTCTTATCACATTCCTTGCTGTTTTCAACAAATTCCTTCCTAACAACATTAAATCGGAATTCGATTTTCTCAGTCAATTCCAAGCGTTGAGCTTCTACCTTATTATTGACTTCCTGAATTTCCCTGCTTTGATGGTCAAACTTCTGGTTCAGTTCATCTATTCTACCATTCACAGCACTACTTAAAGTATCAATTTTACTAGACAATTCAACACTCACTAAATTTAACTCCTTAATTTGATTCTCAATCTTACTGGACAATTCCGTACTAACTGAATTTAATTCACTATTAATACTGTATATTTCATTACTTAAAAAACTCAATTCACTCTTCAACTCTTTACTCTGACTATCAATATTACTGGACAATTCAACACTCACTGAATTTAACTCCTCACTTTGACTATCAATCTTACTGGAAAATTCAACATTATTATTATCGATTTTACTGGACAATTCATCACTCTTACTATTAGAAAAAACACCCTGATTATCAATTTTACTAGACAATTCAACATTATTATTATCGATTTTACTGGACAATTCACCCTTCAGCTCATTAAGTAGCGATTTAATCATACAGAGCATTGATGACTCGCCTTGATCCCCTACATTCTGAGTTTGAGACGGATTACTCGGTTCCTCACCCATTGTTGCCAATATATCCTTCCTACTATCAGCCATTTTGCTACGCTTACTTAAATTAGATAAACTCAATGTGGTGGAATTCTTTTGCCTTCTCTTCTCCTGATTCTTGGTACCAGCAACTTTAAAAACCTCTCTACTTCTCAATTTTATAATACTGGACTCGCTACAACATTTCTTCATACTCTAACATACATATCACGTACATATAAAATATTTCACTGACATAGTTCGCAGAATTCCAACAACACCTGACAAGTGCACCTACGCTTATAAGCCTAACAGATGTACCAACCATTCAGCCACACGTTGGGAAGCCAATTGTAACTTCCTTTTGATGATAATAATAAATAAAATCATGAATAAAATTATATAAATAAAATTACTCAAAAACTTAATAAAATTAATAAGCATAATTAACCAAAATGTCCGTAGTATGGGCGCCAGAGTTCACCAGAATGGATCCCTCGAATTTAGATAAGAGCATGATAAACTTTATATCCCAGGGCGTGTACATAATGCTGCGTACTGGTACATCTGCTGCAGGCCTTACCTAACCTCCTGAAAACGACTAATTAGGTAGGAACTGCACCTAGGTTCATCAATAACACTGATTCTAAAATAGCTAACTATATTCTTAACAAATTCCGTGCATGAGCACCTCATCAACATACAACATTATACATATAATACACACATAAAATATTGCTGGAAGACTCCATATTTACAACAACAATAATAATAATAATAATAATAATAATATTAATAATAATAGTAATAATGAAAATCGTGGGAAAACGAAAGCGAGAACTAAGCCACCATTTGTGGATAGTCCGATGAACAATGTACATGTATGAAGATAAATACCCTTCACTGTCTCTATATCAATTCGACTTACCGATTCTCATAATCGGCAGTTATCACATCACACAGATACTGTACCTTGTACTACTGTGTTCACATATTTTAACACTTGTTGTAAAGATATATACACACGTCTGTCGATCCTCAACATATAAATTTATGGAAAGTCTGAGATAGCTTTCACCAACATATAATGCTAGGCCGCCACAAGTGCTACAATACTTAATGCGCAAGCACTCTCCACAATCAGCCACTTTCCACGAACATAACAAGACTACGCTCCACGAACGTTTGAAGTCCAGTCCATTGCAGCCGTGTCACTCCAGTACCGTGTACCAGCACCACTTCCTTCCCGTACAGTGCGTCAGTTGTAGTTGTAGTTATCTTCCTTCTCGTTCCTTTACAATCACCTCTACAATCACCCTTACAATGTTCCTTACAATGTCTTTTGTTGCCGCCGTGTGATCAACCTTTATAGACATCAACATCCCCCTCCTCTCAGATGCTCCGTCTGGATTGGTGCTTGCCAGCCAATCATGGGTGGTCCTCTTCTCAAGCCCAAGCCCTGAACTACTTCTTCCTCCCAAGACAATAACAAACTCTGGGGAGTTTTACATGAATCACCAAACTTCCCTGGTACAACAACAAGCTCATCTCATCAGGCTGGGATATATACATCACTAATGGAATTACCCGACACAAGTACATCACAACAAACACTGAGGTAGCCATATGACTCATTCAAATTACCAGAGTTATTAAAGCAATGCTTTCCCATTCGTGCAAAACAAATTACTCATACCTACATATGTGGATATCTTCCAGCTTACCAATATAAATGGCAAAATATATAAATGAAATACTAATAATACTAATAATAATAATAATAATAATAATAATAATAATAATAATAATAATAAATCGAATACTGACAATAATATCTCTAACTTCTACATATAATTCGGGGGTGTGATATATGTACTATCACACTGTATATACACAGCTTAATAGATCTATTAAAATGATCCAAATGATTTTGGATGGTCACATATTTCAGTTCGAAAGACTAAATGCGCGCTACTCATTCACTGGTGTAGAAGGCAAAAAGGCAAATCTAAAAATTAAAGGAAGTAATATTGTGTATCTTTAATTAAGTTGACGGGTCTCCTGTTCTGGGATTAGCCCCGAATACGATACATAAAATCTGTCATTTTCTGATCTATCTCTTCCCGGTCATAACTGGAAGTCCCATTCTAAACAACGTACTTCAAAGAATAAACCAGCACACCTGCATTACACAGCTGCATGTGAAGGTTCAACGTTGGCCATACAGCTGTACGATGCCACCCGCGATGACAGGCGCTCCCAGAGTTCTGCATTACCATTTTCATTAAGATTATTAGATTTCAACTCCAAGTACGGCATCTTTTCATGGCAAATATAACCAACAAGTAATTCGCGCACTTCCTGAAGATTCCTGAAATAAGCGTGGAATAACTCCATGAATATAACGGAGTCATACCTCCCTGCATCTCAGTTCGAATACAAACTTCAACAGAACAGATTTCTCATATTTACGTGAGATATAGCTGAAAAAGAGACACTCGTGAACGAGAGATGTGAGGTTTCAATGAAACGTTCCACGTTGCTAGATCTTATAGGGAACAAATTCGTGTAAGTTGGCAGTCAATAAAATTACACTTTATAAACCCAGGAATAGTTCCGTTGATGTAGTGAACAACAACAACAACAACAATAATAATAATAATAATAATAATAATAATAATACTTAATATATTACGTGTCTCTTCAAATATTTTTTCAAGCAGTCAATGGTGCTCTATAGATTTTGAAAATAAATTATTCAAACTGCCAGCAAATTCTCTGGGGCTATTATATTCCGAGGGCCAACTGATGCACAAGTAGACCTCACCCTAACGCAGTGTTTAACAATGAACAAGGAGGAATCTATGTAATGAGTCTTAGTTGCCAATTTATTACCATAATAATAGCCTCCGCTGTACTGTATGTGGCCAAACAAACAACACTGGAATTATTGCCCATGTACAGTTGACGATTCTGAGGTAACGATGTATTTTTATTGAGTATAATATTTGGACATATTGTGAATTCAATGTTGTGCCCCAATAATGGTTCTCACAAAAGAAGATAAGGTGTTTACCGTGGAACATTATTTTGTCCATATGGAGTGGGGTGTCAGAATCGTCCGAGTTTGCTTTACGTTAAAGAACAGAACGAGGAGCGATGTAATGAGTCACCAAATAACAAACAATATTAGCTAACGCTGACAAATTCAGTCATACGGGATCAGTCCTGCGTCAACGAAAGGTAAAAATAGGTCGTCCAAGTACTGTCACCACAAAGAAAATCATGGACCACTCTTCCAACAGGTTTTAAGACCCCAAAGCGTAGTCTAGGACGAAAACGAACATCGCTGAAATTCGGTGGATTGTTGTCAATTGATTACCAGGACAGTGGCCTCTGTTTGTAGGTTTTGTACGGTATGAGGCATAACAAACGACCAGAGTTTCAATAGTTATTGCTCATCACTATGAAATTTCGCGAGAAACTAGGCGAACTCCAAAGTGCCACTGCAGAAGTTTTAGTGACTCCCACGCAGTGCGGGCTGGAGCTCAATCTTGCTGCAACCGTTGTTGTTGGAGGGGTTTATTTGTTCTTACATAGCACGTTATTAGCGTCAACTGCTTTGAATGTCTTAACTGCTGTGTCAAACTGTTGAATGCCCAACGGTCTAGATGTGAAATATATAGAATGATTGTTAGCTAAGGAAGTACGAAAACTAATTTGAATAGTTATATCCCTGTTAACCTTGTCATTTAATGTTCAGTTTTAATTAGATACCTCAACCATTAGGATGCAATTTTCTATTTCCAGAATTCGACTTTTATTATCTGAGTTCGAAACAAGTCAGCCTTGAGGAGAAGTTAGTGACGGTGACACTGAGCTATTGCACCTCACTTTGGCAAGCTTGCAGTGAACACAGCCACCACCTGTACCTGATTCCTTATCTGCGAATTTTAAAACCATCCTATGGAGACGTCAAATTCATCTTTTGGTTCTAAGGTAAGAAAAAGTTTCAGCAATATAATGTCATAATACCTAGTGCCCTTCTCCATAGTATGGCTTAGGTACACGTAATTACGTACAGGAGATGAAACTAATATATTCTTAAACATACTGAATTAAGTAAAATAAAGTTATAAGCCGTTAATACTGTAAATCCTTCTCGAAGTAAGGTAATCCATTTAATATACAGGCACTGTACAGGATTACGTTTAGCTGCCAATAGCTATGTAGAATGTCGAATGATGCCGCGGTCTTGGTCGGAAACACTTAACTTTCATTTCACAGTCCATTACAGGTAGAATCTTAATACATTCACTGTACGGATGAGCCCCACAATTCTTTTGTAGATTTTTTTTTGCTAGGGGCTTTACGTCACACCGACACAGATAGGTCTTATGGCGACGATGGGATAGGAAAGGCCTAGGAGTTGGAAGGAAGCGGCCGTGGCCTTAATTAAGGTACAGCCCCAGCATTTGCCTGGTGTGAAAATGGGAAACCACGGAAAACCATCTTCAGGGCTGCCGATAGTGGGATACGCTTTTGTAGATTAAGGGAGCAGGTGTTTACCTTCGGTTTACATTTAATACCGAGATATTATTTACGGTTTAATAATCGTCTCCCCCCTCCACGTCACCCATTTATTTTCAGTATTAAATAGCGATAATTAGGAATTCCAATATTCAGATATCACAGGCTTATATATTAACTGTGATGCGTTTCACACTGTGAACGTTCAGAAATACTCTAGCAAACATTTCCCAGCAGTAGAAGAACTGCTGCGTGCCATGAAGTTGAGGCTTATTGCACAAATACATGAAATAATTGTTTATTATTTTTACATTATAACTTTTGACTACATTTTTTGTATAGTATAGTACATATACGCAACAGAGGTGACATGCAGCAGATGGGTCTACAAACCAACAATATTTAAATGAACATGACGTTTTCTGAACCTAAACATACAAACAACGTTAAAATAAAACGTATTGCCAAGTCTTCCATACTACATATTATTGCCACGAAACAAATCTACATACATGATGGCTATCAAAGTAAAAGTCCTAGTAAGAAATTGAGGAACTGCTGGTATTCTTAATTGAAGGAAGATATTGAAGAATGGCATCAAAAACGCTCATAATATGGGTATTATCCGGGCACTAGAGTCAAGAGCGAAGTATTTATTTAAAAGATCGTCGTGTTAGTATTGATGAACACATGAACATTTTTGATTGGACTGGAACTCATGTTAATTTTTTAGTTAAGGAAAGTTTATTTTAGGAATAAATTATGTTGTTAGGTAGTTAAGAGATGTATAAATAGTTATATGTGTGTATTAATAGTTGTTTATGGTAAATTATGACACAGAAATCTAAATCAAGAATATGGAAGAAGTCAGCATATCACATTGAGATGATGGCGGTGCCTTGATTGTACAATTCGGACCTGAATAAGACAACAATGAGATATAGTAGAATTTGGAATATTTCCAGTAGAATTTGGAATATTTCCTCTTTAACTGTAAAATTAACTGCGATGACTATAATTATCACTTGGTGAGTTGATATGTGTAGATCACATCTGAAAGTAAGTTATCTGAAAGTAAGCAAGAGAAGTAGCATATCATCGACTTACTACAGTTTAAATGTGAGTAAATGTGATCCCTCATAATATTTGGTGGAGTTTAGTAAGGAATTTATAATGTAGATGCACGCGAGATAAAATAATGTGTTAGACCCAGAAAGAATATAATGCAAGTATGAGTTTAGGATCATGGTAAAAACACTCTGTCGCTGCCATAAGTGATTACTGTTGACAAAACTGTGGATCTTTCAAATGCAACAATAGTAAAAGATTTCGTGAACTATTTTTTGAGAAGGTTATGGGTATATATGCACAGCACAAGAAAGGAGATAATTTTGGAGGTTATAATTTGAAAGCAGTTAAGTCATAACATGTTTCTTAGAGTGGTTTTAATATATTCGATCGAGAAAGCTTTCCGTAAAATATGAATGCAATTATGAGTAGGTTGAACACTTTGATAATTTGGAATTAATAAGTATAGTTAAGTATTGTTGTAAGGGATCGTCGGAATGTATTTAAAAGGGATATTGCTGTGAGTAAAGTTGTATTCAGTGCTAAATATGAAAAGAAAATATAACGCGTTATGAATATGTTGCTCAGAAATTCCAGTTGCTAATTCTCATAGAAGAAGTATTTATTTAGATTTGAATATGTTCAGATGGAAGGGCCGTCTATAATTGTTTCGAACACATTTCTTATCTAACCATATAACTGGAATCTGAAATGAATTCCAGGGAAAATTTCCAATATAAATTTAGTTCAGTAGATAATTTTTATGGTAACTCAATAGTTATCTTCTTTCAGTGAGCTCATTTAATTAATATTGTTATTTCAGGACAGGGTGATGGTATCTGATGTTTTTATTTTGGGATATATTCAATTTGGAATGTATTATAATGTGAGAATTATTGGGAGAAGTAGTGGCGACGTTGTTTTATATATTTCATTGTAGTTTGTGTTGAATATCGGTTTATTATTTCATATTATTTACCTATGTTGTTGATAATTTCGTCGCTAAATGGATCACTACATTTTAAATCTCGTTTCAAATCGCTATAGTTAAATATACTTTGCTTTTAAATGAATATCATGAATCAGATAAGTGTGTTGGGAGAAAATAATATTCCAATAAAGGTGAATGTGTATTAGTAACTTAATTTAATTTTCCGCTGGATGTTGGTATAATATAGAGATTGGACGACATATTATTAGTATTGAATGAGACTGAATCCAATAATTTAATAACATCTTAACGAAACTAATGTTCGCTTATACAAGTATTTTCTGGTGTCTTCTCTAAAACGTTAGGCCAAATATGACCGAAAATGTACTTTATAAATAATTTCCAGACATAAACGAAGCAATCTCGATCATCTCAGTATGGATTGTTATTTTCAGATTATAATGTAGTTTTTTTTGGCTAGTTGCTTTACGTCGCACCGACACAGATAGGTCTTATGGCGACGATGGGAGAGAAAAGGGCTAGGAGTGGGAAGGAAGCGGCCGTGGCCTTAATTAAGGTACAACCCCAGCATTTGCCTCGTGTGAAAATAGGAAACCACGGAAAACCATTTTCAGGGCTGCCGACAGTGGGGTTCGAACCTACTATCTCCCGAATACTGGATACTGGCCGCACTTAAACGACTGCAGCTATCGAGCTCGGTATAATGTAATTATATATAATCATAATCTTATTTAAATATTTAATTATTACAGCAAGATTTTCCAAAAAAAAAAAAGAGAAAATTGAAACTTAGCACGCGTTAGTCTCTTATTTACTATTTCTTCTTTAACTAGTAAATCAGCCTAAAATGATGAAGATATTTAGAACATGAAAACTATATTTCTTCGAAGTCAAAATATTCAATAAAGGAAGTAAATTCGTGTCTTCAGTCCGAAGTGGTTTAGCTCTTTACAGGCACACCCTCATTGGAGGTGAGCTGCATGTACCTATTTAACTAGAAACCACCCCTCCTGCCAGTCTTAATATTCTGGCAGTACCGCGAATCGAACCCGGCCCCCCGAGGACGTAAGGTATTAACGCTATACGGAGGGGGACAAAATATTCATTGATAAGTCATTATGTGTCCGCCATCCAGCCAGGTTACCTTACCCCTGAGATGTTATGCGAAACTACCGGCGAAGCTACCGCGAGCATCGGCCCCTCACCTGGTACGTCAGACCAAGAACCTAAAAGTGCAATAACTTGATGGCATAGTGTAGTATTCCCTGCAAACCAAATTCGAATTATTTTTATGTTAACGGAGCTAGTAGGCCGTGCGGTTGGGTTCGAGTAGCTGTGACCTTGTATTCGAGAGATGATGGGTTCGAATCCGACCGTCGGCAGCCCTGAGGATTGTTTTCCGTTGTTTCCCATTTTCACACAGGCAAATGCTGAAGTTGTATCTTAATTGAGGCCACGGCCGCTACCTTCTCAATCCTAGCCCTTTCCCTTCCTCACCCCCCACCCCCGAAAACCTTCGATGTGTTAGTGCGACGTTAAACCACTTGAAATAACAGACCGTTTTTAAAAGAGTGCAGGTGATTGACCATAGCCGTATTAATAGATACAGAAATAGGTTTGATGCCTAAACTTCTATACAGATCCTTAGTATCTGTCCTATATGGACGATTATCAATAATTTAGACAGCTCTGTTTTGAATTACGTCAAGTTCATGTAGTAAGACTTTCCTACAATTTCCCCGTATGGTATTCAACTGAGTAAAATGACTATGAATTAAACAATGATATGTTACATTTTGCTTTACATCGCGCAGATGCAGATAAGTCCTACAGCAATGATGGGATGGGAGAGGACTAGGAGTTTTAAGGAAGTGGCCGTTGCCTTAATTTATGTACAGCCCCAGCATTTACATGGTAATAATAATTTCGTTTGGCTATTTCTAGTCGAGTGCAGCCCTTGTAAGGCAGATCCTCCGATGAGGGTGTGAATGTACATGGTGTGGAAATGGGAAAACACCGAACACCGTCCTCAGGGCTGCCGACAGTGGGGTTTGAACCCACTATCTCATGAATGTACGCTGGCAGCTACGCGACCAGCACGCGTGGCCACTCGCTGGGTGCAATAATACACAGATTTAAGTAATTGATTCATCATACTAATATACCTCAATTGCACGTTATAAACTTCATATTAGAGCCCTATTGTCAAAGTATCAACTTGTGCAAATTTGGACTTTATAATTATAAAATTATAAAATAATAAAATACAAATTTTCACAAGTTAGTATACCTCAATCTGTGGATTATTCCGACTACAAGATAAATTTTCCTTTATTGAAATCAATAGGGTAATTCCATGCAGGCGTACTCTCAGTCTCTAATTTAGATATAAATAATAATAATAAAAAGCTAATAAAACAAGTGTGCTCTGAATAGAAAAATCCGCGTTGTTAAAAATACCTGTTAAACTTCGAGCACAAAGTAATATACTGGCACTGAATAACCGTGTGCCTATCCAGATGATTAGTAGCAATAGGTCTTCTAGTTTAGAACTTCTTAGTGCGTTGTTCTACAACTTAAGATTTGTGAAGCTGACCTACCGTGAAAGTACTAGGTTGGTTATCAAGGTAACATCAGTCTTTCGGCATAAATAGTCCTTATTCCTGCTCAGAAAGAATAGTACTTGTTTCCAAAGTGTATAAACAATGCAACACTCATAGGAACTTGCAAACATACCAGAAAAATGCTTTGCAAATCTCAAGTAGATAGATAGATAGATAAATGTCTTCATTGGCGTAGTTAAGGCCATTGGGCCTTCTCTTACACTAAGTAATATTACAGTAATTAATACTAGAAGACACAATTTAAAAACAATCAAAATAAAACTGGAATAAAATTCCACCACATGAAACATACGTACAATAGCAATAATAATAATAATAATAATAATAATAATAATAATAATAATAATAATAATAATAATAATAATAATAATAATAGCTAGTAATGATATTGTAGTAGCACGATCACTGAAAGGACAGAAATGCACGGGTCACTCGCATCCTGTTGTACCTCTTAACGCTCTTTTAAATGACACTGTAGTTGCTAATCCTCTGACGTCGTCCGGTAAACGATTCCATTCTCGTGCGGCAAACACCGAGAATGAGCTGTTATATGCGGCAGTTCGATGGTGAGTGATGATGAGCAGGTTGGATGTTTGAGTCCTGGTATGTCTGTCATGAACATTTGAGAAGTAATGGAAACGTGAAGAAAGGTAAGATGGAGAAGATGTAGTAAGAATTCGATGGAGGAGAGACAAAGTATGATGGTTACGACGAACATGGAGTCGCGACCACTGTAATTTTAGGAATGATGGTGACACGTGGTCATATTTTCTTAAATTGCAAATATATCTCACACATGCATTTTGAGCGCGCTGTAGACTTATGGAAAATTGCAGCCTCTTGTCATTTGAAACTACATCACAATAGTCAAAATGTGGCATTACAAGAGCTTCAATTAATTTCTTTTTACGCATTTATGTTTACATTTACATAAAGAATGTAAAGCTGAGTAAACGTTTTGACAGATATGTAAAACACGTGGAGACCAAGTCATGAGTTCGTCCATGATAACACCGGAATTCTTCACTTGTGACACAAAAGGAATTGGAACATCCTGAAGGATTACTCTTGGCAACGGTCGTTTAGTTATACTCGTTATTTGACTTTGATGGCCAAGAAGAATTACTTGCGACTTTGTAGAGTTCAATTTCAGGCCGTGCGCAGCAGACCAATCACTAACAGCCTGTAAGTCAATGTTTAGTAAGTCGATATTTTCCTGGAGGTCTCGTGCTGTAGAGTCTGTGTAGAGTTGAAAATCTTCAGCGTACATATGGTAGTTGCAGTGTTTTAAATTCGATGATATGTCATTCACAAAGAGTGCGAAAATAGGACCAAGTACAGAGCATTTAATGACTCCTCTGTTCATGTGGCGCCAAGAAAAAACGATTCCATTATTACCTTTCACACATTGCTGACGTCCGTGAAGATAAGAATGCATCCAAGCAATCGTACTCTGAGAAAAATGTTGAGCCTTCAGTTTTACAAGTAAGATGTCAATGTCTACGCTGTCGAAAGCTTTACTGTAATCTAATAGTACAAGAACTGTGAATCGTCCTCTGTATATTGCTTGTCTAACATCCTCAGTCACTTCAAGTAAGGCTGTAGTTGTACTATGTTCTTGTCGGAAACCGGACTGGAGAAGATTGAGGAGAATGTGCGTTCGAAGGTACTCAGACATTTGTGTATGGACTACATATTCTAAGATTTTAGATAAAGCAGATTGGACGATAGTCTCCCTCATTCGAAGGCATTTGACTTTTCGGAAGAGGTAGCACAATAGCCTTCTTCCAGAGAGTTGGATATGTGGAGCATAGAAGAGAGAAATTGATTATTTGAGTTAAGGTTGGTAATGTACAATCAAGAATTAGTTTGGCCATGTCAGTCCCAATGTCATCAATTCCTTTTGCTTTCGTCCTTATTCTGAGGACTGATTTTCTGACTTGGAAGGGCGGTACGTGACTGAAATATAATTTCTCTCTGTCAGGGGTAGGTTGCGTACCGTAATAATTCATAAGTCTCTGTTTGTCGTCAGGTCGTACTGCGGAGCAATTAGCAGTAAAGTACTCGTTAGGAGTCTCGAGAGGTACTGCAATTTCTCCTCTGTTCTTGTTTTTCGTAAGTCCAAGCTTATTAATAGATTTCCAAAATGTCGTCGATGTTCTACCGTCAAGCGTAATTAAACTGTAAGCGTGTCGCAGTTTAGCATTTCGTATTTGTTGTGTTGTCTTATTTCGTAACTTCCTATATTCGTCAAAGTTTTGTACGGTAGGGTCATTTTTGTACTGTCTGTGAGCGCAGTCTCTTTGTTTCATTAGTTGTCTAATTTCGTCATTTAACCATGGGGAGGGTGCTTTCGATATTCTCGCTCACCGCTTTGGGGCATACTTGTCAAATTTACTTTGCTATTAAAGAAGTAAACTTTGTCGTCTAGATTGTTATAGTTCGTTATGTCATGCCAGGTTATTTTGCCTGCGTCCTCTATGAGCCTGTCTTTATTTACATTTTTCAGTGGTCGATAGGTGATAAATATCTGAGAGGGCTTCGGTGGCCGGAGGTTATACGAGATGTATATTGCGTCGTGTGGAGATATACCAGGTACAGAGGTTTGACCAACAATGAGAACTCTGTTTGAGTTGCTAGTAACTATAAGATCTAATAGTGTGTGCGAATGAGATGTATGGTGAGTCGGAGTGAGAGGTAAGGTTTCCATATTATAGGCTTGAACCAATGTTTTGAGTCTTGTGGGTTCGGAAGAAGTTACGTCAGTTAAGTCCGTATTGAAGTCTCCCATAATTATTGTGTGAGGGTGGTCTGACAGTAGTTTAGTTAAGTCAGCTTCAAAATCTTCTAAGTAATATGAATTCGGAGGTTTGTAAACTACTCCTACAGGGGCTTTAATCACGTTCGTTGTTATTTCTACAAACATGTATTCTGGTTTCCTCTCATACCTGCCTGGTGAATGACCTAACAACTTAGGCTTGAGGCTGGTTAGGAAATAGCCACATACCCCTCCAACCCGCTTGTGAGTGCGGTCATTTCTCAGAAGAGAGTAGCCTTCAAGATGACACAAAGAAGACATAGAAAACAGGGGGAGTGAATATTTCTACCACCTCGTCCGTTCGGTTGGCTGCTAATATACTGTGCGCGTTTATAAGACAGACGTGTAGGGCTCTGGGGCAGTGTGCGCACCCGACGAATTCAAGAGTGTGATATCTATTGTCAAGTTATTACAGAAAAACACAAATTCACTCGTCGGGAGTCCCAAAATAGCATTAATTCCTGCAGTGGCGTGCGCTTAACACGTTCTTTAATCCAGGTACAAAAAAATAGACAATGACAGCCGTACCACATTACCATTTCCAAATTGGTATTCACGGCAGCATCATGACATAATGTACAGCAGATTTTGAACAATATACTCACAGTTTCACCCGGTGACAAATCGTAATCTTACAGTCATGGTTTTCAGAGAAATGTACTGGGATTTTATAAACTTACAATCCTAACCTAAACTCAATGCCCAAAAGTTGGACGATATTTTAGTTTCACTCGCTTACTGAGTGTAGGTACAGCCACGACAGACGTGGGTAAGTATTCCTCACGACGAATGTATGCAAGTTTAGTCCTCATCCCGAAGGCTGGTTGGATCCTCAACAGCTCCGCCATCAGCTGCTATGGATGGCCTAGGCATCACTGAAGAGGCGTACTGGGGAAATGAGGAGTGAGGTAGTTTCCCGTTGCTTTTCTCACCGAGCTAGAAGTTGCTACTATATATCAGTCTGTCAAGCCCACTGAAATGCATGCACCAACCGACCCTATGAGCAATATTTTCACTTCCAATCATAGCAGGGACTGGCTGCAGAAGGAATGGCCTTACTAGCATCACTCATATACTACCTCAGTCACTTTCATTTTATCAAAGCCAAGGATAAAGATGAGACAGATCAATGCAAGTAACAAAATTGCTTTAGCCCATACCAGAAGACATAGTGTACTGTAAACACTAGGTCCCGCCAGCAAAGGCACTCACGACGAATAACACTATTTTAATCGCGATTAACGCCACAGAACTCGCCAAAACTTTACCCATAACTCAGAAACAACACCAGAAAAATTCACAGCCCCTACCTCCATTACAGGTAAATCCACGGATGCACAGCAACAAAGTGCAAAATTCTTGTACTTAGCGCTTGGCTTTGTCTTCATTTTGGGCAACCTACTTATTTTCTGGAGTGTATTGAAATGAAATCCTCTGCCTGTGCCATTAATGAATAATCCCAAAAACTTTATACACTGTGAAATCCAAAAATAAAATATATCCTTTAATTAAAATTTATTCCATAAAATACCTCTATTTTTATTACCAAGATGATGTGCAAGTGGCTGTACTGTTAACATGTTGATATTTTTCTTGTAGCCTCTGATGGATGACGCTGAACACTTCGAGTGTAAACTATTACAACTAGCATACCTTACCCAAGCTAGCTGGCCTGTCGCCGTAAGACGCTGTGAAAATCGAGGGGAGCCCACAGCTCACACCCAAACACAGAATAAGGAGGTTTCACGCGCCTGTGTCAACACAGCGACTTGAATTTCGCTGGGGTAGCTCTCTGTCGTGAAAGCAAAGAAATCCAGATCGCTGGAAATTGCTGAATTGTTGTCGAGCGAGTGCATTGTGGACACAGCTGTACTTATCGAGTGTAGGTATAGCGACGACAGACATGGGAAAGTATTTCTCACAACGAACAACACTGTTATATTGGCGAAGAATGCCACATAACTCGCGAAAACCAGCACTAGGAGGGGCGGGGGTGTGCTCACTGCTGTCAGGAAGAGGATTATCAGTGCTCAAGACCGAGCAGGTCACAAATAGGTTTGAGGGGCTCTTACTGAATGTTCTCATTCAAGGAAAGGATATGGTATATCGGTAATACGTGTGTACCGCCTTCCTCAAAATCAGCTGTCTACAGTCAAACATCTGGATACCCAGAAACTCGTTACGAGTTACACAGCAGTAATTACTACTGATTAATCAAAATATTTAAAATACTGAATGCACAAAGAGCACAGACCCGCTACTGCCAAATGATGTACACCACTCGCTCCTAGAAATAGAGCTACGAATCACATTACATCGGGCTGAACCAAATGATACTCTCCGACTTCATGTAATTTTAAAAAAGCGAACTACGAATGACTATTCGTGAGGTTCAGAGACATAAATTGGCACACTCTCTATGAATGCATTGGAGTTGATGCTTCAGTAGACTGTTTTTACTGCAACCTTTGTTCAGGTGTAAAATAATGTTTTACCAAGAGAAGAACATGTAACGGTAAAACGGACCCCATTTGGTTTACAGATAGCATAATTCAAAAATGAAAAGGAAAGCAATATTATAGAACGCGGAAACACATTACGGAACATTATGGTAGTCAATATAAAAGTCCAAGAGCTCAAATTAAATCCGCACATATAAGAAACACTGATACAGTGGAAGAAGGCATCAATAATGACGCTAGATCTTTCTGTGCATACGTTAAAAATTGGAGAAAGAACAGTAGGGACTGCGACACTTAAAAATATGAAAATAAAGTTCTGGATACTAAAGATGATATTGTAGAAGATTTTTCGGACTACTTCCAAACTATATTCCCCGCATAAGGCACTATATCGCATACCTAACTTTCCATTTTTCGCTAACGATACACTGCACGTCAACAACTTCGCTTTAGAAGAGGTTGAAATAGCTCTTAAAATCCTGAAAAATAAAGCATCTGCATGACCGGACCAAGTATCACCGTATAAGTTAAGAGGTTGTTCAGATGTTCTTAAGCATTCACTCCTATTTATTTGTAATTTGATTACTAAAACATCCGTGTTTCCATCCGTTTGGAAATTATCACGAGTGTGCCCCATACTCAAATCAAGGGATCCCACATTGATAAACAAGTACCGGTCTATTTCTATATTATCCGCGATAGCAAAAGTTTTCGAATTTATGTAATCGACTAATAAATATTTAATTATATAAATATATATATATATATATATAAATATTATATAAATATAAATATTTGTTTTGGTTGACAGTGGGCGCTCGACCATTAAGGTACCACAGCACGCCGCAACCGGTTTTAACATTTTCCTTGAGAACGGTGAAAGATACACACCTGAAAATCGCAACACTGTGATCCTCTCCCCAGGATCTGTCTCTTGCGTTAATGTGGTATATCAGTTACCTTCCACCTTGTATGTTATACGAATGTATATTTGACCTGATAATCGTTGTAAATATCGGTTTCGTTACTTACTGTATTGAAAAAAACATACATATGTCCAAAATAGTTAACACATACAGAGTAGCCGTATATTATCCGACCACATTAGGTTGAATATCCTTCCTTCCCATCCGTCAATTCATGCATCCTTTCTTTCTCGTCCTTAGCAATTCTGACAACGGCATATCTTCCTATGTCTCATTTATCCGTTTATATCTGTAGTCTTAATCCACAGGTAACCCGAAATCAGCAGCATATTGAGGAGAGAGAGAGAGAGTTATCCATTGTGTGAATTCCGAGCCATATCATCATATTTGACATCTTCATTGTATCGTAACTGCTCACAAATATTCAGTATGTTAATTACTTCTACCCAGAGGTGAAAATGGCTTAATGACTCATTTTGCATCTAAATTTTTTGAATCTATTTCGCATTATGTTCAGGAAACTTCTCGGTAGAGGACCGTTCAGACCGTTCAATGGACGGACATTTCTCTCATTTCTAACAGACAATATACATCTATAGGACTTGAATATTCATAGAGTATCCCAATATAAATGGTAATAGCTGTGATGAATGTAACTCATGGCAATGTACAGCCTTAATACAATTTCAGAAACTAAATTTTGATTGTAATCGAATACGTGTCATGTACCAATATGCAACAAATACCAGGAATTATATACTCTTCACCTGTAGTGCACTACGGAATGGAAAATGCAGTATTCTGTGCACACGGAGTAGCCAGAGCCTACAAAATGGTAATTTATGGAAGTGAATATGGTTGCGAGTCGATCGCACATTGGAATTATGTAGCTCCAGATATGAAAAGAAATGTGTTCGTTTTTTTTTTGCTATTGGCTTTACGTAGCACCCACACGGATAAGTCTTATGGCGACGATGGGACAGGAAAGAGCTAGGACTGGGAAGAAAACGGCTCTGGCCTTAATTAAGGTACAGCCCTAGCATTTGCCTGGTGTAAAATGGGAAACCACGGAAAACCATCTTCAGGGATGCCGACAGTGGGGTTCGAACCCACTATCTCGCGAATACTGGATACCGGCCTCACTTAAGCGTCTGCAGCTATCGAGCTCGGTGAACTGAGTTCGTGTGAGGGGCTATATAGCTAGGAAGGACGTTGTCCAAGTCAAAGTTTGTTATTGGTATATTTTAAGGGCTGGAGAGAGTGCCACAGATTAGCTCATATTGAGTCTGTCTAGCAACCAATGTGACTACAGAATCTACTAAAATGTGTGCAGTTCTATTATATCAGCCAGTGGCGTGTGCTGAACACCATCTACCCCAGAGCTGCTTGGGTAAATAACTTTGTTTTCACATCTTCTTATTATTCCTTAGAACGCTTTTTATAAAGTTTAAAGAACTGCTAATATCTAAGCCAAGTACAGCTGTCTCGTCGATCCGTTCGCACTACCGCAGTTCAGCTTCTCCAAGGAGCTGGGTTTCCTTGCCGGCGCGAAAGAGAGTTACCCAAGCGAAATTTAAGTCGCTTGGATGACGCATGCACTTGAAGTTTCCTTGTCATTGAAGCCGCGGCCCCTCACCAGAGAGCAATTTACGGTGACAGGCAAGCTAGGTTCGGTACAGCTGTTAGTTTTAATACTTGACACACGGTGTTCAGCGCCCCACACTAGAGGCTACAATAAAAATATCAACAAGTTAACAGTACAGCCACTTACACATCGTCCTGCTAATAAAAATAGAGCCTGTTTTTGAAATTAATTGTAATATAAAAGAACTTACCTTATTTTTGGATTTCGGCATGTATAACTTTTTTCGACCAATTCATTGATGGCACGTGTACAGTATGTTTTCCGAGTGTCGCAGAAAAATATTTAGGTTGCCCAGGATGAACACAGAGATAAGCGAATGTTGTATTTGGTTGTCTGTAATGGTGGTAGATAGTGAATTTTTGTAGTGTTCATCTTGGATTACAGTTGATGTTTTCGTGAGTTCTGTGCTATTATTCATGAATATAACGTGTGTTATGAGTCGTGACGCTGCAGATTAAGTTATGATGGTGTCGTCACTGCCATGAATATCACTTTGGAAATATGTGCGAATGTGTAGTGGATAGTATTCTTGAAAGGCTTTCCTCAGGAAGACATTTCCACGAGAAATGCAACCTTACGAAAGAATGCAGGCCAACTCCAGATTTACCAGGCTTAACAAAACAAAAGGTTTCACTAGGCACTTCACTGCTTATTCGTACGAAACCTATGTTTGGTTGACATGATGCACCAAAGTGAATGCTCTGTTTCGTTGGGCTTGCCTTGTTTTTGGTAAAGACAGAAACACAAAGTGGACTAAAACGGGGTACATTATTCCGGGAAATTTTACCAATGCAGCTGTTTCTCAGGAAGGGTCTGTAGAACACATCAGAGCATCATATCTCCTAGCGTCTTCTGGTAAAATTACGGTGGACACACAACTAGATGACCAGCTCAAACACGGAATCACATTTCGTAACGAGAGGGTAAAACAAAACAGGGAATTCTTGAAGCGTTTCGTTAATGTTGTTTGCTTTTTATGTAAGCAATAACTTTCTTCCCGAGTGCATGACAAGCGCGAAACCTCAGTTAATAAGGTAACTACATCTAGCTCTTGAAATGCACTGCATAATATGACCCTCTCTTGAAAACCCACTTGGAGACATCTACAGTTTTAGGGGTGTATTAAATAGAATGCAGAATGATTTAAATGTTGCAGTGCCAAAACCTCGTTGCTGGGAGATATAAAATTTGAATTGCAAGAAGCCAAGTTTGTTTCAGTTTTAGTGGACAAGACGACTGATGTTTCCAACACTGCACAACTCTCTGTTGATCTACGTTATGTGCACAATGGGCAAACGAAGGAATGATTTTTTCGGGTACAGAGACGTCAGTGAAGACGTAAGAGCTTTAGGCATTTCAGATATTGTAAGACAATATTTGATTGAGTTTGACCGTAGTAACAAGTCTTGCGATGGAGCTGCTTCAATGGCCGGGCATATGAATGGAGTGCAAGCTTTAATTAAAAGAGCACATCCTCAAGCTTTATTTATTCATTGCTATGCGCACTGCATAAATCTAGTTTTGTCCCATACTGTGAACAAGTTGTCTGAATGCAAAATATGTTTAGCTCTCTTAATAGTATAGCTGTTTTCTTTTCACGTTCACCTAAACGGGCTAAATTCCTGGAAGAGTATTTTCAAGTAATACTTTCTACAGTTTCACCTACTAGATGGAACTATACATGGAGGTTAGTGATCACCGTGTTCATTCACAGAAGTGATTTGTTTGGAGTTTTTAACTCAATGCTACGCAATCCCCTCGAAATTGAGAATGAAATTTTAGCTCAAGTGAAAGGTTACCTCCTCACGTTGAATGATTTCACATTTTGTTTTCTTCTTAGGAACATTGACAAAATATATGCTTTTACTGATGTTCTCTGCAATATCCTTCAGACGAAAACTTTCGATATCATTTTCTGCCGGAGTAAAGTTGATGAAATTTATATTTAGTATTTATGCGTTAAGGGGCGAATTTGAGTCCATCTATGCAGAAACAGTACATGAAATAGGTGAGCTAACAAAAAGAAACAGTCCTAATTAAAAAAAAATGTTACTGTGGAATATTTTAACATGTTGACAGTCACCTTGAAATGCGTTTTCGGGATTATGGGAAACTGAACTTCTTAGAACTAATATCTGTGGAGAAATGAAAGTATGAAATTTATCAGAAAAATATCCGTCAAGTTGAAATGCATAGTCTTCTAAATTCATACCTTGGCCATTTGGATGAAATTAGGTTGAGAAACGAACTAACGGTGTTCAACAGTAGTGAGGAGTTTAATGGAAAATGTCCATTTGAATTAATGAGCCTGTTTTCAGAACGATAATTAACTTGTTGTTTCCCACAACTTTCTAAGCTAATTGTGATCATTTGTGCCATACCAGTGTCCAGTGCATTGGTTCAAAGTACTGTACCTTCTCAGCTTCAAAAAGAATAAATACCTACTCAAGGAACAGAACGGGAGGAAAATGACTTTCAAGCTTGGCGCTGCTTTCCATTGAAACAGCATTACTGGAAGACGTTCGCCAGAAAGTTTCATTTTTTTGAAAGAACTGTTCGCTACTTTGCTACGCATGAGAGAAGAATGGATTTCACCTTGAAATGAGGATGTCAACGTTGTCGACATGATTCAGTACAGACCACTCTGTCACTAAGGAACATGAAATTAATAATCTCGTTATTTACCTATCACTACTTTAGTGGCCAAAAGAGTTGGAATAATGGAAAAATATCATCTCGAAAGAATTCTTTAAGGTGCACCAAACTCTCTTTCACATTACGAATCTCGACTAAATTTGAACCCACCTTCCCGACTGCAGAGTACCAGCTATTGGGAAAATATGCAGCTGAGTTCACCTCCAAAAATCATTCATATGAGTTATAATTTCAGAAGATCTTTAATACCCACCTAAAATATCTTTATGTAGTTATGTAATTATTTACTTATTGTTTGGTCCGTTTGCTTGTTATATTTCCACTTAGTTATCAAGTGAGTTCATAAAATGGTATTGTAGCCTTTAGAGAGTATAGTGGGCTACGATTGCTTATATTTAAAAAAATCATTTTTGCAGTTGGGATAACGAATATATTCACCGCACTCACTGATATCAGCCTATATCTGAAATCTATCATGAATGTGCAGTGAGATGTTACTTCTAAATAAACTTGAAGCGAGAAGAATGCTTCTTATTGTACCCAGCTGAACACCACCGAATTATGGGAACGAAAATCTCTCCTCATATACCTACCACATATAGATTGAGCTAGTCATCTCGGCTCCAAGCAAACCAATCTGCGGTATATCTTTGTTCAGCTGATATTTCTCAACACTTACTACTTAGGGGCAGTGGTCCCGGCTCAGTCCAGTGGTATCTGAAGTGGTCAAATACGTCAGCCTCATGTCAGTAGATTTTCCGACACCTAAGGAACTCTCGCAGGGAAAAATCTCCGTCACCATGGCCTCTCCAAAAGCCGTAAGAATTATCAGTGGGACATAAAACAAATAGCATTCTTCTTCTTGTCGTGAGGAATTCTAAATACGTTTTGATACAAACCACCCCCGTATGTCAGATTAAAAGCTGTTAAAAGGCACAAATTCGGGTCAGGCATGTACAAATAAATTTACGGCGAGGAATATATTCAGTATCTATTCACTAAGGTCGGTTGTTTTTCATTAGTTGGACTCATCATGCTACGTTTGAAAAACCGGGCGAGTTGGCCGTGCGGTCAGGTGCACGTGGCTGTGAGCTTGCATCCGGCAGATAGTTGGTTCGAATCCCATTGTCGGCCGCCTTGAAGATGGTTTTCCTTTGTTTCCCATTTTCACACCGGGCAAATGCTGGGGCAGTACCTTAATTAAGACTACGGCCGCTTCCTTCCAACTCCTAGGCCTTTCCTATCACATCGTCGCCATAAAACTTATCTGTGTCGGTGCGACGTACAGCAACTAGAAAAAAAAAGCTACCTCTGAAATTGTGGATAGGCTATAGGATGCCAGTCATGAGCAATGACACAGTATATTATGTTGAGAGAACTCAAATAGCGAATGTAATCCTGCCTCAGGGCGAGGAAAGGAACAAGGTCATCCCAACACGAAATTAGATATCGGGCTAATCCTAGCGCGCTAATTATTGGAATGCTTGTTGTTGTAATTTTGCTACTTACTCTCTTTATCTCTTCTGCTTCAGGCGTAGGCCTATGTTTCCTCAACTACAAGGCCTGTGTTTCACCAGATAAGCATGTAACAACGCAAACTGTACACCGAAGGGGTTAGTTGAAGATATTAAAATTAATGGAGCTACCCCCATTGCTAACGGCGAAAGCCACCAAAACTAATCGCTCTTTTTATTCCCTCCCAACTCTTGGCCACGTACCAATTATCTTTTACTCGTTCTCCAATTAATTCTGTTCATTTCCTTTCTGGTTCGCATCGAAAAATTATGCTTTGATATTATCCACCTTCAGGCGGTGTGTTCAGTACACTACCATCACGAAAATATGTCGTTAACGGGCAAATTCATTAATGATATAAATTCAGCTTGAATTTCTAAGGAATTTATACGTTGAAAATATCATATAAAAATTCAAATAAAATGTCCCTATGTTTGAAATTTTATAAATCTACAGTGGAAACTTTTGTCTGTTGTTACACTGTGCTTATGCAATATTTAGAATAATATACACAGGGGACCTAAACATTTAAGCTTCCAACTCAATGAAAAGTTTTAAAGCGAAATTATATTTGCTGATACACGTCATATTAAAATCTTAGGTGTAATTCTAATTCTGTACACCCTACCTTATCCAATCTCAAGTTTTATAAAAAGAATAGTAAATACCATAGTAGGTTCTCAAGTAATGTACAAACACTCATTACTTTCTTCTGCTATTACAAATATAATAATAATGTTATTTGTTTTACGTCCCACAAACTACTTTTTAAGGTCTTCGGAGACGCCCATTACAAATATAGGAATGATACATTATTCTCTAAAATTTGATACAATTGCAAACAAATTACGTTATTTCAGATGACAATAACACTCCGTCTGAAATGTTTGGACTGTAACAGGGAGATCCAGTTTGGTCAGACGTGCAATCTTGAAATAATCCACTTCCCTGGAAAATATATCGTCGTTCCCGGGACAAAACCTCTTATGTGATAATACGTTTTGGAGATAAACTGACCCGCAGCACATACATTGTGAAGAGCGAGAATGCCTTGACAATATGCACACGTTATTGCACCTTAGATGACAGAACCTTACCAGCCAAAGTTCTAAGCTAAAATTATTTCACATAGGAGGTTTTGTCCCGGCAGTGACGATATTCTTATTTTCTCGAACCAAGTTCATAACGTTACAGCCACCTATAGTTAAATATTTACTTGCACATACTTGTTAATTTGGAAGAATCAAAAAAGTGAAGTTTGCTTTAACTTATCAAATACCTTCGTACCCGATATAACGCACTCATTCACATAACGCCCCATTACAATAATCACTCTTTCCCTTAAAACAGAAATTATTACCACCATGCAGGGCCTCAAATGAAGGGGACGATCCATAAAATAGATACGAACTTGTATAACGTCAACCAACAGCGAGAATTAATTACAATAAACCACACAGTGTACATATGATGTAAGAGAGATAGCAGGTGCAAAAACAACGTTTCATATGGGGTTTACCAGAATAGAACCCTCTTCATCTAACTTCGTGACATTTCCAAAGGTACTATAATAATTTCGTGTCGCTATTTCTAGCCGAGTGCAGCCCTTGTAAGGCAGACCCTCCGATGAGGGTGGGCGGCATCTGCCATGTGTAGGTAACTGCGTGTTATTGTGGTGGAGGATAGTGTTATGTGTGGAGTGTGAGTTGCGGGGATGTTGGGGACAGAACAAACACCCAGCTCCCGGGCCACTGGAATTAACCAATGAAGGTTAAAATCCGCGACCAGACCGGGTATCGAACCCGCGACCCTCTGGCCCGAAGGCCAGTGAGCTGACAATTCAGCCAACGATTCCGACTCCAAAGGTACTAAGAGGTACCGAAGAAGGCTTAATATAGATTTCAGAACAGACGTACTGTTAGTGATCTTACTGGGTTTTACTCTATCTGAACGCATCAACTTTACTTCTTTTGAGGACATGTACGTGATTATGTGAATACAGTATGGAGCATAAAATTAAGGTTATGCTTCGCTGTTATCTCCCTCAGCGATGTGTGTGTGTATTAGCAGGACAAACCCGTGTTGTGTCAGGTCTCTGTACAACATCATGCATGTGGTAATGTCCTCGCTGTTGGCAGGGAACAAGCTATTTATCAGATCAAGATTCTTTTCAAATTTTCCTTGTCATGCCAAGTGATACGGAGGCTGACATCACCAGAGACCATACAGGCGCTGTTGCATGCTAATCTCCCTCTACCAGCAATGTTAATGACGTCCGTATCCTGTTCGCTGGAGACAAGCTTTGCCTGGCCGTCGAGTAAGTACAACGTGTCACGTGTCTGATCTGCACAGCTCGTAAATTTTCAAGCTAACTAGCAAGATTGAAGAACTAATTTCAACGTAACATGTTAAACTGAATGAAGTCTTGAAAATTAACTGGTTTGAAAAATACAAATGGATTGACTCTCATATGCCTCTCTTCGATGGTTTCCACGAAACTAAAATATTTAACATAAAGGAATTCATGGTCGTAGTGAAATAAAAGCGTTCCAATGGGGTAATTTTTCTGTTGCCATGTACTGTTCTAGGGAGTACTGATATACGATTCAACAAAATACTATTTCCTAAAAAGTTAACATGAAGAAAGAGTGAAGAGTATCACCATTTATTATAAAGTTGGGAACTGAGGCAAATAAGGCGAGGTCTCTTATTTCGATTACAGGTTTTAAGGGGGTAATTCTAGACACATACTCTTACATGTTTTGTGTATGTCCCTTTGCAAAGTCCAGAGTAAAATGTAGCTTCAACTGAGGTCTCAGCCTCATTTATTGCTGTGACAGTACGGAAGCTGCTGAGGCATGGATGGTACTAAAATATACTGGGCATGAGAGTTTAAAGTGAACAAACAAACAGCGCGGAAATATGAAATGAGTCGCTTCAAAAATCCCATGATATAATTTAGATTGAAGAAGTGCCAAACAGAAATCCTTCTGAAAAAATTATGCATTTAGGCTATGAACTTAGAACTGGAGGGATTGAAAAATGGACAAAATAATTGTCATGAAGTGGAGTAAATATACGGACTGGATGAAGAACATCCGTGTTCTGACGATGAATCATCCTGCAGTGACTCATTTATCCATCACCTAAACGCAGAAAATATGGTAGGGTGCCTATAACTGCAATGGAAAATATAGTAAGTCTTAAAACACTACCGTAATTCGAGTATATTAATAATAATAATAATAATAATAATAATAATAATAATAATAATAATTTTGGTTTTACGTCCCACTAATAACTTTTACGGTTTTCTGCGACGCCGAGGTGCCAATTTTGTCTCACAGGACAAATCTACCAACACTAGATTGGCGTATCCGAACACCTTCAAATACCACCGGACAGAGTCAAGATCGAACCCGTCAACTTGAGCTCAGAAGGCCAGAGCTCTACCCACTGAGATACTCAGCCCGGCTGGAGTATAAAACATTACAAAACTTCAGTGGGATATTTTTGATACGAAAGAGGCAATTAAAAGTATGGGAAAATGATATTAACTATGGTGAAGACGCAAGAAAACATAAAATGCCAGTCGTACTAAGCACACTTTTCCAACGACCTGCTTTAGAAGGAGCTTCGCAGTTTTCATTTAGATTTACGGCATCGGACGGGTGGTTGAAATCTTTTAAAAATGTCACAGGATATCATCGCAAAATAACACGCTATGTGAAATCAAATTACAACACCTCTGTTCAAGTGAGCTTATATTTTACGGAAAATTTTCGGAGATGAGTCGCTTCACAAACCCATAACATAATTTAGATTATGTAATTAATTCGGATCATACCGGTTAAGAATGTAGAGCAATAGAAAACTGTACTCTAACATAAAACCCTCACAAAAATCTGACACAGGACGAGTTCGCAGTTCCGGGTATATCACATCGTCATCTAAGAATGTAGAGCAACATAGAATTGTGCTCTAACATAAAACCCTGAAAAAAATCTGACACAGGACGAGTTCCCTGTCACGGGTATATCACATCATAACCTCATTTATTTAGCATACTCAGTTTGAATTCCATGTTGCACACCTAAATACGAAGCTTATGGGGATACGAAACACATTAGCGTACAACTCCTACAAGACGCTTATGCCTTCCCATGGCATGACATTCTTTTATAAATGACCTTAATGTGGAGTCGAATGATTTAACTTCCTTCTACGTAGACCTCACAAGTATGCCCCAGTACTAAAAGCTAAAATAACGCGCGAACCTGCACATTATTTAACGGATGAAATAAGATCAATGATGGCCCTTCGAGATGCATAATATAAGCAGTAACGACGTAACACCTCTTCGCATAAATTTGAACAGTACCGTGTCCAGAGAAATAAAACTAAACAAGCTATGAGGAATTAGAAATTTGCTTATTTTCAACATTTTGCAGGATATTTGAATTCAATGAACACCTGGCGTCTACTGCGTTCAGCTGACATTGGAAAACCGGACAATAAACCCTCCGAACCAAATAATGCACCGGATGAGATAAATTAGTTTTTCTCTGCTGATAGAGTACCCCTAAATCCCATAACAACACACACCTACATCACTGAAGTACTAAAACAAAAAATACCTTTCATGTTTCGGACTATTACGCAGCACGAACAAAGAAATTCGCATTTTCCATCAGTTCAAATGCCAAAGGTAGCGATTATATTTCTATTTCTCTTCTTAAAATTATTATAGGTGCAATGTTCCCAGTCATCACGCACATATTTAATTACTGCATACACACAGGGACCTTTCCAACATTGGAGAGAAACCCTGGTCAACCCCATACGGAAGAAAGCGTGCAAGGGGGTCCAGCCAGCATCGGGAGGTCAACTGAGCATAAGGGTACCTAACTTAAGGCCACGGCTGCTTCCATAGCTCTTCCTTGACTATCCCATCCAATATTCCCATCCTCCCACAAGGCCTCCTTTCAGCATAGCATGTGAGACTGACTGGGCGAGGTACTGGTCCTCTTCCCCAGTTGTATCCCCAGCCCAAAGCCTCACTCTTCAGGACACTGCCCTTGAGGCGCTAGAGATGGGATCCCTCGCTGAGTCCGGGAGAAAAAGTAATCCTGGAAGTTAAACGGATAATGGAAATGAAGTAATCTCCGACTGAGGATTCCTGATAAATGATCGCTTGACTCACCCCAGGACACTTACCGGATTGTCATTCTGCTGTACCTGAAGAGTGGAAAGAGTAGTAATAATCTCGGCAATGAGTACGATAAAGTTGCCACGTATGAACAGGAATTATCCTGCTACTGGTTTCTGATCTGGATCGAGTGAGCCATAGATTTGCATGGCTCTCGAGGAGTGGAAGTTTTAATCCTATTTTCTTTTTGTCGTTTTGACCGGAATCGGATCCAAATGAAACAAGAACACGGTCAAGGTAGGTTCGAATCCCACTGTCGGCAGCCCTGAAGATGGTTTTCCGTGGTTTCCCATTTTCACACCAGGCAAATGCCGGGGCTGTACCTTAATTAAGGCCACGGTCGCTTCCTTCCCACTCCTAGGCCTTCCCTAACCCGTCGTCGCCGTAAGGTCTATCTGTGTCGGTGCGACGTAAAGCAAATATCAAAAAAATAAAGAAACACCTCAACAAGAAATTGCTACACTGAAAGCTCCATTTGTGGTTAAACATCCTACCCAGTTATTTCCTCCGCTGGTCCCGTGGTGCAGAGGAAGCGCGCCTATTTCTTACCCGCAGGCCCCGGGTTCGATTCCCGACAGGTCATGAATTTTTACCTGGATCTGAGGGCTGGTTCGAGGTCCACTCATCCTACGAGATTACAGTTGAGGAATCATCTGACGGTGAGATAGTGGTCCCGGTCTAGAAAGCCGAAAATAACTGCCGAGCGGATTCGTAGTACCGACCACACGACTCTTCGTAATCTGCAGGTATTCAGGCTGAGCTGCGGTCGCTTGGTAGGCTATGATCCTTCTGGACACTTGTGACATGGGGTTAGGTTCGGTTATTCCCTATTGACGTCTTAACATCAGTTGTAAATAATTTTAATCAGGAGGCTATGACAAAAAGAGAAAATTACTGGCATATTTAAACTGAAGCACTGTAGACGTAAAAGTAAAATTGATTCGACGAATTTTAAATTTGAATTTGAAACTGAATAAGTACGCTCGCTTAAAAAGAAAATGAACGCATGGTACTGTGTGAGTTCCCTACAAGTACACTATTCACATAGAACAATTAGATATAAAGTTAGCTGTGGAAATCCATATAGTTGTATTTTTAGGTTGGGGAGGGGTGTATTAAAGGTTGATAATAAATAAAATATAGTATTATTAAATATTAAACACGAACATTGTGTTTTTCTTACCACTACTGTTACCATTAATTGTATTCACACAATTACTCTTTAAATTAGTTGAGCGCCAGCCACTGTAGCAAGCCATGAATTCGGAGAGCATACCTCTTATATTTATTATTCTCAAGGCGTGGAGTGATAAACTCACAAACCTGGCAATATACAGGAATATAGTTCAGGACAGAAGTAGTTTGCGGTCGCATTTCCACAATTGAGGATTGCCCTCCGAAATTGAATCAATCACTATTATTAAAAGAAATCTGAACTCATGAATATACTTTACATCAAAATCAACTTGCATTACATTTTTAATAATATAATACCCCGTGAGACCTCTTGTTACATACAGGGAAACCTGATATCAATTTAAGAAGCTATTGGCATTTTACGTAAATTAAATTTTATATTGCCGCTGATTAAATTCTTCTTCATGTACTTATGTTTAAGATGTCTGATGCTGCAATTATCATATGTCTGCAGCCACCGCTGTCGAACTTCGTACTTCTGGAACCGCCCCATCCTCTTTGTTGTTGGAAGCTGTAGTCGGTTATCTGAAGTACTTGAAGTTGGCCTGTTTCCCTGTACGAGTGTAATGATCTCCATGTTGTCACGTCCACTCATATTCATTGACAGAAGTTGGAAGATAATAATAATTACGTGTGGCTATTTCTAGTCGAGTGCAGTCCTTGAAAGGCAGACCATCCGCTGAGGGCGGGCGGCATCTGCGACTTGTAGGTAACTGCATGTTATTGTGGTGGAGGATAGTGTTGTGTGTGGTGTGTGAGTTGCAGGGATGTTGGGGACAGCACAAACACCCAGCCCCTACGTCATTGGAATTAACCAATGAAGGTTAAAATCCCCGACCCGGCTGGGAATCGGACCCAGGACCCTCCGAACCGAAGGCCAGTACGCTGACCGTTCGGCCAACGAGTCGGATCAGGCATTCTATCTACTCTAGTTTCACACGTCCTGATAGCTAATATAGAGACTCTTAATATGAAAACAACAGTTCTAAGCGATGTTAGATGCATCTACGTATGATTCAATTCTCGAACAAAGTTCGTGAATTACGTAATAGAGTTCAAGTAAGACTTCAAAGTACGCTAGAGACTGTTAACTACATAATATATAGAGTTCGATATATTTTGCCTATAAATCTACAGACAAAGACTTGCATTCAGACATTCTACCTCGCAATTAGATGCTGGTGCTTATCCATCAGATCAGTACAAATTACCACTCATATTAGATGACTCCACTATCCTTACATCGACTTAAATAAATTCGCCATATTCGCGCGTCTCCCTTCTACCTCGTCATCCCTTTCACACAGATACATGGTAGCTAGCGAATATGAAAAAGAAGCTCGAAGCCACGTGGCCTCGCGCGATACAAAATTTGTCATTAGGCTAGTTAACTTATCCACGCGTATAAACGGTTACAAGTGTTCGCTGTTAACGGAAACTCACTTGCCTTAGACAATATCGGATAAACATAGCCTTGGTTGCACAAAGTTACAAGTTTCAGTTACAAGTTAAAACATGACTGTTCTCAAATCAACAAAACTCACTTAGGCGCCGTTCACACTATATATACAGTAAGGAATATATTGCAACGATATATTGCTAGGAAGGTTCATGACACTGGGCGATGAATCGGCGTGATCTGGGTGACAAAAATTTGGCGGGAACACATTTCTCACTACATCAGTTACAAATATAAGTTCATACGTTCTAGTGGCTTAATGGTTCGGGCGTAGGATGAGAACAAAACGGAAATACTGTGTACATCCCTACAATCTTACCAACCTGCACCATACCTCGGCTGTTGTTTCTGGAAAGCTGTCTCAACATGAATCAAAATTCAGGGATTTTTATCGAATGAATCCTGAAAATTTTCATTTTCTAAAAAGCCTAGTGCCACGAACCCTTGAAAAAAGAGATACACTCTTCAAGAAGGCCATTTCATCAAATAAAAAACTTCTGATTACTATAAGGTAAGTAGATATGAATATAAAAAACAGTATTAATAAAATTTATCAGTTTAATTTGATATTTTTTACATATTTTTTACAAATTGTACCAATAAGTTCCACTAATTTTTTTTTTTTTTTTTTGCTAGGGGCTTTACGTCGCACCGACACAGATAGGTCTTATGGCGACGATCCACTAAATTTATGAAAGGTATTACAGAATTGTCTTCTCTTCTTCCCGACATGTTCACAGCTCGAAATATCGTACGATACTGATCGCTGAAGAGACTAGCAAGCTGCACTTCGAGAGATATGTCACTTGCGATATGTTGTGCAATCGCGCGGCTGTGAACCTTTTTTATCGCCTCCTTTTAGATTTCAAGTATCTCTGTGTGTGTGTCGCGTATCGTATATCGCTTACGATATATCACTTATATCGCCTTAGTGTGAACGCGGCCTTACAGTATTTATATTCATAACGATTACAAACAGAATTCCCTTATCGAATGATTAGATCACAAGAGATGCGTGATTTCTAACTAGTATAATAATTTAAATGATGAAAATCAGAATGAAAAATCTAATGACTCGGATCAATAATGATAATAACTATAATGAATGCTGAATGAAATCTGTAACCCTGTTATACTGTTTCATCACTATCATGCGCTCATTCCTAATCTAGCAAGTATACGTTCTAACATTTTATTCCGAGAATATGCTCTAACAATCAGACCTTATCTTCCTGTGAATTATTTCCCGTTAATTGAAAGAAGTAGATCACGCTTCGTTTTAGATTAGAATGTGATATTTGACACGGATAATGACATCATGAATAGGCCTACATTGCAATGTCTTAAGTCTCGCAACAAGCGAAACACTTTAGAGCACCGGACGATTTCGTCGTTCGGTTAGGGGCTCGCAGCTGTGAGCTAGCATCCATGAGATAGTGGGTTCGTACCCCACTGTCGGCAGCCCTGTAGATGGTATTCCGTGGATTCACATTTTCACACCAGGCAAATGCTGGGGCTGCATCTTAATTAAGGCCACGGCCGCTTCCTTCTCGTTCCTATCTCTTTCCTCTCCCATCGTCTTCATAAGACCTATCCATGTCGGTGCGACGTAAAACAAAATTTAAAAAAAAGGAAACTCTAGAAATATGCTGTGTTCGATGCTCTTATTTAATGAATTTTTTATTTTGCGATGTGTATGCACTTTTATTACACGATACGAAGGGTAGGTGCACTGTCCGAAATAATTAGTGGAGCAAGATTTGTTTAAACGTTCGGTATGTTGAAGAACATTTATCACAATTGGTACCATTGGACTTATATAGATAGATAAGTCCTTCAATATCCGTTGCGAAGTTAAGATTCCTGGTCCTCTTTTACACTTAACCGCGTCCATATTATTACTTTTTAATACTACAGAGCTGACTGAAACTTAAAATACTAAGAACTACAAAATAACACTAATGTGTAAGACAAAATACGTGAATATATCGTCGTTGCCGGGACAAAACCTCCTATGTGATAATATTTTTGGAGATATACTGACCCGCAGCACATGCATTATGAAGAGCGAGAATGCCTTGACGATATTCACACAATATTGCACCTTAGATGACAGAACCTTACCTTACCAGAGGGAAAAATATCCTGGATGTCGTGCTGATAAAACCAGATGAGCTCTATAGGGAAACTGAAGTAATAGATGGTATTAGTGATCATGAAGCTGTTTTTGCGGTAGTTAAAAATAAATGTGATAGAAAGGAAGGTCTTATAAGTAGGACTGTTAGGCAGTACCATATGGCTGATAAAGCACGCATGAGGCAGTTTCTAAAAAGTAACTATGATCGGTGGAAAACGGTAAATAAAAATGTAAACAGACTCTGGGATGGGTTTAAAGAAATTGTTGAGGAATGCGAAAACAGGTTTGTACCTTTAAGGGTGGTAAGGAATGGTAAAGACCCACCTTATTATAATAGAGAAATAAAGAGACTAAGAAGGAGGTGCAGACTGGAAAGAAATAGAGTTAGAAATGGCAGTGGAAGTAAGGAGAAATTTAAGGAACTTACTAGGAAATTGAATCTAACAAAGAAGGCAGCTAAGGATAACATGATGGCAAGCATAATTGGCAGTCATACAAATTTTAGTGAAAAATGGAAGGGTATGCATTGTCCCCTTCTCCGGGGTCACTCAGTCGGCGGAGCGAGAGTCCCAAAAGGGTGGACTATTCGCAGAGCCAACTTGTTATTACGGGACCGACCTTCAGAAGATTTATATTTGCAGGGCCATTGGTGACTGGATAGGAGACATAATGTGGAATAAGAATCAGAACAAAATAACAAACTGGTTTACTAAAATGAAAATAAGAATTCAGTCTGGACAATGCTAGAAAAAAGTTACATTATAACATTTCTTCAACATAATTCAACTGATTATTCTTCTCGTTAACAAATGACTATGAGTCCTTGGCATGCTTAGCGAATTCACTGGATTCAATTACACCTTCAATGAACTTCCATCCGAAGCCATTCTCTGTAACATTTGATCAATCACGTAATTAGTGATACTGTCGTTATAATTGCAACAAAACAATGCTACACTGAACATGAGATAAGCATATTTAATTACTTCCTTAATCTTTACGGATTGCCCATTAATTAATTCTTACTTTAGCACATCTTTGACAAAATTTCCTATCTAATTTATTTTGGGATATTTTGAGAAAATTTCTTGAGAAACTACATTGTCAAACTTATGAGAAATCCTTCCTAAATCATTTTCTCACACCTTTGAGAAATTCATTACAACTTATTCTTGAGAAATTCTATACAACTTATTTTCGAGAAATGCTTCACAATTTTGAGAAATTCCTTGAGAAATTCTTTGGCGTATTTCCCCTCTCTCGCAGATTTCGCTCGACTGTATTCCTTTATAAATCATAACGATTTCTAACTGAGTAGTATTCTATGGATGGATAGAGCATCACGTAACACCACGCGTAATCAACAACAACAACAACAACATTGACTAATAAATCACATAAAAACACGAAAGGAATAAGCATTCCTGGAAATACATTGATGACTGTCACGTAACAACATAATCACCAACAGTTTATAGGCAGATTTATTCCACAGTTGAAATTCATAATTTATTATTATTATTCATTTATTATTATATTCTCCTCTTAAATTTTATTGAAGAACCTTAGAGCATGAACCGATCATAATAAGAATTCATCAAGACTACTGTAACAAGCCGAACTAGGATGACTAAATTAATCTTGAAGAAACAATCATCACCACCATCATCAGAATGATGCGTCTGTGAGCCCCAGGAAAGGCTAATAATAAGCAAGTCGTACATTATTCAATATCGCTTGTTGAGCGAAGGAAAGAACTATTATTAGTCCCTAAATATTATCAAATCTCCATAAATCACTAGCATCACTATAATTCATCATAATCACTATGACGGACATGCGCCCCAGTGGTCCCATATCGTCAATTTCATCGTAAAATCCACCATCACAATAT
The DNA here is from genome assembly GCF_040414725.1 of Anabrus simplex. Lineage (NCBI taxonomy): Eukaryota > Metazoa > Arthropoda > Insecta > Orthoptera > Tettigoniidae > Anabrus > Anabrus simplex. The sequence goes on from NC_090266.1 coordinate 793,720,639, forward strand.
CGTTCAATTTTATTCTCAACAACCAAGTCAAATACCCGACTTTCATTATTATTATAATAATTATTTTTATTTCTCCTACTATGGCTCATAGAAAACGTTTTCTCGACGAGCTGCTTCTAGTACACTTCAATTACCATCCCTTCTGATATCAATCATATCACATAGACTAATAGTTCATTAAGCCTTCGGTTTATTAGTATTTTACTCCTATATTTAATTTCATCCTCCTCGTCATGATTATTATGACCACATTTTATTCTTTTTATTATTATTATGCTCATGTTTAGGTCTTAATCCCCCATAATTCCTTTTGAAGATCTTAATTTTTCATGACCTTGTAAAACTCACTGGCAACTGGGATTACTTATCACCGAATCAAAAACACAAACATTATTCCAAGAGAATGCAAAGATAGAAAATGTAGAAACCATAAATCAAAGAATGCATGAATACTCTACCATCACCATTTAAGTACAACATTTCAAAAGAAACTACACTCCTCTAAGCAAGAATACATTCTACTAGTCATCTACTGAAAGAGAAGACATTTTACAGTGGTGCTTATGGTTCCGATGGAAATCCTTGGCGTCGGGATGCAGCTATGGGCGTCGGCGTCCTCTTCTTCCGCTATGGAGGCTTGTAGACGGACAAGTTCATCTCGCTGGCGTGCACACTTTGGCTTAACCCATCATGACTACGGCTACGTACAGCAGCGTTGAATCACTCCAACAATGTTCCAGAAAATTCCAGGATTTTCCTCTCGTTCGTTCCATGCTGTCGGCTAGTCTTCACAGAGGTAGCTGAAACTGAAATTTTGTATCAGAAAATAGGATCCACACTAGTTATATACCACTAAATTATTTACGAAACTTAAATGGCTCAATGATGTACACTCAGGTTCAGTTTTACCTCAAGCTTCGAATTCTGAACACATTCACAAGATTACAGTACGTTTTGAAGCTGACGGAACATTATCACTGGTACTGCGATGTTTTATAGGCCAGGTTTCCTCTCGAATATTCACTTCAGATAGTTCACTTCCCTTATAATTCCCAATGAGACATTCCATAGATTTCTACTGCAACACTCGGCGTTAATGAGCCCACGAACTGTCTGTGGTTTCGCAAGTTCCACACGGTGAAATGCGCGGCTGTAACAACCTCGCTCTATACTGAATTAGGCTGGCGAAAAGTTGAACTAGCACTCAAATAAAACAGTGGTGGTGCCATACAAGGAATAGACAGTTAATAACACTGTCCGCGAAAATTAATCCTTTCCCTAGAGGCTAAGATTATACGACGTTCTTCCAGAAGACTGTATTACTTGACTTCTCGTTAGATACTCTTCTGTTCGATTCTCCCTTCGAGACTGTAATGTTCTATCCAACTTTTCCTTAGAGACTCCGCTTCGACATCTTTCTAGAAAGATCTTAAGACCTTCCAGCACCTTCCTCGATTTTCATTGGCTGTTGACCTTCTTGTAACGTGATTCGTCCTTCACACCGGCAAGTAGATTTCTCCAGAATATCGTTCCCCTCTCGGCTGTCGGCGCGCTAGGTGACGTAACTGCGTGACGTGGCGACCTTCACCGGCCTGTTGACCTAGTTCACACTCGCCCGCAGCGGCACGGCACGGTAACAGCAGATGCATGCTCACTTATAAACCAATGTTCCGTTACAAAAATTACTCCAGCTTCCCCAAATTCAATCAGGCACCATTTAAACTGGTACAGTATAGGTATTTTAAAGCAGAAACAGGTTCCAAGAAGGACATTTCAGGAATAATTAATGAACAAGGGGAGTGTGTATGTGAGGATCTTCAAAAGTCAGAAGTATTCAGTCAGCAGTATGTAAAGATTGTTGGTTACAAGGATAATGTCGAGATGGAGGAGGAGACTAAGGCCAATGAAGTATTAAAATTTACATATGATAACAATGACATTTACAATAATATACAAAAGTTGAAAACTAGAAAAGCGGCAGGAATTGATCATATTTCTGGGGATATACTAAAGACAATGGGTTGGGATATAGTACCATATCTGAAGTACTTATTTGATTATTGTTTGGTCGGAGGAGCTATATCAGATGAATGGAGAGTTGCTGTAGTAGCCCCTGTGTATAAAGGAAAGGGTGATAGACATAAAGCTGAAAATTACAGGCCAGTAAGTTTGACATGCATTGTATGTAAGCTTTGGGAAGGTATTCTTTCTGATTATATTAGACATGATTTTGAAATTAATAACTGGTTCGATAGAAGGCAATTCGGTTTTAGGAAAGGTTATTCCACTGAAGCTCAACTTGTAGGATTCCAGCAAGATATAGCAGATATCTTGGATTCTGGAGGTCAAATGAACTGTATCGCGATTGACCTGTCTAAAGCATTAGATAAGGTGGATCATGGGAGACTACTGGCAAAAATGAGTGCAATTGGACTAGACAAAAGGGTGACTGAATGGGTTGCTATATTTCTAGAAAATAGATCTCAGAGAATTAGAGTAGGTGAAGCTTTATCTGACCCTGTAATAATTAAGAGGGGCATTCCTCAAGGCAGTATTATCGGACCTTTATGTTTTCTTATATATATAAATGATATGAGTAAATGAGTGGAATCGGAGGTAAGGCTTTTAGTGGATGATGTTATTCTCTATAGAGTGATAAATAAGTTACAAGATTGTGAGCAACTGCAAAATGACCTCAATAATGATGTGATATGGACAGTAGGCAATGGCATGATGATAAACGGGGTTGAAAGTTAGTTTGTGAGTTTCATAAATAGGAAAAGTCCTCTAAGTTTTAATTACTGCGTTGATGGGGTGAAAGTTCCTTTTGGGGATCATTGTAAGTATCTAGGTGTTAATATAAGGAAAGATCTTCTTTGGGGTAATCACATAAATGGGTTTGTAAATAAAGGGTATAGATCTCTGCACATGGTTATGAGGGTGTTTAGGGTTTGTAGTGAAGATGTAAAGGAGAGTACATATAAGTTTCTGGTAAGACCCCAACTAGAGTATGGTTCCAGTGTATGCGACCCTCACCAGGATTACCTGATTCAAGAACTGGAAAGTGGTTCATGTTTGTGGGTTACTGTAGTCACGTCCTAGTTCGTGAACCATGGGCAACGGCTGAGTGGCCCAGTAAGTGGTCCTGAGAGTCGGGATACCAGTTACTATGGAATGGGAGTGGGCATCTCGGACATATTCTGAGTCCTGGTCCTCATTGTGCTCAGGCGGCTAGGACTATACAATTCACCGGTGGTCCATAACCCGTTAGAGGAGAGATCCTCACTTGGACTATGTGCAAGTAGGGCAGCATCCTGCTTCATGAATTTACCGAGCTCAGAACATTTTAAGCAAGCCTCGGACCTATGGGAGTAATGGAGTCCCACTCCCATTTGACAGGCGAGGGACTCCTTGGAAACAACTTGGCGAACGAAATGGAATTCGATGGGGAGCTATCAATATTAATGGGGCTTATGGAAGAAAGAAAGTAGAACTGGCTGAGTCAGCAAAGAGGATGCATCTGGATGTGCTAGAAGTAAGTGATATTCGGGTAAGGGGAGATAACGAGGAAGATATAGGAGAATATAAAGTGTACTTGGCAGGTGTTAGAAAGGGAAGGGCAGAGTCTGGGGTAGGGCTCTTTATCAGGAATACCATTGCACGGAACATAGTTTCTCATAGGCACGTAAATGAGCGAATGATGTGGGTAGATTTGTCAGTTGGAGGAATTAGGACTAGAATTGTGACCGTGTATTCACCATGTGAGGGTGCGAATGAGGATGAAGTTGACATGTTTTATGAAGCATTGAGCGACATCGTGGTCAGGGTCAACAGCAAGGATAGAATAGTGCTAATGGGCGATTTCAATGCGAGAGCTGGGAATAGAACTGAAGGTTACGAAAGGGTGATTGGTATATGTGGGTAAGATATGGAAGCTAATGGGAATGGGAAGCGTTTGCTGGACTTCTGTGCTAGTATGGGTTTAGCTGTTACGAATACATTCTTCAAGCATAAGGCTATACACCGCTACACATGGGAGGCTAGGGGTACCAGATCCATAATAGACTATATCTTTACAGACTTCGAATTCAGGAAATCTGTTAGGAATGTACGAGTTTTCCGCGGATTTTTCGATGATACAGACCACTATCTGATCTGTAGTGAACTAAGTATCTCTAGGCCTAGGGTAGAGAAAGTGAAATCTGTCTGCAAACGAATAAGTGTAGAAAATCTCCAGGACGAGCAAATTAGACGGAAGTACATGGATATGATTAGTGAGAAGTTTCGAACAGTAGACAGTAAGCAGGTTCAGGATATAGAAAGTGAATGGGTGGCATACAGGGATGCTGTAGTAGAAACAGCAAGGGAATGCCTAGGAACAACTGTGTGTAAAGATGGGATAAGGCGAACATCTTGGTGGAATGATGAAATGAGAGCAGCTTATAAACGTAAAAAGAAGGCTTATCAAAAATGGCTCCAAACAAGGGCCGAGGCACACAGGGAGTTGTACGTAGATGAAAGAAACAGAGCGAAACAAATAGTTGTTGAATCCAAAAAGAAGTCCTGGGAAGATTTTGGTAACAACTTGGAAAGGCTAGGTCAAGCAGCAGGGAAACCTTTCTGGACAATAATAAAGAATCTTAGGAAGGGAGGGAAAAAGGAAATGAACAGTGTTTTGAGTAATTCAGGTGAACTCATAATAGATCCCAGGGAATAACTGGAGAGGTGGAGGGATTATTTTGAACATATTCTCAATGTAAAAGGAAATCATCCTGGTGGTGCTGTGAACAGCCAAGCAAATGGGGAGGAGAAAAATGATGTTGGTGACATTATGCTTGAGGAAGTGGAAAGGATGGTAAATAAACTCCATTGTCATAAGGCAGCAGGAATAGATGAAATTAGACCTGAAATGGTGAAGTATAGTGGGAAGACAGGGATGAAATGGCTTCATAGAGTAGTAAAATTAGCATGGAGTGTTGGTAAGGTACCTTCAGATTGGGCAAAAGCAGTAATTGCACCTATCTATAAGCAAGGGAACAGGAAGGATTGCAACAACTATCGAGCTATCTCATTGATTAGTATACCTGGCAAAGTATTCACTGGCATCTTGGAAGGGAGGGTGCGATCAGTCGTTGAGAGGAAACTGGATGAAAACCAGTGTGGTTTCAGACCACAGAGAGGCTGTCAGGATCAGATTTTCAGTATACGCCAGGTAATTGAACAATGCTACGAGAGGAATAGGCAGTTGTGTTTATGTTTTGTAGATCTAGAGAAAGCTTATGACAGGGTACCGAGGGAAAAGATGTTCGCCATACTGGGGGACTATGGAATTAAAGGCAGATTATTAAAAGCAGTCGAAGGCATTTATGTTGACAATTGGGCTTCCGTGAGAATTGATGGTAGAATGAGTTCTTGGTTCAGGGTACTTACAGGGGTTAGACAAGGCTGTAATCTTTCACCGTTGCTGTTCGTAGTTTACATGGATCATCTGCTGTAAGGTATAAAATGGCAGGGAGGGATTCAATTAGGTGGAAATGTAGTAAGCAGTCTGGCCTATGCTGACGATTTGGTCCTAATGGCAGATTGTGCCGAAAGCCTACAGTCTAATATCTGGGAACTAGAAAATAGGTGCAATGAGTATGGTATGAAAATTAGCCTCTCGAGGACTAAATTGATGTCATTAGGTAAGAAATTCAACAAAATTGAATGTCAGGTGGGTGATACAAAGCTAGAACAGGTCGATAATTTCAAGTATTTACGTTGTGTGTTCTCCCAGGATGGTAATATAGTAAGTGAGATTGAATCAAGGTGTCGTAAAGCTAATGCAGTGAGCTCGCAGCTGCGATCAACAGTATTCTGTAAGAAGGAAGTGAGCTCCCAGACGAAACTATCTTTACATCGGTCTGTTTTCAGACCAACTCATCTTTACGGGAGCGAAAGCTGGGTGGACTCAGGATATCATATTCATAAGTTAGAAGTAACAGACATGAAAGTAGCAAGAATGATTGCTGGTACAAACAGGTGGGAACAATGGCAGGAGGGTACTCGGAATGAGGAGATAAAGGCTAATTTAGGAATGAACTCGATGGATGAAGCTGTACGCATAAACCGGCTTCGGTGGTGGGGTCATGTGAGGCGAATGGAGGAGGATAGGTTACCTAGGAGAATAATGGACTCTGCTATGGAGGGTAAGAGAAGTAGAGGTAGACCAAGACGACGATGGTTAGACTCGGTTTCTAACGATTTAAAGATAAGAGGTATGGAACTAAATGAGGCCACGACACTAGTTGCAAATCGAGGATTGTGGCGACGTTTAGTAAATTCATAGGGGCTTGCAGACTGAACGCTGAAAGGCATAACAGTCTATAGTGATAATGTATGTATGTATGAGTGTAAGAACTGGAAAAATCCAAAAAAAAAGCAGCTCGATTTGTTCTGGGTGATTTCCGACAAAAGAGTAGCGTTACAAACAGGTTGCAATGTTTGGGTTGGGAAGAATTGAGAGAAAGAAGAAGAGCTGCTCGACTAAGAGGTATGTTCCGAGCTGTCAGTGGAGAGATGGCGTGGAATGACATTAGTAGACGAATAAATTTGTGTGGCGTTTATAAAAGTAGGAAAGATCACAATATGAAAATAAAGTTGGAATTCAAGAGGACAAACTGGGGCAAATATTCATTTATAGGAAGGGGAGTAAGGGATTGGAGTAACTTACCAAGGAAGATGTTCAATAAATTTCCAATTTCTTTGAAATCATTTAGGAAAAGGCTAGGAAAGCAACAGATGGGGAATCTGCCACCTGGGCGACTGCCCTAAATTCAGATAAGTATTGATTGATTGATTGATTGATTGATTGATTGATTGATTGATTGATTGATTGATTGATTGATTGATTGATTGATTGATTGATTGATTGATTGATTGATTGATTGATTGATTGATTGATTGATTGATTGCCGAAGTTCTAAGCTAAAATATTTCACATAAGAGGTTTTGTCCCGGCAACGACGATATATTACTAGCAATTACCCGCGGCTTCGCTTGCGTGGGTTTCGTAGTTTGATCAAGGTAATCGTTGCTGGGTATTGTACGAAGACATTATCTGGAAATTCCTAAATTATAAAAACTCACCCAAAAATTGAGTTTCATTTACCCCAGAAATTCTTTGTAAACAAAGTTTGTGGTATTACCTTTAGGGGCTAAGACAACCATGCGACATAGAACTGGACATGTGCGGAACAGTCTTCTCTCAAGTCGAAAAAATAAATACATGTTTATTTATTTTTAAGGGGCTGCCTGGCCGAGGGGGTTCGAACCTCCGTTAGGAATTCATGAAATTTAAGAAACGAATTTCCACTTCCGGAAGTTCACATGGCCCTGAGGTTCACTCAGCCTACACCAAAAATGAGTACCAGGTTAATTCCTGGGGGCAAAGGTGGCCATGCGTAGAGCTAACCACTCTACCCCATCAAGCGCCGAGGTTACGGATTGTGGAAGCCTTTACCTTCCAAGGGGCTTCATGGCCTGTAGGCCTACGGAGATGGCTTTTATTTTTAAGGGAGATTCCAAATACCTATTCCGAAATCTGTAACATCTTCCGTTTTTGAGATATACATTAGTATCCCAAAAAAAAAAAGATTTCCACCCCTTGATCAGTCATTCTCCCATCCCCAGCCCCACCCCACCCGCATCTAAGTATATTATCAGAAAAGAAAAATACAGTCCATGTTCCTTTATTTTTAAAGGAGATTCCAAATACCAATTTTCACGTCTGTAGCATCTTCAGTTTTTAAGATATAAGTATCCTCATAAAAATAATTCAACTATTTACCTTCTCCCAAAACAAACAGGTACATGTTCATGTATTTTTAAAGGACTTTCCAAATACCAAGTTTCTTGTCTCAGACGTGTTAAGTTTCTTAAATATAATGTAGATATACCGGTATTCATCTTAAAAATTCACCCACTTTTCCAATTCATTTCAGCCTCTTAACTGGGTATTCCGAAAACAAAAAATACGTGTTTCATTATTTTTAAAGGAGATTCCAAATACCAGTTTTCATGTCTGTAAGTCTATAACACCTTCAGTATTTGGAACAAATGTATACTCATTAGAATAATTCAACTTCTTTTTAATCACTTAAGTGGAATTTCGAAAAAAAATCGCGTTTCTTTATTTTGAAAGGAAATTCAAAATACCAACTTTCACGTCTGTAACAGCCTCCGTTTTTAATATAAAGTATCCTCATAAACATATTTCAACTCCTTTTGCACTTATTTTCAAACCCACACCCCCTACGTCGATTTTCGAAGAAAAAACAAATTCATGCTTCATTATTTTTAAAGGAGATTCCGAATACTAATTTTCACGCCTGGAACATCTTCAGTTTTTGAGATATAAGTATCCTCGTAAAAGTAATTCAACTCACTTTTCACCCACCCCACCCCCCCCCCCCCTTCCTAACCGTTAAGTTGATTCCCCTTCCCCAAAAGTGCTAGTATCTTTATTTTAAAAATTAGAGCACAAATACCAATTTTCACGTTTTTAAAATCTTCATTTTTTAAGATATAAGTAACCTCATAAAAGGAATTCAACACCTTTTTTACGCCAGGCCGTTAAGTTGATGCCTCCTCCAGAAAATGCGTGTTTCTTTATTTTTAAAGGAGATTAAAAATTTTTAAAAAGTCACGTGTGTAACCTTAAGTTTCTGAGATATAAGCTTCCCCATACACTTCCTTTCACCCTTCCCTTTAAGTGAATTTTCTGAAAACCAAAAGTACTTGTTTCTTTATTTATAAAGGAGCTTCCAAATGCCAATTATCACGACTGTTACATCTTCAGTTTTGAGACATATGTATCCTCATAACGCCAACGGTCGTAGCCGGTTGATACACCGGACCCCATGAGATCTTCGAAGTGAAGAAACATTGGGCGAGGTTAAGATATGGGGGGTAAGGCAACGGAGGAGCGGAAAGGAACTGGCCACCCTACCGTGCGTAAACTCCTGCACAGACACACCTCTGCGGAGGTGCGGATCTGCCTGCGGGAATAATACACATTTACCTTTATCCTCATAAAAAGGAATCAAACACCCTTTCCTCCGCCACCGCCCCCAAGTTGATTTCCCCCCAAAAATGCGTGTTTTTTATTTTTAAAGGAAATTCCAAATCCTAATTTTCACGTCTGCAACATCTTTAGTTTCTGAGATATAAGTATCATCATACAAAGAGTTCAACTAATTTTTCAATTAATTCACCCCCTTAAGTGGATTTTCCAATGACAAAAGATTACGTGTTTCTTTACTTTGAAAGAATATTCCAAATACATATTTTCATATCTGTAACATCTTCAGTTTATGAGATATAAGTATCCTAATGAAAAGATTTCGACTCATTTTTCACTCCAACCCCGCCCGTTAAGTTGGTTTCCCCTTACCCCAAAACTGCTTGTTTCTTTATTTTTAAAGGATATTCCAAATACCAATTCCTACGTAGGTAACCATCAGTTTTTAGATATACTTCTTTCACACTCCCTACTCAAGTGAATTTCCCCAAAACAAACATAAACCGTTTCTTTAAGAGAGTTTCCAAATACCAATTATCACGACTGTAATATCTTCAGTTTCTGAGATATATGTATACTAGTGAAAGGAATTCACCTCCGTTTTCATCCCCCCTACCAAGTTTATGCACCACCCCCCCAAATGCGTGTTTCTTTATATTTAAAGGAGATTCCAAATACCATTTTTCACGTTTGTAACATCTTTAGATTTTTGGTATATATATATACAGCGTTATTCACCTAACATGTTACACGAAAATAACTTCTAAATGATTAAAGATATCGGCATTCTGTTTTCATATTCGTAAATGGTACCCATGGTCTTGCAAAATAACTTGCCACTTAGTCTCATAGGGTGATTAATAACCGAGATATTGATACTAACTCCACATTTTTAAATGGAATTGCATAATAAATATCGTGGAAATATCAAGATTATGATTACTATTACTGGTGTCAAAAATTCATTATTATTATTATTATTATTATTATTATTATTATTATTATTATTATTATTATTATTATTATTATTATTATTGGTCCCATTAAACATTCGTTTAATCTGCCATGATTAATCATTACACCTGACGGTCATTTATGCGGACTATCAACCTCTCTAATCTCTGGGGCCTTAGTAATTCAACTAACTACGCATGCAGCCCATCCTTCTCGTACGTACTATAACGGCGTGCGATCCCTGCACTCTCCGAAGCTCAGTCTTACTCTACCTACATTCCACGGGATAATAATTCCATTTTCCAGTACCTGGACACTAACACGCTCTGTGTTTATTGTAGAATTCCTTATATATTTCATCGTAGCTTCATTATAAATAACCCTGATGAGGGAATCCTCCCTTCCTTACACATCAGAGTAATATTATTCAATTATTATTCACAGAAGTATCGATTGATTATATTCCATCGACGACTTAGTACGATCTATTTATTCATTAACTGCATATTTTTCCTAACTTCCCCCTTCACACTTGATCTCTTTCTGATGTTAGTCTCCACAAAAGATCGTAGGGGTGTAACTTTATATTCTCATAAATTTTGATAATCGTATGTAATTATTAGGCCTACGTGGTCCCGAACCAATAATTGCACAATAAACTTTTCACCGTTATTTATAATTCATAAGAACCGCTATTTAAACAATAAGTTTATACTATTATTTAGCATTTATTATAACCGGTGGCAACATAATTACACAAAATTAATTAACACAAAATTTGGAACCCAAATAGAAATGTTAATATGCCATTAGCGATTCCAAGTCATCCTAGCATTTTATCCATTTAAGATTCAAAGTTTAATACTGTTTACATCTGAATATCGTATTTTATAAAGCGACAATGTACTTCCTTTGAAATCACCAGCAAAATCTCGGCACCATGAATTATTGTTATATCACGACCTTCCCAACAAATACCTAATAATAAATAAAACAAAAATAGAAAAAACACTGGCATATCATGTGACTGGTTTTCCCATAGAACACGATGGAATTTCACCCTACTTGTCATCAAGTAACTGATAGAAAATAAGCAAACTATGGGTCAGTACAAACAACAACACAACTGCTTCAACATCGAAAAAGCTCGAATCAAGCAATACCATAAAGCATGCATGAACTAAAATATTAACCCCAAAGCTAATCTAGACTATTTACAATAAACAAATATACTACTGAATTCTTACCCATTCTTTAAGTTACAAATTTTAACTCCGTCCGCCTATCCTAAATTATTAATGGACTCGGGAAGCGATCCACTTGTTACATGAAGTAACCACATCTAAATGACACTGTTTCCCTTCTAATCACGGTAACATCCCCAAATAATTTACAAATTGGTGCTCATCTATTTAGTTGGATCCTCGGCGGCAATTTACGAATGAGAGGCCCATTTCGGCCCTGATCCGTCTACTCTTGCATGGTGGCTGGTTTCAGGTCACAAATATACTTTACACTGACGCGTTCAGCCATTAAAAACACTGGTATAATATTTAACACTTATACATGGGAAATTATCTTAACACATCGTTACACTGAGGTGCCTAAGACCCAAATTATAATTACACTGGTTATTCTTCCTCTTTTCCCGCACAAAAGACTGGGGCACGTACGACGTCGTGTCGACTATATCGCCCAGCGCGTTTCGCGAATATCGATACGGCGTGTCCGAAACGGTAACAAGCCGCCTAATCCATTCCGCTGTTGATGTGATCGTTGCTCCGACGTTTATTGTGGCTCATATCACAGTCCTATAATATAGGCTCAAATAATTGACTAATAACGTTTACTACAGCTTGTACTGACTGTTCATCGCCTTGCTTGCTATTTTCTGCACTCAACGTTAGTTCAGCACTCTATGATATATATCCGCCTGCCTGAATTCGCATTTTAAATAAGAGTCAGCTCAGATCGTAACAAAACCTGGCTGGATTTAAAGTTCACTCGAACGCGGGGTGATTGGGACACGACTACTTCCTTCCGAATAAGAATGAGACGCCACTTCGCCCGAGATCAGAATACGATTGAGAGTGTGGCTTGCTCCTTTCATTCGTATTTATGAATGGAAAGGCCTCGCTGATGGGTCAACTGACGTCAGGCCTCGGAAAAAGGGGGTAGTTTTTATAAATTGGCACTTGCGAGCCGGGTAGAGACTTGTAATTGATACCAATTAATCCACTCGCATGGAACATATACGTGGTTTAACATGATCTAATATCGATCGTAGATGTCAGTGATATTAGCAGATATTGCTCCTCCACATTTCGCGGGCTAAACCGCATCCATCATAGCGTGGTCCCTTCCCGGCCAATAGCGTTCGAGATGACCCATTTCCGAGAATTTTATTCTTCAATCTATTAAACTTATAAATGATTCTTTTAAGCACGATCTCTAAAAAAATCCTTGATTTAATTTAGGTAATTGTAATATTTAATTTCGGAAATAAATGTTGTTTCAATTCATTTCTGTCAAGCTGATAACCCTGGGTGGCCATATGCTTTTTGTGATTGGGCGATCGCGGGCGGTTAATTCCTATCTTTCTCCGTGGAAACATAACGATACTTCCGCCCTGAGGCGCTGGGATCTCCAGCATACAGCTTTCGAGATTCTCTCACGTAGTGACAAGTTTGTTTGTCCAGAAATACATCGCTACAACCCTCATGCTGTAACTAAGCCCTTGTCTTTCCTGCTGTCCTTTCTCTCCTCTTTCGAGACCCACTGTGTTATCCAAATCTTCCTATCGGTATGCTCATGGCCCCCCTGCTGGTAGTCGACTAGCCTTCCCATTGTGACAGAATAATCCTTCTGGCTCCATCGGGTCGCGCAGCAGATTTGTACACAGCTACACTTCCATCGACCTGAATTTTGTTCACTGAATTTTCCCATTTAAATATGTGTAACTATTCTCCTTCTGATATCAAATCATGATTAACTCATGGGCTATGGCACCCGGGTACAATAAATAGGCTATGTACAGATTTTCACAGCTACAAATCTGTCACGTAACATTATAGATTTGTAAATCAATGCTGCTCATTCTTAGATTGCAAGCAACATTATTCACCGGTTCAAACAAAGACAGCACTCAACTGCGGATTTTTGTTTTCACATGTTGATTCGTTGCCCAAGTGCTGAAGAGCATGGTGACTGTCAATTCTCATCGTAACGTCAGTGATTATTAGCGCTATGGATGAATGTTTTATTGTTTTACATTGTTTAATAGAAACTTTCATACAAAGAATTTGGGAAATGAATGGATGAATAACCTGCATTCATTTCGTGAGTGGTACCAGGAATTTCAACGGGGAGAAACCGGATTCAAAAGTATTTTAAGTTAGAAACTGAATTACCTTCACGTGTTTTGAATACTAGTTCGAATATTAGTATCGAGTTAAGATGTTTGGAAGTTAATGAGCTCCAGAAATCATTGGTGAAAGTGTCCGTTCGTCATTCAATTTTAAGAGTCTTGAGCAACGAAGTGAACACACACTCTCGTGTTCTGCTATATTCATAGATCATCGAAACAATGACTGTAAGATTCTGTGACTTTTCGGCATGTAGGTCACATGAGAAGACATGTAAGACATATATTTTTATCTATGATTAACGGAAACACACCTCTGCTTACAACCCTATTTTGGGCTACGGCTTTCCTACACCTATAGAATTCATGGAGTAGACTTAAAATTCATGACAGGGAGTCAGTCGGAAATAAAAATCCCCCGAAGGACAGATAACTTCAGCTGATCAGACCTAGTTCAAGACCATTTACACCTTTTCTGAATGGAACTCACAGCATTTAAAGTTTTTTAGGAACACCACCCTGCGTTTCAGGCGACTGGTTTTGGAGAGACAGAAGAAAGAAAAATACTAAGTTTATATTGAAATTGTAAAGCCAGGGACGGGTTGCCTCATGCCCGAAGGAGCCGGGTTCAATTCCCGGCCAGTTCAGGAATTTTAATTCAGGACTGAAGGTTAAAATGAGGTTGACTGCTGCCCATTCAGATGGCCTAAAGTATCACGTTCTCATAACATCCCGATCCATATTGCTTGGCTTCCACGACCGGGTCTGCTGCCTATAATAATAAACAGCTCCTCAGATCTTCTCACGAGGCTGTGTGAACCCCGCTCCTAACCACAATTCAGAATTTAAATTCATGCGCTGGCCGGGAACAGAACCCGGGGCCTCTGGATGAACAGACCACGTACACACTGATACTTTTGAATACATTACTCCAATCCAGTATTATCCTTTGAACATAGCAACACACACATCCCTTTTTTAATTCGCCGTTACCTTACATGAAGTGGTTAGTTACTCAACTAGTAAACATGATCCACTAGTTACAGAAATGAGTAAACAGCGTTGAAAAGTAGATAGATACATAGATGACAGGAATCTCTCATCCCAGGTCGTATACCGACTTGCCTTTGTGAGCACAACATACGAACAGAATACTTGCCATAGTATTTCAAGCATTTATAGTTTGAAATCAACGAAGACTGTTAATCAGTAAGAAATACATGGTTTTTTTTTTTATTTTTAGAATTTGCTTCACATCGCACCGATACAGATAGGTTTTATGTCGACGATGAGATAGGAAAGGGTTAGGAGTGGGAAGGAAGTGGGAAGGAAGTGGCTATGGCTTTAATTAAGGTACCGCCCAAGCATTCACCTGGTGTGAAAATGGGAAACCACGGAAAACCATCTTCACGGCTGGCGACAGTGGGTTGCGAATCTGCTATCTCCCGGATGCAAGCTCACAGCTGCGCGCGCCCCTAACCACACGGCCAACTCGCCCGGTAGTATACAGAATTAATTCATCTGAAGAAAGTATGAGGGACATACTTTATTTTACTCTTTATCAGTGAGAAGAAGTTAACTTCAATTTAATTAATATTAAATTTCATTAATGTTTTATAAATTTTCACCCTCAAATCATAGTATAATATACAAAGGGCGAATGATAGTGTAAACTTTATGAACTCTTCCTCTAATGGACAACACACATTACACGAGACTAAAAATGGAAAATCAGCTTTAAATTGAATTTTATTTTAATTTTAATTGAAAACATTTGCCTGCATACCCACTGTCAGCAGCACTGAAATGGATTTCCGTGTTTTCCTATTTTCCCACAAAGCAAAGATTGGGGCTGTATTAATTAAGACCACAGACGCCACAGTTCCTATCCTGGCCCTTTCTCAGTCTTGTGTCAACGAAATCTTTTGTTCCGTTATAGCGACGTTCAACCACTAGAATAAAAGAAACTCCTGAACGTAATGAAAACTGTCATATAAAGAGCAGTGCATACTCGTTAGAGCAATAACCGTGATTAGGTCTTTGTTGTAATTTACCGTCGTCAGTCTGAAAGATATAAAAGTGCAGATGTTAGTCTTTGTTTTAAACGTCCGGTAATCACGGTTAGAATGCAGTGTTCGTTTTCGTACATCTAGGAGGGTAATTGTAGTCATTTGGGGTGCTAGGGCATCGCGGCCGACAGCTCCATGTACTGTGCTTATAACAGATATTACTGCAGTATGTTCATCAATCCCTCTACGTTTTGCCTGTGCTAGCGTGCGTGTGCATTTGTAAATCAGTCGGTGATGAGGTGACTGTGACCTGCATGCTGAGTAGTAAATAAGCAAACGACTAGAGTTGAAATGGAAAACCACATACATACTAGTATAGCACTACGATAGCCGAGAGTGGGTTTACTAGCTGACTTCTCTTCACAGTGGTTGTTATTGATGGTGATAATATCAACTGAACTACTTTAGACGCCTTACACTTCACTGGCCTGTACCTACTATGGTTTGGAATTCTGTCCGCTACCCTTTATCACTGTGATAGTGGGGCTAAGTACATCAGACTGTAGAGCTAAGTTGGTGGTTTAGGTCCCGGCTGAGGCCGGTGCTACTTGAAGGTGCTGAAATACGTCAGCCTCGTGTCAGTACATTTACCGGCACGTAAATTAACTCTTGCGGGATAACATTCCGGCGTATATGCTTATCCGAAAATAATAATAATAATAATAATAATAATAATAATAATAATAATAATAATAATAATAATAATAATAATAATAACAATGATGATTTAAGGTTCCGTAATTAAATTTTACTGTTTTATGAGGATCCAACATACCAAAAATGTGTCCCGTTGGAGTTATTTTACGTTCCGGCAAATGTACCTACATGAGCCAGACATTCGAAGAGAACGTTCAAATACCACCGTACTGAGCTCGGATCAAACCCAACAACTTGAGCTCAGAAGACGAGTATTCTACCCCCTCAGCTACTCAAACCTGCAGGCCAGTTACATACCTCAGGCCAAATACGCTATTGGTCGACTTTTGAAGCAGTTAACTCGCAGAATTATTATTATTATTATTATTATTATTATTATTGTTACGGACTTTTCCGTGGTAGGTAGAGGTGAAAGAAGGTGCGGGTGTGAATGGGTTTCAAGCTACGAAATTATAGTGCAATGTGAAATTAATTTAAAAGTTAACAAGATTATATTTTCTTTTCGAAAACAAAGAAATAACAAGCATGGCAGGTACAAAGTAGCAATTCAAAAGGGGTTAGTTACAATATTTACAGAATTTGGGCTTCGCGCCCTGACTTCACAATGCTTGGGCAATCAGCTCAGTTTTACCTCAAACACAAGTTTTAACAGAGGGGGAGAAAACCCCATTTATACCTAGGAGCCCTTGCTCCAAATTACACTGAAAAACCTCCATGAGGCATACAACCCAGAATTTTCAAAAGAGCCACTCGCTCTCAAAATTTAAGCCTCTCCCAGGCCACACCAAACTCCACCTTCAAGTTGTCCTCAACGGACATAAACACAGGGGTAAAATACCCAATCTACTGAGGTCTATTAAAAGAAAAGCAGGTTAATTAAATGACCTCTAAAATAACAATTTGAGAGGAGGCGAACTTGCACTCCTAATACACTTTGATTAAGACCTACTTGGCACTAGGCCGTTAATACAAGGGCTAATCCCATGCTAAAGAGGTGACTTAAGAAAAGAACAATTTGTTTTACATTAACGAAAAATAGGTTGAGAAAATAAGTTCACCTCAAGACAATGTGAGTGGGAGCTCGAGAGGGTTAGCACTCTCTATCCCAATATGTCGTTTTAAAAGAGAATATATGAAAGGAGTAGTTACATTTTAGGAAAAGGTTACATGGCTGAACGCTTAGAACCCGCCCCGAAAGTTAAACTGCTGAGCTAGCAAAGAAAGAAGTTATTAATCGGCCATTACCTTGTGTAGAACGGCTGGAGAAGAAAGAGGCGCTTCCCGCCCCCTGCAATGTACTTAACACACTGAAAGATGGAACAGAAGTGGCCTAGAGACCCAAAAATCAGCAGTTTAAATACTCTCGCGGAAGTTTCTAGGCGTTAGGGGAAAGAAAACACCCTCCCACAAACTCTTTATTGGAAAGGACCCCGCAACAGATTCAAGTTGGGGGAAGATACATCTGATTGGATAGAAATTAATTGAAGAAATTCGGGATTGGATACATTCATAACAAGGGGAAGAAAGGGGTAAATATTGCCAACTTAAACAATGATAGAAAGAAATTTAACAAAGAACAAACTCTTGAAATTAAATTTTCTCCAAAAAAATAGTTCTTTGACTCCGCACTAGGTTGCACTATTGTAGATCTTCAGTAGTGTCCTCTAGAAGAGAAAGTTCGCACTTCTTACTTCAAGCGAAACAAAAACACATCAAAAATGACACAGTTCAAAAACTCAAAATTTTCCACGTGGTGACATCTTCTGAGACGGTAGAAAATTAATACTGTCAATAAAGTTCAGACTTCCTCCAGCAGAGGAGTTTCAACAGGCGCACATTTTAAATTAGCGGAGTGGAGGTGTACCGCCCGGTACAGACCTCCCCCCCCCCCAAAAGTTCCTCCAGGGATGACACATGAAATCAGTTTGAAACAAGGTCCAAGTTATGCTGTGGGTATGAAGATTGATTGCCAAAAAAATTTATAAGATTTTCTTAATTTGGGGTTGATTTGGTTTCAAAATTTGTTGTTGCAGATGAAGTAAAGTCTTTATATTTGTAGAAGTTGAATTTCTGACGATAACTTTTTATACTTGAAAGTGAAGGGAAAAAAAAATTTCAAAGTCCACCAAATATTGCAGTTGAATTCCCAAGTGTAGTCATTACTTATGGTATCTGTTCATGTAGTAGATGGTGATGAAGTGGGATTGCCAGACCGGCCGTTGCGGCTTGCGTCCAAAGGAGGCCGCTCGGACCCCTCAAGTACCCTGAGATACCGCTCGCCCGCACTATGAGGGGAGCAGAGGTGTTGAAGCACGCCGCGCCCGCGGTCAACATATACAGGCTGCGGGCAAGTAGCGGGTTGTGCGCCGCACATCAGCCTTGGCCGGGAGGAGAGCTCCGGCTCGCCGTGCACACGTCTTCCTCGCTGGGGCCGAGGGGGCCCGTCCTCAGCTCCAGTTGCTGCACGGCGCCGCGCGGCTGCGGGGGCACTGAAACATTAAAGCTTGGCGGCAGAATTGTGTTGGACTATCATCTTCTTTGAGGGTACAGGCTTGTGGAGAGGTTGAGGGGCCAGCGGCGTGCAAATATCCATGGCCTAAGTTAAGCCACAATGTGTACTGAAGCAGGAGACGGGAGCGTGGTAATGGCCGAGGTAAGGACAGGAAGGCAGTTTAACAATCGGGGAGGTTTACAAGAAATGCTTACGTATAAAATACAATAGAAGGAGCAGAATGCCTTAAGAGTGGAACTCAAAAAAAAATATAACCTTCATATTCCTATCAAATTATATGAAGCAAGTTGACACCAAATTTACACCGGTTTCACCTGGGACAGGTGAACCCTAAATATCCTCTCGGTGGCTGGATTGCTTACTAACAATGTAACCGGGGTGAGGAAATCGAGAATTATACAAGGCCCATGAAATCTGGGGGCAAGCTTGCCCGCGGGAACAAAATTTTTGACCATAACCTGGTCACCTACCTTCAAAGGGGTGGGTCTCCGTCCACGATCATACCTTTCCCTAACCTTTTCATGAGACACTTTAAGATTGGCTTTAGCCTTCTTCCAAAGATCTTTAATGTTATCCGGATCTATTGTCTCGGGTAGAATGTCATTCAGAGACCAGAGGTTAGAGAGCGGCGAGTTGGGAACAAACTTGAACATCAAAGAAGCTGGAGTAAACTTGTGAGATTCATGAACCGCCGAATTCAAAGCAAAAGCTATCCAATGCAGGGACGTGTCCCACCTGGAATGATCTTCATGATGATAGGCAATAAGTGCGGACCTGAGATTACGGTTAACCCGTTCAGCCAGAGATGGTTGAGGGTAATAAGCAGAAGTAGTTACATGAGAGATTGATAAGTCAAAACAGAATTTACGAAATAAATTAGATGTAAAAGCCTTAGCATTATCAGATACAATATATTGACACGGACCAAAAGAAGCAAAAATAGAATTTAAGCAGGTAATGGTAGACTGAGCGGTAGCCAGCTTAGTCGGAAATAACCAAGAAAATCTGGTAAAACATCTACGCACACAAAGATGAACTTGTTAGCATTACCCTTTGACTGGGGGAAGGGTCCTACATAATCGATATACAGACGTTCCATGGGGCGCGACGCTTGATGCGAAGACAAAAGGCCTACCTTGGTGGACATGGTGGGTTTACTGAGCAAACAAGATTTACAAGCTTTTACAAGTTCCCGGATTTCACCGTCCATACCTTTCCAGATGAACATTTCACGAATCTTCTCACGAGTTTTAAAGATTCCAAGATGCCCTCCTAATGAGGTCTCATGATAATACTTGAAGATCATAGGTACAAGAACAGCTGGAACGACAACTTTCATCATCCTATCATGCCTCGATGGGCAACATAGAACACCATTCCTCAGAACATAAGGGACAACATGTTCCCCAGAAGAAAGGGTTTCCATTATCGGAGCCAGCGTCGGATATTCACGTTGGTATTTCTCAATATCGCTAAAAAGCATGGGAGCATCTGTTAAGATGGCATTAACACCAGATAGTATGGACTCGGGAGGTGATGAACTGTCGACCGGTTCGTGGGTCTCGACGTCGTTATGAAACATACGGCTGAGTCCATCAGCAACAACATTTTCGGTACCTCTGATATGTCTAACATCAAACTGGAAGGCGGAAATACGAATAGCCCAGCGGGCTATACGATCAGTACGACGCGGCCTACCTAAGACCCAGCTTAATGCTTGATTATCTGTCTCCAGGTCGAATTTGACGTGTTCCAGATAGAGACGGAACTTTTCTAAGGCGAATAAGACTGCCAAACCTTCGAGCTCATAGATGGAATACTTGGCTTCTTGAGCCGACAAGGTCCTAGAGGCATAGGCGATAGGTCGCCTCCCTAGTTCAGTCTCTTGAAGAAGGACTGCAGCTACTGCTGACGACGACGCGTCGGTTTGGACTATGAATTTCTTCGAGAAATCAGGCATAGCAAGTACAGGGGCATTACAAAGTGCTAATTTAAGGTCTTCAAAAGCGGCTTGTTTAGAAGGTCCCCACTCGAATTTGATTCCTTTCCTACGAAGAAGGTTTAAGGGCGCTGCTCTATTAGCAAAGTTAGGAATGAACTTCCTGAAGAAATTCACCATACCAATGAACCTGGCGATACCTTTAATGTCCTTGGGAGGTTTAAAATCACGGATGGCCTGTGTTCTAGAATGATCGACTGCTACACCATCGGGTGACACAATATGCCCTAGGAATGACATAGAGGGCTTAGCAAAGGCAACCTTGGACAACTTAACAGTTAACCCAGCCTTACGAAGGCGATCGAGAACTTCTCGCAAATGATCTAGATGTTCTTCAAAAGTCTCTGAAAATACGACGACATCATCTAAATAGTGATATAAGTACTCGAATTTGATGTCGGAGAAGACCCTATCTAGTAGCCTAGTGAGCACAGCTGCTCCCGTGGGGAGCCCGAAAGGCACGCGGTTGTATTCGTATAAATTCCAGTCCGTGGCAAACGCTGTAAGGTGTTTAGACTCTTCGGCAAGGGGAATTTGATTATAGGCCTGATTCAAGTCCAAGATAGTGAAGAACTTGGCCTTACGAAACCATGAAAAGCAAGAATGAAGGTCAGGAAGGGGCACAGATTGCAACACCACCTTCCGATTGAGAGCCCTGTAATCAATGACAGGCCTGAAGCCTCCTTGGGGTTTCGGGACTAGAAAAATAGGCGATGAATACGCCGACTTAGAGGGCCTAATAATACCATCCTTCAACATCTGATCGATAATTTCTTTCAGAGCCTTCATTTTAGGTGGAGATAGCCTATAAGGTGGAAAACGGACAGGAATCGAATCCGTGACCTCAATTTTGTATTCAATAAGGTCAGTAACACCAAGAGTATCAGAGAACACCTCTGGAAATGACTGACATAATTTACGAATACTATCAGCCTGCTCCTCAGGTAGATGTCTAAGGTCTAACAACATCTCATCCTGGGTAGGCGAAATAGAAGAACATGACACAGAATTACACTTTAATAGTGGTATTTTACAACTAGAAGCAAATTTGAATGTGCACGACCTAGACTGGAGATCGAGCACAAGACCAGTGTGAGAAATAAAGTCAGCTCCCAATATAATGGGGCAAGACAGGTGCTTAGCCACAAACAATTTAATTTTCCAAGTAAACTTAAAAATACGAATTTTGACCAGTACGGAACCTAGAATTTCTAATGGAGATGAATTAGCCGAAACATATTGAATAGAAGATGAAACATAGTCAGGAAGTTTACAAACCGATTTCAATTTAGAATACCATTCAGCCGAAATAATCGAACAAACACTGCCTGAATCTAAGAGAGCTGTTATAGGCTCGTTATTTAACTCAATCTTAAGAAAAGGAACAGGTGCGGGGGTATCCGCCGCAATCCTAAGGCACTCTTTGGGGCATTCAAAAGATGTATTCGAAGACTTATCGTTCCCTGAATTCTCGACCTTTTTGCCAGGGGCTGAGCCTTGGAAAGCAGAATTAGTTGACTCAGCCGCAGCCACTAGTCACTTTTGATTGTTGTTGGAAGTTACACCAGAAGTTGAGCAGGAGGGGGTGCTATTCGAATTGGGAAAATTCTTTGCGATATGTGATAAAGCCCCACATTTAAAACAGCCTTGTGATGAACCAGCTCCATTATTTGCCCTACTAGTTTTGATCAGAGGACACTTATTGCGCAGATGGTCAGGCGACCCGCAAGCATAACATTTACGGGGGGTGACTGATCGGCGAGGTGGAGGCCGAGTATTACTAATGGAAGGCGGGGGTTCTTTCGCGACACGCAAAGAATCGGCGTATCTAACTCCTTCCGCTGAGACTGCCAATGCTTCAAGTTCCGAGAAAGTTTGCGGGCACGCCGCGAAACACAAATATGACCTATAGGGAGGTGAAATTCCCTCTACAATAGCCTGTACAATCTGATCTTCAGGAAAATGAAGGGCAAACACCCTAGTATAAAACTTAATGTCCTGTATGAAATCAGCCAAGTTTTCATCCAAGCGCTGTACACGATAATAGTACTTCTGAATAAGGGAGGACCTGGCCCTAGCAGGGATGAAGTTAGCTAGCAAATGGGCATGGAAATCCTCAATAGATGATTGCTCGGCAATGGCTCTTACGATTTTATCAGAGAGAATACCAATAGCATACGGATAGATAATTTGCAGGATTTGACATGGAGAAAGAGAAAAAACAAGGGCATGATCCTGAAATTCCACTAGAAATCTTAAAAATGAAATTACGTCACTGGTGGTATTAACGGAAAACTTAGATATACCTCTGAGCAACATTGCCAATGGATGAGGCAAGCTACTAAACCCGGGTGACATAGTAGGTAAAGGTTTCAATGGCAAGGAAGTTAATTCAGAACGGATGTTACTCAGCGATGCACGGCGTTCAGACTCGTTGTCCAGTGGGGCAGGGATAGTTTGAGCAGCAACGGTTATTCTATTAACTTCTCCCTTGGGAGGCGCTTCCTCACTACCTGCATTTACTATGGTGGGTTGATCAGATTTGGGAGGAACTTCCCCAGTTAACAATTGAGTGACCTTACTAGATAATTCGGAAATATTTTCCAGGAGCGTACTAGCTTCCTTCCTCTGAACATCATTCAGTTTTAGAGACAACAGATCGTTAACCCTATTCGAAAAATGATATAGCCTGCCTTGCACACGCTTAATTTGATTAGGAGACGGATCATTTTCATCAAAAAAACTAACTACAGAAGCTAGCCCAGTAATATTCTCCGTGATCGTGGAAAGAGAGTCGTCAATTTCTTTCTCTCCCAAATTGGGGATAGAAATGGGCAAATCAAGGGACTCTCTAAGCTTGTTAGTGTCTATTGCAACCGTGCCTCCAGATTGCACATTTCTGATAGTTAATTCATAGATCAACTCCTCCTTACGCAAATAGTTAATAAGGAGAACATCGCGAGGGCCGGGCATGATGACAGACCAATTTTGAAAAACTCAAAAAATTCCAGCAACTGGGAAAATAGTTAGAGTTCGGAACAAACAATATTTAGCCGTCAAAAGGGGCTAAATTGAGACCCATTCAACCACGCTCTGCTACCACTTGTTACGGACTTTTCCGTGGTAGGTAGAGGTGAAAGAAGGTGCGGGTGTGAATGGGTTTCAAGCTACGAAATTATAGTGCAATGTGAAATTAATTTAAAAGTTAACAAGATTATATTTTCTTTTCGAAAACAAAGAAATAACAAGCATGGCAGGTACAAAGTAGCAATTCAAAAGGGGTTAGTTACAATATTTACAGAATTTGGGCTTCGCGCCCTGACTTCACAATGCTTGGGCAATCAGCTCAGTTTTACCTCAAACACAAGTTTTAACAGAGGGGGAGAAAACCCCATTTATACCTAGGAGCCCTTGCTCCAAATTACACTGAAAAACCTCCATGAGGCATACAACCCAGAATTTTCAAAAGAGCCACTCGCTCTCAAAATTTAAGCCTCTCCCAGGCCACACCAAACTCCACCTTCAAGTTGTCCTCAACGGACATAAACACAGGGGTAAAATACCCAATCTACTGAGGTCTATTAAAAGAAAAGCAGGTTAATTAAATGACCTCTAAAATAACAATTTGAGAGGAGGCGAACTTGCACTCCTAATACACTTTGATTAAGACCTACTTGGCACTAGGCCGTTAATACAAGGGCTAATCCCATGCTAAAGAGGTGACTTAAGAAAAGAACAATTTGTTTTACATTAACGAAAAATAGGTTGAGAAAATAAGTTCACCTCAAGACAATGTGAGTGGGAGCTCGAGAGGGTTAGCACTCTCTATCCCAATATGTCGTTTTAAAAGAGAATATATGAAAGGAGTAGTTACATTTTAGGAAAAGGTTACATGGCTGAACGCTTAGAACCCGCCCCGAAAGTTAAACTGCTGAGCTAGCAAAGAAAGAAGTTATTAATCGGCCATTACCTTGTGTAGAACGGCTGGAGAAGAAAGAGGCGCTTCCCGCCCCCTGCAATGTACTTAACACACTGAAAGATGGAACAGAAGTGGCCTAGAGACCCAAAAATCAGCAGTTTAAATACTCTCGCGGAAGTTTCTAGGCGTTAGGGGAAAGAAAACACCCTCCCACAAACTCTTTATTGGATAGGACCCCGCAACAGATTCAAGTTGGGGGAAGATACATCTGATTGGATAGAAATTAACTGAAGAAATTCGGGATTGGATACATTCATAACAAGGGGAAGAAAGGGGTAAATATTGCCAACTTAAACAATGATAGAAAGAAATTTAACAAAGAACAAACTCTTGAAATTAAATTTTCTCCAAAAAAATAGTTCTTTGACTCCGCACTAGGTTGCACTATTGTAGATCTTCAGTAGTGTCCTCTAGAAGAGAAAGTTCGCACTTCTTACTTCAAGCGAAACAAAAACACATCAAAAATGACACAGTTCAAAAACTCAAAATTTTCCACGTGGTGACATCTTCTGAGACGGTAGAAAATTAATACTGTCAATAAAGTTCAGACTTCCTCCAGCAGAGGAGTTTCAACAGGCGCACATTTTAAATTAGCGGAGTGGAGGTGTACCGCCCGGTACAATTATTATTATTATTATTATTATTATTATTATTATTATTATTATTATTATTAATTTTTAACAAATACATCGCAAATGGGAAATATCTCGGTGGCAATGGTCACTTACAGTAGTGTAATAATAAAGTAAAATTAATATAATTACCCAACAACAAACATACAAACAAACAAGAGTACAACTAGCAATTCCATGGAGAGAAAATATTACAAGAAATACTACTAGTTTAAAATACTAACTCTAGCACCATTATATAAAAATTCACATAAAACTTAAGTATTTTCAGTGCTTAACACTACGGCTGACAATGCTATAGGTTGAGCTTACTACTAGCTTAATATTATACCGGATAATAAAGTGAAGTTAAACCATAGCGAGTAGAAGGAAGAAGTGTGATCACTCCCCTAGTTCATCGGTTCCTCCGCTAGGCCGCTCTCCCAGCACTATTTGAGCTTGAGCTTACAAGTGAGCATACGAATAAAAGAGAATTACTGAATGCAAAATACTACGTATTGGCTTACCATTCCAGAAGTCAGTTGTCAGATAGCTTAGGTAACTTCCGGGTAGACTTTGTGGTCTTAGAAGATTTAAATTCCTTTCTCATCTGTCTTGTTACAAAATAAAATCGATAATTCATATAATGTACCACATGTTTAGGGATAATGTCCCCAACATGGTGATCGCAGCATCCTAATTCTTGTGAATTAATATGATACTGTGCATACTGTCCAAACACTCGTAAAATATATCACCCCATAGACAATGTTAACAGGAGAGTTTTTGTTCCACTACACTTTCAACTTGCATGAACACATTATAAACTGCTCTTGAAAGATGGTTGAGGAAAGTGCTGTCAGTGCTGTATTTATTGCTATAGTCCCTAATTAATGTGAGGGCTGCTGCAAGTATTTCTTCTGTAGGCTTTCCGTGAAGCAGGCTGACACATTTATGACATTTTGTGACCTTGGATACATTGTGTACTATTATATCCTCCTAAACAATTTTTTAGCTCGGTGTCAATAATCACGTTTTGCGTTCTGCTTAATGTCGGCTCACTTGAATAATTTGGCTGTAATTTGGAATCTCTTAGTTGTTTTTCTAGCAACAAAATCTTAGCATTAGCTATTTTCACTGTATTATGGATAGTCATTATATTACGTCCCTGTCCCTTTAGTTTGTTTCTAAGTGAACTTATTGTATTTTTAGCTGTGTATGAATCTGTTTCATTTCTTTTAGCACTCTCAGAAAAAGCATCGAAATTCAATTCGCGGTGAGGCCTGTGTGATATTTTTCTTTTCTTGAACCTTCCTCCGTCTTTGGAGGCTGTCTTTTACGGGGTGATTTTCGCTTGTTTAATTGTTTCGTGAGATATTGTGGCAAATTCGGGAATATATGAGGGACAGCGCCAGTTTTCAGTTTCGATCTATCTCTGGGGATTTCTACCTGTTCGCCTTGTATTACAAATGAATCTGATTTAACAATAAATTCATCAGAAAAATGTGAATCGCATACATAACACTTATCTGAAAGCTTTTTGTCCTTTCTGGGAATCGCCTTTTCCCATTTTGAAAATTCTGCTTCATTTTTTGGTGGTGTGAAGAAGTGTTTATCTTTCATAGTTTTGTAGCCAGACTTACATCCTGGAGCGAAGCGAGTAAGCATTTTTTCCTCGTCGGTATTTTTGTAAGTTTTATAAACTCAGTACTATATTTACACTAAATAAAAGAATACCATCACCAAATTACACGCTCTTCACATTCACTTATTAATAATGCACGACAATTAAGTTTTTGCCTTCACAGAACAACACTACCGAACATAACCATATTACAACTACAGATACCAACCCTCAGATAGTAACGGTGCTGTCCCTAGCGGACGCCTCATCTATACTAGCCAACAGGGAACAACTTAAGAACTCACACTTTCTCTTCTACTCGTTATAGTTAAACCATAATTACGCTACAACAACAAGAGTGGAAGAAATAATTCCATGGAAATAAAATGTTACAAGAAATGCTACTAGTTTAACTTTCTAAATCCAGCGTCATTGTACACAAATTCACACACAACTTAATAATTTCCAGTACTTAACGCTACGGCTTACAATACTATAGGCTGAGCTTACTACTAGCTCAACATTACAAGTCATAATAAAGTAAGGTTAAAACAAAATTACCCAACAACAAAAACAACACCTACAACAACAAGAGCATAATAAGCAATTCCATAGGAAGAAAATCGTCGTTGCCGGGACGAAACCTATGTGATAATATTTTTGGAGATGTACTGACCCGCAGCACATACATTATGAAGAGCGAGAATTCCTTGACAACACTCACACGATATTGCACCTTAGCACACAGAACCTTAGCGGCCAAAGTTCTAAGCTAAAATATTTCACATAGGAGGTTTTGTCCCGGCAGCGACGAAATATTACAAGAAATGCTATTCGTTTAATTTTCTAAATCCAGCATCATACAAATTAACACACAACTTAAGTGTTTCCAGTACTTAACACTACGGCTTACAATACTATAGGTTGAGCTTACTACTAGCCTAACACTACAAGTGATAATAAGGTAAACTTAAAACAATACTACCCAACAACAACTGGAGTACCACAAGCAATTCCCGTTTTTTTTTACAAAAGAAATACTACTAGTTTAACAATACTATAGCTTCAGCTTAGTACTAGCTTAACATCACAGTGATAATAAAGTGAAGTTAAAAACATAATTACCCTACAAGAACAACAGCAACACCAAGAGTGCAACAAGTAAATCCAATGAAAGAAAATATTAAAAGAAATAGTACTAGCTTAAGTTTAAATTTCTAAATCCATCATCGTCATATACAAATTCACTCACAACTTAAGTATGTCCCAGTGCTTAATACTACAGCTTATAGTACAATAGGTTGAACTTACTACTATATTAACATTACAAGTTATAATAAATTAAAGTTAAAATCATAGGTAATTATCCAACAATAACACAAACTACAACAACATGAGTACAACAAGCAATTCCCTGGAAAGATAATACCGCAAGAAAAACTGCTAGTTTCACAATTTAAACCCAGCAGAAAATCACAAATTCTGTGTCCGTAATATACAACTTATACTTTTCACTTTACACTAGCACTAATACTAATGGTCTTCTTAAATGACTTGATACCGGATGGGAATCTATCAAAGACTGCTGCGAGTAATTTATTCCAATCCCTTATAGTCCTGTTTACATAGGGAAATTTGCCCACGTAGGTATGCTAGTTTCTGGCCCCAATTTTATGCTTATGATCATTTCTCTATAAGTATGAGGGAGGTTCCAACCTGTTCCTAATACTATTCCAGGCATCCCTTCCCGTATAGCTCTTATAAAGACCACACGGGCGAGCTCTAGTTCCTCTACATTCAACACTTTCCCAGTGAACGGTATTCCTCCGATTCCCAGTAATGAAACACATCGCTCTTCTTTGAATATTGTCTAGGGAATTTATTAATCCCACCCTGTACGGATCCCAGCACGCAGATCCATAATCGAGAATCGGTCTTTCCAAGCATTTATAAGCTTTAGTTTTGGCACCAGAATTAGCTTTCTTGAGATTCCGCATAATAACATGTAATGATCTCCGGGATTAACAATATTTTCCACTTGCTCTGAGCAGTTTAAGTCTTTTCTAATAGCAACACCTAAGTACTTACAACTATCAACTTCAAACAACACTTTCCCCTCCAATTTTGTATTACCTCTTTCCTGTCATTTTCTTTTTACTGCAGCACAATTTCTTGCATTTTCCCCTGTGGATTTTCGTTCGATATTCACGCGCCCATTTTTCATCTTTTCTACCAGAAGGTGATGTGCGGAGAAAGTGAGAGAGTTGGCTGCCTTGGCTTATACTAGCAATTGTCCCAGCATTCGCCCTAGTGTAGAAGAATTAAAAACAACGGAAACCATTCTCAGAAGAGCCGCCGGGAGGGACCAGACCCTCTCCGATTCCCGAATAGGGAGGAATAGAGCCACGGTTGAGCCGTGGAAATCTCTTCACTTCTCGGTTGGCCGGTCGGAGTGCAGAGTTGTCGGACCACAGACCAGCCGTGGCTATCCGCCGACCTTGAAACGGAGCCAGGCAATGTCGTTTGTGCTATATGTAGCTTGAATACCTACCCTCCCTTCGAGCAAATGAACACGTCCTTCCACCTCCACGCGCGTGCGCAGTGATAACAGAACAGAGCAGTTGTGAACGAATGCTCACGGAATACAGTCGCAATGTATCCGAAGCAGCAGCAGAGGAGCTGGATAGAAAGTGAATATGCTGTAGGTTGCAATGCACTACAGTGTCACCAGTAGTGTTGGCTACTGAGTGCATGATTCGAAGCAGTGTATCGATTCATTCAAGTGTCCGAGTGAATCGGTTCACAGGAATGGCGAACTCACGGCATACGATTCAGCTGACTCTCAGCGGACTGGCGCACTCACGGCTCACTAGCAAGACACTGGACATTGGCGGGGACCCGAGGTTCCGCTGCAGCGAGACACAGTGTGAATCATAGCACACTGAAAGAATCGTGCGCAGTCATGGCATAGTGAGACAATACACACACGGCTCCTTACCGACACACTGGACGCTGGCGGATAGCCGAGCTTCCGCTGCTTTGAGCCACGGCACACCGAAAGGATCGTACGCAGTCACGGATCAGTGAGACACAACGCACACACGGTTCATTATCGGTACAATGGACACTGGCGGGGAGCCGAAATTCCTCTGATGCAATACATACAGAGTCATGGTACACTGAAAGAATCGTACGCTATAATGATCTCTCGAGCTCAACTCATTTGAAAATAATACCCACTTACATTCACTGTCCTCTTGTTACAGTGAGTTTTAAATAATAGATGGATTTATTTGCAGTGTAAAAAAATAGTCAAATCATAATTCCAAAGTACCTAGCTTGCAAATAGGTAGGCTATTAAGTCAATCTACTTACCGTATTAGTTTAATCAATCAGTATTTGTATAACTAGTTGACGTTCGACAATTAATTAAACTCAGCTCTCTAGCCTCCCCACCTGGCTGAGTGGCTCAGACGGTTGAGACGCTGGCCTTCTGAACCCAACTTGGCAGGTTCGATCCTTGTTCAATGTGATGGTATTTGAAGGTGTTCATCCTCGTGTCGGTAGATGTACTTGCACGTAAAATAGCTCCTGCGGGAGTTAATTCCGGCACCTCTGCATCTCCAAAAACCATGAACGTTGTTAGTGGGACTCAAAGCGATTAACATTATAATCAAGCCTACACTATGACTATCATTTATGCTTATGACCACGCCAAATTATCTGTTTTATATTCGGAAGACCCGCTTGGTATTCTCTCAGTTCGTATGTCGCATTATTGCACAATATTCAATAATAGAATCACGAGATCATTGGTGTCCGTGGACAGTGAGTAAGTGAGCAGACTGATGCAATAACTTAAGTAAAATGATGTTTGATCAGAAAACCAGTGGGCTACAGTATATCTCGTGTAAACTGCACAAAATATGACGATATAAAAAATCCTCTGCAGATAGAAAAAGGCATTTTCAATGATGACCGAGCTAGTTGGCCGTGCGTTTGGGGCCGCGCAGCTATGAGCTTGCATTCGGGGCTGGCGGGTTCGAATCCTACCGTGGGCAGCCATTAATTTGGTTTTCTGTGGTTTCCCATTTTAACACCAGGCACATGCTGGTGCTGTACCTTAATTAAGGCCACGACCACTTCCTTCCCACTTCTATCCCTTTCCTATCTCTTCGTCGCCATAAGAGTTATCTGTGTTGGTATGACGTAAAGCAACTTATTTGATTTATATTTAATATGTGGGCTACTTATTGTGGATACAGGTATTTTTACACCTAATTGTATATATACATACATGAGTTGTGACTTTCAGAGAACTGTGGAAAATCATTAGGTAGTGATGAAATTTGAGTAATGTCAGTAATTATTATTATTATTATTATTATTATTATTATTATTATTATTATTATTATTATTATTATTATTATTATTATTATTACTAACTACGTAAGTTTTGTGCTGTAGTATAATAAGCAAGTGTACTACTGAATCTGAAAGTTAGATGACGCACAGGAAAGTAGTTCAGAGAATGAAGACCAGAGGGCAGCAGCAAGCATTGAATGTTTTTGCTGCTTTCTTATCAGTACACTCTACACAGCTGCAATAGGATTGATGACTCTGAGCCGTGAATCGGCTCTCTCTATCGATTCAATAACGTGAACGAAATCATATTAATCCCATCACTAGTCACCAGGGACTGCAAGAGGCTTGCATTGCATCTACATTAACTTACCGAACAAGAGCAAGGCGGTTAAGAACTTTAGAGAGGGACGCGAAAATGTGTCAGACATGCCTTGGTATTGTCATCCACCAGCAAGTGACTACGACGTGCAGACTGTGTCCACGTTGGTGGAGACGGATAGGAATTCCGCGATTCGTGAGTTAGTCCTCCCGAATGGCGCACTCAACTGTACTTCACATCCTGAAGGACCAACTGCGATTGCAAAAAGTTGCCTCAAAATCGGTTCCACATGATTTAACGGAAATGCAGAAATGGCTACGATGTGACACTGTTCATACTCACTTCCAGCGCTTTGAACGCGAAGGAGAGACAATCTAGCGGCAGATCATTACCACTGATAAGACCTGGACCAGATCTTAAGAAGCAAAGCTGAAACGCCAGTCGACCGAGTAGCATTATTACAGGTCACTGCGGGTTCCAACTTCACTGTCGGCAGCCCTGAAGATGGTTTTCCGTGGTTTCCCATTTTCACACCAGGCACCTTAATTAAAGCCATGGTCGCTTCCTTCCGACTCATAGTCCCTTCCTTTCCCATCGTCACCATAAGACTTATCTGTGTCGGTGCGACGTAAAGCAACTTGCAAAAGAAGAAAAGAAAAAGAAACAGGTCACTGCGAAGAACAATAGTCCGGCAGAATCCCACCAATGTGAAATATATGGTGATTCATACCTACGCATGGTATGGTGTTTCATAAAGAACGCCGTTCCCCCAAGGCATACCATTAATGCGGAATATTACTGTTCGTTTCTGAAAAACAATCTGCGAGCAGCGCTGAGAAGAAAATGACGACACTTTATGCAAAACGTATCCATGATCTTGCACGACAATGCAAGGGCGCATGCAACAGGAGTAGTGTCTGATTTGTTGAATCGCCGTATGTGAGATGTACTCTACCAACCACATACTTTACAGATTTAAGTCCTTGCGAATTAGACATAATACTTAATATGAAGGAAACATGCTATGTATCTAGAAAATAAATAGTTGCCCTTAACTTACCAGGAAGTATTGAGAAAGGAATTGACAAAGAAAGTCTGTGCAACAAATTCAGCTAAAATTTTTGAATATATACATCTATCCAACGCACTCGCACCAGCGATATGCATTCGAAAATGAAAAGATGTATGCAGTACATGAGAAAAAGTCATTCATAACTTGCAGTCACTGAGAAATTCTGGAAGTAATATTTATTACACGAATATGAGAGCAAATTGTTGGATCTTTTCGTACTTCATTCTTCAGTGCAGAATTAGCCGTAGATATATGCACTGTCACGTCTCGTTGGCTGAATGGTCGGAGTACCTGCCTTCAGTTCAGAGGGTCCCGGGTTCGATTTCCGGCCAGTTCGGGGATTTTAATCGCTTCTGACTAATTCTTCTGGCTCGGGGACTGGGTATATGTGTCCGTCCCAACACTCTCCTCATCATATTCAGAAAACATACCACACTTACCAACCATCAAAAAGCACGCAATAGTGATTACATACCGCCGCATAAGGTTGGCGTCAGGTAGGGCATCCAGCCGTAAAACAGGACCAAATCCATATGAGCGACGCCGTTCGCACTCGCGATCCCGCAGGTGTGGGAAAAAGCGGTAGGAAAAGAAGAAGAATATACAATCTCCTGTGTGTGTGTGGCTTGATAAAATATCACTATTTCCCATAAATTGATCGATTATCTCGGAATAGACTGAACGACATTCACTGTATTAACCAAATATTTTCATAAAAATCATCGTCTGCAGGTCCAATGATCAAACCCCTCAGCTCCATTATTGCAAGACCGGATTTAATGGTATAGGAAAGCTAGAGTGAGTTCGGAAATTGTCTCATAAAATGCTCAAGTCTAACAAACATTCTTTATTCGCGTTCGAATCTCGCTACTGGATTGTAATTTAGTTTCAACAGCGATTAGTTCTAATTTGCGTACAGCTGTACTGCGGTTTTATTTGAGGAGCGAGCAAGGTGGAGACAGCTTAGTTTCACTTCAAACAATTTGTTGTGGAAGTCAACGGAGTGCTCCGGCTGTTATTACTGAGTCAGCGTCTGTCAGTCATCATTACATAAAACTGCGTTCAGATGTAATTTAACTAATGAATGAGTAAAGATATTCCCACAACATAATGAAATTAATTTAGCCAGCAATTACTATCCATAACAGACATCGCTCTGTGCTTGAGTGCCTTCTGACGTCGTAAATAAATCCTGTGTTACTATATCTTGACATTAACGTAAGATATAGATACTGCAAAGCAACAACACAGGGGAATATTTCATTGCGGTCTTGTAAGAACAATCAGGAGGTAACATGACGTGTAAGAATAGAATTTAATTTGCAAACTTGAACAATAATTCATTAAAAGTACCATGCTTAATCAGAGGGAACACAGAAATTATTATAAATGTTTTAATAGCACAATTAGTTCTGTAGTTGATGGATTAATTCGATTACTAGTACCCTGAGTGGTTTGACCGTTTGCTTAATAAACAGATCGGAGTATGTAGAAATATTCATCCTTTCATTAGATCCTCGTTGTTTTACACAAGTAGCTTTGGACATCACGCTCAACTGGCATTTGTACTTAACAAGTGTGGTAAATTCTGTGATCTCTGTACTGGTGTATGTGTATTTTTAAATTACCAGCCGTTGCCTGTTTCATGTACGACCCCGGAAATCACCAGTATTTGTAGCAGGATTCCACAAAAAATAATGTTTGAAATTGAACCCATGACCATTACCACCAAGGGTTCAAAATGACCAGAGGTGGGATTTTGAAATCATTCTCACTTCAATTATATTCATGAAACTATTACATCCTAATCTGGATTAATTTAAATTCCTTCCAGAGCCAGAAATCGAACCCTGGTAATCCAGGGGAGAATAATAATAATAATGTTATTTTAATTGAATTTATGTCCCAATAAATATTTATTTTATGGTGTTCGGAGGCTTGAGTTGCCGGAATTTTGTGCCGTATGAGTTTTTTACGTGCCGGTAAATCTAGCAACACGAGGCTGTGGTGCTCGAGCACCTTCAAATATCACCGGACTGAGCTAGGATTGAACGTGCCAAGGTGGGCTCAGAAGGCCAGCTCACTACCGTCTGAGCTAATCAGCCCGACCAGGCGAGAAGCGACTGCTCAGGATGAAAACCCTAGCATTACAAGTGGGGTGGATGAGGGGGAGACGAAGGGAGGCCCACAAATACTATTTCACCTCTTAACCAAGTGAAATACTTTAGTGTCTTTGAGAAGCAAAGCAATAAATATATTGGAGTTCATGAAAATCATTATTATTTTCTGATATTATAGTCTGAAAACAAATGAATACTACACATTTTGCCATGGGCTTTCGAAACACTCACCCCTTTGTTCGTAAATCATGGGACCTGTCAACAGTCACTTAAGTGTTTAGTGATTTTCTTTTTAATGCTGTGAATTACTTTAGTTTGGCATACATGTTGCAGCAATGGTGTCACAGTTCATTGTTGTACTCTATTGTTTATAATGCTTCTTTTTCTCTTTTAATAAGAGTGAACCATGGCAGCAAGAATATGAAAGTTCACTCGAACGAATAGTAAATTAAGTTTTACACGATTCAGAAGAAATAGATCTCGAAATTGGTGAAGTGGAAGGTAACATAAAAGAAGTTGGATCTTTTGACTCTATAAATGAACCTCAGATGACACATAATCCTACCGTAAGTAAAGAAAATATTGACAAGTATATTATAAAAATTGGTCGTGTATATATATTGCACAGCTACCACGACCTTCGCGCCATTGTGCGGGAGAAAATGGGGCTTCGCCAAGAGGAAAAAATAAGGACAACAGGGAAGCTGCAGAATTATTCTTTACTCCACAGGTCATGGATCTCATAAAAGTTCATTCCAATTAAGAAGCTTCTCGTTTAGGCATAGAACCAATCAACAAATGAAAATTAGTTATTTTGGTAGACTGGTTTATTGTTAGTAACGGGCGCAAACCACAACACGAGCGTACCAAGTCACGATGTATGGTCTCTTGTAGGATGAATGAAAAGCGATGTCTACAGAGAAGAAATAAGCATACGAGACGAAGCGGTCGCTCGCATTACACAGAGTTCTGCTCTGGAACGCAAAAGACGACCGCCCACGAAGTTCCTGCTAAACCAAGAAGTAACGTTTTGTGGGTGGAGAAAGAAGCCCGTACGCCAGTGCATTAGATTATACAATTATATAAGAAGATTGAACGGCCATTTTAATACTGGCTTTTCATTGCACAAAACACAGCAAACGAAAGAGTTATACCGTTAATATATAAAGTATATACGGGGGTCGAGTCATAAGTCATGGCAACTATTATTCTCTCGCGAAGAGGAGACAACACGGAAAATCTAAGATATGCACATGGAAATATAGGGCATGTACTTATGCATAGTGCCTGAAGACAAATTCTGACTTCAGGAGATTCTCGTAGGAAAGTGACAGAACACAGGCCATTGGTAAACATTGCTTTATTATGGTACAGACAGCAAATACACAAGACTACGTACAATGGACAGATCTCCACTGGTTACAGACCTTCGAAATAATCACCCAAGGTCTCCACTGTGCGTTGCCAGCGCTGGGGCAGGCACTGAATGTCATTCGCTGCATGTGTATCGCTAACGTGTGAAACATCTCTCCGAAATGCTGTTACGATGTCCTCTTTGTTAGCAAACCGTTGTCCACGTAGTGGCTTCTTGTCTTTGGGGATTACATCATAGCCACATTGCCTCAGATCAGGCGAATAAGGCGTGTGTGGAAGAACCTCCCATCCCCACCGTTGTAAGCGACGCTGAACGATGCGCCGTATTGTTGCCGCTGGTATTGCTGTATGTTCTTGCAATTCCCCTAGAGTCCAGCGCCTGTCCTCACGTAAACACTGATCGATCACGATTATCCGTAAATCATTGTCCATAGACACTGGACGGCCTGGGCGAGGCAACTCGGCAGTTGATACTCCTCCCCGTTTGAACGTCTTCACCCACCTCGGCACTGTTCTATAGAACATGGCATGCACACCTTATGCTTCCCGCAGCTCTGCATGGTATTGGCGTATATTTCTACCGCGGAGAACTACTATTTTAGTATACGATCGTTGCTCCTGTTTGTTAACTTCCATTTTGTGACGCTTTCACTCACACACTGAATTTGGGGGCATGCTTAGTCCCACACTCTTGTTTACATACACCATCTAGTCGCATCATACCCAAGTACATACCGTACTTTTCCAAATGCATGTCTTAGATTTTCCGTGTTGTCACCTATTGGCGAGAAAAAAATAGTGTCCATGACTTATGACTCGACCTACGTATTCATATTCGTCTGAGATCTTTGAGTGAGGAGAGTTTTTAAGTGGAAGAGTTACCAGCCCTTTGCACAAATATACAGAGAGACCAAGAAATCTATTAAGGTATATTTACTAAGAGATCATGAAATAAAATACTTATTTTTAAAAATCGGCTGCAACAGTACTTAGTTCAGATTTCGACAATTACTAATATTTACATAAAATGGAAAATCATAACCTTAGCAATTCAGAGGGCACCAGATGAAGCCATTGGAAGGAAGAAGAAATTTAGGATGAAAATGGGTTTAAAATATGGAAGAAAGAAATTTCAGAAGCTCTCGAGCAAAAACAATATTATACTTGAAAATGATTCAGGGTCGCACCCCACACAATGAGAAAGAATATAAAAGCAGCAGGAGCAGGGTAAAGTCACTAACGAGAAAACTCAAGCTAGAATCATGGGGTAGGTTAATAAACTCAATAGAAGATGATACCCATGGTATGAAAAAGATTGTGTATAAGTTCATGAAGCACTTCAACCGTGATGAAAGAGGAACTGCCAATATAAATGTAATCGAAGAAGAATCACTGGTACAATACTACAAAGTATTGTGGCATAAAGGAGAGTATTGAGAGAGTCAGGCAGATCAAGATACAGATAACGACGTTGAAGGAATTGACCTAATAGTTATAGAAGAACTTAATACTGTTCTTAAATTCTTCAAAAGTAGAAAAGCACCAGTGTTAGACAATATAAATATGGAGTTGTTCAAACATGGTGGGACCATTCTTAAATTTAGATTGTTACATTTAATTAATATTTGTTGGAAAAGAATAAAAATACCCGAATAATTGAGGAAAGCTAAAATAATATCACTTTCCAAGAAAGAAAACAGAAGTTTTTGCAGTAAATATCGAGGAATAAGTTTATTAAATGTTGGCTATAAAATATATGCTAAAATAATAAACAATAGACTTAAGATTATTGCACACAGTCTCTGATAATGTGTATTTAGAAAAGGCAGATCCTGTACAGATAATATATTTAGCCTCAAACAGATACTAGAGAAGAGAAGAGAAGAGAAGGGAAGAGAAGAGAAGAGAAGAGAAGAGAAGAGAAGAGAAGAGAAGAGAAGAGAAGAGAAGAGAAGAGAAGAGAAGAGAAGAGAAGTTTTAACGTGAATACTTATGTTGCTTTTGTCGACTGTGAAAAGGCTTTTGATAGGGTACATAGAGAACAGTTATGGAATATAATGGTAAAAATGGATACCATAAACATCTTATTCAAGTTATCCAAAGTCTGTACAAAAGGACGAGAATTATGTCAGAGCTAGGATACAAACAAACTGAGAAAATATTAATTAACCAAGGTGTACTTCAGGGATGTTGCCACTCTCCAACACTATTCGCTATATATATACATAGATGAAGTAATCAGAAACTGGAAACGAAATGTGCACTCTGGGATAAAATTTTATACAGGCACATACATAAATACTATGCTCTTTGCAGATGATCAGTTTATCCTGTAGGATGATGAAGATAAACTGCAGAAATAAATACATCAGTTAAGCACCATTCGTAAAAGTTATAATCTTCGGCTATCCAGAACGGAGACCAAAGTTATGGCATGGCAAATGAAGTTTTCTATCAGAATAAAGATAGTAAGTGAAAATCAACCAGTAGAACAAGTCTGAAATTTACAGATCTTGGTTGTGAAATGTTTTAGTGACGATGACGAGGTGAAGAATAAACTTTATCCATTTAAATATATATGTGTGTGTGACAATACGCCGAACACTGAAAGAAAAAGTAAGAGAAGATACTCAACTTAAATTATATAAGACTATGGTTGTACCAACTTTGTTATATGGAAGTGTGACATGGGTGGATAAAACAAGCTATCAGAACAAAATACAATAATCTGAAATGAGATTCCTAAGATCAGTGAAAGGCTACTTCCTAAAAGATAAAATACGAAATGAAGAGATAAGACAACAATTCTCAATGAATGAAAGAATATTCCAAAACAAGATAAATTGGAAAAAAACACTTTCTGAGGATGGATAACAACGGAATCCCAAAATTTACCCTGTAATACCACCCTACGGGAAGAAGAGATATTGATCGTCATATGAATAGAAGAGATGGAATCAAATCTGAGGACTGAAAAGGCTATTAGCCTAATCCATGAAGAGGAAGTAAGTATATTAATAAAAGGAGCTATATGGAAGAGTAACTACCGCCATCAACCCATAAAAAAATCGCTGCCGAGTTAGTTCGTATTAAATTAAAATACAATATACGTATTATATTTTGTGCTATTTGTTTTACGTCGCACCGACACAGGCTGGTCTTATGGCGGCGATGGGATAGGAAATGGCTAGGACTGAGTAGGAAGTGACCATGGTCTTAATTACGGGAAATGTTACTGGTGTAAACATGAGAAAACACGGAAAACCATCCCCAGGGAAGCCGACAGTGGGGTTCGAACCCACTATCTCCTGAATTCTAGATCACAGCTACGTGACGCAAACCTCGCAGCTAACACTTTTTGCATATAATATACTTCAAAAAGCATTTACTGTACAAAGATTCGAGAATGCTAAATAATTATTTTAACGTGGCTTCTCGTGGCTCACCGTGTGAAGGCTTCATTCATCGGTGGATTGCAAAAATCATCTGCTCTGTGCGAACTTGAATCTGAACCTATTTGATCATATAAACAATTTTCCTCTTCTTTTTCTCTTCTTATTCCGCCACTTTTGGCTCATCCCGGTGGGGTCGTGGATGCGAATTTAGTCGCACGTGAGTACTTGGTCTCGTTTTATGGTCGGATGCACTTCCTGACGCCATCTCTATGTGGAGGGATGTATCTACTGGTACGTGTTTCTGTCGTGGTTAGTATTCCAGTGTGTTGTATGTCTATCAAGAGACATGTATTGAGAAATACACAAACACCCAATCCCCAAGACAGAGAAAGTAACCAGGCGAGAATAAAATCCACAACCCGGCCAAGAATTAATCCCGGTATCCTCTGGATTGAAGGCCGCTGCGGTGACCTTTCAGGCAAGGAGTCGAACTGATTATACAATCAGTCAAGAATCAATAATTAATAGCTTATGAGTTATATATATATTAAACCTTATATCGCCTTAAGTAGCGTTGGTATTAAATTATTTATTTCTACATAAAATAATGTATTTAATACTTTTGAAATTACTTTTAAATAAATAGAACGAAACTAGCAAAACAATTCCTCATGCGTAGATATCATCCCTCCCCAGCTTTGAGAAAGTTACAAGAAGAAGCATTAAATTTAATTCTATTTCGGGGTGTATTTACTACTTTGGCTTAAATTACATGTAAAAATTAATCGAACATCAGTCACTATGAGTAGTTCGAGTGTTATTTTCAACAAAATACACGTCACACTTTTGCAATATATTGGGAAAATGTTCTGCATTCAAACAGACGTAACTTTAAAGAAAATTATTTAAATACTCCCGGAGAAATCAAGAATTTAAGAACAAAATACTAGCTTTTAGAGAAGTTTTGTTGCGCGTCATGTAAGTATAACACCATTTTATCTATTAGAGCAAGAGGTACTTCATATAAAGCATTATTATTATTATTGTTATTATTATTATTATTATTATTATTATTATTATTATTATTATTATTATTATTATTATTATTATTATTATTATTATTATTATTATTATTATTATTATTATTATTACTTTACGTCTCTTAAAATTCTCCAGATGTTTAGAGTAAGTGAGTTACCGAAATTTGTATCACAGGAGAACCATGCTAGATGCCAACGGAAAGAGCATATCGTATTTAAACGCACTCATACACCAGCTAACCCAGCCCAGATCGGACCCACTACCTTCAGACCATAAGGACAATCACTATCGGACTACGACACGGAGGTCAGATACTCTCTTTTGGCAACCACATTTAATCCGTGCTTTTCCGGAAATCTTAAGAATAGTCAGTGGGACATAAAGCGAATAACATTATTTAATCCGTGCTGTATTACTACCTCGACGTAAAGTGGTAGGTGAGAGAATAATATGAACTTACTCTTGACGGGGCTTTCCTCATTTGCTACTTCCGGTGTATATTCCTTCATAATAATTCCTTTAACAGCCATTTCCTGTTTCAACTCTCGTTGTGACGAATAAGGTAAAGCGAAACATTTTCAACTATCGACTGAAATCCTTTCTGTCTCCACCGTGTCATATCGCTGACTCATTGTTCGCTAAGAATGACACCATGCTACTGTTTACGAAACTTCCACCTTTCTCACGAACCCCATTTTCCTATCTATGATGAATAAAAATAATTCGTAATTTCAAGTACGTAGCCTTGTTGTTCCTTTAAAGTTTATCAAAAGAATCCGAGGTATCGACGGGGACAAAGCAAATCAAGACTGAAGAACTGATGAACTTACGTCCCTACCATGCAGGTCACAGTAATTCTGTGAAGGTTTCTTCTATGGGTTTTATATAGCACCGACACACAAAGGTCTTATAGTGACGATACGATAGGACAGGGTCCGCCTCTGTGGTGTAGTGGTTAGTGTGATTAACTGGCACCCCCGTGGGCCCGGGTTCGATTATCGGTTTTGCCACGAAATTTGAAAAGTGGTACGAGGGCTGGAACGGGGTCCACTCAGCCTCGGGAGGTCAACTGAGTAGAGGTGGGTTCGATTCCCACCTCAGCCATCCTGGAAGTGGTTTTCCGTGGTTTCCCACTTCTTCTCGAGGTAAATGCCGGGATGGTGCCTAACTTAAGGCCACGGCCGCTTCCTTCCCTCTTTCTTGTCTATCCCTTCCACTCTTCCCATCCCCCATCAAGGCCCATGTTCACATAGCAGGTGAGGCCACGTGGGAGAGGTACTGGTCGTCCTCCCCAGTTGTATCCCCCGAACCAACGTCTGACGCTCCAGGACACTACCCTTGCGGTGGTAGAGGTGGGATCCCTCGCTGAGTCCGAGGGAAAACCCGACCCTGGATGGTTACGAACGGGGCAAAGTCGAATGTGGCGGAGCTCCATCTTCTTGCAACCATATCCTCCAGCAGCAGTTCGATTTCCTGATGAAGATAGTATAGGTAGCGTGGGCCCGTCCAATTGCCCTCAAAGAAATAAGGTCCAATAAAGCGATCCCCCAAGATTTTACACCACCCATTCATCCCCCTTCGTACTTGATGTGCCACCTGTCGCACCCAGTGAGGACTGTCCGGACTCCAATATTACATGTTATGGCGACTGACCTTTCCGTTATAGCGGAACCGCGATTCGTCCGACAACAAGATGTGCAATACGAATTCTGCATAATTGTCCAGTCTGCCTAATAGCCACCGACAGAACTCCATTCTAGCTTCGATATCCCGCCCATGGAGCACTTGTTTTGGATCAAGATGGTATGGGTGAAATTTATGTTCATGCAGTATTCGGCAGACATATGGCTGGTTGGTATTCAGCTGTAGTGCAATCGCTCTTGTACTGATTTGTTGATTATTACGAGCTGCATTCAGAACGGCCTCTTCTGTTTCACCCGATGTGTAACGGGTCTATCCCGGATTGGTGGCTGCTTGGAAATCACGCACGTAGTCCTTAGGTGTTTTTAAACACGGCTGAATATCGTAGCAGCCGGGTGTCGCCTGTCAGGATAAGGTTGCTGGTACAGACGTAGTGCCGCCCACGCGTTTTGTCTTGCTTCTCCATGCCAACGTATTCTTCTGT
The DNA here is from genome assembly GCF_040414725.1 of Anabrus simplex. Lineage (NCBI taxonomy): Eukaryota > Metazoa > Arthropoda > Insecta > Orthoptera > Tettigoniidae > Anabrus > Anabrus simplex. The sequence continues at coordinate 793,763,280 of NC_090266.1, forward strand.
GGAAAACATGCCGAATAACAGCATCGATTAATTTCAGGCCCTAACCAGCGGAATATGCGCAGGTCACAGCCTCATTCTACTGTTTGAATGTGGCAAACGTGCTCCTGTGTTTGCGTATTCAAACATCATACCGATGCAAAAAAAAAATTAATGATGCAGAATTCGAATCCCCCATGACACATTCCGTCGATTGGTAGGCTAACGCACAACCACTCCACTACGCTACACTGGGAACATGCTGGTAGTACGACGAGAGTAGAATGTATAAGCCATCCGGTTCGGTGTTTAAGACATTAAATACTGCACTGTTACCTAATTTTATGCATTGATTCCCCTCTCAGTTACTCCCGGTCACGAGGCACGACACATTATTACCATAGTTACATGGTCAAAGGGTGTCGCTACATGATTTCAATTCGTCCTGTTTTGTGAGCGGGCGGTATAACATGTGGGTAGGGTTCAGAGTCGGGTGAAAATGTCATCATCATCATCATCGTCATCTGTTTACCCTGCAGGTTCGGCTTTTCCCTCGGACTCAGCGAGGGATCCCACCTCTACCACCACAAGGGCAGCGTCCTGGAGCTTCAGACTCTTGGTCGGGGGTTACAACTGGGGAGAATGACCAGTACCTCGCCCAGGCGGCCTCACCTGCTATTCTGAACAGGGGCCTTGTGGAGGGATGGGAAGATTAGAAGGGATAGGCAAGGAAGAGTGAAGGAAGCAGCCGTGGCCTTAAGTTAGTTACCATCCCGGCATTCGCCTGGAGGGGAAGTGGAAAACCACTTCGAGGATAGCTGAGGTGGGAATCGAACCCACTTCTACTCAGCTGACCTCCCGAGGCTGAGTGGACCCCGTTCCATCCCTCGTACCACTTTTCAAATTTCGTGGCAGAGCCCGCGAACCCGGACCTCCTGGGGTGGCAGCTAATCACGCTAACCACTACACCACAGAGGCGGACGGGTGAAAATGTGCTCACTGGATATCAGTACCATAGAGTACGCTTGCAAGGAAATAGCCAACTTATAATCGAGGCTCACGTTAGTTGGGTTGCATAAACCTACATACGAAGGGGCGGCTGAATCGCGCGGTACGTTCAAACATGGGGCTGCACGTTAGGAAGTCGGTAGAGTTTCTGCGAGATTAAGTCACCCCATAGACAGTGAGTAGATAAGATGATGGTTACTCTCAGCATTCGCTGGAAGGAGAGATTGGTTGGTCTTCACACATACTGCAGTCCAACTGTAGCACTTAGACTTTGTGGCACAGATTTTCTTTGGAGATTTACCGGGTCATCGAAACAAACACTAGCCGGCAGAGACACAAACATTTTCGGAGTAACGTGGTCGATTACTTTGGAGTGCGTGTCGCGTGACCTGATGCATTGTTTGTTCATTGCAGTTTCCTGGGTTCGGGTGACGAATGAAAAGTGTACAGTGAATGTGTTGTTTGAATTAGGCACCAACATGTTAAAATATCCTTGAAATTTACTTGTTGTTAGGTTAAGATGTGTGTGTCAGGTAAGTGCCTTGAATTAATTCATCTCCTTTTTTATGGATAACAACGCCATGGGGTGGTAGACGGATTTGTGGCCTCAGTCTTTCGTCCGTTTAGCATGGCGAAGAATCACATGAGTACTCTGATATTATAATTATGTAGAATTGCTATTACATTAACAGTGGGGATACAATTTCTTAATAATATGGTTGTTTTGTGGGCCGCTTCCCGTCCGAATTATTTAGGTTTAAATGTGATGAAGGGACACATTCAAATATAAATAAGGGGTCGAAACACAGATTGAAGTTTGTTTCCTTGTATATATTTGTATTTGGGTTTCTTAGTTTGTTTATTTGTTGTGTTCAGGTTGTTTCATGCTCGTCAGCTTTGTGCTGTTAGTATCATGCGTATTTGTACGACCGATCTAGTCAGGCTTACAGTTTATGTTGTAAGTTTTAAGGCATGTCTATACATGCGAATGGTTGCTTCTGTTGAGTATAAATATAACTGAGGTGCGGAGATTTTGCCGACGACTGTCAATAGTGTCAACTGTCGGGGAATTAAATATCACATTTAAACCCATACAGTGCTAAATATCAGATATTAAGTGGATAAATATAACAGTGACTAGGGATCAACAATGTTACGCTCAACTCATGAGCCCGGTTTTCACATTGTGTTTGAATAAGAAATAATGATGATTAAATACGCCAGGACGCTACCACTGGATGTGAGCTAGTTCTGAGTGTGATCTTAATGTGTTGTTTAAGTTGTATTTTGAGACGATGGGGCAAAAATTATGTGCCTGCGTTCGTTAAAATGTTGTGGTGTATAAAATCACAGCATAAGATCAGTTGTGGAGATCAACATCTATGGGGTCAATTGAATAACATGCAGTTTGATAAATATTTAGACTGTAGTGTCGTCGTCGAGGGAATAGAATCAGTCTTGTAAACTGTGAATAATAATTGAGAATGAGCGTGGGGGAACGATTACCGCATCATGATAGATAATGATCTACCGGATTAATAAAGAAGCTAGGTGATTAATAAAGAAGCTACGAGAGAAATAAGAAATCTACGAGATAAATAAGGAATACATAAGCGTTCGGGTGTCTGGGAATATTGAATTATATGTCCTTTGTACGCACGCGAATTAAGGAGTGTGCCCGGGATCGCATCCCACTACAGTACGAATGAACAAGGGCAGGCTGCATGTATGGTTAATCTGAATTAGAATTTTATGTGTTGAACTGAATATGCAAATAGTAAGATAAGATGTATTCAGTCGAGCGGATACCGAGAGATCAGATAGGATAAGTTTCCGCATGAGTGATAATGTGGTGGAATGCTATTTATTACGACTTGAATGAAGTTAAACGGGGTCAACAATAATATCCCAATAATAATAATAATAATAATAATAATAATAATAATAATAATAATAATAATAATAATAATAATAATAATAATAATAATAATAATAGTGTTGGTGGTTGCCGTGAATCATGCTGTTTAGATAACAACAAGTTAGGCTACCCTTGGGTGTCCAGGTTCATAAAGACTTGTGATTAAGACCATGGCTGGTGAATGTCACAATCATGCGAGGTTTCTGAGACACCTTCCTAGGATTTTATATGTTTAAGTGATGATGTAAATAGTTATATAAGGTTCATTTGGTCGGTCGGATACTGACATGCCTATACAACTGGACGGTTAGGTTACGGTCCCCCACTGAATCCTCTCTTAACGATAATACTTCTCAGGTAGGATTCCAGGCTATACATATATATATGTTAAAATAGTTCGGTTTGACCCATATGAGTCAGTGGTTCTACCGGCACAGGTCGTTGTGTCATAGTCCACGGGTCATTGTTCGATCCCAGTTGGTACGGTAGTTCCAGCCATGAGAATAGTTTGATGGATAACATATTGTTCTTTATTTTCAAATTCTGGTTTATTTATCAATGCATTATGTCACCGAAACACAGTAATTAGCCTTGCATTAACTATATTGAATAAATCATTCATTTGTGCATGTTAAAATAATAGAGTCCCATTAAATTTTCCTTGTAGATACATTGTGACCATGGTGAGCGATAAGGTTATATTCCCAATCTTTTTGTTGAGCCTCCCACCTCAGCCCCTTTTGATTGAACACGGATAAGCCCTTGGCCTACCCCTGTAAAATTTGCATGCACCGTTCACCGTTCACTTGAGCGCCTTATTAAAATATACAGTTTGACTTAAGAAGTTTAGAGAAGATGAACCGAACACCACTGAGATAAATGCCAGCCTGAAACTCAGGTGTGAGCGAGTGCAGTATATAATGTACATTTTAGTTTTACTTGATTTGTTATCTGTACAAAAACAATCCTAATTTAAATCTATCTTTAAGCTGAATTTATTGTTATAAAAATTTATTTAATGTGTTTTAAAATCTGTATCTTATTAAAATAAGAGGCTATATAAAAAGGTTATTTTCCGCCTCAGTGGAATGGAAATCATCAATAAATTCAAATAAACTCTCATTCATTTTATCACGCACACATGGATGGAAATAGATACATAGGTAGACAGATATATTCATTTAGATTAATCCATCGACCGATCATTGCAGGATTACGTAGTTAAGATTATGAAACCCCGTTTACTGTACATAATCCGCAATCATATAAGTGGTAAGAAAATCCAGGAGAGGGAATTGACGCAATCCCATGACCAACAGTTCCTCTTGCACGCAGTATTGATCTACATGCACCACCCGTTCTTATTTCTTTATTTCTCTATTTCCTTCAAGTGTTTAAAGTAGTAAAAAATGTGTCGGTTTATTTCTCCAACCTTATTCCTCCTTCTTCTTCTCGATGCATTTCCTATCGGACATCAAGCTATCCAGTAATACATCCATCATGTTACCCTGTTGCCATGGCTAAGGAAGCTGTTTCATAACATTGATCCTAACGCTCAGTTATCGAATTGTCACAATTTATCGCTAACTGCAACGTGTCATTACCTTGAACCTTAATGATTATGATAATGTAAGTGCAGGAGCGTTAATTTCACATTATAATGAATAACTGTCACACCGTATGGAGTGTCCACGTATATTAGCGCTGTACGGTTAAAGAGCCAAGCTTTGCATTCGGGAGACAAGTGAGTTCGATCCCCCACCGTCGGCTGTCGTGAGAATGGTTTTCTGTGGTTTCCTTTTTTTCACTTAGAGATAAATGCTGGGATAGTTCCTATTCATAGGTTACAAGTAATTACTTCCTCCTCCATAAAAATTTTCATGTACTATCATTCATTTAATCTCCATTAGCTCCTTAAAAATGGTTGGCGATAGGAAGGGCATACAGCCGGAAGAACATGTCATTTAGTTTCATCTCACCTCATATCCGACTCCGTATCAGAAAACTAAGCTGTAAACAAGCATACATACATAGGTACATACATACATACATGCATCCATGCTTACATACATACATACATACATACATACATACATACATACATACATACATACATACATACATATATACATACATGCATACTGTTCCCTTCTCTGTGGTCGCTCAGCCGGCTGCACGAGAGTTCCAATGGTGAAACGTTCGTAGAGCAGAAATTGCTCTATCAGGACATTTGAAATTCAATTTTATATTCGCTGGGCTTTGGTGCAAGGAGGGGCGATGGCTGGCACAGTGAATTACAAAAAACAAAATAAAGTGGACATTTATTGAACACAAAGAACATTTTTGGACATTGTTTTTATGTAATAAAATTCGAACTCTTCTCTTTGAATGTGAAGAAGGTAAAAATATTTACAAGTGTTTTTGCTTCTTGAACTTCCCTAGGATGTTTACACATGAATCAAAAATAGTATTCATTATAGTCTCTGTACTCCACTTCCAGGCATCGAAGGTGAATCATAATAACTGTAAATCAATCAAAATATTCAATATTAGTGAAAATTCTTAACACTCAATAAACAATGTTACACTTCAAAATAAATTCATTTGTATTCAATGAAATTCTAACTTTTCTGAGAAACTGGGCACCCTACTTACTCAGTAATTCATTAAACCGTGTAGAGTTCGCATTTATCTCCTCATTATTACTTTACTATTATTACATCCTTCAAGAAATTAGAGTTTTATTTTCAGTTCTATGCACTAATACTTGCCTATACTACTGCACATTTTATACACAAAGATTCGAGTTAAATCTGAAATAATTTAATTGCTTTAGGCTTTATTTTACGTTTCTCAGTTACGTTCCTTTTATGTCATACGTTACCATTTCTAATTTTCAACTAATTACAGGCAAATTTTACTCCTATCATCAATTTATGTTGCATTTTAACCTTACACACATTAATTGTATTATTTATTTTTAATTACGAGGTTTTATCTACTAACACCAATAAGTCAACCGAGACTGTAAATCTTGCAGTCCTTTACAATACATTTCCATTATTTACTACCTTAATGTTTATCAACTTCTAGTCATGTCAGATTCTTTGGTTTAATCCCTCCTTTCCGAGATCTCGCTCGATTGTATACAATCTAGTTCATCATAAAACAAAATGACATTTTATTATATTAAACCATAAGTTGAAAATAGAGCATAATCCATCACAAATCATCGTCCTGGGTTCGACATAATTAGAATCTCTCGCTACGTGAGTACACACAGAGTTCCGAAAATCTACATGTGAATAAACACAAAATTATATACACAAGATTCCAAAATACATCACAACCACGTCATCGTATCAGATATGGGTTTCACTACGGAAATAATTTATGGTTATCTAGGTTTATTATTATTATTATTATTATTATTATTATTATTATTATTATTATTATTATTATTATTATTAGTTTCATAATGTTAGATTATGAGCCTTCAGATTATGTAGATGACCTACAATGACGGCACACGCAACTCCTAGCAATAGATGACAACAAAGAATGAGAAGAAATAATCACGATCAGGCATAAATCACGAATCATCACCACGTAAAATTAGAGATAAATTCATATAACATACACTCAATCGTACGAAACCAATATTAAATCACAGCATACAAATCTTTAATACTTGTTGAGCTCATTTTTATTAAATTATTATTATACCTGACCAACGTGTACCCTAGTAGTCGCCACGTGATTATAATTCAATCCACCATTGCAATTAGCCTACTCATGTACCGCGTTCCGCATAGATTCAATTCCATATCATTCAGTCGGGTTGACACCTTCGATATTTCAACAATCACCTCACAACCAAATTTAACTCTCAACAACGTGTGTTTAATTATCCCGTCCTACTTCACTTTACTTTTATTTTCTGATTATTGTTCCCTATCATGAAAAAAGTATTCCTAAGAAATAAATATTACGTGGCTGCCAAGAGATGAAATAAATGTTACGGTCAGATTTAAATAGTTAGGATAGTCTCAACTTCAGTCAATACTCTAATTTAAGTCACTGGTTTAATGTCGGTTTCTGAAAGTTTTTATTATTATTATTATTATTATTATTATTATTATTATTATTATTATTATTATTATTATTATTATTATTATTATGGCCTCACTATTCCAGTGATAATTTTTGAAGAACATAATTCACACATACATTCCCATCATGGACAAGCAATACCCATGCTCTAATTAACACCAAGATGAAAGTAAAGTTCAAATTTATCTAATAGTGAGAAATTAATTAATCTAGAATACAATCTGACGAAAATCTACACAAAAGAAAAAAATAATACGTAATTGGTACTCATATTTCTCGATGCAGACAGTTTCAGCTGGAATGTGTAGACGTGAAGACAGGTCTCATCCCTCGATTAAGTTGGATCGGACACCATTGTGCTGGCTCACACTATCACAGCCTAGAAGTACATGTACCATGTACATGATATCCACAAAGTCAGGCAATACGAAGTTGTGGCGATAATTCCATGAAATTCTAGTGGAAATCCTCCCTCGCTGATCCATGAGCTTGCTGTCGTAGTTAGGCTGAAACTAAGTTTCAAATTAGAAATTTGATCCACTTTTATTACATCACGAAGTTGTGCTCTATTATACTTGTCTATTTCTTGACGCAAGAATGTACAACATTTAACACTACATTTCCTCCGGCACCTTGGAACAGTGCCCAATACGTATAACTCCTAGCTAACATCTTGATTCAATGTCCTACAATTGCCTAACTCTCGCCATAAGCTGCTTGAAGTTGTCTCTAGCTGACTTACGCACTTTTGTAACCTTTCACGTTGATCCACTTCATGTTCGACGGGTTCACGAGTTCGCTCGTGAAATATTAATTTCTTCTCGATGACGTGAAATGTCCCAAGTTTACTTCAGAACGAAGTAATCCACATCAAACCGTAGAATGAAATTCTAACTCGAAGATGGAATACGAACTCATAAGATATTTTAAAACAAAGTCCTTAGGATTGCGCAGACGAATTCGAAGTTTCCAGATGTAGTATACAAGACGATGTTATACTATCTAGACTGTTTCAGAAAGAGAATGTTCGTTCTTTCACATCTTCTTACTTCTTCAGAGAGAGTAGAAAAGAAGACTGTTTCTTCCTTCACATCGTCTTACCATTACAATTCTCGACCAATGAACTGGTAAAGTGGCATAATCTCTCATTTAGAGTTACTATTGGTCGAGATTGCAGCTTAACTGTGATCTGTTCCCTCTTACGAGAGTACGGATCTTTCTAGAATTCAGACATCCCCTTCTAAAGTTTTCTCGCATGACGTTAGCATACCGCTGTGACGTAGCCGATGTGTCCTTCATCGCTCGACAGAGTTCCGGCTCTTGCCTCAACGGGACGGTCTGGCTATCAGCTGTTAACTGGTTCGTGAGTATGCATGAATAAAATGCAAATTAAACGAAATATCCTCTCGTTCTCGTAAGGTACTATTTGGACGGGTACAATTCATACTTGCATACTTTCATACATACATACATACATACATACATACATACACACCCACATACATACATACAAACATACATACGGAATGAATAATATTAAAATTTTATTTATTTTTGGAATCGTCGCAGTTTTTTTATTCACGTTTGGGGCTCGAGAAATTTTATTAACAGCCCTGTACACCTGTGTGCGCTATGCATAAGTCGATAGACATAAAGGAAAACACACTATTAGGTATTAATGTTGATCTAGTTCTCACATTTGACATGTCTGAATGCTTAGGCATCGAGGAAATCTGCTCACACACATGAAGTGAAGTACCTTTAAACAAATGATGAGTGACACTTTACATAGGAAAGAAAACATTTAAGGACATTTTTTTCAGAACAGCACTTTCCGTAAATCTTAAGATTTACGGTGATAAACAAGCAATGAATTTAAAGAATCACTTAATCACCCGATGCTACTGAGAGAAGTGTCAGTTTTTTTGCCATATTCATTAGACTCTTGTGAATAATCTAAAACTGCAATGTCTAGGGATCACTCCTGTTGGTTCTTGGTTGACCATCAAACTTCTAGACTCCTTGTAATATTAACTTATCTTAATTGACAGGAAGATCGTAATGTAGAAAACTGAACCCTAAATAACTTCCCACTTTACTGTAGAATACGTATCACGTCATCGTCAGTCCAGATTCCTTACAGTTAGTTACATTTACAGGAGACCCTTCTGAAGTACTGGCCCAGAATTGGCCCAAGAATAGAAAATAAGATTTTGGTGCTAATGTGGTGCTCCAAACCTTGTATCATACAGTGCTGCCATTTTTCCATGTGTGGCCTTTAAATCACACATGTGGCTTTGAAGGTAAAATACACTCATGTACATAAAAACCATAACACCTTGATAGACTAGTGATAGGAAGTTCATATTCACAGGTCATGTTCATTCGTATGTTCTGAGAGTAGGTTCAAGATCCACATCGATATCTCGGCGCATCACCACCGACTGGTAAAATGTGCCTGCGGCTCTCGTTGTCTCTATATACCAAAGGAATGGATCAGTGTGACTTGAGCAGACGTGCAGGATTTCTCGCAGATGTATGCGAGAACCATACAGTCGAATGGGTGAGTTTGAAAGAGGGCGTATTATTGGCATTGAGGGAACCGGAAATTGCTGCTCGTGTGGGACGAAGTGTGTCGGCAGTGCAACGGGTGTGTACAGAATGGTTCACAGAGGGCCATAAACACGACGAGATGGGTCTGGTCGCACCACACTGACCACCCCCCGAGAAGATCGACACCACATCCGAATGGCATCGCAGGACAGGTTTGTGTCCTCCTCGTCTCTGGAGCAACAATGAAACAGTGTAACACGTCGTACACTATAAGGAGTGACAGTCCGTCGCCGTTTGATACAGTCTGGGTTACCGGCGCGTCGTACACTTCTCCGCCTACCTCTGACTAATGCGCATAAACACGCAAGACTGCAATGGTGTATGGGAGGATGTCACTGGGGAAAGGAATGGCAGCATATAGTGTTTTAGGACGAATCTAGGTTCTGTTTGTTTGAAAACGAAGGCCACATTTTGTGACAGGGGAAGAGGCATCACATTGACTGCATTCGCACAATACATACAGCGCCAACTCAAGGCCTTATGGTGTGGGGTGCTGTTGGGTACAACCAAAAATCGCAGTTGGTGCTTGTCCAGAGCACTGTGGCCAGTTTGACATACGTGAATGGCATCCTGCGCCCCGTAGCCATACCCCTTTTTGGATGAAACCCCAGGTGCCATATTTCGTCAGGACATTGCGCGACCACATATTGCTGCATGAACACGTGCATTCTTTTTGTCACAGGATGTCCGACTGTTGCCCTGGCTCGCCCAATCACCGGACTTGTCGTCAATCGACTATAAGTGGGATGTGGTGAAACGACGGGTGTGGCGCTACGACTCAACGCCAACCACCAGAGATGATCTGTGCAACCAGGTGAATGCAGCGCGGTTGGCTATACGCCAAGACGCTATTCGCGTCTTATACATGTCGATGTCATCAAGCATGGAACACGTTATCAGTGTCCATGGATGACCCAGTTCCTACTAGGCAACAGGACACATGCTCGAACACAGGTGACTGAAATGCTAATCATTTCTGCAGAACATACTAATGAGCCTGTCCTATGAATATGAACTTTCTATTCTCAGTCTTTCAAGGTGTTCTCCTGTTTATGAACATGACTGTATATTCTAACCAGAATCTGTGGAGAATATCTACGAGTACAAAATTAATGGAAGGTAACGTGCTCTTTCAGGTGTTGGGAAACGATTGGATGGGACACCTAATCCAAATAATCTTAAATCAGAATTTGGTGGTAACGCAGGTTCTTCATTCAATGTAAGTTACTCGAAGAGACCTTCTTCTAACATTCGAAATGGCCGCTGCGAAGATTTTTATGTGATCGCCTTTAAATTTTTCGCACGTGTGTACTAATATAGCATTCAGAATGTTGATTATGTGTTTTTATAATAGTTGATAAATAGACATTTTGCGTTAGCGTATGAGAAAGATCACATTTTAATGATGCAACGCCACATATTAGTCATGTTTTTTAAAATATAATGATTTCTGTGAAACCAGATATATCACTGCAATTTGCCCGTTTAACGTCCAGCTCCATGGCTAAATGGTTAGCGTGCTGACCTTGGGTCACAAGGTTCCCGGCTTCGATTCCCGGTAGGGTCGGGATTTTTAACCATCACTGGCCAATTTTGCTGGCACGGGGCTAGGTTTATGTGTCGTCTTCATCATCACTTCATCCCCACCACGACGCGCAGGTCGCCTACGGGAGTCAGATCAAAAACCTGCACATGGCGATCCGAACATATCCTCGGACACTCCCGGCACTAAAAGCCATACACTATTTCATTTCATTTCATTTCATTTCATTTCATTTCATTTCATTTCACCCCTTTCTCAATTATAATTTACAAAACCAAGTTTCAAAATAGTGAACCAAAGTTTGCTGCATCTCGAAAATGGAGCAAATTGTTCCCTAAAGGTACCATTACTTCAGAAATATTTTCTTAATTAGATACGTATTAACTCAATCCAAAAGTTTCAAATACATTGGACTGAAGTAACAAAAAATAACGTAAATTTCAGTAGAGTGGCTTCTTAACTCGCTCACTGAACTATAATATACGAGTAATTATCCAGCAATCTTTCACCTTATTAATGTTACTTCAAACGTTATCATTATTGTTTCCAAAGTAATTCTTTATAATTACGCTGTAGAATAAGGGTAGTAAATCTAAGTAATGCAGTTTATCACAAATTTTATTTTCAGAATATTTTATTCCCACAGAATATACGTGAAATATAGAAAAGTATCGTTTAGCTCTATGAGAGAACATTTATCACGTGATAACTTTTACTATTCAAGATGCTCTAGTTTCAAATTACACTGACTGACAGAGCAAATGCAACACCAAGAAGGAGTGGTTCGAAAGGGACGAAAGTTGGGGAAAAAACAGAGACGGCACGGACGAATAATTGATGTTTATTTCAAACCGATATGCAGGTTACACAATGCGCACGGCATCGACTCAGTAGGATGTAGGACCAGCGCGAGCGGCGATGCACGCAGAAACACGTCGAGGTACAGAGTCAATAAGAGTGCGGATGGTGTCCTGAGGGATGGTTCTCCATACTCTGTCAACCATTTGCCACAGTTGGTCGTCCGTACGAGGCTGGGGCAGTGTTTCCAAACGGCGTCCGATGAGATCCCACACGTGTTCGATTGGTGAGAGATCCGGAGAGTACGCTGGCCACGGAAGCATCTGTACACCTCGTAGAGCCTGTTGGGAGATGCGAGCAGTGTGTGGGCGGGCATTATCCTGCTGAAACAGAGCATTGGGCAGCCCCTGAAGGTACTGGAGTGCCACCGGCCGCAGCACATGCTGCACGTAGCGGTGGGCATTTAACGTGCCTTGAATACGCACTAGAGGTGACGTGGAATCATACGCAATAGCGCCCCAAATCATGATGCCGCGTTGTCTAGCGGTAGGGCGCTCCACAGTTACTGCCGGATTTGACCTTTCTCCACGCCGAGGCCACACTCGTCTGCGGTGACTATCACTGACAGAACAGAAGCGTGACTCATCGGAGAACACGACGTTCCGCCATTCCCTCATCCAAGTCGCTCTAGCCCGGCACCATGCCAGGCGTGCACGTCTATGCTGTGGAGTCAATGGTAGTCTTCTGAGCGGACGCCGGGAGTGCAGGCCTCCTTCAACCAATCGACGGGAAATTGTTCTGGTCGATATTGGAACAGCCAGGGTGTCTTGCACATGCTGAAGAATGGCGGTTGACGTGGCGTGCGGGGCTGCCACCGCTTGACGGTGGATGCGCCGATCCTCGCGTGCTGAAGTCACTCGGGCTGCGCCTGGACCCCTCGCACGTGCCACATGTCCCTGCGCCAACCATCTTCGCCACAGGCGCTGCACCGTGGACACATCCCTATGGGTATCGGCTGCGATTTGACGAAGCGACCAACCTGCCCTTCTCAGCCCGATCACCATACCCCTCGTAAAGTCGTCTGTCTGCTGGAAATGCCTCCGTTGACGGCGGCCTGGCATTCTTAGCTATACACGTGTCCTGTGGCACACGACAACACGTTGTACAATGACTGTCGGCTGAGAAATCACGGTACGAAGTGGGCCATTCGCCAACGCCGTGTCCCATTTATCGTTCGCTACGTGCGCAGCACAGCGGCGCATTTCACATCATGAGCATACCTCAGTGACGTCAGTCTACCCTGCAATTGGCATAAAGTTCTGACCACTCCTTCTTGTTGTTGCATTTGCTCTGTCAGTCAGTGTATTTTTAGGAGAAATGGACCGTTTGTGTTTATGAGAGGAAACATTGCTTGACACCTCGTATGTTTGTGTTTTAGGTTGTTTAACTGGAATTATTTCAGACAATGATATACATAAATTGACTCCCAGTATATTACTGTAACTTCCAATAAGGCAGTCAGTGATACTGGAAACTACCTCTTTTTGAAAATTTCAGTGTATCCCCATCGACTTTTGTTCATACGTTCAGATGTTTACTGAACCATCTGTATAACTCCGAAATTGTTAATCGATAATGGTGGCTGCACATTATTTAAATTATCTCATGATAAGCAGTTATTCACAAGGAAATCATCACGTTTTTCTGGTCTATAACGAACACTTAATTAGTCCATAATAAAACAATAAATAATAACTGATTTTCAGCTGTTAACCTTATTCTCCTCAACCTCTTTACTGAGTTTCGGATTCAAATCTTGCAACCAAGATTATCAAATCTAGAATATATCCAAATGTTATGCTTTTTTCAGATTGCACTCATCCATTGCAGGTGCATAGATGTATTGATTACAATTTATTCAATATTTTCTTACATATTTAATTCGGTTTTACTTGGCGTATAATTAAGTCTATGTATCCTTCACTTAAACTAAAGTAAGGTTAATAATTGCATGAAATAATTGCATGAAAGTTATACAACTTGCAAAGGTGCCTCCGTGTGTAATTTGTGCTGGACAAAGTGGAAGCGGGGCAGGCTTTTCTCCGGGTACTCCGGTTTTCCCTCTCATAATTCATTCCAGCAACACTGTCCAATATCATTTCATTTCATCTGTCACTCATTAATTATTGCCCCAGGGGAGTGCGACCCGGTAGAATGACTGGGCACAGGCTGTGGATTTTTATTTTCAATACAACTTGCAGTTACTAGAATGTAACTATATAAGGAATATTATTATAGCAATAAGAATTATAATTAATAATAAAACAATTTTATTCAGAATTTTTGCAATATCTGGAATAATAGATTCAACTAAATGGAATATAAATATTTCTTACAGTGGGTTTGGAAATAGGAGCTTGACATCAGGCTCCGTAACTCGTCGGGTATGGTGTTACAGACCCACTCTACACCTACCGTGAATAAGTAGGTATACCGATTGTTGGTGTTGAATCGATAATCAGGATGTTCTTCTTGTGAGAGCAGATGTTTAGTTGATGACTGTCTGAGAGTTTGATGAACCTAAATGCTAGGGACCGAAATGTATACCATTGAGTACAGAACAGAGTCACCATGTACTACAGAGTTGAAGCCAGCGGCAACGCACAGCCGCCATACTGGTTAGCTCAAAGCATTGGAGACCGATTATCGTTTATAGCTTATCATTATAACAAGTTTGTTGGTAGTTATGATTTGAGTTTCCTGAGATGATAAAATTACATGTATCGTAAAGAAGGAATCCACTTGAGAAATCGAATACGAAATACAAATTACCTGCGTAAGTTTTCAACCAGTATGTTTGTAATACCCTACTGCACCTAAGTACTGTAACCGTATCGGTAATTAGCTGAGGGAATCAAGGCGTTTTGCAAGTTGGATCGGTCGTATAGGAAGTTGTGTTGCATCCGACTGTGCAAGACTCCTGTCTTTTTGGCGCCATCTCAAGTACATTTTGGCATGAATATCCCCGACGAGGAAAAGCTAGCTCAGGAAAGAACAAAGAGGGTACATAATATTCTAACCGCCCCACCCACTAAAATGGCCACAAAAATAGTGCCAATTTGCTAACTTGATTTAAGATAGGATATCTCGGGATGACTGCATTACTTACTAAGTAAAAGATCGGCAAGTCATATGTTAACATTTCAGACCTCTGAAAAAATTATAAAGGATTATTAAAATTCAGCACTATTGAAATTGCGCCGCAGAGGATAATGTAGGCGTCAGTAGAGTAGCCACGCTAGCAGTGAAATCAGACTCAGAAAGGGAAATCCCAGAAGAGGCGTCCCTATTTTAACAAATATATTAATCTAATCATCGATAGAAATGCTCTCCTCATGTGATAATCTGTCATGGAATTATGAGCTACACATTTTGACCGCATTACTAATGTCAGAAGGCTATTAGATCACCAGACAGAGGAATTAGAGTAGGGAGAACTGAACCCTCGCATATCTAGTGGGGGGTAGTTTACTTACGGAAACGCTCCTAGCAGGAGGTGAGATTTACTAATGAGTGTTCGAGGGAATCAGACGTCCGGTCGTGGCACGAGTCTGCAGATATATATTTCCTTTGTGCGGGAGTGATGAGTTATGTCGCGAGGTGGTAACAAAACACAATTTGTATCTAAGATATACTGTGTACGCATATTATTTACGAACGGAGAGTGTGGACATCTCGGTGATGTGGAAACGATTTGATAAATAAGGCGGTCATAGAACGATTGCATTTCAGTAGTACCCGCGGAGGCTGTGTATCGCGATGTTAAACGTGAGACAGATTCCTATAAATACAGTGATGGATAGATAGATAGACAGCTCTCTATAAACAGTATTGGAGGATTAAATGACTGGGTTCCGATAAACAGTATTGGAGAGATAGATAGATCTCTATAAAAATGTTGGAGAGATGGATAATTTCCTATAATCGGTGTTTGAAAAATAATTGGATTGTAATAAGCAGTGTAGGAGAATTGACTAATGTTCTATAAGCAGTGTTGTAGAAAAAATAAATAAATTCCACTATAACTTCAATATTAACTGTGCAAGTGTCGGAGAAAAATTAAATAAATTCCACTACAACTTCAATATTAAATGTGCAAATGACGAAGGAAATCGGGGTTAAAGTTACATTTGTTTGTAGTAGCCAGTTCCAGTTTATCCCAACCCAAGACCATGGATTTGCAGACGGAGGTCTAAAGAGGAAACTTCTAACCAGTGATCCGTGCCATTAACGTGCAGCCCTAAACCATTCACCAGGGGCCCCTTCGAGGATCCATCTATGGACATCCTAATATTAAGATAATTACAGTGATTTGATGTATTATGTAGTGTTGTAAATGCGGGATTTAAACTTTGTAAATAAGAAAATAGCGTAGGATAGCGTTGTAATAAATAAATATGGATATTTGAAACTCGGGAGGAACTTTGAGTCGGTCATCGTATTTCATGTGCAGAAAAAATTTAGATGGAGTGAAACTGTGGAGCATGATATTATTCTTAATTCTACGTAATTCCAATTGCTAGTAATGCTTGAGTATATGTTAAAGAATAGGTTATCCTTAAGCTTTAGAGTGCTTTAGGTAATGGGGGTAAATTGTTATTTTGTTTAGGATTTCAATCGGTGCGTTCTCTGTATTTGCGGTATTTTATTTCAACTCCTTAACGCATGAAGATAGGGTCATCTGTACGCCTTCGCCGACAGATGTGTAAATATATGGGATAGCAAAGCACTCTTATTTTAAAGAAATTTTGCGTATTCGTAGAGTAGCATAATTGGCTGTATGAATACTGTGTGATGTGTGACACACCTGGAGATCGATTAAATGTCCCCACAAATTAGATAGGAATTTTTAGATGATAATTTCACCATTAATACCACTAATAACGTCCACGTCAATAATGTTAATGATGAGATGTTTATAGGTTGGAAAGAAAACCATGTGTTTATTTTCAGTACATTCGGCAAGTTTGAACTCGGGTCTTTCATGATTAAATTCTGTAGATTGTAAGGAAAAATGAAGGTTTGTCTTGATGTAAGGTAGGCCTATGAGTAGAGTACTTAAGAATAATTGTATCATTTGTGGTTGGTATGAAGATTACCCCGATGTTTTAAGAGGCTTTAGAATGCCGCGGTTCTAAACGGGGGTCTTTGTTATTTAAAAGGATGTGTGGCTAACCTTTCAAGAAAGGGCGGTCACCGAGTAACAGATGATATACGCTGGAAAGAGGGGGACCTCTCCGTGACCATTTTAGGACAAGCTCTACAGTAAGAAACAAATATGTCAGACCTTACTATGAAAAGGAAAGAAGGCTTTTGCTAACAGAATGAGACCTGTATTTGTATTCCCAAGTACATTATGTACTATTCGGTATGGGAATATGATTTATTTGAACGCCAGATTAAAGTATAGTTTTTCCTTTCTTCTATAGAATGAATAGGCAGAGATTTCAGTGAACCGATTCTGATGACGTGTAGAAGTACATACTGTAGGATTGAGTCCCAAGGCAAACCCAGGATTTTCGTCACACACAGTTTTCCATGAAATACAACCATTCACATTTTTCTGTTACAAGAGGAGTTGTGCATTGTGTATATATGTTTTATGTTACCTTGTTCTTTAATAGTTATTTTGTTCTTTTGTGTGTGTGTGTGTCACAGTTTGAAAGCGGGTTCTGCCCCGTTGTTACGGTTGACGGTCTGTGCGATGTGGGTTCGAAAGCCGGACCCAACATTTGTTTAATTTGTGTTCTTTGTTGTGTCTTGCCCATTTGTATTTGCATAATAGGATTTTTATCATTTCGTTTGGCGACCACTTAAAGTTGGCTACAGAATTCGGGAGTATAGTATGTTTTCTTCCATTGTAGAAAAAATGGGTAAACGATAAATCATGCCATTTACAAATAAATACACGTATCAGGGAATATTAATAATTAGTGTCCAAGGAAACTGTGCGCTTACCGTATGGTCAAGAAATAAATGAATGATCATTCATCGAACATGGAATTGAAAATTGTCGAGAGCCGTACCTCCAATTTTATTTACATTTGGCCGACATGTATAGTATTTGTATTATTCAGGGTTACTACAGGGTGCCAAGAAATGTTCTCCGCAGCGCCTACGTGCTGCTGCGTGGGGCAGCATCAGCAGTTAAGTTGGCAGCACGGCTGCTGCCGCTTGTATCAAAACAAACAAACAAACAAACAAACAAACAAACAAACAAACAAACAAACAAACAAACAAACAAACAAACAAACAAACAAACAAACAAACAAACAAACAACAAACAGTAAACTTTGTACTCACCACAGTAATTCATAACAGATGCTGAAATTGTTGTCCATGTATTCGAAGACTGACTTCAACACGTCTACACATATTTCACTATGGTTTCTCTTGTAATTGGACTGCACATAATTAATGATATTCACTTCAAGTTCATCAATCGTTTTTGGATTAGTTTTTTACACTTCAGATTTTGCCGCACCCCAAAGGAAATAATCTGGTGGTGTTAAATCGGGAGACTGTGGTGGCCAAAGTCTTTATGTTATTATTCAATCCTCAAAATATTGATTTACAAGGTGAAGGGACTGGTGGGATGTATGGGCTGTAGCATTTTCCTGTTGAAGGGAAGAATGAACACTTAATTTCGTCTTCATTCAACTCAGCAATAAAGTTGCAAATTTTCTCTGTCCAGTAGACATCAGAATTCACTGAACTGTCAAAAAAGATTGGCCCATATCCAAGAACGGTATTATTTTATGTAGACCGGAGTAAAATACTCCAGTAATTTTTACGAAGTATTACTGTACTGCACAAACCATAGCCACTCCTCTACATGTCGGTAGAAAATTGCGCACCTGATTGGTTCAAGAGGACTTTTTCTTTTGATAGAAAAGCTAGGTATCGGTATCATTGGGAACGTGATAGGTTAGGACCAATTAAAAACATGCCCGTTCACCGCCATTCTGTATAGTCTCGTCACATCGTAATTGATAGAAACGTGTTTCTCACAGTATTTTAAAATCTATGACATGCAAATGCTGTGCATCAGATGTGATAGATTACGCCATGTATGTACTACCGCTACAACGTTCAATAAAGTCATAAAAGTGGACCATAAGGCTATAACACATCAGTAACTTTTCGAAGCGAGAACTTCCGCTCTGCTCGTGAATACAGAGTTGCAAGACCTGGACGTTCACGCAGGAAGTAGCTGGGCGGAATTAGGCAAGTTAGATGTACCTGGATATGTTGCATGGACGAGTGCGGGTTCTAAACTTTATAGAATCATGCCTTTTTAATTTTCATTTCGTACTCTTGTGGGCATCCTTTACGAAGACTTGACTTTTCAGTTTTTCTTCTTACTATTTGCTTTACGTCGCACCGACGCAGATAGGTCTTATGGCAACGATGGGACAGGAAGGAGCTAGGAGTGGGAAGGAAGCAGCCGTGGACTTAATTAAGATACTGCTCCAGCATTTGCCTGGTATGTAAATGGGAAACCACGGAAAACCATCTTCAGGGCTGCGGACAGTTGGGTTCGAACCCACTATCTCCCGAATACTGGATACTGGTCGCACTTAAGCGACTGCAACTATCGAGATCGGTGACTTTTCTGAAGTCTGACATTCCTCTTAGGATGTTATAATAAACGGACATAATATTTATCGCCATGTAAGCACCGACTACGGACAAAATCATTATAAATACCACCTAAAAAAAATATGCTGGACTCATTTAAGCAAGCAAAAGGTACCTACCCTACGCATGCGGAATGATTGCAACTATCTGGGCTTAAGAGAGACACGATTATTTAGCATACTGTGGTGTTTGCAGCAATGCAAACCTGTCTGCACATTCGAGTTCAGAACTTGTAACATACAAGATCAGTTTCGAAGCGATGGCGTAGATTACTTCATTAGTACAGAGATACGAGACATACTCTTCGTCGCCTGGAGTGGCTACATGGTGCTAATCGCAGCCAGCATGTGCACATTTTGACGGATTCATAGTTAGAATCTAGCTACGAGCTTTTAATTTGTATGTTTATACTCTTAAAGGCATTCGTATTGAAGGTTTATCTTATTAAGGTTTAACTTCCTTGTCATATGTGACCTTTCGTCTTTAATAATAATGTTTTTCGATTTGCGCCCCACTAACTAATCTTTTACGGTTTTCGGAGACTCCGATGTGCCGGAATGTAGTCCCCCAGGAGTTCTTTTACGTGCCAGTAAATCTACCGAAACAGGCTGGCTTACTTGAGCACCTTTAAATAACTCGGCACTGAGCCAGGATTGAACCTGCCAAGTTGGGATCAGAAGGCCAGCGCTTCAACCACCTGAGCCACTCCGCCCGGCTAAACCTTTAAAAATAGAGCATACATCAGAAAGGAATAATAACACGCGACTTTCAAGTGGCAAACAGTTACAACGAATGAAGCGCACTGCACTTACTGTCAACATTATGGCACACCCATTCAACCAAGCAACTGCGAACGATCGCTTCGAAGAACGACTGGACTTCATACGTAGAGCGCATGTAACAGCACACAGTAACAGCAAGGTGTAGACAGGTTCCACCACATACGTTGCGGCAAGCAAGAATGACCCACCTCCACCCTGCTCAGATTTGCATTATGGAGTTGGCCATTTTGAAAATTTCCCTCATTATTCGTATGGCCATGCCCCAGCCCGTTGCACCTTTGTCATTAATAGCTTGTTTAAGAGCTGCTTAGAAATGAACATAACTGAGTACTTCCAACATGAGAAGTGACCAGTGATTTAGATTTTTCTTCAGCAACGCGATTCACACGAACTTTTAACAACGGAATAAAACATTTCCTTATATCGCACTCGAATCTCCTGCTAACGAGCACCGCTTTTCTCTTGTAACTCAAAGCAAGCTCGGCTATCAAGTGTTGTCGTTTGCTAGCATTATATAAACACTACTCCCTGTCATTCAGCCGTAATATTCTCTGCACATGAAGTTTCTGTGATACAGAATTTTCACGATTCTTTACCATCATTCGGTATTTTATCGTTAATGCTGATTTCGTTTACAAGAAAAACGAATTATAGAAAGCATAGTAAGACCAGACATCGCTGTGAGTAGCCAAGGTCTATTATTTTAGTTTACGCTATAATCTGTGGGTTGCATAAAACTGAGTGAATGGGGGCAGCAGTACCACTGACGATTATTCAATAGTTATATAGTGTACCTATAATACGTATTGACTTCGTAATTATCTTTTTATAGATACTGTATATATATTTTGTTTTATACGGTCCTTATCACAGCGTATGAGTAGAATGTAGATAAAATATTCATGGATCAAGCGAGTTGGTTACGTATATAACTGTTAGCTTGCATTCCGAGATAATGGATTCGAACCCCACTGACAGCAGCCTTGATGATGATTGTCCGTGGTTTTCCATTTCACCCCAGGCATGTGATGTGAGCCGTGCCTTAATTCAAGCCTTGAATGGTTTCTTCCCACTCCTAGCCCTTTCTATCCCATCGTCGTTATAAGACCTGTCTGTGTCAGTGTGACGATGCACAGATAGGAAATATGTATTTATAAACCGTTTAGTTTCATTCGTTTATTTCATGCAGACCTTTGTTAAAGTTATCTATCATTTTTTACTAGTACCTTGTAAATGCAAATACGTCGAAGCGAAATAGAATTTGATATAATAGTAGGTTATTTGTTCCTATATTTCTGAGCCTGTTAAGCACAGAGAATTTGAAAAAGTATTGCGGATTTTCATGTGTGCATCATTACGAGGAAGATGCGTTTTGTTGCATTAGGTACGTGAAACTCCAAGATAATAGCACAGAAATACCCTTGGAATGGCAGACCATCAGAGAAATAAGCTGGCACTGATGACCTTACCAATATGGCGATGAGCGCAAAACTCGGCTTCAGCGAGCGGAAGCATTGTAGTATGCATCGCCACCTCTGTATTATTATGTGCTCGTTGGTGCAGTCGTACTTAAGAGTGTTGCGCAATGGACACTAGGCATGAAATTGCCTTTCCGTTTACATGTTTATAATTGATACTTGGTTATAGTGTAGAGAGATATACTGACGCGGTTTCACACTGAATATTCAAATTTCTGTAGGAATTTTGAAATTTTTGCAACCTACTGTGTAACTGTGAGTTAAGCTGTTACGGAGGTCAGCATTTGAATGTCGTCTTACGGTGACTCTATTGTGTTTGTTATACTTCTTGGCGAATGTTTCCACAAGATTCAAGCTTCCATGCCCTTTCAGTATTTTGCTTTGAAGGGTATGGAACTCTTCTCGAAAAGTCACGTTTGGAATAATCGTCAATATTCGCAAAATCCCATGGTAAATTTACACAACGCAGGAAACCGTACTGTCTAGTGCAAACACAAATCAATGTCTGATGATGTGCCATAGTTTCTAGTATCGGCTAAAACACGTTTGCTGGTCTCATCGATCTGTATCAGTCTAATATTTGGGAAGTCGGCTGGTTGAATTCTGCACTGATCATAATTTAGTCCTTGCCAATACTTGGTTCAAAGAGCAATAAACGACGGCTGTATACATGGACGAGACCTGGAGACACTGGAAGGTATCAAATAGACTTCATTATTATTAGGCAGAGATTCAGACACCAGGTGTTGGATTTCAAAACATTCCCAGGAGCAGACGGGGACTCTGACCACAACTTGTTGGTCATTAAATGCCATTTGAAGTTGAAGAAATTGAAGAAAGGAAAGAATGCAAAAGGATGGGATGTAGTAGACAAGTTGAAAGGAAAGAGTGTGAGGGATTGTTACAAGGAACATGTTGCACAAGAGTTAAATGAAAAGGCTGAAGGAAACACTATAGAGGAAGAGTGGATAGTCATGACAAATGAAGTCAGTAGAGCTGCTGAAGAAATGTTAGGAAGGAAGAAAAGATCAACTGAAAATCAGTGGATAACTCAGGAGATACTAGACCTGATTGATGAACGACGAAAATACAAGAATGCTAGAAATGAAGAAGGCAGAAAAGAATACAGGCGAATAAAGAATCAAGTGGATAGAAAGTGCAAGGTAGCTAAGGAAGAACGGTTGAAGGAGAAGTACAAGGATGTCGAAGGTTTTATGGTCCTGACAAAGGTAGATGCTGCATACATAAAATCAAGGAAACCTTTGGAGAAAGAAAATCTAGGTGTATGAATATTAAGAGCTCAGATGCAAAGCCCCTTCTAGGGAAAGAAGACAAAGAAAGATGGCGGGAGCATATCCAACAGTTGTATCAAGGTAAAGATGTAGATAATTTGGTTCTGGAACATGAAGAGCCTGTTGATGCTGATGAAATGGGAGACTCAGTTTTGAGGTCAGAGTTTGACAGAGCTGTGAGTGACCTAAATAGGAACAAGGCACCTGGAATCGATGACATTCGCTCTGAATTACTTACTGCCTTAGGAGAAACCAACATGGCAAGGTTATTCCATTTAGTGTGTAAGATGTATGAGACAGGAGAAGTCCCAACCGATTTACGGCAGAATGTTGTTATACCTATTCCCAAGAAAGCCGGTGCTGACAGGTGTGGAACAACCGCACCATTAGTTTACTATATCATGTCTGCAAAATTTTAACACGTATTATTTACAGAAAAATGGAGAAACAAGTTGAAGCTGAATTGGGAGGAGATCAATTTGGCTTCAGAAGAAATGTAGGAACACGCGAAGCAATCCTGACTTTACGCCTGATCTTGGAGGATCGATTCAAGAAGGATAAGCCCACGTACATGGCATTCGTAGATCTAGAATAGGCATTCGATTATGTTGATTGGACCAAGTTATTTAAGATTCTGAAGATGATAGGGATCAGATACCGAGAACGAAGAATTATCTACAACCTGTATAAAAATCAGTCTGCAGTGATAAGAATAGAGAGCTTTGAAAAACAAGCAGCAATCCATAAAGGAGTGAGGCAAGGCTGCAGTTTGTCCTCCCTCCTTTTCAATGTTTACAGAGAACAGGCAGTAAAGGAAATCAAAGATAAATTTGGAAAGGGAACCACAGTCCAAGGAGAGGAAATTAAAACCTTGAGAGGCCGATGATATTGTTATTTTATCTGAGACTGCAGAAGATCTCGAGAAGTTTCTGAATGGTATGGACGAAGTCTTGGGTAAGGAGTACAAGATGAAAATAAATAAGTCCATAACAAAACTAATGGACTGCTGTCGAACGAAGGCATGTGATGTAGGAAATATTAGATTAGGAAATGAAGTATTAAAGGAAGAAGCTGAATATTGCTACTTGGGTAGTAAAATAACTAACGATGGTGGAAGTAAGGAGGACATAAAATGCAGACTAGCACAAGCAAGGAAGAGCTTTCTTGAGAAAAGAAATTTGCTCACTTCAAGCATTGATATCGGAATTAGAAAGATGTTTTTGAAGACTTTCGTGGGGAGCGTGGCATTGTATGGAAGTGAAACATGGACGATAACTAGCTCAGAAAGACAGAGAATAGAAGCTTTTGAAATGTGGTGTTACAGAATAATGCTGAAGGTGAGATGGATAGATCGAATCACGAGTGAAGAGATACTGAATCGAATTGGTGAGAGAAGATCGATTTGACTAAATTTGACGAGAAGAAGAGAGAGAATGATAGGACACATCTTAAGACACCCAGGACTTGTTCAGTTGGTTTTTGAAGGAAGTGTAGGTGGTAAGAACGGTAGGGGTAGACCAAGGTATGAATATGACAAGCAGATTAGAGCAGATGTAGGATACAATAATTACGTAGAAATGAAAAGGTTAGCACAGAATAGGGTGGTGTGTAGAGCTGCATCATACCAGTCTATGGACTGATGACTCAAACAACAACAAGATATGTGTTTTGTTCGATTACATAATTTGATTAGTGATCATTGTCTTCTATTGTTCGTCCTATTCTATAAAGACCTGATTTTCTGAGTTTCTTTAATCTGCCACTACAGACCTGATTTCGACAAGGTATTCGTTCACTATTCCACACCATAACATGCATGTCTAATTAACGTATAATAACTTTTAATTACGACAATTGTGGTTTTAAGGGGACAGTATCCACCATATCTTCCTTAATCATGTTTCTTACCAATTCCTCTTCATAATTGATAATTTTTGTGTACAAGTAAATATTTATCGTTACAAATTTGTTGCTAGGTTGCACTCTTATGGTCACTTTATTAACAGCCTGATGGATGTATTTATATTTTCGCTACCTACAAATATACTCAGGATTAATTCCATCGATGTAGTCTAGACTACAGGAATATTATTTTTCTCGTAAGACAATACCTCCTTTAAAGGAATATAACACTGTGAGGAAGAAGGAAATTTCACCTTCGCGACAAATTTCCGTTTTCAACTTCCTCTTCCCCGTGAGGATATTTATTGGCATCTTGATATACGGCTCCCTCCAGGAGGGATCTCGAAATCTACAATAAGTCAAGAATGTCAGAGAGTCTGCACAAATTTGTTCCAGTCTTTTTAAATGTGTAGTAAAATATCCCTCGGTTCTAATTAAAATGTTTTCATTCTCCTACCTAAGGAAATATATTTTGTAAATGTGCTTAAGAAAACAAGTACAACGTTCTACTGAATACTACCTATTATAAATGTTTCGCGTCCTGTTCGAAGTCTCATTCACCACTTTGAATTTTTGTGAGTAATTTTCATACGGCGTAAGAAACGAACTTTGTAGTCAAGAAATATAAATGAAATGTACCTAGTGGTTAATACCCGCTAGCATATTACATTTGAAATAACCAAGCCACGGATATTTACAGTAAGTAATGAAACACATATAACCATATACTTAGAGACCCCTCTTCTTTATGCTTACCTATAAGTTTGTAAATAAATAGTAATCAAAATATCCGCAGTTCTTGGCGCCGGAATTCACAAAGAATGGATCCCTTGAATTTAATTTCGATAGAGCTTAAAATTCTCTCCTCACTAAGGGCGTGTACATGAGGCTGCGATATGGTACATCTGACTCTGGCCTTGTCTAACTCCTTATAAAGAATACAGTGGATGGGAACTACACCTAGGTTATACTCCTGAAATCACTCCTCCATAATCAATTTAAATAAACTATTTATATTCTGTCATAACATCATCTACTAATTGAAATAGGCAAAACAAGCGTAAAAGAATCATGTAGATCGTCCCTACTTAGATATGCAAAAACTAGGAAGTTTCCCCCACATTAAAATCTTTACCACAAATCTGCTTCTGGAAGAAAAGTACGGCACATGGTAAAACATTATTCTTCTTCCTTAGCGACTACAGATGATATGATGGCTATTTACTAACATTTATAGTAATTGAAAGACAATGATGAATAAGTTCAAATGTGAAACTCTTCAATGAATATGTGTAACCTTACACAAGTATAGGAGAATGTACCATCGACACAGAGTATCATGATGCAGATATTATCTCCAATATTGTGCATTACCATCACGCACTGATTTTAACACAGTTTTAAGGATACCCTTCACTTTTTAAAACACAAGTAGTCGTATTCTCAGAATTTATCTAAGCTGTAAAAGCAGACCGTAGACTTTTAACATGTTCCCGTACAAAGAATTCCTCCCAACGAGACAGAAGTCACTTGCCTAAGGGAGTTTTGGATTTTGGATGTGGTGCTGATAAAACCAGATGAGCTCTATAGAGAAACCGAAGTAATAGATGGTATTAGTGATCACGAAGCTGTTTTTGTCGTAGTTAAAAATGAATGTGGAATAAAGGAAGGTATTAAAATCAGGACTATTTGGCAGTACCATATGGCTGATAAAACAGGCATGAGGGAGTTTTGAAAAAGTAACTATGATCGGTGGAAAATGGTAAATAAAAATGTAAACAGTCTCTGGGTTGTGTTTAAAGCAATTGTTGAGGAATGTGAAAATAGGTTTGTACCTTTAATGGTGTTAAGGAATGGTAAAGATCCACTATATTATAACAGAGAAGTAAAGAGACTAAGAAGGAGGTGCAGATTGGAAAGAAATACAGTTAGAAATGGTTATGGAAGTAATGATAAATTGAAGGAACTTACTAGAAAATAGAATCTAGCAAAGAAGTCAGCTAAGGATCACATGATGGCAAGCATAATTGGTGGTCATACAAATTTTAGTGAAAAATGGAAGGGTATGTACAGGTACTTTAAGGAAGAAACAGATTCAAAGAAGGACATTCCAGGAATCATTAATGAACAAGGGGAGTGTGTATGCGAGGATCTTCAAATGGCAGAAGTATTCAGTCAGCAATCTGTGAAGATTGTTGGTTAGAAGGATAATGTCCAGGTAGAGGAGGTGACTAATACTAAAGAAGTATTAAAATTTACCTATGATAAAAATGACATTTACAGTAAGATACAAAAGTTGAAAACTGGAAAAAACAGCTGCAATTGATAAGATTTCTGGAGATATACTAAAGGCAGTGGGTTGGGATATAGTACCATACCTGAAAAATTTATTTGATTATTGTTTGGTTGAAGGAGTTATACCAGGTGAATGGAGAGTTACTATAGTAGCCCCTGTGTATAAAGGAAAGGGTGATAGACATAAAGCTGAAAATTACAGGCCAGTAAGTTTGACATGCATTGCATGTAAGCTTTGGGAAAGCATTCTTTCTGATTATATTAGACGTGTTAACGAAATTAATAACTGGTTTGACAGAAGGCAGTTTGGGTTCAGGAAAGGTTATTCCACTGAAACTCAGCTTGTAGGATTTCAGCAAGATATAGCAGATATCCTGGATTCAGGAGGCCAAATGGACTGTATTGCGATTGACCTATCTAACGCATTTGATAGGGTAGATCATGGAATACTACTGACAAAAATGAGTGCAATTGGACTAGAAAAACGAGGGACTGAATGAGTGGCTATATTTCTACAAAACAGAACTCAGAGAATTAGAGTAGGCGAAGCTTTATCTGACCCTGTAGTAATTAAGAGGGGAATTCCTCAAGGCAGTATTATTGGACCTTTATATTTACTCAGATATATCAATGATAGGTGTAAAGAATTTGAACCAGAGATAAGGCTTTTCGCAGATGATGTTATTCTGTACAAAGTAATAAATATGTTACAAGATAGTGAGCGGCTGCAGGGTGACCTCGATAGTGTTATCGGATGGACGGTGGGCAATGGTATGATGATAAACGGGGTTAAATGTCAGATTGTGAGTTACACAAATAGGAAAAGTCCTCTCAGTTTTAATTACTGCGTTGATAGGGTGAAAGTTCCTGTGGGGGATCATTGTATGTACCTAGGTGTTAATATAAGAAGAGACCTTAATAGGGTTAATCACATAAATATGATTGTTAATAACGGGTACAGATCTCCGCACATGGTAATGAGGGTATTTAGGGGTTGTAGTAAGGATGTAAATGAGAGGGCATATTAAGTCTCCGGTAAGACCCCAACTAGAGTATGGTTCCAGTGTATGGGACCCTCACCAGGATTACTTGATTCAAGAACTGAAAAAAATCCAAAGGAAAGCAGCTCGATTTCTTCTGGGTGATTTCCGACAAAAGAGTAGCCTTACAAAAATGTTGTAAAGTTTGGGCTGGGAAGACTTGGTAGAAAGGAGACGAGCTGCTCGATTAAGTGGTATGTTCCGAGTTGTCAGTGGAGAGATGGCGTGGGAGGACATTAGTAGACGAATAAGTTTGTGTGGTGTCTTTAAATGTAGGAAAATCACAATATGAAGATAAAGTTTGAATTCAAGAGGAAAAATTGGGGAAAATATTCGTTTATAGAAAGGGGAGTTAGGGATTGGAATAACTTACCAAGGGAAATCTTCAATAATTTTCCAATTTCTTTGCGATCATTTAAGAAAAGACTAGGAAAACAACAGATAGGGATGATTGATGGATGGATGGATGGATGGATGGATGGATGGATGGATGGATGGATGGATGGATGGATGGATGGATGGATGGATTGATTGATTGATTGATTGACTGATTGATTAATTGATTGATTGATTGATTGATTGATTGTTTCAAGTGACAAGTACAGCAGCTCAACTTCACATGCAAGATAGCAGACGATTAGCAACAGGTAACAGTTTGTACTTGACAAGTAGTACTGTAGTTCTCTGGCAGTTGGTCATAGACACTAGCTAATGGATAACAGACACTATGAAGCGTTAAGTACACCCTTACAAAGGCATTACCATTCCTATGACTGGCTCCATGGCAAAATAGATTGGTCCATGTGGTCCCGGGTTCAATTTACGAAGGGTCTAGGGTTTCAGTCTTAACTGGTTAGTTACGATGCCTCGGAGGCTGGGTGGGTCTGTTTTCTTAACCAGTAGAAATCGTCCTAGTTAGGGAACCATCCTCACAGACACGTATGTCGTCTGTAGGTGACAACTCGAAAGAACTGCACCAGGCCTCTTCAGAGGCCATATGGCATTATTATTTTTAACCATTCCTCTCTACCTCGCCTTGGCTGATGGAACTTGCCACAGCGTGTCAACACTGCTGATTTATCGAACATATCGATGTTGTGGTTACAGTCCTTAATTAGTTCAGAATTCCCCAAGTACTATACTCACATGTGTTGTATGTTGGGTATTCAGCCCGAAGGCTGGTTTGATCCTCCACAGCTATGCCAACAGCTGTCATAGATGGTTTAGGCATCACTAAAGAGGAGTACTAGGGAAAGAGGAGTGAGGTAGTTTCCCGTTGCTTTCCTCACCGAGCCAGCATTTGCTCACATATCATTCTGCCAAGCCCACTGAAATGCACGCACCAACCAACCCTATGAGTGATATTTTCATACCATTCATAACAAGGACTGGCTACATTAGGAATGGTATTGCTAGTATCGCTCATACCTCAGCCACTTTCATACTGTCGAAGCCAAGGATGAGACTGAGACACGTCAGTGAAAGTAAGAAATTTTTTCTAGCCCATACCAGAAGACATAGTGCGCTGTAAGCACTACATCTCACCAACAAAGGGATATACTCGCATATAAACAAACATGATCTAATAGAGATAACCTTCCAAATTCTAGGTTTTAAATATTTTAATAAATGTATACAAAAGAAGCGAAATAATATGCGTATCTGGGGGTTTTGGTATTTATACTATCACTAAACAAGGAATTTCAACTCACGTTTTTCCCTTCCTCTCTTCAGGTGTCTCGACCAAATGTTCAAATTCTTAAAATGTTAAATCCTTTGGGAACTAAGTATAAGTTAGAACAGTAGTGTAGGTGACAGGTATTTTCAAGAACACTCACAACATATTTTGTCAAGCTTCCGGAAAAGGTAAATATGCTCCACTTTTGTTTTTTAATGAGATAATTATTGGGAAGGACTCAGCAAACTAACTCGAATTTGAGGGAGTTTAAAGTGTAATAATGATGTGGACTAACATCCCCTCATTTACAATAGGTTTTAATAGATGTGGGAGTACTGGCATTTTACACAAACCGGAGTTCTTTTCACCGGATCTCGTATCGTCCCACGTGGGTCACGGCTATTGCAATAAGGAAATATACAAGTTAATTTTTAATGGTAAACATCGTGGCAACAGGCGCTTATGTCTTCTGCTTTTTAAGTAACGATGTATAAAACCTTACAACAGGGACGTAGATACGGTACGCATACGGTAACTGCAAGGACCACTGCAAGCCACGAATTCTTAATCTATTTTCTCAATTCTTATTTAATTTAATATTTCACAGAAATATAACGTGCTATTGTCTGAAGTTACGTATTTCAATTTTAAACTAGTCTTTTATCATCGATAGACGTGTGGATTCGAAACATAGTAGTTTGGACAATGTATCCCGGAATAGTACAATCAAATGCTGCTTTTCCATAACCTTATATTTCACATTCGTTATTATTAATTTGATGTAAAATTTGAAAATCATTTCGGAAACAGCAGTCCAGTCTTGTCATTTTCACATATCCGGAATTCTGACACTCTTCTAATGGCATTGTTTTGTTTTTTAAGATAATCTTCATTTCGGAGTCGCTGCAAAATCTTTATCAGTCTGTCCATTTCTCGAATCTAATAGCAGCAGTGCGTTGTAATGTCATGATTTTATAAATCGTTAAAGAAAATTCCTCCTGAAATACCTACCGAAATTGAGGCACTCTATTCCTCAACCTTTGGCATAGAAAACCATCGTATCCATCAATTGGAATGTGGTACGCAATCGATCATTTTCTAGAAGGAAGTAAGTAGAATTGATTATGTCCAGAAAGCAGCATGAAACTAGATGTGTTATGTATTAGCAACTTTCAGGTAAGGAAGGTAATTGTCAAGAGGCAGACTTCTATGTATCATTCTTAGCAGACGTGGAAAGTAATACGTTAGAGTGTGAATTCTTATGATATCGTGAGTGGGATAGTAGAGAGGCTCGACAGAAAATAATATCATGATAATGATCATTTCAATGCCAGAATATGAAATAGTATAGTAATGTTTGATTGGTACTACATGACAGACAGGGAATCTAAGGAGAAATACGGTAAAATTTCTCAATTTGTGTGCTAGTGTAAGATTAGCATTTCTTATGCATGACGCTATTGATCGCTGCAATCGAAACGGTAAACGTATCAGATTCGTAACATACATCCCCATAAACAACTTGCTTGTTAGAAAGTATGCAAGGAATGTGAAGATAATCGACGATATTTCTCCTGTCTTATTTGCGGTGAATTAACAAGGGAAGGGCGCGTACCGGGGAAACATGGATCGTACGTAAATTTTGCGCACACGTTATATGAGCCAAGAAAAACACTACGGCCAACACTTTTCTTTCGGAGATTAACTTATGTGACCAACATAAAGCGTTAAATTTCGTATGTTTGAATTAGAGCGCTTGGCGATGCAGGACTGCGGTGTGTGCTGTGTTCACTCGTCCGGGGACCTCACCATTGATCTCTCTTATTCCGTTAGTAATTGTGTAGCACGTCGCGAAAATGTTGATGCGGTATTAAGAGAAATAATTTAATTTCCGCATTGATTGTAGTGTCGATAAAGGCAATAGAATAAAACTGTATGGTGAAAATAAAGCTTAATCAGTATAACAATGGACGTTACACACGAAACACCGCTGTCAAAAACCATGTTGCACAGGATGCTCAAAGGCTTCCGCGTTTTTGGATAAGTAATGGCTTTGGTACCAGGCGTATTGCCACGTGGGGCAAAAATGACGAGAAGACAGTTGGTGGTATGAGAGAGACTGAATTTTCAATATGGTGATCCTCTTCGCCAAAGCGATAACCAAATTCAATAATCGAACAGTGTCAGATAATCTACGAACAAAACTATTCCATTCTCTGAGCTCGTATACATCTAGTGGTCACTGTGGCACCAGGGGGGAAGTCATCAACAGCTGTACGGTGTCTTTAATTCCTGTATATATATGTCCACAAAAGGAGTCCCGAATGAGCACAATTTGAGTGGACGGTGCATTGTGCTTGAATACGCCATGAAACCATTCGTTCACTTGTATAGATCCCATTTTTTGGATTTAATGCAACCAACATGAATATTTCCCTCTGAAAACATGTTCTTTTGCACCGTCTTACGAAACACACCTTTCAACCCTTTAAATGTGATGCATAATATCATTAGGTTGTAACTGTATATCAGGGCCTCTCAGGGTGCATGCGCGTGGTGCATGCACTGTGCACGGTGCAAAAGACGACTTGGCTTGGTTGACCAGAGTGCAGACCCCCCACTCCTCGATTTGGAGCAATAGCGCTAACTCTCTCTTTCCTTACGCCTCTCTCGCTCGCTCCGCCTGTCTCCCTCTCCCCCACTTGCGCCGTAGTGCTCCAAATCCGGCCTGAGTTGAGCCGAGTATAGCCGAGTAGAGCCGAGCATACCCGAGTAGCCCAGAGACGAAGCGTTGATCCGAGCCATACCGAGCGGCACCGAGCGACACCGATGCACAGTGCACGGAGCTCTTGCGCCTCACTCTGCACGCGTGAGATTTTGGGCGTTTGAGAGGCCCTGCTGTATATGATGGACACCACAGATTGCACTGCGGCAATAAATGACTTCTCCTCTGTTAATATCAATTTTCTTCAGGTACATATCTCCAGACTGAATCCACTCTGATCGCTGTTACACACTTTTACGAGTCTGCAGGACTCTCCGACAGATTTAGCTACTTATACGAATATATCTGCTGCTGCCAGGGTTTCTACATCTTTATTGGTCTTCATTTTTGTCGTTACAGATGTTATTTTCTGTGACACAATATCATAGCACTTCTTAAAGTTACATACCCACGTGTGGTATGCCTTGTTCTTCATGACCAAATTACGTAGCCCACTGTTGAATGGTCACATAGTGAATTATTCCATTATTTTGATGGGCAAAATCAATTCATTTTATGACAGTATGTGCTATAGCCCTCAATTTTTCGCGACGCGTCCTACTGTTCTTTACATGCTTATCGCACAAATATAATCTATTTTGCTTTCGACACGATGGAAATATTGTTTCATTGACGAAAACGAATGCGACCCCCACTTACCACTTCTCGAATATTGAAGAGCCTTCCTTTCTAAGCGTATCTCAGCGTGGTCTGAAATCTGCTGTTGGACAGTGCGAGTTGCGGTCAGGGTATGGAGTAGCGACCTCTGGACAAGTGAACCCAGCACGCGGTGCAGTATTGCATAGCCGAGCGCGCCAGTTCTAACACACAAACTTTAACACTTCTTTAGGTCCCACGAGTTAATTTCCGTAAGGAGTATTTTGGCCATTGTGTCATTCTTGGCTCATTTAACGTGTGTGCACAATTTACGTAAGATCGGCGATTCCCCGGTACGCGCTCCTCCCTTGTAACTGTTAACAGATGTGCATGCATTCATTAGACTGGTTGGTTGGTTGGTTGGTTGGTTGGTTGGTTGGTTGGTTGGTTGGTTGGTTGGTTGGTTGGTTGGTTGGTTGGTTGGTTGGTTGGTTGGTTGGTTGGTTGGTTGGTTGGTTGGTTGGTTGGTTGGTTGGTTGGTTGGTTGGTTGGTTGGTTGGTTGGTTGGTCGGTTGGTTGGTTGGTTGGTTGGTTGGTTGGTTGGTTGGTTGGTTGGTTGGTTGGTTGGTTGGTTGGTTGGTTGGTTGGTTGGTTGGTTGGTTGGTTGGTTGGTTGGTTGGTGGGTTGGTTGGTTGGTTGGTTGGTTGGTTGGTTGGTTGGTTGGTTGGTTGGTTGGTTGGTTGGTTGGTTGGTTGGTTGGTTGGTTGGTTGGTTGGTTGGTTGGTTGGTTGGTTGGCTCTAGTGTCCTCGGTCCTGAAGTTGCTTGTTTTACAAAATGTTCTTTCAGGGGTGTACTGAGGACATGAAGAATGAGGTTTTGCCCATTGATTTCCTTACTCAGCTAGGCTGTACCATTACAGTTCAGTCTGGTAAGACTACTGACATGTACACATAAACTGACTTCAAATGTCATAATTTCACACTTATGTTCACAGGAACTGACTGGGTAAAATAATGGCGTTACTAGCATCACTTATACTTGAGTTGGTTTCATATTGCCAAAGCCATATTTCATACACATATGTCGATCAAAGTACTAAACTTATCCTAGACAGTACCAGAAGACATAGTGCGTCGTAAACACTAAACCCCAAAGAAAGCTGAGCGTAAAATGTAGAATATACAGTCGGCCTCTAAACAAAGAATAAAGTAACTGACGATAAGAAAATATAAGTACATGGATATGATCAGGAAATATTCCTATGTGTAGACTAAGCAGATTCAGTATTCTCCAATGTGTTGGGTATATATAAGAACAACACTAAGAAGACGGAAATAAATTTTATTTTCTTCCATTTATTTTAACGTTGCATTAACACATGGAATGTATACGGCGACGAGTGATAATAAACGTCTAGGATTCGGAAAGAAGCAGCCCTGGACTTAACTAAGGTGCATACTTGGAATTTGGCTGATGTGAATGTGAGGCACGCAGAATACCATCTTCAGGGATGCCGACACTGTGGTTCGAACGTATCTTCATCTTCTGAATGCAAGCTTACACCCATATGACCAGTACCACGAAAGTAAGTTGCTTTATATCCTAATATAAAATTCAATCCATAATTGTCTCAAAAAATTGGTATCACAAAGGTTATTTCCGTAATGTTCCCAACCGTTTAAATTAACTGAGCAAAGATGTTCCAAATATGATTTGTTTCGTATTGCCTGTATGAACTCCGTCGTCATATTAAATTTTCTGACATGGAAGTGTAATGTTTAGTGCAAGTATAGTTCAAAATACAATTCACTTGTATTGATTTCCTATGCATAGTATATGCAAAATTAGGGATATCTCTCTCGTAACGTCAATAACCCGAATTATGTTATTGATGGCGTGCCTGCCTCTTGCCCGGAGGCCCCGGGTTATATTCCTGGCCAGGTCAGGGATTTTTACCTGGATCTGAGGAGTGGTTCGAGGTCCACTCAGCCTAGGTGATAACAATAGAGGAGCTACCTGACGGTGAGATGGTCTATAAAGAAAAGAATAACGGCCGTGAGGATTAGTCGTGCTGACCACATGCAATCTCATAATGTGCAAGCCTTCGGGCTGAGCAGCGGTCGCTTGGTAGTGGCTCTTGCGCAACGGGGGAAGGGGTGATGTTATTGATGAAGAAACGTAGCACGTGTAATGAACTGGCATGCGTTGTCGGTCATTCTCGTATAGAACGACAATAAGGATTACCAGTTAGAACAATTTAGTAACTATCAAATATAAAGTAGTACATTTTTGGTCATGATAACTTTCAGGATTTAGCCGTGTCATAAGATATGAGTAGCGAAGTTCTTCACCTTTCACTAAAACTTTGCTCCACATCGTCAGAAGTGAAACCCGTCCGCCAAGAACGTTTAGATGTCACCTTCGTTCTTTGTATGAAGTTTCGTATTCAGGGTCTGCGAGTTGTGCAATATACAGTAAGGTAGTCATACTATTTAAAGAAAAATGGCAGGAATATAATAGAAAAATAAAACCAATTACAGTGAAAGGATGATAAATGCACTGGAATAGAGTAGAGATGAAAATGAAAATAAAATAAGTTTGGGGTGCATGAAATTCCCTGTACTTGCGGAACGGTGTACATTGGCCTATAAATTGGTGCTGCCATCAAGGAACAGAAAAGAATTACCCGTTTCGACCAGCCAGATAAGTGAGGAATATCTGAGCACATGCTATCGTCGGGTCATGGTCCCAAGATGTTCAAGCTATTACCGAAACAATGATGATGATGATGATGATGATGATGCTTGTTGTTTAAAGGGGCCTAATATCTAGGTCATCGGCCCTCGACACAATACACAGTAGGTCTAGTTTCACACGGAAAGCGGTGGAACTGCGTACAAATTCTAACAATATGAACAGGGATACTGGATGTCAATTAAGCAATAAGTGTTTTATTCCAAATTCGTATTTTTCTTCATTACCAGATGCTTCGTTCAGTGTGTGACATATTACTGATCTATATATCGAACAGTATACCTCAGTGCGTTACGGTACGGCCAGTTACGTAAGCTAGTTCTGTACTCGGGAGACGAATACCCCGCAGGCCATCTTCGAAGTGGTTTTACGTCGTTGGCCATTTCAACTCCAGGCAAACGTCGGGATAGTACTTTTCTCAAGGACATGGCTATTTCTTTCCCACTCCGAGGCCGTACAGTTACACCTGCACATACAGGCAATACCCTCACTCATCGATATATATAGCTCACCTCCAGGGGGTGCACCGGAAAAGCAGCTACTGAACTGGTGAACCGAATATGTCCTTGGGCACTCCCGGTATTGAAGGCCATACGAAAAAATCGTGATCTACGGTATATGCATTAATATACCGCATTAATTTCCCCCCACGACCGCCACCAACAGCTTTCTCTTACTTTTCACCTTCATCTCTATGCTGTTCGTGTGCCCTTATCTCCCCTCCCTTACAATGACTATATTTTTCCGTCATATTGCTTCCCCTCCACCGTCTTTGATTAGTCTGATGACCTATTAGTATATTTCGAAACTCGCAGACGTGTGAACATGTCTGATAGTACATATATCACACCCTCGCACTGTATTTAAAAATGAGAGGTATTATTGTCAGTAATCGATTTATTATTATTATTATTATTATTATTATTATTATTATTATTATTATTATTGTCGTCAGTATTTCAGTTGTATATTTTGTCATTAATATTTGTAAGCTGGGAGGTATGCATATGTGGTATGAGTAATTTGTTTTGTACAACGGCTGGGAAAACATTGCTATACTGAACTGGGAAACTTTGCATGAGTCATTTGGAACTAACCAGAATCCGTTGATGTTGTAGTCTGAAATCTCCGATGAGTCATGTGAAACACCCTAGAGTATGTTGATCTTGTGATCGCCTTGTGACACTGGAAGAGATTCAGAGCGTGGTCTTGACATATGGATCTACTCATTATTGGATGGCCAGGATCAATCTTGACGTATCGTGTGAGGGAAGGGGCAGGCTGAGGTGTATAAAGGTTGATCATACGGCGAGAGTGCGGACACACTGTACGGGAATGAAGTAGTGCTGACACACGATATGGGAGTGAAACTGGATATACGGTACATGAGTCACACTGCTGCACTATAGTGGACTGGACTTCAAACGTTCGTGGAACGTAGTCTTTTTATGTTCGTGGAAGTGGCTAACCTACAAGCTGTGGAGTGCTTATGCACTGGGTATTTTAGCACCTGTGGCGACCTGCTATTATATGTCGGTGAAAGCTATCTCAGACTTTCCATAATTTATGTTCAGGAACGACAAGCGTGTGTTGCTCAAGTAAAAGTGAAGTGTTTAAAACAAGTGTTAGAGTCAGTGAACACAGTATTATGAGGTACAGTATATGTGTGATATAATAAGTGCCGATTATGCCGTGTTGATACAGAGAGAGTGAAGGGTACTTATATACATATAAGCACATTGTTCAACGGACTAACTACAAAATGTAGCTTAATTCTCGCTTTGGTTTTCCCAATCTTTTCATTGTTGTTGCTATACATATGGAGTCTTCCAGTAATATTTTTGTGTGTATAATATGTATATTTTGGTGTGTTGATGAGGTGCTCATGCAAGGATTTTATTGGGAATATAGTTAGTTATTTTAGAATCAGTGGAGTTATTGATGAACCTAGGTGCAGTTCCTACATATTTAGTCGTTTTCAGTAGGTTAGGTAAGGCCTGAAGCAGATGTACCAGTACGCAGCATTATGTACACGCCATGGGAGATAAATAATTATCATGCTCTATCTAAATTCGAGGGATCCATTCTGGTCATCTCTGGCGCCCATACTACGCAAATTTCGAATAATTATTGTTATTAATTTTATTAACTCAATTTATTTCAATTATTGTATTAAGTTTTTGAGTAAATTTTTATGATCATTTATGATTATTTAATTTATATTAACAGTAAAGTTATAAATGGTACCCAAGCGTGGGGCAATGATTATAGTTAATTATTAATATTAGTATTTATTGGTATTTATCAAAAAGTTACGCATGAAACATCTTACTTACAGCTGAAATGTCTATACCACTACATACTTGGAATAAAATAGCCCAAAGTGAACCATCTGGAGACTACCGAGAGTATCATTTACTGTAATCAATACGGCAAAAGTTAAGTTATTTCAAAGATCTAACTCTCATTTCTAGAACAGTCGTAGTCGTCATCGGACGTGTTTCTCTTCTGTGGGGTGCCGATGACCTAGATGCTAGGCCCCTTTAAACAACAAGCGTTTCCTTTCTCTTCTTCATCTTCATCGTCATCATCATAATTTAGTTATTTCTTCAGTTCTTCCAACCAATGATCTTTCTTCTTGGTAACTCTGTAACCGATCATTGCCAGTTATCGTTGTAATTCTTGTTACATTGTTATTGTTGTTAATTTACTGTTGATACTTACTATTGTTGTTTGTGCCGACAATTATCTTACTATACTCATTTGAATTTGTTATAATATCTGTGTAAAATGGCCCTCCATCTGCTGTATCTAATGATTGAACAAATAAAAAGTTAAATAAATCAATAAATAAATCATCACTTCTGAGGACGCGCAGCAAAGTCTTCGCGAAACGTAAAGAGTTTCTCCTCATTATTTCATTGACACGGAAAATACCCAAAATATTACATGTCTATTATATGGGTCGTGAAATAATCAATCAAGATGTAATAGGATTTCTACATCAGTTAGTTGCTTCATTTATACCGTTAACCTCCAACATTAAAGACAGGGCAGCTTTAGTGCCGTCCTTGTGATCTTTACGAATATGGCTGTCCGTAAATAGATTTTTGATCAGTCACAAGTCTTTGTGGTAGCTCATGAACAATCTTTTGCATGTACAGTGGAGGTAATGTACCTCTCTGTCACGTGTCTTCTGTACATACCTGAAGTTAAAGGCGCTGTTGTAATTTTTAATTGTGGGGAGCGTTTCGCGTGTGGGACGTCTTTTTTGAAGACAAAATTGTAGTAAGACAACATTGAAATTACACATTCTGATTTCTACGTTACTTAGTGACAATGTGGATGATTGAAGGAAACAAACGTGACAACGCCGCTGCCGAAGAAGAGCAGCAGCGTACCGGCAGTTATTCATCACTCTCACAATATCAAGCAAGCCTGTGTTTAATGCTCAAAACATCCAGGATCCTTCTTCTTCTACCGCTATTCCCACAATTGTGGGGTCGCAGTTGAAGAATTGTGTTGCACATATGGATTTGGCCCTGTTTTACGGTGGAATGCCCTTCCTGATTCCAACCGTATGTGGGGAGATATAATCACTATTACGTCTTTCTGTGGCTGTTGGTAGTTCTTTTTTTTTTGTTAGTTGCTTTACGTCCCACCGACACAGATAGGTCTTATGGCGACGATGTTACAGGACAGGGATAGGAGTGGGAAGGAAGTGGCCGTGGCCTTAATTACGGTACAGCCCCAGCATTTGCCCGGTGTGAAAATGGGAAACCACGGAAAACCATTTTCAGGGCTGCCGACAGTGGGGTTCGAACCTACTATCTCCCGAATACTGGATACTGGCCGCACATAATCGACTGCAGCTATCGAGCTTGGTTACTGTTGGTAGTATAGTATGTTGTCTGAAGAGGAAAGTGCTGAGACAAACACAAACGCCAAGTCCCCGAGCCATAAGAATTAATCAGACGTGATTAAAATCCCAGACCCGGCCTAAAATCGAACACGGGACCTCCAGAAACGAAGGTCGCAATGCTGACCAATGAGCAAGGGAGTCGGACCCAAATATCCAGGCTTGCGGTAAATATAATTAATATTTCCTTAAATTTACTTTATATTTTCTCGTTGCTCCTTGCATTATAGTGGTTAGCAATCAAAACCCCACCTAAACTGTCCATTCATTCATGGTAGGTAGCATCAGTAACCACCTACTTCATGCAATTCAACATTTGTATGGTCATCGCCGTTGATAACGGCTCATTTGTGTACATTTGAACTGGTGCGAAAACTCAAACAAAGTATTGTTTTCTTCATTAAGTTTCACATTTCTTATGTTATAACGGACGAGTTTCGTCTGTACAATCACGATCACGAGAATTCCGGGTGGAAAACGAAACAGGTAATGTTTAGGCGAAGATATTGGCCAACCCTCAGGATGATGGAGAAGTAACCAAGGCAACGTCACATGTGCTCGTCGTCCAGGAAGTGTGGCCTTTCCCGTTACGCACTCAGAGGTCTCTTCCAACACCATTTTCTTGGCAACTGATTAAGATGTACCTATGGTTAAATATTATGGCTATACTGGCTTCTCCTAATCAAGGAAAACAATTAATTAGCTATAATTAACTTGTGAAAAAATGTGCACGATGTAATCCCGCCCCAATACGTGCGGCATTTAATTGTTTGATCAGCGCTGACAATAACTCCATAGAAACGGTTTTCCAAACACCCTTGCAATGAAAAAAGTAATTAAGAACCATTATTTCATTTTTCCCTAATTAGTTTCCTCCAATCATTTGAATCGCTAGAAAATTGTTTTTAAGTAAAACTAGTGCACTTTTTAAGATTACACAAATACACTTATTTTCGTGTAGAGGAGGCGTTCATTTTATTTATTTAGATTTTTCTTACAACATGCACTCCTTTGTTTCTTTGAAGACATTTTACTGTGATATTATGAGAATATATTATTTTTATTATTACATATTATTTTTTGAATTATGAATAATATTCTTCATGTATATGTCTTTTAAGTGTCAGCACTGTTTCTGTCTTGCATTTTTGTACGTCTTTTTATAGCATTTTTCTATCCTATTTCCCATAATTATATTAAGAAAAACGAATGGTATATTATTGTAGTATAAGGGTAGGCCCTAAATTTTTATGTCAAACAGTTACCTTCTTTCATCTTAATTTCTTTCGTCCAAATTTGATATCCGTATATATATATATATATATATATATTGCTATTGGCTTTACGTTGCACCGACACAGATATGTCTTATGGCGATGATGGGACAGGAAGGGCTAGGACTGGGAAGGATGCAGTCGTGGCCTTAACTAAGGTAAAGCCCCAGCATTTGCTGGGTGTGAAAATGAGAAATCACGGAAAACCATCTTCAGAGCTGCCGACAGTGGGGTTCGAACCTACTATCTCTTGAATACTGGATACTGGCCGCACTTTAGCGACTGCAGCTATCGAGCTCGGTGTATATTTTAGTGCAAAGTATGTCAATTCTTCTTTTTGACAGTGTGTGCATGAGTATTAAAGTATCTTAATTTAATAGGGCCAATATTGACGAAAATATGGGTCATTCTTTCTTGCAGTGGTTGAGCGCGATGATAATGGAGACCGCTGTCATTTCAGCCAGCCCTCTCTCACAGGAATTACAAAGAAACTGGAGAATTTGACCCTCAATGAGTTGATATACACAGTACGTCTGTTACTTTCAAGGACTCCCTTCATTCCCATTTCTCATCATTGTCAAGCCACGGGGGTCGTGCGGGCAGGTGGGGAGCAGGTACCTTCCCCTCTGCTTGTTTCTTTCATGCTGGATGCCCTATACTTCACTCTTACCACCTCCACTTCACTCCTCAGATGTGTGCATGTGCTACGTGTGTAATGGATGTGACCATTGAGAGAGAATGCGTAAGCAGGTACTGGGTGGTTGTGAGGGCTGTACTGATTTCTTGCCTGAAATGAATATTTCTGGCCACGAGACACTAAAGTTCTCGAGTGTACCGGTAATTAAGAAAGGTATTTTAACACTTTTCAAAGCATGATGGGCACTGAAGATGGATATTTTCTGTGCCGCAAAGAGTTAACCATGTGTTCAATATTTAGGTCATATTCTGCTCATACTTTAGCCTCAGAACAGTTTCGAATTTTTTATCGGGTTGACAGTTGTTTTCTTACCATACTCATGCACCTCTTTGTACGTTGACTATCATATCAGGCAAGTGTGCGATGTTAACTATGCGATCTCATGGGTTATCCTCTTGTAAACGTCAACTATTCTCGACCCATCCACAGCAACCCTGCAAATCACTGGATTAAAAATTAGCAAACCAAATCCCTGTCATTACTAGCGGACGGAAGGCATTTGAGCTAGGAACGGGGAAGGGTTAACGAGTGGAATAGCTCAATTCATCCTATAGTAAGAAGAACAAAAATTTTGTTGTTTGCTTCATACAAAATCAGATTTTCATCTCATTTTGAGGAAAGCACTTTCTCTATAACTATGGCTCACAATTCACACGGATATTATTCTCTGCAAGAAATCACCCGCTTTTACATTTTTTGCCAGTGGTTTAAGGTCCCACTAAGGTTATAGGCGACGCAATGATGGGAATGGACTAGCATTGGGAAGGTAGAGGCCGTAGTCTTAATTACAGTACAGCCCCAGCATTTGCCTTCTGTGAAAATAGGAAACCGCGAAAAACTATCTTCAGGGCTGCCGACAGTGGGATTCGAACCCAACATCTCCCGAATTCAAGCACCCAGCTATGCGACTCTGAACGACGGCTAAATCAAATGGCCCTTTTAATATTTTTGCAATGCATTGTAATACATGATAATGGCTGACATATAAGCAAACCAAATAATACAGAAATATTCTACGAAGTATAGGTTCACTATCTGATCAAAAGTATCAGAACACCTACCTCAAACCGAAGATAGTGTTTTCTGGTAATATACTCTGTAATAGTCGAAATTAATGTGATGTTGGTCCGCCTTTTTCCTTTATCAGAGCCCTGACTTTGCAGGTGAGATTTTTCACCAGGTGTCGGAACGTTTCCAAGGGAATGGCATCCCATTTTGTCCGAAGAGCCGTAGTCATAGAACTTGGTCTTGTTGGACGTTTTGATCTAGAACGAGGTCGTCCTTGTAACTCATCCAACATATGTTCTATTGGGTTTAGGTCTGGAATCTGGGCAGGTCTCTTTAGCTGTAGAAAATTATTACTAGCCCACTTTATGTCTCGGAGCGTTAGTTTGTTGGGATAAACAATAGTTATCACTGAATTGATTTTCGACCTATACAGTTCTAAGACATTCAGAATGTTCTGATATCTTTCTATGTTTACAGTGCCACGTAGTCCTACAAGAGGGCCGAGTGAAACATCCCCACACCATAATGCAACCTCCTCCAATCTTCACGGCTGGTACTAAACATACTAAGCATATCTACCCCATCAGTTTGCCACACTAATAACGTGATTCGTCACTACAAATTACCCCTTCCTACCGCAACAGGATCCAGTGGCGCTTCTTTTATTAAGAGGAGAAACGTTTGATTTATGGGCACTTGCTCGACCATGAAACTTCATTTAATTATTTCCAACGCGCAGCCAAAGGACTGGCTGTAATTTCCTTAACACCTGGAAATTCGCTGGTGAATCTTTTTACGGAACATCGAAGATTTTCTCGTGCCACTCTCTTTAATATTGCTTGGATGGTGACCAATTATTACCCCATGTTGACAGACACGAAGCTCACCTGACCTGCCCATGCATTCGCATTCAACAACACAAAACACCCAGCTTCCTATTATACGCCAAAATGCTCCATTTGTTAAAGTTTACAAGTGTGCATGTGTGTCCTGATACTTTTGACCAGATAGTGTAGTTTAAATGCAAACGTAGAATATCCATAATAAATGACAAATCCCTTAGCGCTACTGTAAGTCGTAAATTATTGTTATCACTAGGGAAGAGAGAAAGAACATTATTCAGAATTAACGTAAGGCTGTTCCATTCAGGAGACGCAATGGAACACAGCTTACTGATCAGTTAAAATCTAACAATGAAGGAAAAACAAAAATTAAATTTTCATTTGCTACAGTTTGAACTACACATAGGTTTATAATTGGTCTCAAGTCCCGCAAATATGGTCTATTTTTTATTTTTATTTATTTATTTATTTATTTATTTATTTATTTATTTATTTATTTATTTATTTATTTATTTATTCACGAATCACAAGATACCGCTACACTGTGCAAATTTCACTTACACTGTCAAGAGACTATTCAACAAACGTAAACTTTCATAATAAAATAAAAACCGGGCGAGTTGGCCGTGCGCGTAGAGGCGCGCGGCTGTGAGCTTGCATCCGGGAGATAGTAGGTTCGAATCCCACTATCGGCAGCCCTGAAGATGGTTTTCCGTGGTTTCCCATTTTCATACCAGGCAAATGCTGGGGCTGTACCTTAATTAAGGCCACGGCCGCTTCCTTCCAACTCCTAGGCCTTTGCTATCCCATCGTTGCCATAAGACCTATCTGTGTCAGTGCGACGTAAAGCCCCTAGCAAAAAAAAAAATAACAAACTTAACAAAATATAACAAGATCAGGTACACAGCCTACTAATAACAACTGTCCAAATCGAAAACCATGAGAATGTCCATGTTCATAGCCAAGTCGTCGTGGGTCAAG
Source organism: Anabrus simplex (assembly GCF_040414725.1). NCBI lineage: Eukaryota > Metazoa > Arthropoda > Insecta > Orthoptera > Tettigoniidae > Anabrus > Anabrus simplex. The sequence continues at coordinate 793,808,254 of NC_090266.1, forward strand.
ATGACGGTATAATCGCTTCACATCAACTTATCTTTAAGAGACTATTTACACCCCTCTCGAATATGCTTTTATTTGATGCCATATCAAGCTCTTGTCTCCTATCAATATTGTTAAAGAGTGTTTGGAGGCGGATTAGGAAAGATCGTTGAAGTATTGAGTGCTGAGTGTGGAGAATGTGGAGAAGGTCTTTGGTTCTGGTGGAGCGGGAAGGAACACGGAGAGAGAAGAGTGAGACAAGATCTTCCGAGCGGTAATGCCCATTTATGATCCCGTGGAGGAAACTCAGGTCAGCTACCTGTCGCCTGATGTGCAGCGGTGACATATTAATTGCCATTAATACCTGCTGCGTAGACATATTTCTGAGCTTGGGTTTTCTGTCCCTTACAATTGCAGCAAGGTAGTACACTGCTCTGTCTAACTGCATAGTATTGGAGGGGACGGCTGTTGTCGAAATCGGAGAGCAGTAGTTTAAGAGAGGTTGAATGATCGTGAGGAAGAAGTGACGAAGAGCAATGGGGTCATACATTTCTGTGAAGCGATAGAGAATGCCTTGTAATTTCATAGCCTTGGTTGTATATGTGTCTATGTGGGTTTTAAATTGTAATTTTGTATCGAATATTACACCTAGGTCACGCCGTTGCGTGCCAAGGTGATGGGTTTATCGAGTAGGTAATATGATGTCGGTAGAGGAGATTTACGTAGTGTTATTGTCATGTGGCTGCATTTTTGTGTTTTGGGGATAAGTTTCCAAGTACGGCACCCGTTCGAGAGGGCATTAAGTGAGGACTGTAGCATGGCTGCATCTGCTGGATTCCTGATCTCCCTAATTATCTTGCAGTCGTCAGCAAAGAGTAGGGCATTCGCTGTTTCTTTGAGTTCGGACGGCAGATCGTCCATAAACATAGAAAACAGAAAGGGGCCAAGAGTACTGCCTTGTGGGACACCGGAGGTGACTGGTAACCATGAGAATGAAGTGCCTGATATTACCACTCTCTCCCAACGGTTATGTAGGAAGCCAGCAAGAAGGGTCAGGAGACTGCCATGTATATTAAATCGTTCGGAGAGTTTATGGAGCAAAAGATTATGGTCTACAGAATCGAAAGCTTTTGAAATGTCTACGTAGCAGATATCCAGCTGTGATTTCGCTGCAATGACATGTGATGCAAAGCTATGCAGAGTGGCCAGGTTTGTTAGACAAGAGCCACCTGGTAGAAAACCATGCTGCTTGGTTGAGTTATACGGCAAAGTGAATGCGAGGAGACGCCGGTGTACAATTTTTCAAAGATAAAGGATAGTGTGGGGAGAATAGAAATTGGTCGGTAAGATGAAACATTAAATTTGTTGCCTGATTTGAGAAGTGGAATAATATTTGCCTGTTTCCAGGTAATAGGAAAATAGCCCGCGGCAAAACATCTGTTAAATAATTTAGCGAGAGGGATGCAAAGAGTGCTGGCAGTACATTTTAGAAAAAGAGGACCTATAGTGTCGGCACCGGTAGCTTTGTTCGTACGAAGAGTTTGAAGAAGGTTATAAACTTCACTTGGTGTGGTAATTATGCTTGATAGGGTTCTGTTTGAAGCTGTACCAACGGGAGGGAGCGGTTGGTTTTGTAAGGGAGGGGAGAACTTGGAGAAGAAATACCTGTTGAACAGTTCATTGCGATCGGCGCCATCTGCTGTTGCATCGTTGTGGTTCACGCTGACAGGAATCCGCTCCGTCCTTCTCCGTGTGTTGATGAGACTCCAGTAGCGCTTGGGATTGCTGCGGACGTTTTCAGTGACAGTGTCTACGTGGGTTTTGTAGTCTCTTCTGACCATAAACCACGCGTGGCGGCGGATTTCAACGAAGGAATTGTGAGTGTGTGGGTTAGGGAAGTCTTTCCACAGGTGCCAAGCTCTCTTCTTATTATATAGTATCAGTCTGGTCTCTTATGATATCCAGTATTGATATTTGCTGGTAGTAGCCCGTTGTGCAGGTACGAAGTCTTTAATTGCAGCTTGCGGCCAGTCGTACAGCAGGTCAAGAGCCGATTCGATATCAGCTATTTCGAGCAGACTCCAGGGAAGGCAGTCCAGGGCACGACACATCGCAGGCCAGTCGGCACGGCGCCAGATGTAGGTAGGGCGGTAGGATGTCCTGCTGTGAGGCTCTGAGGAGGGGTGGGGAAGGAGGAATGTAGCATCGAGAGACTGGTGGTCGCACACGAAACGGTTTCTGCTTGGGGTTATTGTTTTAAGGTCTAATGAGGAGAGTATGAGGTCCAGGGTGTTGGGTCTACGGGTTGGGTACATATTAAACTGTTTCAGTCCGAGGCCATTAATAAAACTGTCTATAAAGTATGTGTCACAGTTGTTAGCTGACAGTCCGGAAGTTGGAGAAGACCACTTTATAGACAGGTTAAAGTCGCCCATTAAAATTACTTCACCATGAGGGAGAGCTGCACTGTTCAAGGTCACAGAATGGGCTGTTTGGTGGTCTGTAGTAACATCCCACAAGTACAGGGCGTCGAGGAAAGAGTAGTTCCACCCACACTAAGTCACAATTCCGTTCGAGATCTGTCCTTCGTTTACACGGTAACGCACGTTCACTACTAGCATCACTCCACCACCTAGAATAGCGCGATCACGACGAAATATGCTGTAATTAGAGCTGAGTGGTAGTTCACTGTCACTAGCCCACGAGAGCCTTGTTTCTGTTAGTCCGATCACGTTAACTTCTCTTAAGTCTGGCAGGGATAGTTCACAATCAGACAGCTTATTGTTTAGGCTTTGCACATTCTGACAATAGATGTTTATGTCTGTTTTCATTTCACAAGTGGTGGGACCGGGGTTTAAGTGGACATCTCCAGCCAGTAGTAGGAGGCAAAGCAAGCCCCTAATCGCTGAGCGACCAGGCCTAGGCTTGTTCGGCTTAGAGCGAGTAGGGAGGTGCCTATAAGTCTGGAAAATGGCGCATCCAGTCAGAGAGAACGCCGGAATGTTGTAGTTTCTCCCTGCTAGTAGCCATGCAAAAGGAGAACTCACTTTTTCACTTGCACACACTGATTCCTTAACTCGAATAGACCCATGCAGAGAACTGTAATGCGCAACAACTTTGATTATTACCACACAAACAACACAAACTGCAGCAGCACTAAGCTTGCGCGTGTCTACTCTAGCCGCCATTATTTCACAGATGCCTATCAATTCCATTTCATTTTTAAAGAAATTGGGAACAAGATCTGAGGCTGTTCCATTTGCTCCACAAGGAAGGATATAACGTTCAAAATTTCAATTTATACAAGTGAGAGACATTTTTGTTTTAATAGTCTCCGTATTTACGCCAGGCTGAGTGGCTCAGACAGATGAGGCGCTGGCATTCTGACCCGAACTCGGTAGGTTAGACCCTGGCTCAGTCCGGTGGTATTTGAAGATGCTCAAATACGTTAGCCTCGTGTCGGTAGATTTACTGGCACGTTAAGGAACTCCTGGGGGAATAAATTCCGTTATTCGGCATCTCCGAAAACCGAAAGTATATAGTGGAACGTTAAGCCAATATTACCGTATTATTATTATTATTATTATTATTATTATTATTATTATTATTATTATTATTATTATTATTATTATTATTATTATTATTATCTTCATTATTATTATTATTCACATTTCCCTATGTTGCTCGTTTCTCTCTTTCAACTGAAATAGACAGTTCAGGATCACTATTTTCGAAATGGATAGTCGGGTCCAGAAAGGTGGCTTCGGAACCATTTTTGTGAAAAGCTATGGTATCACCTAACGGACGGTATCCCACACAATCCCCTGCGAAGACTAATTCATATGAGTCAAATCGTCTATTAGCCAGTATTTCATTAAGTTTATGGTTGACCCTATGGGGCGGGAGTTAGTAAGTATCCCATTAGGAGACCAGCTGCCGATTACGTGGGAATAGGTTTCTGTCTCTCTGCTGCCTCTGAGGAAGAAGGTCGACTCACTGCTTACACCACGTATTCCAAGAAGGGTGGCACAGCTGGTATTGAGTTTTATTGCTGCAGTCCATTCTGAGATTGAAGGTCCGCCTTTAAGTAAAACAATTCTGTTGTTCTTTGGGAACGCTTGAAACTTTGGAACACCTATTCCCCGCCATACCTAATTACTCCATCCTTAGAATGATTTCGTTCTAAGATCCTGATGCACCTTCTTTAGACGTGTTGAAATTGTTACCACGTGTTTATTAAGAAATCTGCATTTTATCATCGAAGTCTACAATTTTGTCACCTAAAGGTTCAGCTAAAACATTTAACCTCTGCTTGATAGTGAAATGTTGAATAATTTTCCCCACGTACAATTTTAATTTGCTACACGTCTTGTCCGTCTAGGTGAATAGAACGTTTGAGTATATGTATTCGCTAGAAGCCCAGTTATGTTTTGACATTGCTTCTAATCTTGAGATCTGTACCATTATACATCACAAATTGAATTTTAGAAAGAGAAATTTAGAAAGAGAAAGGATAGGTGAGCATCGGAAAGAGGTACCGGTAAGTAATGGATGGTTTCTGGTTAGGCTTCAATAAAGGGGATATTATTGGTTTTTTCAAGATTGCCATTAAAATGAGTTACTACATCTCTTTCAAATATTATTCTATCAGATATACTGCAGTCCAGATATTTAACTCTCCCTTCAGTTCCTGCAGCCTTACTTTTTCTTTCATTGTTGACAATGTCTTCTTGATGTAGTGTCCCTTTAGAAATTCTTATTGCATCTCATTTGCTCGCGTTAATAGTAAGTCCGAATTCTTCGAATCATTCCTTGCAAAATTCTATGGCTCTCAGAGCAGAAGGTAAATCTGGGCTTACAATCACTCGGGCATCTAAGTAGCCAGTTATACACACGTCACCAAGGTTATGTGCTAATCTATAGCCAAACTCATTGCTGAAATTGGGGTCATACATTTTCTCATAAATACAATTTATGGTGACATTAAATATCCAAGACTACAATCGATCACCTTATGGTACACCTCCTTTAACTTCAATGGGTTCCAACAGTAAGGAAAATTGTATTGTTCTATAGTAAATTAATTACAAAGCGCTGAATTTCCTGGTATGACAGTAGTCGTTAAATTTCTTTCAATCTGGTCATTGTCAGTGGTGTCATACATCTTAGGAATGTCAAGGAACATGGCCATACAATCTCTCTTACTTGTTTTGCAATCTGGAGTACAGCATTGACAATTCCACAATGTGTCATACACCCTGGTATAACTGGAGGTAAACCTTATTGATGTGAATTTAAATCAACCTGCTTTCTGAGTTGTGATTCAAGAACCTTTAAAGTTATTTGCTTCACGATTGAATAAAATATTATTGGTGCCCATTTAGTTACATCTTCTTCATTACCGCCTATATTCACAAACATTGCTTTACCTTACCTGAGTTATCACTTCCATCGTAATCTTCTTTTTATTCTCTTCTAACGCTTTTCTTACAACTGTGAGGTCCTGGGTGCGACTGAGTCGCACATGGAGATTTGGCCCTGATTTACGGCAGGATGCCCTTCCTCACGCCAACACTATGTGGAGGAATGCGTGTTTCTATGGTGGTTGGTAGTGTGGTGTGTTGTGTGAAAACGAGGAGAAGGGCGTTGTGACAAACACAAACACCCAGTTCCCCGAAACAGATGAATTAGTCAGATGCTATTAAAATCTCCGTCTTGGCCGGGAATCTAATCCGGGATCCTCTGAACCGAAAGCCTTAACAATGTCGAAGAATTATGATCATCATTCCAATAACAAGTTTTAAAATGTGTGCAATGTGTAGATATTTGATGTTCCTAATTTGGATGCGATCATATGAAGGAGCTTTATCACGAGAAACATTATAATTGTCCTAGAGACATCCTCAGTTTCAATAGATATGTCTAGCCGGCAAATTTCTTTCAAATTATCATCCAGAAGACATATGTTGGTCACTTCAAATTTACTACGAAATTAAGTTGTAAAAGTGATCATTGGAATTTCAAAATGTTTATTCCTTTCGGAAGCATATATATCATTAACAACCTTCTTCCTCCTTATGTGATAATTATATTCAGCCAGTTCATAATTATATTGTTCACTACTTCTCAGTTGAGCCTGCTTGTCGCTTCGGTGAGGTTTTAAGCTTTTAGATTTCTTTGCCCAAATGTAGCAGTTGAGGCTTTCACGGCCGGCATTACACATCACGTCAGCGATTTCCGGGCTTGTAGGCCGTGGTCCAGGAGTGACTGAATGTCCCGACGTTTCACCGAACACTGCGTTCGGCATTGTCAAGTGTTACGACTGACTTCGATAGTAGCTGTCAGTCAGAACACTTGACAATGCCGAACGCAGTCTTCTGTGAAACGTCGGGACATTCAGTCACTCCTGGACCACGGCCTACAAGCCCGGAAAACGCTGACTTAGCCCCAATATTTCCTAAATCTGGCCTTCGGTTTCTCAATCAGTAGTATCTGATTTTAGAATTCTTTTGGTCTTGGAAGTTTATGGTTAGGTTTCCTTATGCAAGGTAAGAAATCATTAATTACCTTTTCAAACAGGTCCTGATTCCTTGACAAGCGTTTCAGAAAAGACCTAAAAACTCTGATACCAGGACTGAACCTCAGCTTGCAGTCCAGAATTGTGTACTTTAGAGGTGCTAGCGTTTTAAAAATATGAATGTAGTATATTATCCCCTGTAGTCTTATTGATACCTTTACGATTTTCATCTCTACAGGGAGTTATTGTTCGCAAAGTTTACTGAGAGACCTTTCAAAGTTGTAAATTTATTGTTACATACAGAGCAGAAAAACGCAAGCGCATTAAAGTTGCCTGTCTGTGAAGTTTAATCAGACAGTCATCCCATTCTTGTCGCAAGGAAGTATCATCAGAATCTGTAGAGCCCTCAAAGTACTACTTCCTGACTGGAATTACCTAAAATAGCGCTGGCCACGGTTAATACGTATTGTTGTAGGTAATGTGTTGGGTTTGACCGGCCTGAAATGGAAGCTCCTGTCGTTCACTCAGTATGAATGTCAAATGTAGTACCATCTGCCGCTCTCTTTTTATGACAATGGGTGATATGAGCTGTTACACACTTGATAAGAAACCAGGAGCTGTTTTTAAGTACACAAAAGGGGGAAACCGTTTTAGGATTGTTCTTATCTAAAGTAGTATTTGAATTCATTTTCTCACTAATAGGAAGACAATCTTATTAGAATCTCAATAGTCCTATATCTGTAGGCCTGTGTTTTCAATATTGTTAGTGTCCTCAAATTGAACTGGAATTAATTCGCCCTTCACTACATTAATTACAATGATGTAGTTGTTTCTCGGAGTTAGACAACAAGTGCCTCTTAAGATCAGACGTCCCAGTAAACGTTTTAGAGAATTCATTGCAAAAATAAGGCATTTATTCAGAGTGAATTACCGAATGTGTTGTGTAGTTCTATTTCTGAGAACAAAAAGTGCCCATACTACAGTACAATAGCCTTTCTGCAGAGTGATTGAAGATGTGATTCCTAAGAAGAGACTTTACAGAACATGATTTATTCCATAAATTACAGAAGTACGGCTTTCCGTAAGGGTGAGTAAAATGGTGTACATTAGGACGAAAGTTCGGAGAAGGCTTACTTAGGTAATAGAATGGGTTAGAATGGAATAGAATGGCTTTTCTTAGAAGTGTGACATAAAATGATTTTTTAAGTGTCGATATGTGAGAAAATTTACTACTGCATATGGAGCGAGGTTTTTTTTTTCAGAGTGAGTTAACAACCGGATTAAATATAGGCAACGGGCCGGGAGTCTGAGCCAGAAGCACGAGATCACCGAACATGTGCGAGAGCTTCAACGCTTCAGTGCGGAAACGCCAGAGTGGTTATGCAACACTCCTATGCCTTTATTTTCGAGCTTGAATAGCGAGAATTCAAGAGTGGCCCTCCCGACAGGCCAGTGTTTGTTTTCTTATCAGTGGATAAGGAACATTAGTATCCAGTTCCAAAATTGATATGTGCGAAGATAATTCTACAAAGTCAGCAAATGACAGTGGGAAACAAGGATCATTTGGAACCAAAACTGAATTAAGGACAACACAGTACACTACCAACCACCACAGACGCACGCAATAGTGATTACATCCCTCCAAATAGGGTTGGCGTCAGGAAGGGCATCCGACCGTAAAACAGTGCCAGCTCCACATGTGTGACATAGTACACACCCGCGACCGCACAAGTGTGGGAAAAGCGGTATAAGTAGAAGAAGAAGATATGTTACAAAATGTTTCAAATTGCTGAAGTTCGTTTTGAGCTGAATTTTCCCACCTTGTAGATCCTCTGAAAAATAAGTAAATTACTCATGTCCAATGTCTACAATGTTTTTCCGTATTAACGTACAAAAATAGTTCTATTTGGCCTCTCGGGCTACACATTTGTGCCAAATTCCGATACAAAACCGTTCCCAGAGAAGCAAGGACAACACCTTTGAGGGATCTTTACTTTCCTGTGCCTTCGATTTAAGACCCTTTAAAGTTGTGGAGGGGAAAGGCTTCATTAATCTGGCCAATGAGAGGCTCATACTGTGAGCCATGTACGGGGTTGTAGCTGCTGGGGACATTCTGCCATCAAAAACGGCAGTTTTGCGTAAAGTGCAACCTAACTGACCAAATCAAGAGTGAGTTTTCACTTCTAGCAAGGGATGTTGTTTTTAAGACACAGTGCTCCCTTACAACAGACATGTGGATTGACAAATACAGACAGTATGATGATCTGACAGTTACATCCCAACACGTAGAGTTAATTCGGCCTTGAATAATAATGTGCCCCTATCGATTAAATTTCTGGAATACAGAGCTAGAACTTAGTTAAATATTAGAAAAGAATTAAAAACCAACATATCAGAGCTCAATATTGATAAGGATGACCTGGATAATGTAAACGTTATCTCAAGCCAAGGGGCAAATATTAAATCAGCACTCTGCAATTACATAGTGTAAGACTAGCCTGGCTGACAATTGCATCAATCCATTCTACAGGACGTATTTGATCCGAATAAGGACAGAGGAATACTAGATTTTGAGAGCGTTATTTGACTGTAGAACCATCAAACGCACTGTGACTCATTTGTAAAGGAGTGGCTTGGTAACAAAAATAAAATCGATTGTTCATCAACATACATAGACCAGGAACAATGGCAGTGTTAAAACTCTGAAGTCCTTTAAGGATCAATACGACGATATACAAATATTACTAACTAGGTAATATAAAGGATACATAATGAAAGTCTTTAACCATGGCCTTGCCTAACGGGAGATTTGGTTTCTGAGACCTCCTAAGAAATGAGAGAGAGACTGGAATGGGAACATGTTCCTACGCTTCATTTACATCCCTCTTTCCAACAGGAGCAATTGAAATATTCCTAGGAAACAGAAGACCATTTTCAGGTAAGTATCTGCTCAAACAGTAAGATTCGGATATAGGCTATCAATGAACATTTGTCAAGATATACAGCTATTAACTCCACTATGGGATGTTTCAGACTGTGAGGATACTGAACAGATGAACACGTTATTCCATACCACTTAAATTGGAGCTTACAGTGACCAGCAGAAAACAACATTTGTGTGGCCAAATTTCCGTCAATGTCATCCGAGGAAAAATATGTCTATTTTAATGTCATAAGATACACTCCTGCTCATGAAAACCGAAACACCATAAAGACTAGAAAAAGGAAGTTCAAACTCACAGGATATACAGCATTAGTATGTTCTGATGAAATGGTTAGCGTTTAAACCAGGCCGGCCCTCAGTTTCAAGGTCCACATCGATATATCGGCCCACCACCACAGACTGGTAAAACGTGCCTGCAGCTCTCGTTGTCGCTATAAACCGAACGGAATGGATCAGCAGAGCAGACGTTCAGGATGCCTCGTAGACGTATGCAAGAACTGTACCGTCAAATAAGCGAGTTTGAAAGAGGGCATATTTTTGGCATGAGAGGACGTGATGCATCGATCCGGGAAATTGCTGCTCATGTGGGACGGAGTGTGTCGGCAGTGAAACGGGCGTATACAGAATGGTTCCCAGAAGGCTGTACAACATGACGAGATGGATTTGGTTGCACCACCCAGACCACACGCCGAAAAGATCGACACCTCATGCGAATGGTACTGCAGGACAGATCTGTGCCCTCCTTGGCTCTGGCGCAACATTGGAACAGTGTAAGACATCATACACAATCAGGAGTGACAATCCGTTGCCATTTATTACGGTCTCGGTTACCAGCGCGTCATCCAATTCTCTACCTACCTTTGACTAAAGTGCATAAACATGCTAGACTCTAATGCTGTATGGAACGACGTCACTGGGGACAGGAGTAGCAGCAGATAGTGTTTTGGGGAGAATCCAGGTTATGTTTGTTTGACTGCATTCGCAGAAGACATACAGCGCCAACTCAAGTTCTTATGGTGTAGGGTGCTTTTGGGTACAACCATAAATTCCAGTTGGTCCGTGTCCTAGCACTGTGACTAGTTTGTCCTAAGTGAATGACACCCTGCGACCTGTAGCCATACCCTTTCTGCGTGACACCCCGGACACCATAATATTCCTGCACGGCATTGCGCGACCACATGTTGCTGCACGAACACGTGCCTTCTTGTTGTCACTGGACGTCAGACTTTCTTCCCGGCCTACCCGATCACCCGACTTCTCGCCAATCGAAAATGTGTGGGATATTGTGAAGCGACGGGTGCACAGCTGTGACCCAGTGCCAACCACCAAAGACGAACTACGGAACCAGGTGAATGCAGCCTGGATGGCTATACCCCAGGACGTCATTCGCGCCTTATACGCGTCAATGCCATCACACATGGAGCAAGTTATCAGTACCCATGGAGGACCCAGTTCCTACTAGGCAATATGATACATGCTGAAACTAGGTAACTGAAATGCTAATCGTTTCCACAGAACATACTAATCAATATGTTGTGTGAATATGAACTTCCTATCACTAGTCTTTCAAGCTGTTCTGTTTTAGTTTAAATAAACATGAGTGTATATATCATTAGGTAACTGTAAGATCAATTATCCTATATAAGGCATAAATAATATATCTGGAACCATATTAGTAAAAATGTACGTTAATGGTAATTTTCAGGAAATGAGATCAGAATAATCGTTACAGAAAAAAATGTCTAATTGATCCCGACTTTGACTAGTGGCTTCCGGCTGCTGTGGGAAACGATGAAGTTAGCAGCTATAATCCTGCAACCATTGACGTTAATATTGCAATAGAAAAAAAAGTTAATTCCTAGTGGGTGAAATATGAACATGAGTACCAAAACTTAGCGATTCTGGCCAAAGTATTTCTTCGTATTCCAGCCACTACTACTTCAGAGAAAGGAATTTTAGTAAGGCAGGTATTGTTGTACAAGGGAGAAGAACACGATTTTCTCCGGAAAACGTAGATGCCATTCTCATTGTGCAGAAGGCTGTGTCTAGAATCAATAGATTACAGTACCATTTTCTTTTGTGTTTGGTGGCTATAGGTGTCGTATTATTGCTTACAGTAATTGCAACATGCTGATATAGAAGCAAATTTTATGTTTCTTAGGAGATATAACTATTTCCGACATCCTCGTTGTGCCCATATATACCACTATGTGATAATATTTCAACTTAGAACTCTGACCAGAAATGTTCTGTTAACTAAGGTTCAGTACTGCATGAACTTTCTCAACGAATTTTCGTTCTACTATTGTAAGAGGTATATGTGCTGCGGGTCAGTATTTCTCCCCTTCTACACAGCCACATTACGGAATTTCGAGGAGCAACGACGGTATGTCAATAAATTACTGTACTAATCTCCATAGCTAAATGGTTAGCGTGCTGGCCTTTGGTCACAGGGGTCCCGGGTTCGAGTCCCGGCAAGGTCGGGAATTTTAACCATAATTGGTTAATTTCGCTGGCACGAGGACTGGGTGTAAGTGTCGTCTTTATCATAATTTCATCCTCATCACGACGCGCGGGTCGCCTACGGACGTCAAATCAAAAGACCCGCACCTGGCGAGCCGAACATGTCCTCGGACACTCCCGGCACTAAAAGCCATACGCCATTATTATTATTATTTACTGTACTAATGTTATTTTATGATTCTATTCTCAGGTTATTGTATAAAGGTATAATTGTGCTTTTGAAGCTTTCGAGAATACCATCCATTAAACAAAATTGCCTACATTATTTGAGTTCCAGTTCTTGCTGCCTGGAACGAGCTCCTCTCCATCACGCACCCGCCTTTACGTTGAACTTCGGGCGGGTAGCTCACTCAGGACCAGCATTCGGGAATGCGACTCCCGCCCATTGCTAACGTTTTCCGGATACAGGCGAATGTGAGTATCAGCTGCTTTTGACATCCTCTGATGTGGATCTTCACAAGGATTGGTGATTTGAACGATAGATTTGTCGTTCAAAAACCCGTGGTTGTCGTACACTATATATTGTAAGAGTTGTAGAGTCACTTGGAGCACTTTTATATTTATAGTCTGAATTTCCCTTTCATGCATGAGAATGTTCACAATTTCCTGGGCATGTTCCGGAACTTTCCTTGATTGTCGTATATTCGTGAAGGATTCTAATTTGATTAAGTATTTAGCTATGATTTTTAATGTAACAGTGAATTATGACGTTAGCATGCAGTAAAGTTGCCGGGCTTTCTGTTTAGTTTCGGACTTCCCTCATGATGTAAAATTGAGCGTGCTTCCGAAATTTCCAAAAAAAAAAAGTGCTCGTTAAATTTCCTAACCTAATTTTTTTCCAGACCAGCGTATCTCACTTAGTTTCTGAAGATTTCAAACATGACTTACTTTTATTACAGTCCCTTAAGATATATACCGTTTGCTTGATAGTTCGAATGTCATTTATAACGTCCAGTAATGTTTTTAAATCATTCAAAACTAAATTAAGGATATGGCTTGCACAGTTAACGTTGGGATATCTCTCTGGTATTATTTTTTTGAACTATGCCAATCTTCCCGGATATTTTACTACGTCCATTATAGCCTTGCGATACTATTATTTCCAGATTATTACTCACCAAGTGGAGAGAGTAGCTATTATGATAATTTTGAAATGTTAAACGTAATTCTTAATTTTTCAAAATTATTGAAATCCTCGTTTGCGTCGGTCATACAGGACGAAATTTTAAAATCAGGACGAAAGAATATATTACATCATGGAAATTAGATAAGCCCACAGAGTCACACTTCACCAAACACCTTGTAAAAAACAACCACTTCTTCAATCCGGTTCCTTATCCCAAAACTCTTCATGTTGAAAGAAAGAGCTTCATGTTAAATTCTTCAGAAATAAGAAAAATGGTAATGTGTGTTAAAAATAAGCACGAAACGTGCATAAAGTAACGAACCTCCTTTCACGACCACTCAGTATTCAATAACCTGCACATTTCCATCCCTAAGCTTATTCCTGCTGACCAATTTTCTTTTGTCAGTACCTTGTTTTGAAGCCAAGTGTGCACACTGACGAAGGTATATCATGCTGTGCCTTTAATTTAATGTTTTTGACATCTTAACGTACCATAGTTTGTGATACCAGACATACGGAGTCTGTACTTATGGTAGGTAACAAAATCTTAGCAGGTTTTCCGGTTTTAATTATACTGTAGGCCAAGGATGACTTTGAATAATGAAGAAACGTAAGTCACTAAATTGGAGTCATATGTGGTATAAACTACATCACAAACTTGCCATAGCCTAGTCATAAGTTCTCCAACATCTCGCCACAACCATTAAATATTTAGAGTCGACATTATTGTGTTGGATATATATTTCACATCCCGTCTAGTTAATAGTGTAAATCCGAGAAAATCACCTTTTGACGTTCTACTTACACCATTAAAGTAACTTACAGCAAAGGAAAGATATTCTGTGCCTTAAACTTACATTCATTCATGAATATATTGTATTCATATATATATATTGCTAGTAGCCTTACGTCACACCGACACAGATAGGTTTTACGACGACGGGGGAATAGGAAAGGCCTAAGAGTTGGAAGGAAGTGGCCGATGCCTTAATTAAGGTACAGCCCCGGCATTTACCTGGTGTGAAAATGGGAAACCACTGAAACCATCTTCAGGGCTGCCGACAGTGGGATTCGAACCCACTATCATCCGGATGCAAGCTCACAGCCTTGCACCCCTAACCGCACGACCAACTCGCCCAGTCAGATATATATTTCGCGTCCAGTCTAGTTAGTGGTGTAAATCGGAGAAAATCACCCTTAAAACTTTTTACTTACACTATTAAAATAACTTACATAAAAGGAAAGATATTGTGTGCCTGAAACCTACATTCATTAATTTGCCAAACTAGAAAATGTTCACTGTTATTGTAGATGTTAATTAACCTGTTCTTAGTACTTCCAAGCCTGCGTCAACTTAGTCGATTTCGGTCTTTTGAGAATTGAAGGTAGCATTTGTTGGGCACTTTCAAAATATTACCACAGTGCTTCCCCACCTGAATTTACCCTAAATGGCGAAAAAATGTTTAAAATAGCATATGAATTTGTTTTTCTCTCAGAGCCAAATCATGTAATTCACAAAATACCAGGCATGAAATTAAAGACTTCATTTTAGCGCGAATGGTCTATACTAATTTTGAAATATTCTCATTGGTGAGTTCTACTAAACCTGTTGCTTTATTTAATGTGAAATTCAAAACGTTGCTTAACCTTCCAACCGCAACTTTATGTTAATCGGATTTATAAGCATTTTTGCAAGCTTGGGGAATTTTTTGAACTGAATGGCATACGAACACGTCATGGTGACAGCCATGAGTTAAACGAGGTCGAAAAAGCACACACAGATTACAAATTGCACCACTGACTACAAATGAATAAACCAATGGTGGACATAATGATAACCAATCCCATCAAAAGGCTTTATTTATGTCTTCCTTAAAGTTAAACTTTTTATCAGGTTGCCATGGATTTAATAAAATATTTTATATCAATGAACCTATTTTCAATATAATTTTCAACGTCGGAGGCACTAACTAGGATACTCACATCCCGGGATCCATTTGAGCTGCAAGAGATGCTGGATAAATTATCAAAGTTATGCGTATAAGCACACCCATTTCTTGCATTCTTTCATCACTGCCGATCGATGTTTTGCTTCTCTAACTTTCATGTTTAGTTTTCATTCGTTTATTGGATTTAAAATACGCTGTGGTGCTGGAATTTAGTCATACAGGAATTATTTTAGGTCCCGGAAAATCTGCTGACACGAGGCTGACGTATCTGAGCACATTCAAATACCACCGGACTGAGCCAGGATCGAACCTTCCAAGTTGGTGTAAGAAGGCCAGTGCCTCAACAACCTGAGCCACTCAGCTCGGCAATTATGTTAGTTACAATGGCCAGCTAGTCCAGACAGGGGAGACCTACCACGAACCCAGATGACCTCCTTCAGCACGCCCCGGCACTTGATAACTGGACACAGAAGATACGCTTATTAGTGCAAGTACCATTACAGAATTCGCAAACCTAGAATGAAAAGAGCCTTGAATTGAATCAAGAGGTTTTTCGAAAGGAGTAGCCTATCTTAATGGAATTTGCATCTGGTGCTCACCTGGTCATTGTGAGATTATACCTTTCATGATGTACGGCGAGATTTCGGTCTTCGTAATGTGCTAGTAAGACAATACTGTACGCATGTACACAATCAGATACGGTGTTCAGAAAACAACCCCCTTAAATGTCTTACCACGTGTACTTAGAATTTTTTTGCCTTTTTTTTTCATGGCCACACTTTGAGGAGATATTTGACACCATTCTGCAATTTCCTTCTTTCAGTGAAGTGCACTTGAACATAATATGCACTTCGAGACGGACCTAAAGGAAGGTAATAATAATAATAATAATAATAATAATAATAATAATAATAATAATAATAATAATAATAATAATAATAATAATAATAATAATAATAATAATAATAATAATAATAATAATGTCTGAAATCTCTTCCGGATGATAACCTTAACAGATACACGTTTAGGGATTGAATACCACAAGAGTTCTTTGACATCTCAGAAGCCAACAACGCTGACCTGTCACATTTAAACACCCTCATTTCACGATTTGTTTTACGTCGCTCCGACAGATAGGTCTGATGGCATTGATGGGAGAGGAAAGGCGTAGGAGTGACAAGGAAGCGGCCGTGGACTTAATAAAGGCACGGCCTCAGCATTTACCTGGTGTGAAAATGGGAAACCACGGAAAACCATATTCAGTGCTGCCGACAGTCGGGTTCGAACCCAGTATCCCGGATGCAAGCTCACAGCTGCGCGCCCCTAATCGCACAGCCAACTCGCCCGGTTTAATCACCATTAAGTATCGCTGACCTCAGCCAAGATTGACTCCGCTATGTTTAATACCAGAAGACAAACGGCGCATCGACCGAAGTACGCTTCATTCCAGTTTGAAAACATTCAGTATTCCGTAAAAATCGATATTTTTCAGTTTATTTTCTTAATTAATGAAGCTCACAATGATAAACTTATAATTGATAAATCAACAATATAATTTTGAACAAAATACTAATTTAATGATTCCTACAACGTGTTGATAGACACGGCAATGTTTCACATCTGATTAATTGCTCTGAGAGCAACGAACATGTTTTTAACTTGGTACAATTTCTTGTCCCCAAAACCACTTTTCATTTCCTTCGGTTACCACAGGTCTTGTTTACCTTTTACCCTTTACGTTTTCAGAATTATTTTTCTTCTTCGTTGATGCTTCATTTACAGACCGCCTCTGTGGTGTAGTGGTTAGTGTGACTAGCGCCACCCCCCCCCCCCGGAGGCCAGAGTTCGATTCCTGGCTCTGCCACGAAATTTTAAAAGTTTTACGAGGGCTGGAAAGGGGTCCACTCAGCCTTGGGAGGTCAACTGAGTACAAGTGAGTTCGATTCCCACCTCAGCCACCCTGGAAGTCGTTTTCCGTGGTTTCCCACTTCTCATCCAGGCAAATGCCGGGATGGTACCTAACTTAAGGCCACGGCTGCTTCCTTCCCTCTTCCTCGTCTATCCCTTCCAATCTTCCCGTTCGCCCGCAAGGCCCCTGCTCAGCGTAGCAGGTGAGGCCGCCTGGGCGAGGTACTGGTCATCCTCTCCAGTTGTATCCCAGACCCAGAGTCTGATGCTCCAGGACACTGTCCTTGAGGCGGTAGAGGTGAGATCCCTCGCTGAGTCCGAGGGAAAAACCGACCCTGGAGGGTAATCAAATAAACAAGAAAAAGAAGCTGGTTCAGTTACAACTATGGAAACTCTGCATGTGCTATGGGATGGAAAATGGGGAAAAGCACATATTCCTCTTCGTCGTGGTGCACACTGTAAAATGGTATAACGGGTGCAAAGAGTTAACATAGAATGGTTACGGAGATAATAACCTGGTGGATTTACAGAAATGAGGCCGTTTTTACTTTCTCGGATAACTTTATAGGCTTTCTGTCCTGTTTTCTTTCTACGTACCTCACTTGACTCCGGTCTGTTTCTACGTCTCGTGATTCTATTCACCTGATGTTGGGAGAACTCATTTTCCTTTAATAAAAGTAATTTAAGACAGTATTATACACACCGTAACCGAGCACAGTGGCCACGCGTGTTAACGCAGTACGGCTGTGAATCCAAGCTCTGCATTCGGGAGACGCGTGGTTTCGAATCCTATCGTCGGTTGTCCTGAGTGTAGTTTACTGTAGCTCTCGATTTTCACTTCGAGGAAAATGCCATGGCAGTTTTAATTCACGGACAATAGTCCATTCTTTCCACACCCTTACCCAATTTCATTCACCAACATTCATTTCATCTTCATCAGCTTCTCATCTGAGGTTGGCACCTGCCGGGGTCCAGTTTCATGGCTAAATGGTGCTGGCCTTTTGTCCAGATGGTCCCTGGTTCAATTCCCGGCCGGGTCGGGGATTTTAACCTTCATTGGTTAATTCCATTGGCTTGGTGGCTGGTTATTTGTGCTGTCCTCAACATCCCTGCAACTCACACACCACACATAACACTATCCTCAACATCAATACCACGCAGTTACCTACACATGGCAGATGACGCCCACCCTCATCGGAGGATCTGCCTTACAAGGGCTGTACTGAGCTAGAAATTGCCACACAAAATTTAAAAAATAACCTGCAAGGGCAGCCGGCTGCATAAATACGCCATATAAATTCATCCCATCTCATTACCGAACCGGCATCAAAAAAAGAAACTAAGGGGTAAACAAACAATTGCGCAGACCATAAATGTCTTTAACATTAGCGTTCTTTGATATTCTATTCATAAAAGCTGAGGGAATTTCTTCCCTTGAATATATTCATTCACAAACGATAACCATCCTCAACAGCAGTAAAAATGACAAAAATCAGGAAATATTTCAACACTCGTTAGAACTGGGAATAGACAACTGCCGTACGATTTTAATTTTGTAAACAATATATTTTCGTATTTTACTTCTGCGGCTCCCATCGCATTTTGTACAGTCATAGAAGCCTCAAACTTCCTGTGGAGGTTTCGAGAAATTTTACGTGCACATGGTAGAAAATATATATATTTTTCTGTGTAATGAACGCTGGCGAATCGCACGGTCCATGTTTTAAATTAATCCTCTGAATTTTGTACTTCAAATTTGTTTAAATTTAATATACATCGCAGTTTTCATATCGCGGTTTATTCATAATATCGCACAGCACGGATAGTAAAAAATATCGTAACATACCTACTGTTAACGAATATTTTGACTTAGATGAGCAGGAATTGAGTCATTCTTCCAATACCATTTCCTCCAAACTAAGTTTCCTTTATCATAGAAAATATATGTTTACTACCTGGTTAAGAAAATATCGAATCATACCCAGCTGACTTCAAACACTAGCATGTCACCACATAGTAAATCCCATAGCTAGCCAGACGTAATACGAGGTTTGTCGGGAAAATACGTATAAATCCGTCGGGGTGACGTATCACGTATCGTGGAGGCGCCGCCAGGTGGCACTGCTGTTGTCGTCAATCTTCTCAACGCTCAGTTCGAGTCGGAGAACTCTGCGTGTCAGTAGCAGTGGGCGGCTGCTTGTTGAAAGTTACCCGTTTTCACCTGCCGTCGGTATGGAGCTCTCTCTGATTGAGGAACAGCGCATCAATATCAAGTCTCAGAGCTCGTGTGGCCCGAGTTCGAACGGATTTGGCACAAAGGGGCAGGTGGATCCTTCATCACGACAATGCGCCCGCTCACACGTCGCTCGTTGTGCGTGAGTTTTTGGCCCGAAGCTCAATCACCGTGACAGACCACCCGCCTTATTCACCCGATTTAGCCCCTTGTGACTTCTTCCTGTTCCCGAAATGCAAAATGGTGCTTCGGGGGCGGCACTTGGGTGATGTGGAAGCCATCAAGGGAGAAACGACACGGCAACTGAACAGCATCACAACTGAAGACTTTCAACAATGTTATCAACAGTGGAAACGGCGTTGGCAGAAGTGCATCTTGTCTCAGGGAGCGTACTTTGAAGGAGACCATATTGTAATACTTGAATAATTGTCAAATAAAGTTATTATTCAACTTTTATACGTATTTTCCGGACACACCTCGTTTTATAACGGACAAGACAATTGAAACTCAGATGTCAACATGAACCATATCAGGGGAAAGTATAGTTAAAATAAGAAATGAAAATCCACAGCCTGTTTCCAGTCATCCGACCGGGTCAGGAATGGAATGAATGAAGCCCCACCTTGCGGTGAGGATGGGAGTTGCGCCGGCTGCCGAAGCCTGTCACGCTCCTCTGAGGCAATGATTAACGAAATGATATTGGATAGTATTGCTGGAATGAAATATGACAGGGAAAACCGGAGTATCCGGAGAAAACCTGTCCTGACTCCGCTTTGTCCAGCACAAATCCCACACGGCTTGACCGGGATTTTAACCACGGAACCCAGCGGTGAGAGGTCGGCGCGCTGCCGCCTGAGCCACGGAGGCTCCTTATATAGGAAATAAAGTTTTAATATTGTATTCCTATGGCCAGTAGGGTAAAACTAAAGGCGTGTATAGTTGGTGGTGCGCTTACCTAGGTCCACATCACGTCCTACGAGCGGTATTTATTTATACTTCCTCTGTCCCAAAATAATAGTCGCATTTCTTTCGCAAGTAATTTATTGACAATAAACAATACAGAAAGGAATATACTTATAACACTAATACACCACACCAAGCCGATGCTATTGACAGTACTCACAACTGCACCTGATCACTCAACACGTTCTAAGGCAGCAATAGCTGATATGACAATATCGGAATCACACTGTAGAACAAGAGGTATACACCCTGTCGTTGCAGTTTCTGTTTCCCCATGCGAGGCAGGTTGTAACAGTTCTTTCCACGAACCTTCATGCATTCAACCATAACTTGTTGCAGGGTCAGGAAAACATTATTCAGTGTCTCAGCAGGAAGATCGTTGAAGGCTTTTTCAACAGCAGTAACAAATTCATATACTGTGGATGTTGCCTCTTGATATTGGAGAGACTGTATGTCATTGAAGAAGCAGAGATCTAGGACATTCATACCTGGGCTATTTGGAGGCTGACAGTACAATTGTATGGTTAGACGAGTATTAGAAGCGGCAGCTTTAAACTCAGGATCAGACTGTTCAACGTGCGGTTTTGCATTATCCTGTTGTATGTAGATGAGTTTTGATGCTGTCTATGAAGGCCATTTTAACTGGATAGCAGAAAGAACTTTCTCGATGAGCATCTTTCTCTATTCGTCCTGTGCAACGTATTGGATAGGGCTCGTATCCAGTGTCCCCCCTAGGCCTATTTTTGCTACTACGGTTTGCTGGTTTCTGGACGATGAATGGAAATACCCCAAGTTTACCATCAAAGTACTGGTTACGCATTGAATCAGGACCGGGACAGCTGCTAGAAACATCACCTTCGTAATGAAGCGTTTATTCTGACAGGTTCGATGTGGAAGGTAAAATCGTCCTTTTTCTGCAGTCATGTAAAACCATTTTTCATCAACATGAATCCGATCGAACATGTCCTGAAATCTTACTCTGCGTATAGAAATTGCTGGATCCAACATTGACAAACAAAATTGCAAACGCTTCTGTTCTCCTGTGAAGTTCAGTGTTGGCTTGAGTCTTGATGAATATTGTCGAACAGCTTTTTCCTGAATTCTGCGATGCAATGTTGATTTTGCCATGCCCAAGGCGACAGCTACACATCTGATAGTCTTTCTTTGACGCAATGGAATATTTTAAGTCTATCCTGATCTATGTATTTCTTCCTTTTACCGACACTCCCCTTCATTCTAGCGGAGACATCAGCAACAATGTTGTCATTCATTATGGAGTCCTCACCTTGTTTCCATATGCGCTCTATGGACCGTCTATTAACGGCAAATTTCACAGCACTTTCCTTCATTACACCTCTTTGCAAGATGCCATTATTACATACACGAAGTAAATGCTCATAAATGGCCCTCCTCTGATCTTCATCAATATTTTTCACTCTTACCATTTCTTCAATGGCACTTTATCACTGCAAGTACAATATGTAAACGGTACGTACTTCGTATTGACATGTATTGTACACACAAAGCGTCTGACTCACGTCACTGGCACTGCATTCACCGATAGCTTGCGTTGATCTGAACACCTTGGTTCATGCGACCGTCTACCAAGGTCATGCGCATATGACCCAGATTATTAAACCAGTTTATATGCTCTGCAACAGAGCAAACATCATTGTCCTGTGATTACATTGCTATTACGTTGCCATTGTTAACAATAAAAGCTCGTTGACGGAATGCGACTATTATTTTGGGACAGAGGAATTATTACACTACCTACTCACCCCGGCTTCACACGGGAGCAGTTATGAATTTTAGGCGATAGGTTACTTTAAAGCGAGGACTTAATATGATTTCCTTGTATACGACATTTTTATTTCTTCCTCAGTAATGAAAACGTAAATATTTTGTTTTGATGTAACACGCGAAAGGGACAAGTAGAACTGTCCATGAGAAAAACATTAACCACTGAGATCATTCCACCCACGCTAAGTGTATCACCCAGTGCTTTGTTTACTGTCATGCCGAAGCAGAATCATACCGGAAATTGAACTGTTTTGAAATCAAAAGGCAAATCAGGAGGAATCATAGAAATTGTCGTTATTATGTCCGCTTTTCCTGTGTCAGAGAAATCGCTACCAATCACGTCCCATTGCATAACATTGGCGGGTGTATATTACGTAACAGCAAAATAGGCACCCGCACTTTCAAAATCAGCTTGTATGGCAGCAAGCCAGAAGGATGTAAAGAATTTAGACATTCTGCAGGATAATGAACAGGTTCTTCTCTATCGACTGCTGTGTATACTAAGTAATACACTTGACCCTGGGCTGTGAATTTAGAGAAACACGACTCCCTTTGTCTTTGTTAAGTCGTATTTTATCTCTCCTGTGACATTCGAGAATCCCTTTGTTGATCTGTTTCATTGTTATATGAAAACCGCATTTTATCGAATGCATCGTATTACGACCTATATTCGCTTTCCATACCGGCATGATGGCAGATTTTATATAGATAACGACAAATTACTGGAAAACTATTCATTATTTTGTTGTAGCATGTTCAACGAATGCTGGCCGAAGTCACTGATAGCTCGCGCGCTGGCTCGCAACCTATTCGGACATTCTGGAGGAGGTCATTTACATTTCCATATTTTAAAATGGAGACTGCGCAAAAAATGAAAACAACTATATTTCCGAAAGTGTAGATGAAAATAACATTCTCTAATTACAATTTAATCTATATTACTTACATAAGGGGAATAAACAATTTGACGTTTCCTTGCCGCAAACTGTAACATAAAAACAGTTATGGTGGGTTATGTGTTAAAGGGAGAACCATGCTGTCATGTTTCTTTATTTAGTTTAAGGTCTCCTTAACCACAAGGTCTTGCTGCGACTTTTATTTCTATGTTTTACATTAAATTACTGTAACAATTGGGTACAGAGTGAAGAGGAAAAGGAATATGAGAGATTTCGTTATTTTAAATTGTACAGTTACATTTTTGAAAATAGACTAGCGTCTTTAGAAAACTTAATTATTGGATTGCACTGTGAAGGAGATGGAGTGCCTCTTTAATATTCGTAGGTACACCGTAGTACTGGCGCCATTGGTTTACAATGAACCGTCTGTGAAGATGTGCTTCACAGTCAGTGCACTATTGCATGTTGTGCAGACGGGAGGCTGTTACTTATCGAGGGGTAACTGTGTATTTTCTTGGAGTGACCATTTCTTATTCTAGATACTATGAAAGGTTACCTGTGCAGCTTGTGAAGATAATCTTGTACTGTTGATTCCGTTGTTATTTCATGGAGGTTACTGTTGAAGTTTTAAGCCACCTTATTTTCCTCTGTTGGTTTAAGTTGATTTTAACATAGGTAATAATTGTCAGTGTGGGGGTTTAGATATTGTTATATGACTTAACTGGAGATAGGTAGCTTCTTTAGCGTTCTGATCAGATGATTCAATGCCATGATTACCCTTGTGTGAGGGCATCCACACAAGGAAGGCTTGTTTCTTTCATTCATGATTTTGTTAAACTACAGTTGTAAATCATGTACAAGAATATGTTTCGATTATGAACTTTCTATTGCTTTTAATGCACTTTTTAAACAGATAAAGTCACGAAGGACGTTTTGCAGGTGTTGGCTTTCAAAACGTGTAGCATGGCCTGCTTTATTGCATATAGCGCATGAGAGAAGACTCTATAATTATTGTCAGGCAATCGGAATAGCATGGTTATTTCGGGATAAACAGTATAATCCCACAACAATTTCTTTCCTCACATTTTGATCCATCAGTGTAGATTGCGCTGTGCCTTGGGTATCTATAGAATATTGTACGAAATAATTGATCGAATTGCGATCTGGCAATTTGGACCTTGACATTTTTGTTCAGTTCAAAGTTAATTGTGTGAAGGGTGGGACATTACGAGAATGGTCTGAGAGGTGCAGTGGAGGGATATTTAGATTTATTTACTCAAGGTACATGGCTATTCTAACAGTGAAAGGGGTGGTTTTGATCCTGATCTAGTGTTTATATCTCGATGTTCATTAGGAAAAGCACACAACTTGATGCGTGATTCAGTCATAGCCACTACCTTGAGAGCATAAGTCAAACTTCGTTGTCTATGTCTAATTGTGAGTGGTGGTTCATTTGCTTCTATTTGAATACTGGCAAATGGACTAGTGCGGAAGGCTCCTACAGCGATTCGAAGAGCTGTGGACTGGATTGAATAGAGGATTCAGAGTTAATACACTCTTGCGTAATTGCATACACTGTTGCCATTGTCAACCTTAGCCCTATTAATGGCTCTGTACGTGTTCATTAGCACTTGGTAGCCTGCACCCCAGTTCTTCATTGCCAGGAAATTCATTATGTTTAGCCTTGGTAAGCAATAATCTTAACAATTTTTCAGGTGTGGTGTCCAACTTAACGTAGTATCGAACAAAGCTCCTAAGATATTGATAGTTGTTAGTGTTTCAATTTTGTGATTGTCCATGTACTACTCAGGGCCTTACACTGCATGCTTAATATTGGAGAACAATATGTATTTGGTTTTAGGTATGGAAAACTTGAATCCTGTAACTTTAGCCCATTTTTGGATATTTTCAATTGATTTCTGAGGTAGTCAGTATATTTATTCCTACACTTAAAGTTGTTGGTGTTTGAATCATCAGTCCATAGACTGTGCTAACCTTTTAATTTCTACGTAACTATTGCATCCTACATCTGCTCTAATCTGCTAGT
Source organism: Anabrus simplex (assembly GCF_040414725.1). Taxonomy (NCBI): domain Eukaryota; kingdom Metazoa; phylum Arthropoda; class Insecta; order Orthoptera; family Tettigoniidae; genus Anabrus; species Anabrus simplex. The sequence continues at coordinate 793,833,139 of NC_090266.1, forward strand.
TATATTCATACCTTGGTCTACCCCTACCGTTATTACCACCTACACTTCCTTCAAAAACCAACTGAACAAGTCCTGGGTGTCTTAAGATGTGTCCTATCATTCTATCCCTTCTTCTTGTCAAATGTAGCCAACTCGTTCTAATCTCACCAATGCGATTCAGTACCTCTTCATTCGTGATTCGATCTATCCATCTCACCTTCAGCATTCTTCTGTAACACCACATTCAAAAGCTTCCATTCTCTTTCTTTCTGAGCTAGTTATCGTCCATCTTTCATGTCCATACAATGCCACGCTCCATGTAGTTACCGTAAAGCATCGGCAGAAAGGCAAGCCTTTACTGGTAAGTGAATGCTGCAGACAAGGCCACTTATTGCGACGAGGAATAATGCACCACTGATGAGTGATTCTTCTGGATCTCTATTATCAATGCTTACTTCATTTGAAATAATTCAATTTGTCCTTACTTGAATTCGGTTATCTTAAGGCAATTATAAATGAAGTAAAGCATGTTTCATGAAATATTATCTTTTGTCAATTTTCTCAATTACATAATAGTTCCACAACATGTCATTTTCCTTTTCAATGTCCAAAACTAACAGCTATGAGGTGCATGTTATTCAGGAAAGCTTCTCGGATTTCTGATTCTAAACACATGAGAGTATCCTGTTGAACTTGTTTTACGAAAACAATTTTGTGCGTCTCTTGTTAACAATTTTCACCATTAACTTACACATTGTATTTGTCAAGGCGATAGGACAATAAATATTTGGAATCGACATGCCCTTTCCCGATTTGGATATAAGCCCAACGCCACTGATCTGGAAATATGTTTTAACACCACGTGTAGTTGAAAGTAGCAAATGGATAATTTGGTGCACAGTGTGAAAGATGTCTTGAAACTCAAACGAAACTGTGTTTGGGCCGGGAGAAGTTCTGCCACATTCATTGAGTTCTGTAACAATTTTGTGTAACTGTAATGCAACACTTTAAACATAGTTTTATCTAGATGCAGTTCAACTTAAGTTTATTGATTCTCTAATTGCCTTCATGTGGAGAAATTAAGGTTCATATTTTTTTTCGTTAGAGGTTTCTGCAAATGAGTTAGCGAGTTGATGAGCTATTTTTTGAGGTTAAATTACAATTGACCCATAGACTGGATCTTTCAAATAAGTAATACGGAACTTATTCTATTTACCACTTATCCTTCGGATTTTGTTCCACATAACTTTTTGTGAAGTTTGAGAGTTTAAGGAGGAGACGAATGTTAACCAGGTGGTTTTCGTACTTTATTTTATTTCTTGATAACTTACTGCTCGATATTTCATAAAACTTATTTTATCTTCAGGTGTAGGATTTCTTTTGTAGAGGTAGTAGGCGTGTTTTTTAATTTTTGATAGCCTCTTCACAAGAGTCATGGAACCAGAAAACCTTTTCCCTGAAGTGGATAAGAGTTGTTTTCGGGATACTCTGGTCAGCATATTTAGTTATTAGTTCTGCGTAGTCTTGAAAAATATCATTGATGTGCTTAGAGGAACATTTATTTGTTAGTGTTAGATCATTTAAATGGCAATTTACAGTATTTAAAAACGTTTTTCAATTGACCTTATTTAAAACCTTTTTGCAGTATTGGGTTTTTGAGATGGCGTGTGTAAAATGTTGATCATCGTTAATTATAAAGGGGAAGTGGTCACTTCCTTGTAGAATTGAATAAATGACAAGATAAACAGTGCAGCTATGTCTGGTGTACATATAGTTAAATCTGTACTACTACATATTCCGTGTGCTATGACAAGACTGGTTGGAACAGCTGAGATCAATAATACCAAAGTAAATTCATCTAGTATCTTCTCTACATCTCACCCGCTTGCATCAGTATTGCGACTACCCCATAAACTGTTATGGATATTAAATTCACCCATTAAAATGAAGGGTTTTGGGAGGTGGTATATGAGGTTTTTTAAAGCATCAATCTAAGATATATTGTTCGAAGGAAAATAGATATTGCATACACATATAGACTGTGGTAGGTATAATAAAATTGCAATTGCTTCCAAATCAGTAATTAGAAGACCTTCTTGATGTTGTAAACTATTTCATGATTTGGATTAATTCGGGTTTTGTAATTTACGCTGAACTGTCTTAAATGGGAAACAAAGTTGTTTAGAAAATTAGTTTCTTGTAGAGAGAAAACTGAGAGCTGATATTCATTTAGTATAATTTGTAAACATTCTTGCTGTGATCGAAAACTGTTGAGGTTCCATTGAAATAATATTCCAGTGATAATAATGACGAGCAGCTGCAGAAGGAATATTATCATTATTATATAAAGGAAGTAGAGTAACCGCTGGCGTAATCTGGAATGATACTGTTATTTGCTTCATCTCGGTTTTAACTGCTAGCCTTAAGCAGTTCCTCGACTATTCGGGTGCTTCTGTTATTTATAGATTTTTTCAGTGTAGTATAGGATATAGCTTCTGAATGAATTGGCCCAAACCCTCCAGATCTTGGGTGTTATTTGAAGCTATTGTTGTTATATCATTAACTATAATATTAATTTCAAAACAGGATTGGAGTTTTAACTGGGAGAAAGGCCTGATGGTTGACTTCTAGCACTTGCTTAATTGGCTTCAGCATATTGGTAATAGTTGTGCTTTGCTTCTCTGTCTTTGGTGTTTTATAAGTTTGTTTTGTCTTGTGTTTCCCTGCCTGTTCAAATGTGCTAGGTGCAGTTGTCGGGGGAGGTTTCTTACTATCAAGGAATTTTGTGCCAGCAGTTTCAATGCTGGAGAGTGATACTGACCTCTTTAATTCAGCGGGGTGCACACTTGTAGGGGTTTGAAAAGATCCATAAGGAGAGTTTACCGGTACGGGAATGTTTTCCTTATTCTAATAATTCATGAGGTTACTTAAGACTTTCTTGTTTTCATTAATTTCATTCAGTGAGAATAATTTTGCCGACTTCCATCCACAGAGGTGGGTGGCCATTTTGGCCTAGGTAACAGTTGTTTTGAGGGTGGTTATGTAATTGGTGATTTAGTTCGATGTAACCTCCACAACGCAGATTAATTGTACGGATATTGTCTAGCTAAGTATCCTTCAGGTTTACAAAGAAAGCAGTGGGTGTGTCAAATGAAATTCCATTAATTGGTTCCCTCATACGCAATTCGTAGTTAGTTTAGAAGTTTATTAAAGTATTCATTTTGAATATAATTATGCCTCCGAAAATTGAGGCTGTGAAAAACTGCAGTAATTGTTACACCTTGTACAATAGGAGAGATCTTTGACATTATTTTAATGCCTTTCCTCTTTAATAATAGTGTTAGGAGTCACAGAGAAAACTTTGGCAAGAATGCTCATTTTATTTTAGTTAGGAGAGGTCCTATTTCTAAGGAAACGCCATGAGAATCTTGGGGTGTTTTGAAATTAATTCTTCGACACATTTCTGATCTGCAAGAAAGATACAGATTTTTCCAGTAGATATCCGGGAGGCAAAACGGATGTTACTAGGACTATTCAGTTTTTCAATTGCTAATACATAATCTTAAACAATAATACCATCACAAGATTCAATAACAGTAGCTTGACCTTTGGTATGGTAGGATTGCGTTGGAAAAGAATAACTTAACCTTACGTTGTCAGGAGTTTTATTGGTATATCAGTAACGGTAACATTGGTTGTCACGAGTTTACCTGCTTCACCGGTACGGAAACGTTTTCTTTATTCTGATGATTCATGAGGTTACATAAGACCTGCTTGTTTTCGTTGTTTTCATTCAGTGAGAAAAATCTTGCCTACCTTCATCGACAGAGGTGGACATAATGGACTAAGTAACAGTTATTTTGAGGTTCGTTATGTAATTGGTCATGTAGTTCAATGTAACTTCCAAAATGCAGATTAATAACACACTCACTCACAAAAGTGCTTGGTAATTTTACTCTAACGTTACACACGGTAAAATATAGTTTAGAATTACTAGTTATGTTATAGTTATAAGCAGAAACATTACACCCGAACATCATGTAAGTCACTGCTACCATGATCCCCGTACATTTTTGTAGAACTAATTACGCCGATATATCTCAACACTGCCCACATAGCAGGCCTGGGGACAGACATCTTCCAGATCATAAAACACTAAGTAGAGTGGTTGCTGCTGTAACAATTATTACCCTCAATGTAAAGATGTATCTTCAACTGGTTAGCCAGCGTAAGAGAAAAAAAAAAGCTCACGGACGACCGTTTCTTCTTCGATTTGCGGCATTTAAATCGTTACTGTAATATAAAAACAGTTATAGTAGGCTAAGAGTTAAATATATATGCTGTTACGGACATTTTCTAAAAAGCATTCTGCTGAACAATTCATACCCGAGTAGTATACACGTATATTCAACGGTTTAACCAGCGTAAGCTGAAAAAAGGGGCCCAAACGGCAGATTTTTTCTTCGACTTGCTTCACTGAAATCATTACTGCTTGGTTTCCTTTATCCTTTATCTGGAAACGTTGTATAGAATGGTGAAATCCGCATCAAGATCCATCCAGTGGTTCTTGAGATTAGCCATCACAGACCGAAAGAGCGATAGGATCGAGAACTTTGTTTTCTACTAAGTACAGATTATAGAAATTTCGGCGTTAGAAGTCACAAAATACGTCTGTTATTAACTGTCACGATTAGGGTACAAATGGATTTAGTGTCTAGAATTGTACATGTCATAAAAGGAAACAAAACACCAGATATTTCTACACCAGGAACGTTTTATGAAAGAAAATTTGCGCAGTCCCATTTACTTTTCAATCGAAAGTCTGTAGGGAAACTCACTTCAGTGACATTCATGACAAGTTGTTCAGGAAGTAACTTTGTCGCTAACCACGCGTACCTTATCATTTTATGAATCAGTAGATATTATATTTGGTTGTGAACGAGTAAATGAATGTTCACTTCATCGAACAATTCCTCATTTTCTTGCAAAATTATGGGATACTTTGTAGCTTGTTCATGCGAAGACGTATTTGTTTAGAAAAGGACTTATTACATGGTTGACCTGTGTAAGGTTATATCCACTTGATTGTAGTTTCGTCATACACGATAATGAATTTTTCTTTGAAAATAGAATTTGTTTGTCGTCCTCAGGAATCAAGGATCGTCGCCATAAGGCCTGGCTGTGTTGGTGCGACGTAAAACGAATAACACAAATAATATTCGTCTCTTAATAGGATCATTCATATTTTAACGTGCTGCTTCAAAGATCGTTTTGGTTCTTGAAATCTTGAAATGGTAATAGTTTCCCGACTTCAGAAAATTTCGTACATAAAACTTACTAAAAGGTGGAATTTAAGTAGCCTGATTTTGAAGATGTTACATATACATTCTTATAATAGTCGAAATAAGCACGTTGGCTTTGCAGTTTGGGCCATGTAACGGTCTGCTTGCATTCCGGGGATAGTGGCTTCAAACCTCACTGTCGGTAGCCCTGAAAGTGATTTATATTTAACACCAAGAAAATACTGGGGCAGTACCTTAATTAAGGCACAGTCATTTCCTTTCCTATCCTACCACTTCCAGAACCTAATATCCCCATAAAGGCTGTCTGCGTCGGTGCGACGTAATACAAATAGCAAAAATAACATTCGTCTGATAAATGGGTCATTCTTATTTTAACGTGCAGTTCAAAAGATCATTTTGGTTCTTGAAAGCATAAAAACGCGAATGGTAATTGCTTGCCGGACTCTGTAATGGCATACTGGTCGATGAAACTTTACAGAAGTTGCCAATAATTTCTTCAACATTCGTATCCCCTAAATGCGCTAGACTGGTTTATAATTGCTCTTTACTGACGGCTAGTTTGATGCAAAGTAATTACATAATCGAAGTTATATTTTAGATTTCAGAAACATTTTCGCAGAATTTCGTAATAACTCTTGATTAGAGGTGTTGGCTTCAGATATCACAGTGCGTGTTACTTTCTGTTGACGTATTCTGTGGGAATCTTAGAAAGGATTTCAGCCACCCGTCCGGTGCTACATTGAAATCTACATTCAAATTATGAAAACTATGAAGCTGCGGCTAAAGTGCATTGGAGGAGAAATGAACGTGCGACTGCCATTTTATGTTTTCTTGCTTCCACAAATCTTTAGAATATCAATTTATTAACGATGAAAAGTGTTTCTAGTTATATTCCACCATTTTCTATATCATATTTCCACCCCTTTAATTGTTATTGCTAGTGCAGTTAGGGGCACGCAGCTGTGCACGTACATCCGGGAAATAGTGGGTTCGAACCCCACTGTCGGCAGCCCGGAAGATGGTTTTCTACGGTTTCCCATTTTCAAACCAGGGAAATGCGGGGGCTGTACCTCAATTAAGGCCACGACAGATTCCTTCCCACCCCTTGGCCTTTCCTATCCCATCGTAGCCATTAGACCTATCTATGTCGGTGCGACGCAAAGCAAATAGCAAAAAACATTATATCTGTTCAAAAACTCCCATTATATTTCTGTAAGAAAGCTTTTATACAACAAGGTTTTTTTTTTTTTTTTTTTTTTTTTACTTTTGCAAGTAAATGCTCCTTACCATATTTTCTGAGTTAAGGTAATGGATTTCATAAGTTACTGGAGGTTTTTGGAGAACATACCATGGAAGAAGATTCATCGTCGGAGCATGGATGTTCTTCATCAGGAGCGTAGAAATCTTCTTCTTAATAACAGTTAGATTTTTCCATTGTTTTCAACCATTCAGTTTTAAGTTAATAACTTAAATGAATGAATATTTCAAATTGATTTTTCTAGACTCTTACCGCATTACGACCTCACTGTGTAACATATGTACACGCATTCGTATAGCATCCGCTATTTACCGTTCATTGCACACTGATGACACATGACACTCACTGCCTTGTATAGGACGTCATCTCGCATGAGGATCGCCACACACGGTTTTGTAACCAACATAACAAATGCAATTCTAATACTAGAGCCAACAGCACAAACGCAATCAAGCACTTTTCTGGTACGACACTGTACAAATGACTGTCAATGGAATAACGTATCGAAAGATATCGGGTGACAGTCTTTCAATCTCTAGAAGGAAACGGATGGTTAGAGAGAACTTAAAGTACTTGGACTTAGTGGGCAAGGCACCATCCTGGACCAAAATCTGTGCTTTGCCTCGGATAATGTAGTATTTACTTGTCAAATGCAACTTAATCTGTCCCCGCCTATGCGCACAAGTACTGTATTATACAAAGAACAAGTTTTCATACTTTCAGACATCGCGGTACTTTAAACATTATGAGACGTCTGATTCAGAAAAAAAAAAAAAAAAGGGAAAGTGGTAAGTAAAGAACATTGAAGTCGTTTGGCTGTGTTAAATCAACGATGTTACAGTCTAGGTTGGAGGTGAGCTACCGTAGCGTCTGAAAGCTAGCCGCCCGCTAAACGTCATGAAGAGACACGTAAGCGCACCACCAAGATTAAACGCTTGTAGTTGGGACCCAAGGGGCAACTGGAAGAAAATATTAAAATCATAGTTCTACAGTAATTTTTACTATACTTTCCTCTGATATAACGTTTGGTGACATCTGATTACAATTGTCACTCCGGGTACTTGTCAATATAGCACGAAACGCTGTTAACTTCACTGGCTACTACTACTAATGGTTTTAGGTCCCATTGACTACTTTTACCGTTTTCGGAGATGCCAAGGTGACGGAATTTTGAACTACAGGAGTTCTTCAAAGTGACCGCAAATCTACCGGCACAACGCTGATGTACTTTAGCATCACCAAATACCACCGGACTGAACTGGGATCGAACCGGCCAACTTGTGCTAAGAAGGCCCAGTGTTCTACGGCCTGAGAACAACTGATGTCGTTACTTCATATATTCAAGTTACTAATGCAGTCAGAATTAGCCTCCCCCTCCAATGTTAACCAGTTAGATAGAGTAGCGTCTTTCTTCGCTGCAATTGTTCGGAACAGAAACCCCAAGCTCACAAATCTGTCTACGCAGCAGGTATTAAGGACAATAAATGTATCACCGCTCCACATCAGACCACAGGTAGATGACCTGAGTTTCCTCCATGGGTATGTTAAATGGGCATTACCGCTCGGAACTTCTTGTTTCAATCTTCTTTCTCCTTGTTACTTGCCGCTCCACCAGAATCAAAGATCTTCACATTCCCCATACTCCGCACTCAATACTTCAACGATCTTTCCTAATCCGCCTCCCAAATCTCTTTAAAACTAATAATCGGAGCCAAGAGCTTAACACAGCATCAAACAAAAGGACATTCGCGAGGGGTGTAAACAGTCTCTTGAGGATAAGCTGATGTGAAATGGTTATACCACCACCTTGAACCACGACGTCTTGGCTTTCAACATGGATGGTTTTCGATTTGGACAGTTGTTATCAATTGGCCGTGTAGCTCATTTTGTTATCTTTTGCTATGTTTGATTATATTCGATTAAGTTTAGATTTTGTAATTAGTCCGTTGATAGTACAAGTGAACTTTCCTCACTGTTGGCTGTATCTTGTGTTTCGTGAATAAATAAAAAAAGTACATAAATAAATTAGTATTTTACACAGGATATTGATATTGAGGGAGATTTGTGCATAGAAGAGTACCCTAAGCCCGATAATGATAATTTCATCAATAATATGACTCATAAATATTATTTTGTGTCTGTACTACAATTCCTATGCACACTCTACTTCACTCTACCATGACATTTTAGAAGGTCATGCGCGTCTCTCTATATTTTAATAATAATAATGTTATTTGCTTTACGTCCCAATAACTACTTTTACGGTCTTCGGAGACGCCGAGGTGCCGGAATTTTGTAGCGCGGGATTTCTTTTACGTGCCAGTAAATCTACCGAAACGAGTTTGTCGCATTTGAGCACCTTCAAATACCACCGGACTGAGCCAGGATCGAACCTGCCAAATTGGGGTTAGAAGGCCAGCGCCTTAACCGTCTGAGCCACTCAGCCTGGCTCTATATTTTAACGTGAAAGAAAAGCAAATTAATTACTAATAATTGACATGAGGTTTTTGCTACTATTCCTTCGCCATATCAAAGAAATTAAGTCCCGCTTGAGTCCAACTCGATGGCTGAACGGTCAGCGTACTGGCCTTCGGTTCAGAGGGTCGCGGGATCGATTCCCGGCCGGGTCGGGAATTTTAACCTTACGTGGTTAATTCCAATTGCACGGGGTCTGGGTGTATGTGCTGTCTTCATCATTATTTCATCCTCTCACGACGCGCAGGTCGCCTACGGGAGTCAAATCGAAAGACCTGCACCTGGCGAGCCGAACCGGTCCTGGGATATCCCGGCACTAAAAGCCATACGGCATTTCATTTTCAGTCCCGTTTGAAATATACTTTTGAATCTGACCCCTTCCCTCAATATATCTAAGGTTCTCCTATTTATGGTAAACCGTTTAACAACCATTTGGATATATTAAATAAATATCTGATCGTTCTACGGTTCTGAAAAATGGTGTTTGAAGTCTTTTATGCAGAAATCTTCCAGGTCAGAAGAGTACATACAATGAACTGTTACGTTGCCGAATTAATATGAATGAGTATTGGTCGTACACGATAAATTTTGATTTGCGTTTAACTAAGCTTAAATTTATATATTATCTTTGTCTGCTTTAACAGTGTCCATGCCGGGCTGAGTGGTTCAGACGGTTGAGGCGCGGGCCTTCTGACCCCAACTTGGCAGGTTCCATCCTGGCTCAGTTCGGTGTTATTTGAAGGTGCTCAAATACGTCAACCTCGTGTCGGTAGATTTACTGGCACATAAAAGATCTCCTGTGGGACTAAATTCCGGCACCTCGGCATCTCCGAAACCCGTAAAAGTAGTTAGTGGGATGTAAAGCAAATAGCATTAATTAATTAATTAACAGTGTCCATCGTGTGTTTATGATACGAATGCTAACGGGAGCTCAAGAAGGAGGAGGTTATTGTTGAAGTTGACATGTTTCCAATAGAGTGCCAGAACTTCCTAATTACTTGTGAGCTTTTGCGTAGAGCGCATATCCTCCAATAGCTCAAATTATCTCTGGTAGAAACTCTCAGTAATGTAACTGGGCCATAAGGAATGAACCAGCGTGGTGAACCCAAAATAGATGGAAGTTGTGCTATTGCCGTAGTAAATTACCTCAAAACTGAAATCTTGATAATAGCCTAAATACTCTTTCGTAGAACAATAATTACAATGAAAAACTATTTTACCATCATGCTCTGTTAACACAGATTATATTTAAAATATACTCTTTAAATTAATAAAGTAGTTCTGTAGCGAGATATTTAATACTTTTGCTAATTAATTTCTCAATTTCTAAAGCAATTAAACATATAACGTAACTTACATGCTAACATTTTTTTGCAAGTTGCTTTACGTCGCACCGGCACAGATATGTCTTATGGCGACGAAGGGACAGGAAAGGGCTAGGAGTTGGAAGGAAACGTACGTGGCCTTAATTAAGGTACAGCCCCAGCATTTTCCTGGTGTTAAAATGGGACACCACGGAAAACCATCTTCAGAGCTGCCGACAGTGGGGTTCGAACCCACTATCTCCCGAATACTGGATACTGGCCGCACTTAAGCGACTGAAGCTATCGAGCTCGTTTTACATGCTAACAAAAGTTGGTAAACAAAAGTGTCTTTCGTAAGAATCCAGCAACCATCGCAGCGTTTAATATCGATCAATCTATAAAATGGAATACGCCGCACCTTGTTGTTACAGCCTGTATATAATGGTTGACGGTTCAGTACATACTGCAAATGAAATTGAAAAAGTGAAATATGTGTCATTGAAGTGAACTGTTGGAATACACTGTACCAAACAACAGTTATTCACCTAAGATAACTGCGTACCATACAACGCACGCTTCAACTCGCCGGATGCGATGCCCTGAAATATCCCTGCGACGGCGAGTTGATGCATATATCAATGCTAACGGAGGGCATTTTGAACAATTTATGCAGAAATAAATTCATGTAGTATGCTGGTACGTTTTGTTCCTGTGTATTTCCCGTGGTTAATGCAGTATGCACAGTTGTAGAATATATGTTCTAACATGGAAATAAAGCATTGCCGGACCCATGTCCATACAACACGTTTTATTCTTCTACGACTAAGGAATGTCTTCTGAAAGTTTGGCCCTGCCTTGTTGTTTCAGCCCGTATATGACGGTTGTCGGTGCGTTACACACTGCAAATGAAATGGAAAAAACAAAATTTGTGTAATTCAAGTGAAATTTTGGAATACACTTTACCAAACAACTGTTATTCACTTAAATTAATTGTGTACCATTGATCGGTATTAATACGCTGTAGTACTGGAACACGGACAAAAGTTCGTCGAACTTGTAATGAGTAATAAAAATGCAAAGGTAATTGTAGTAAAGTTCTCTTATAGGAATTGTTCGCAGTAACGCTATAAAAGTGGACAAAATACAGGGTGTATATTTAAAAATTCGTAGCTGATTACCGGAGCATAGGAGCGCAGAGAAGCGGTGACTGAGAGCGTAGTGCACTCAATGACAAGCGGACGTGAAAATAAAAATGCAAAACCTACAACCTGTTTTCCAGTCATTGACCGGGTCAGGAATGAAATGAGTGAATCATATATATAGGCTATTAGTACAGATGCTATGAAATGAGAATGGAGAGTGTTGCTGGAATGAAAGGTGACAGGAAAAACCGGAGTACCCGGAGAAAAACCTGTCCCGCCTCCGCTTTGTCCAGCACAAATCTCACATGGAGTGCCCGGAATTTGAACCACGGTATCCAGCGGTGAGAGGCCGACGCGCTGCCGTCTGAGCCACGGAGGCTCACAAGCGGACGTAGTAGTCTCAAGGAAGCGGCTCGATTTCGCCGATAGAAACTAAACGGAACTGCACACACCAGATATTACATGCTCAGAGCAAATAAATAAATAAATAAATAAATAAATAAATAAATAAATAAATAAATAAATAAATAAATAAACGAGTAAACTATAATAATGTTACGTGCCAGCCCTGTCGTAGCTCATTTCGGTACTTCTTGGAAGGGACTAGTGAGTTAGTTGCCCGGGGAGCTCCCAGCCGCCCTTTGGCATTTCCGTGTATTGCTCTTTTCGGCTGCCTTCCGTGTCAGTTTTTTGGAGATTCAAGGAGAGTATTCCGTCTCAGGCAACATCGCGAATGTTGTAGTGCACATCGCCCAAGCTATAAAAAGAGAGGCTAGCTGCGGACAGTCAGCTGGTGCTGGACTAGGAGTGAGTGTTGGACTCCAGGGTGTATGAGACTCAGTGTGTTAGAGTTCGGTCGCTGAGCTGAGGGTGTCAGAGGTGTTGGCTGTCGTTCGTGTCCCTCCGTGGTGTGAACGAGAAGCTGTAGTTGTTGTGTCGGAGTGCCCGGCGATTAGCTACTCTGAAGACGGCGTTTGGAACAGAAGACTGTGTACTACCTGAGAGTTCTGTGTGTGTATTTTGTTTGTTTGTTTGTTTGTTTGTTTGTTTGTATTGTATTGTATTGTATTGTATTTTATATATATGTGTGTGTACGTGTGTGTACTTCTGTAGACGCAGGACAGCTGTGAGTCAGCGTTAGAAGCAGTTTTCCTGTGTGTGTGTGTGTGTGTGTGTGTGTGTGTGTGTGTGTGTGTGTGTGTGTGTGTGTGTGTGTGTGTGTGTGTGTGTGTGTGTAATTGAACCAGTGTTAATATTCACTGATGTGAGTATCGCCTTGCTGTTGAATACATTGAGCTGCTGCAGTTTGGTTGTTCACTGCATATGATTGTGTGAAATACTGGACTGTCTCTGGAGTAGAACCAAGGAATAATCATTGTGTGTTGTGTTGTGTAGCCAGTATCACTGCGTTCAAACCCAGAAGTTTGCTCACAACTGCTCTATAGGGTGACTGGACTTGGAGAAGTGAAACTAAGGATTATAGCCACCCCCAGGTAATGCCAACGGGTCGGACCGCCTACTGTGCCGAAAAAAGAAAGACATTTAAATAGACAGCAATTAGTGAGTGTGGTTATTCACGGCTGAATGCAACTATGTGTGTGTACAAATGTTCGTGCCTGTGTGTGTGTGTGTGTGTGTGTGTGTGTGTGTGTGTGTGTGTGTATGTGTGCATATATTGGGTCATCCTGAAATAAATTACAGTAATATAACAGACGGAGATTTATTGGCCAAAAATGGTGGTAGAAGTCAGAAAAGATCCCATATATGATACATCATTGTAATCAATGTGAATCAGTGGACCAGACATTGCAGGTTTCGAACGTGGTCAGGAGCATTCTAGAACGTCAACTTATAGTGAATACACATATGAATACACTGACTGACAGAGCAAATGCAACACCAAGAAGGAGTGGTTCGAAAGGGATGAAAGTTGGGGAAAAAACAGAGACGGCACGGACGAATAATTGATGTTTATTTCAAACCGATATGCAGGTTACACAATGCGCACGGCATCGACTCAGTAGGATGTAGGACCACCGCGAGCGGCGATGCACGCAGAAACACGTCGAGGTACAGAGTCAATAAGAGTGCGGATGGTGTCCTGAGGGGTGGTTCTCCATTCTCTGTCAACCATTTGCCACAGTTGGTCGTCCGTACGAGGCTGGGGCAGAGTTTGTAAACGGCGTCCAATGAGATCCCACACGTGTTCGATTGGTGAGAGATCCGGAGAGTACGCTGGCCACGGAAGCATCTGTACACCTCGTAGAGCCTGTTGGGAGATGCGAGCAGTGTGTGGGCGGGCATTATCCTGCTGAAACAGAGCATTGGGCAGCCCCTGAAGGTACGGGAGTGCCACCGGCCGCAGCACATGCTGCACGTAGCGGTGGGCATTTAACGTGCCTTGAATACGCACTAGAGGTGACGTGGAATCATACGCAATAGCGCCTCAAACCATGATGCCGCGTTGTCTAGCGGCAGGGCGCTCCACAGTTACTGCCGGATTTGACCTTTCTCCACGCCGACGCCACACTCGTCTGCGGTGACTATCACTGACAGAACAGAAGCGTGACTCATCGGAGAACACGACGTTCCGCCATTCTCTCATCCAAGTCGCTCTAGCCCGGCACCATGCCAGGCGTGCACGTCAATGCTGTGGAGTCAATGGTAGTCTTCTGAGCGGACGCCGGGAGTGCAAGCCTCCTTCAACCAATCGACGGGAAAGTGTTCTGGTCGATATTGGAACAGCCAGGGTGTCTTGCACATGCTGAAGAATGGCGGTTGACGTGGCGTGCGGGGCTGCCACCGCTTGGCGGCGGATGCGCCGATCCTCGCGTGCTGACGTCACTCGGGCTGCGCCTGGACCCCTCGCACGTGCCACATGTCCCTGCGCCAACCATCTTCGCCACAGGCGCTGCACCGTGGACACATCCCTATGGGTATCGGCTGCGATTTGACGAAGCGACCAACCTGCCCTTCTCAGCCCGATCACCATACCCCTCGTAAAGTCGTCTGTCTGCTGGAAATGCCTCCGTTGACGGCGGCCTGGCATTCGTAGCTGTACACGTGTCCTGTGGCACACGACAACACGTTCTACAATGACTGTCGGCTGAGAAATCACGGTACGAAGTGGGCCATTCGCCAACGCCGTGTCCCATTTATCGTTCGCTACGTGCGCAGCACAGCGGCGCATTTGACATCATGAGCATACCTCAGTGACGTCAGTCTACCCTGCAATTGGCATAAAGTTCTGACCACTCCTTCTTGGTGTTGCATTTGCTCTGTCAGTCAGTGTATTTACGTTTTTCTCTTATGGTAATTATTGCAGGCCAGTTGAGACCAGAAACTACACCAGAATGGAGGCTCAGTTATTATAAAGAACATGGAAGAAGGCCAAAAGGAAATGCAGAAGGCAATGGAGAAGATAGAAGGAAATCGAAACGAGATGAAAGAGGGCCAAGCGAAGACAGAAGAAGGCCAGGAAATGATGGTGGAGAAGATGGAAGAACGCTATAGGAAGATGGAAAAAATCCAGAAGAGGATAGCAGAAAGCCAGTAGAGGTGGATAAAGGAGATGAAAAGTTGTCAGGAGTAGGAGGAGGATGGCCATAAGAAGACTGAAGATAACGAGGATAAAATGGAGGACGGACAGGAGAAATCAGAAGACCACCAGGAGAAGACGGAAGATGGTCAGGAGAAGATTGAAGATGACCAGAAAATGTCGGATAACGGCTAGTGGATGCTGAAAGACGGCACAAAGAAGACTGAAGACGACCAGAATAAGACGGAGGACGGACAGGAGAAGTCAGAAGACCACCATGAGAAGACGGAAGATGGCCAGAGGAAGATGGAGGAAGAGCAGGAGAAGACTGAGGACGTCCGGAAGAAGTTGGGTGATGGACGGAGAAAGGTCGTTTAAGGTCTCCATGAGATAAAGCATGTTCCTCACTTCGACGCTTTGTCCCGAAGACCTTGTCCAGAAGACTGCGAGTTCTGATCGAAGAGGGAGGCCGAGCAAAGATTCCTGCCGAGTGATCACCATGGCGTTTGAAGGAATCTAGAGCCGTGACATCGGGATGGAGGGACGGGGTCGTCACTTTCCCCTAATTCCCATGGCTTACCAGTCCATAGTGTACGAGGCCACAGTATCTACTCCAGCGAGGACGCCGTGTGAAAGAGAGCTGTAGCTTCCGGTGGATTTAGGGTTCGGCCGACCTGAGGATCATCCTGCCTCGACCGATAGGTACTGCCTAGATCGGAGTATTACTCTGCACTCTCCGTATATCAGTCCGGATTCAGGAAAGGAATGAGAACTTCAGACAACATATTTAACATCTAAACAGTAATATATAAGTACATAATGAAAAAATGATGTAAATTGTATTTTACAGGAATATATCTAGGGAAACTTTTGACTTTGTAAGCAGAGGGGCGGTCGTTTCTAAGCTGGCTAAAATAGGAATGTCAATAAAAATGATTTGTGCCATTAAAGAAATTTATTCAGAGGTTAAATGCACGATTAAAGTGACAGAAGACTTAGCAGTGGAACGGATATAATCAAAAGTTGGTCTAAATCATGGGTGCAAATTATTACCGATATTATTCTTACATTTTACTAGCGATATTTTGAAAAATAAAGGAAATAAGAACATGACAAGCCTATGTCTTAACAATAAAGAAATTCCTGCCTAGTTTTCGCAGACATCCTTCTGTTATCATTAATATCAGATGGAATGCAAATAAGAATCACAAATCTGCGGAATATTTTAAAAAATTGAATTTAAAAATTAACATTAAGAAAACGAAAATTATGGCATACAAAAAGGGAAATAAACTAAAGAGAAAAGAAAGGTGGTGGTTAGAAGATGTAGAGCTAGAGGTAAGTAAATAAGATAAAGAAATTTAGGAATAATACTAACGCATAATAGTAAGTAGAAAGAACAAATAAGGCGAGCTCAT
The DNA here is from genome assembly GCF_040414725.1 of Anabrus simplex. Classification (NCBI taxonomy): domain Eukaryota; kingdom Metazoa; phylum Arthropoda; class Insecta; order Orthoptera; family Tettigoniidae; genus Anabrus; species Anabrus simplex. The sequence goes on from NC_090266.1 coordinate 793,849,556, forward strand.
TTTTTTTTACAACTTGCTTTACTTCGTACCGACACACGTAGGTCTCATTACGACGATGACAGGAAATGACTAGGAATGCTAAGGGAATGGCCGTCGCCTTAATTAAGGCACAGCTCTAGCATTTGGCTGGTGTGAATATGGCAAAACACGCAATACCATCTTCAGAGATGCCGACAGTGAGGTTCGAGCCCACTATCTCCCGGATGCAAGCTCACAGCTGAGCGCACCTAACCGCACGGCCAACTCGCCCGGTTCGGGCAAAAATGAAAGGACTGGCAGCTTTACCTCGCACGAGATGTATGGGGAGGAAGATGCCAAATATTGAATATAACCAAACCAAGCCAAAGCCCATGGCACTACAGCCCTTGAAGGGCCTTGGCCTACCAAGCGACCGCTGCTCAGCCCGAAGGCCTGCAGATTACGAGGTGCCGTGTGGTCAGCCGTTATTCTTGGCTTTCTAGACCGAGGCCGCTATCTCGCCGTCAGATAGCTTCTCAATTCTAATCACGTAGGCTAAGTGGACCTAGAACCAACCCTCAGGTCCAGGTAAACATCCCTGACCTGGTCGGGAATCGAACTCGGGGCCTCCGGAGAAGAGGCAGGCATGCTACCCCTACACAACGGGGATATTGAATATCAACTACAGACAAATATTCTAAATTCGCTTGTAAACGCCAAAACAATGCATGGAGCTGAAATATGGGGCATTGAAGGGAGTAGTGAGGTGTAAGCTATGGAAAGTAATATGGAGCAACCACAATGTACAGCTGAGTTAGAATTCGATGTGGAGATATAAGAATACAAGCAGACATGGGTAAAAATGGAACAAAATATTCGTTAAGACTAAAGAGGGGAAATGGGGAGGGAAATAATAAATTAAGCATATCAACATCAGACGAAACATCTTCACGATGAATATTGGGTGATCAAGTTTGAAACGATGCTATATAGAATGGGAATGGGGGACGCTTGGGATAAGAATTTCCAGAACGATGAAAAGAAATTGAGTAAGCAGGTAACTATTAGAGTAAAATACATTGAGAAACAGAAGATTATGTCAGAATGCAGAACTAAAAGAACATTACGGAGGTTTTGCGAATTTGGTAAAACTCTGTCCATAAAGAAAGGGTCTCAGAGATAAAAATGGAGGAAATTGGTGTTCGTTATGTGGAGAATTAAGGGAGGAGGCATACTTGTAGAGTGCATGTAGGGAAACAGAATCAATTATGATCAAGTACCTGGCCAGTGACTGTCAAGTAAAAATGGAAAGAGAGAAAGAATTTTAAACAATTATACAATTGTTAAACAAAGAATGGTTCGCACCGGATGGTACAGCAAAGTTTTTCCACAAACTAAAAAATATATGGCAAAAGTGAATCAAAGAAGAAAAGCCCAAAGTTAACTTTTACTATTATGGTTGCATTGATGGCGTAATTGGTGACACAAATAAATACTTGCACTAAAACAAATTAATGGGGACAAGATACATGTTTTGTAGATCATATAACAATGTTAACGTCTGGAACAAAAAAAAATAAAACAAACACTTCTTAGAAACCAAAATACAGAGATCCGATTAGTGAGTAATATATTTAAAGTAGTAATAGAAAAATAAGTGTTACAAAACCACGCGTGAAACAAATTAATTGGATTGCAATAAATGATTGCTCCCTCCCTAGTACCTGGCTATCCACAACCAGGGGATTCTACTGCCTAGATCTGACAAGGATTCCGGAGTATGTAGGCGCTGCTATCCAGAATAGTTCGAGCGTAGAGATCGACCGAGTGAAGGCGTGGTACGACCAACGAGTGGACATCATCGGAATTGATAAGAACAACCTGGGATGGCTACATATCTCCGTAAAGGGACTCGGAAAGACAATTACCATGTTCTGAGGGGATTAAAGACGTCAGCTATCGAGTACGACAGAGGCCAAGATGTAAGATGACGGGCGCCATACCGAGGAACAGCTGAAAGGATAACTGATCGGGAAGATCAGCTCTCGAACGGGGGAAATGTTACGTGCCAGCCCTGTGGTGTCCCCTTTCGATACATCTTAGAAGGGACTAGTGAGGCAGCGGTACCGGGCAGGTTCCAGTCGACCCGTCTCTGGCCACATCGCGAATGTTCTGCTGGACTCCGTGGTGGAGTCAGTGTGAGACTCAGTGTGTTGGGGTTCGGTGTCTGGGCTCAAGGCGATAGAGATGTTGGCTGTCGCTGGAGTTCCAATGAGGTCTGAACGAGGAGTTGTTGTTGTTGTTGTTGTGTTGGAGTGCCCGGCGAGTAACTGGACTGAAGACGGTGTATGGAACGGAAGGCTGTGTACTATCTGAGAGTTCTGTGTGTGTTTATGTGTGTGTGTGTGTGTGTGTGTGTGTGTGTGTGTGTGTGTGTGTGTGCGTACTTCTGTAGACGGAGGGCCGCCGTGAGTCAGCGATCTAAGCTGGGTTTTTTTTTAGTGAAAGGGTAATTGGACCTGCTTTAGTATTCACTCTTGTAAGAATCGTCCTGCTGTTGAATACTGTTGAGCTGTTGCTGTTTGGTTGTTCACTGCATGTAACTGTGTAAATTACTGGATTGTCTCTAAGAGTCAAACCAAGGAATAGTCATCGTCTGCTGTGTAGCCAGTACACTGTGCTCAAACCCAGCGTTCTGCACATAGCTGGTGTATGGGGTGACAGCACTTGGGGAAGTGAAAGTAAGGATTATAGCCATCCCCAGGTAATAGCAACGGGCTAGACCGCCTGCGGTGTCTCAAGAAGAGAAACTTGTAAATAGACAGCAATTAGTGAGTGTGGTCGTTAATGGCCGAATATAATATTTGTGAGCGAGTGTATATATATGTGCGTGTGTGTGGATTTATTGGATCATCCTCAAGTAAAGTACAGTGATAAAACTGACACTGTTTCATTCGTATCTTTAATAATACTGTTATTGACTTTACGTCCCACTAACTACTTTTACGGTTTTCGGAGACTCCGAAGTGCCGGAATGTAATGCCCGCAGGAGTTCTTATACATGCCAGTAAATCAACCGACAAGCCGCTGACAATTTTAGTACATTAATATACCACCGGACTGAGCCAGTGTTGAACCTGCCAAGTAGGGGTGAGAAGGCCAGCGCCTCAACCGTCTGGGCCATTCAGCCCGCCACTGGCAAGTGAAACTGAACTCACCAGTATTTACAGAATATGTGCACCGTTATCTACAATTTTAAACCTGTGTATGGCTACTGGTACATTCCCCGACAGCTGGAAACAAGCTGATGTCACACCTATTTTCAAATCTGGCAACTAATATGATATCTCATCATACCGCCCTATATCTATCGTTCCAATACTATCCTCTGTCCTCGAAAGAATAATCCACCGCCGACTCCTCTTTTTCACACAGCCGTACATATCTGAAGAACAACACGGATTCACTCCCGGAAAATCATGCCTCACTAACCTCACTGTTCTCATTCACCACATCATTTCAGCAATGGAAAATAAATCTCAGTTAGGTGCAAGCTATATAGATCTGGCCAAGGCATTCGACTCAGTGGATCATGCACTTCTTCTTCATAAGCTAGCTACCAGATTTAATATCCATGGCCTGTCTTGTCATTGATAACAAGTTTCCTCTCCGGCAGAAAACAAAGAGTGGTACTCCCTGAATCTGCCTCATCATGGTTATCTGTGTTATCAGGGGTATCTCAGGGCAGTATTCTGGGACCCCTACTCTTTGTTCTCTATATCGATGACATAATTTTTTGCACCCGAAATAGTCAGTGTTCCCTCCTCTTGTACGCCGACGACCTGAAAATCCTAAGAGAAGTGTCTACGCCTGATGACTCTGACGAATTACAGACTGTTCTCAATTCGTGCGGTGACTGGTTTAAGAAATGGAATCTTTCTCCCAATTTTAAGAAGTGCAGTACAATCTCCTTTTCATTGCTAAAGCAAGGAATGAACACTGCATGCACCATCCACGGAAATACATTGCAATCGGCTTCTCAGGTAAGGGACCTAGGTGTTATAATAGACTGTAAACTAACCTTCTCTGCTCACATTCACTCCATAAAATCCCGTGCTATGCGTACTCTAGGCATTCTTTACAGGTTTACTGAAATTAATGATATTAACGCCTTAAAATTATACTTTGTCTCGTATGTTCTCCGCATTATTGACTTTTGTTCCCCTATTTGGTCCTCATCTGCCATCACAAACATATCTCAACTAAATAGTATTTTTAACTTTTTCACTTTCATTGTTAAGACTCGCAATCCTGTTTTTAAGAAAAAAACTATATCTGACATTATGAACTACCTGGGTATACTTGAACTGAGAAGCCGTTTACCGTTCTCTGACCTATGTTACCTTCACAAAATAATCAATGGCTATACCAAATGTAATTCTCTTCCAGCGTACTTCCCTGTACACGTTCCTCCCCGCCCTACACGCAACCGGCGCACCCATCATGTGTCCCATCCGCGCCTAACCTTACAACAACGCTCTATCTTCCACCGTCTCCCTACACTTGGTAATTCACTACCCGATATCGACATATTCACACCTTTCGCATCCTTCAAACAAAAAATTAAAAGATTCCTTTGAAGTCCTCTCCATGCTTTCACTCTCTTCCGTCCCACCAACCCTTGACCTTTCTTCTTCCTAATTTCTGAAACCGACACTTCCCAGTTACCGTTGTCATTGTTGTCACATTGTTACTGTTAAAATTGTTAATTATTGTTGTTACTTAATATTGTTGTTTATACCTTTGTTATCTTTTATACTTATTTAAACTTATTATTTTTATTTTTATTATTATTATTATTATTATTATTATTATTATTATTATTATTATTATTATTATTAGTGTAAAATGGCCCTCCATTGGCTGTATCTAATAAATAAATAAATAAATAAATTAATTAATTAATTAATAAATAAAGTGATCTCCTTGAGCTGGGATGCAAGCTTCACATCTTGTAATGAGATTTCGAAACACATTTTGCAGTTTATGGACACTGATGGAACGCACAGTGTTCCTAATTTCGATTTTTAATTTTTCTGCAGTTCTAGAATTATTCTTGTGAACATTTCCTGTGAGATTTTTCCATACATAAAAGTCGCGTGTGATTAAATCAGGCAAATGAGGAGGACATAGGTCTTTACTGATAATATGATCATTATCAAACACTTCCTGCAACCGTCCCTCAGAGCTACGCATCGTATGGCCGTCGAACCATTACGGTGGAAATAGTCATACTTATTTTCTTCTTCAGTCAGTTCTGCAAAAAATGGTTCGAGAATGTTGCGATGATAGCGGCCGGAAGTAATCGTGTCTTGAGAATAATATCGGACTGATAAATCAACGGGCACTAATAACGCACCATACACCCACACCCGCATCGTGCAGAGGTCTCGATTGTAACAACGACAACAGGACGGTGCCATCACGAACGCACTCTGGTGGGCGTTCTACACATTACAGGTCCTTGTAAATCCAATACTTTACTCACACATCAATGTTATGCACGTATACCGAAATGTGATAATATTGGACCACTCGTTGTGGGTGCCTAACTGTTTTTGTCAATTCAGTTTTAGAAGTAATTTGTATATGCTATTTAGTATAATGAGTTATCTAGTTTGGCTTGTTTTTCCACAGATGTACAATTTTTAACTTACGGGCTTTCAAAATAAACAATTCAAATAGGAAGTTCACAATATCAAGAGAGTATATACATTAATAGGTCAGCCTCCTAGTTCTAAGGGCTCAAAGGGTTACAACTGAAATAAAAACAGACAGAAACCATGTTTAAACGAACGAGTTTCTTAACTACAGTTTCATAAGTGGTGTATTTTATGCTCGAATTCTTTCTTAACTTTTCTTCATTACCACGTATTTCATTGCGCAATTTGACTTTCGCTCGGAGCCTTACAAGCTTATAAAATTATGATGATAGAAAAAATGTAAGTTAATAATTATGAATTATTAGTTAACTTCATTACATTCCGATTTCTTTCTTCTCTACTAAGGATCAAGGAAATAAGGGTATTTTCTTGTCCACTTAAATTTCAACTCATTAGACACTTTAACAGTGTGATTTAAATACTATGATCCTAAAGCTCCTCCTAATTAGACCTCAAGAGGAGAAATGTTTTGTAAAGGGAAATAATGCAAATTAGCTTCAGAACATTTGTTTTCATTTATATTCTTTTGGTGGCGTGAAAGTGTTTCTCACACAATATATTTTTTTCTTTTGTTGGCTTTATGTACAAGATTTACCCCCGTAACAAAGCTGCGGAATACAGGGTCATATATCTACCACAATGGTCGTCGTGGCCATTGTGGAAAAAGGTCCGAGAGGAAGGAAAAAAAATATTCGCATGTGACATCTAGAAAAGTCGTCCAGCTGCATCGTAATACTACGCAGGCTGGAGCTCAATGAGTGTACAATTCGTACTTCAAGTGAAAACATATATTCAACGCGTCCCGCTTATGCTCTGGTCTTCTCTCTGCTTCACAGGTAACAGCGTGCAATAATGCACACAAAATAATACTTCCGTACGTACCTAGATTACGAGGTGTCGGGTGTTTCATTACCGCTACATTGTTGACTTCTTCGAGTAAGTAATCCAGATACTACGAGCAGTCTAGTGTATACACACTGATCACATAATAAGCAGGATGAACTTCCTTTTCTCTTCACCACCACTTTCTCTCTTGTCTACATATTGAGCTCTGTGTATATATCTCTAAAACCTAACATGTTACTCTTTGGGTGTTTGGTTTCTAATGGACCTCCCGTCCTGAACTCATTCATAAACGAGGCCTTACCAATATTCCGCATGTTATAGTATGTTTCCTCTAAAGCAACAGCTTAATAGCCATGTGGAGATGTTGAGTGGTTGATGGATCACCTAAGCATGATTCAGTGGACCGGTTGCCACCATTTGCATTGCATTTGAATTTGAGGGGAATTCTGGAAGAAAATATCAATACCAATACCGACCTTCAAAGTACCAAACCTACAATCTACTGGTGATGGTTTTGGCCGTCCTGTCAATATATTATCAAGTTCCTAATATTGTACAATTACTTCACTCGTACATATTTCGGGAGCCCCAACTCCCTTCATCAGTGACTTCTACCTCATAAAGCACGATTCCCCATATCTTAAGATCTAACATCATTCAGCAACAGTAAAAGTAAACAGAATAAACAGTAGCAAGAAACATTTCATCTTTCTCTGATTCTTCCAATGAAACCAGCTGACGTTTCAAGATGTGTTTTAGAGTGTTATATAACATACGAATATCCACCTGAACTTTTCATAAGTTTTTAAAGTATTCCATTGCATAACATACATTATCAAGAAATGTTTACTGTGTGTGTGTGTGTATGTGTTAAAATAAGGATATATATTGACGATGTTTTACGTAGTTAATGCTGGATGCTGTTAGATCGTAAGATATGGAGAATCTTGCTTTTTGAGGTAGAAATCACTGATGAAGGGAGTTGGGGCTACCGAAACGTGTACGAGTAACAATAATTTCGTGTGGCTATTTCTAGTCGAGTGCAGCCCTTGAAAGGCAGACCCTCCGATGAGGTGGTGCGGTATCTGGCATGTGTAGGTAACTGCGAGTTATTGTGGTGGAGGATATTGTGATGTATGGTGTGTGAGTTGTAGGGATGTTGGAGACAGCACAAACTCCTCGTCTCCGAGCCAACGGAATTAACCATTTAAGGTTAAAATCACCGGCCCGACTGGGAATCGAACCCAGGTTGCTAGCCACTTAGCCATGGAGCCGGACACATATGTACGAGTGAATTGTACAAAATTAGGAACTTGATAGTATATTGCCATGATGGACCAAACCATCACCCGTAGTATATTTATATGAACTTAGTCAATAAGGACCAAAAATGGAGTTATTTGTCCAATCCAAATCTTCAATGGCAGGGGGACCAGACCATCACCAGATCAGGACGCACGGTTCATTTTTGTGCACGTTTCCTTGAAATCCACGCGAGCGAAGTCGCGGGTAACAGCTGGTATGTACAAATACATTCGGCCTTCCTGACACTTCACTTCAGCTCTGTTGCTCATCGGGGTAGGGGAGAGGGTTCATAGCTGAATGACATCGTCACTTGTTTCTTGCTGTGGTAGCAGTGATTCGAATCCTGGTCAATGAAACACGAAACCACAATAATATTTCTTGCCTTCTTTTCATTTCATCAGGAAGTGAATGAAATGAAAATTTGCAGACCTCGGAGCTGTCGGTACCTGGATTTTGTACCGATAAATTTCTTTCGAACGAAGTAGCCTTCGAGGTTCCATGAAATTCCTCAGAAGACTCAGCGTCCATTGCAGGTTTAATTTAGAAACGTATATTTCGTTTACTTTCTCTGTATGTTTACTATATGTCACATGGGTTACTATGATGTTACCAACCACTTTTGTACTTCATAATTTGAAAAAGTACTCTGGAGAGAAGAAATATTGCATTCTCCCAACATCATATTCGAGCTATGTATAGCGCATATAATGCGAACATCAAAATAAAACAGTTTTTTATTTATCCAAATACTTTCTGTTAATGTGAGTGAAATATTACACTGTTCAAAACAAAAGAACCAGATGTAAACAGTGAGGCGTGATACGTAGGAATAAAACAGGAGCTACAACTAAGCTCAAGGCCGCCCTTGAAATAGTCTTGGAAGTGGAACAACAAGATATAAACAGACAAATCACGTAAAAACAGCATACGTCAGAGCAAAAATTGAATCAAACATTACCAGACGTTGGACATTGTTTACTTTAGTCTTTACGGCTGAATGTATAGTACAGTAACTCTGACACTGAGGACAAGGCTGGACGAAGAAAGTGCCGTATGTGAAAAGCAATTCGTATGTACAGTGTCACCTATAATATTGTATTATGAGCGTAGATAGTTACAGCTGAGGAGAACCTGTGAAGATGGCTCAGGAAAATCAACTCAAAATAGTTTCCCACAGAAAATGTCTGCAATCCAAGAGTAATGGAGCACAAACTATGAATAATACAAGTTTTGACAACAGTAACAGTCTAACAATACCACGGTTACGTGCGGCCATCAACATATTCGTGACCGAGCTCGATAGTTGCAGTCGCCTAAGTGCGGCCAGTATCCAGTATTCGGGAGGTAGTGGGTTCGAACCCCACTGTCGGCAGCCCTGAAGATGTTTTCCCTGGTTTCCCATTTTCACACCAGGCAAATGCTGTGCCTTAATTAAGGCCACGGCCGCTTCCTTCCCGGTCTTAGCACTTTCCTGTCCCATCGTCGCCATAAGACCTATCTGTGTCGGTGCGACGTAAAGCCAATAGCAAAAAAAAACATATTCGTGGATGGTTTATTCTACGTCGGAAATTATTTGCCCATCAATAACATATTACCACCGGTGGCATCATTTAGAGTGTTAAGAAAACGTATCAGAGAGAAGGTGAAAGGTACTCGATACTATTTTCTACTATTTTTTACTCTCAGCAACGCCCGAAAATCCATCTGATGGACAAGGGCCATGGTCTGTTTATGCGGTGGGCACAATCAAAACGGACCCGTTTGAAAGATCCGAAAAATGCATGATGAATCACAAGAAGTTGGGTACCAGGGTCAGTGAAATTTTTCTTCTGTCATGCCGTCCCATCTGAGAAGTATTCCACAGTTTTAAACTGTGAAGGAGAAAATTATATTTTCGATAAATTGATTATGATTTGTACATGACGTACATCACGGTACATGTCGTCAGAAATTAAGCACGAGTAAGACCTTAGCGTAAGGCCTTAAAACTTTCTTGTAATATACAACTTAAGTATGAAATGTACAGCTATCTGTGTTTCAATGAGTGACACGTTTGAGTCGCATCTTGATTTACCAAACTCTACTTTTCACTAAAATACAACAATATGACAAATAATACAACGACTTTCAACATTTTCAAGTACGAGGAATATGATTTTACTTTTAACGAATGTCGAATGAATGTATCAACGTTCTGTGTTAGTAAATGACAAAATTCTGCGAAATCACTTGCTCGAACAAGCACGTTTACTCCGTCTGTTTCTCCAACTGTCTGTGCACGATTTCTGGATTGCTTCGTTATGGTTAAAAATCGTCTCTCAATTATTCTTAAATATCGTCGCTACTGCACCAAAACCGCGAAAGGACAATGTCCTTCATATCCATTAATTCCCTTAAAACTGTTCACGCCTCCCAGCCACGTATTGATATGCAGTCTATCAGAAATCCTTTGTTGAGTTCATTTTCCTATTCGCGTGTGTAAAGGAAAATGAACATTACCTTACCGTACTGTAGGAATGTATGTTTGCATGACATATTTACTATCTCCAAGAGTATCATGTATTTAAGATTCATTTTCCTTAACACATGCGCATAGGAAAATTAACTCACCGAAAATTGGTCTCATAGACTGTATATCAATACGTGGCTGGGAGGCGTGACCAGTCCTAACGGAAATAATGGATAGGATGAGCATTGTCACATTCGCGGTTTTGGCAGAGCTGCGATGATGTGTCCTTTGAGGAAAAGATTGCTACGGTACTTGTTAGACAGAAGAAGAATGCAAGGTATGCTAAGTTTATCAGAACTTATTTGTTTCATACGCTTATGTTAACATTGATAAGAATACTTTCTGCAAGCAAGTGAATATTCTGATAGGTTGTACACACACAGACAGGATGTATACATGAAGAGACTTCAAATACACAGGCTCTAAGTCTGTTGATTGCAAATTTAGGGAATCCTATCTACTTTTGTGGAAATGGTGCTTTGAATGAAGAATAAACTTGTTTACTTATGCTCCCTTTGTTTTCCTTTACAGGATTTGCTTTGGAATTGTTATCATAGGAGTAAAACTCATCTTATTGCATATCTATTCTAATAGATTCTCCCCTTTCTTTATTTCGCGCAGTGGGAGAATTCATTTCTCGGTCGCTTGTGAAACGGCCTGGCTTACCATGTACTCTGGAATGTCACATATATCACCTACTTTCTTTCTAGGCCAAGACCTTGATATAAGTGCAAGTAGTTTGATATTTTTCCTTCAGTATTTTCCATTAACACGTCATCACACGCTCCCGCGGCAGTTTGCCGCGTTTGAACAATAATCCTAATATCTTCCTTTGTTGTATCCAAGAATCGGCGGGCAGTCAGGTATTCCTCCCCCCACATCTCTGTATAACGACCGTAGCCTAATCCAGTTCGTCGCTGTCTCCTCTTTACGTCAGTTCACATTTGTGTTGGTGGTGTCACGTTGTGTGAGCAGATTGCTAACGTGCATGCTTTCGCGTACAAACATTAGTGAGCATATTGCAAACGGGCGAGTTCTCGCGTATATTTAATATGATACAGTTGCAATATTTCTGTTTTGTTGTTTGCGCCATTACCTGGAAATGGATCCGTACGACGTACGACAAGCTGCAGTGAGACATATAGTGGACAGTGTTCCAGAATGTCATTCAAGTAAATTAGGAGAAGATACTTCTGGTTATCGTGACGTTAATGAAACAGGTGTTTTAGAGCACGTTAAGAGTGACTCAGAAGAGAGTGTTGCAGAAGAAATAATACAACCGTGCGAGGTTGGTAACGAACAACACACCCCACCGCCAAACGAAGAGACACTGAACCTTTCACTAGGCGCTCAGCAAGAACCTGAACGTTGTGAGCCTGTTCTTAAAGGGAGACAGCAACAACCACATGAGAGGCCCCTGCAACCAGGTCTATATGCTGTCTGTGGTATCTGCCCTAGAAGGAAAAATAGCAGAACAATGGTTATTTTTTGCGCATGTGATATCCCCATCTGCCGAGAACATACAGTGCCAACGTGTTCGAGATGCTCAACCCAACAGGAGGATCCAGCTGAAAATGACTAGACTGGCTGATTGTTGGGCAGAAGTAATATGCTTACGATGTTTCTTAAATCAATCATATTTGTTTATATTTCATATTTTACTAATTCAACTGGACTTGTGTTAATGCAACTTATGTGAAAATGCCTAAAATATAGTATGCGGCAATTTGCTAACGGGGCGTGCTTTGATGTCAGGTCACAGGCTTGGAATTGCGGCAGTTTGCTAACATAGCGTGTTCTCGTGTTGTAAAATATTTTAAATTACTAATAATGATTTACAATCCTAAATATGATGTTTTGGTAAGTAAATTCTCTTTCTTCCAATGTTGTTAACGTTTGAGGATTGGTTTCTTCATTTCAAAATCAGAGCAACAATATATAACATGCGTGAGCAAATTGTCGTGGGGCGTGCTGTCATGTAAAAATAAGGGGGCGTGTGATGACGTGTTAACACATCAAAATGTTTTACTTTCCCCCAGCAAGTTCATTTCTGATGTCAGATGTTCTGGTTCGGTTACTAATTCAGTATCATAACATTTACTAACCTTATATTCATGTTTGTATTGCCGATTCAAACCTTCGCTTAACTGCAGCCGATCGAATGTGCAAGGAACTGAGTGCAATATTAAGTGTACGGTACGGTTGCGATAACAGTGTTGTTGGTTTTACAACCCAGTAAAATCTCTTACGATCTTCAGACACACCAGAATCTACCAACACAATTCTGGCGCATTTGAGCACCTTCAAATACCACCAGACTGAGCTGGTGTCATTCCACTAACTTGGCCTCAGATGGCCATCGCTCTGTCGTGAGAACCACTTACCCCGAAAATTATATGGGTGTAACGTTTAAGTGAAATTAACCGCTATACTGTCCGTCTAACGATCTAGAATTAAATCTCTATACTAAATAATGCCTTCATCAGCAGAAGGCGGAGTCGTTTCTTGAATCCCTAGTATGTACGAACTCTAATAGTGCATTTTCTACTTGCTGGAGATATCTATCCGCCAAGAGGACATAAAGACTGGTTTCAGTGTTATTGCACATAGTTTGATTGAACTGGACATTAGTAAATGCCAAAATATCACAAAATACTCTTCATGGAACGAGAATCGGCGTAGGTACTTGTATGTGTGCTCTGAACAAACAGAAGAATCATTTAGAAAAAAGGCCCAAAGACGATTATGTCAAATAGGTTTCTGTTCTTCATGTGTGCATGTAACCAATACCTTCAAAGCACTACAACATTCTTTCCATACGAAAGGTTCCCAGCATACAAGGCAACTGCAACCTTCCATTTCATTTATCTGTAAGTGTATACACAGAAAGATCATTATGTGTTTAATTGAAATGTGATTGTGTATTATTGGCAGAAAATATATTTCTCATAATATGTTGTAAAATACAGGTTCTTAGAGAGACAATTAGAGAATTGCTAATATAATTTTCACCTAATATATTTAATCTTGTACTCCGATGTCTTCGTTCGAAAGCCATATGAAGACAAAGTGGCAATCCAGCAATCTCCTAATATTCACCGAAAGAAAATAAATTAAACATCAATCTTTTAAGATAGCAACTGACTTTTTCTCCAGTGTTAAAATAACCTATCCAAACACTGTGCATCACTTCCCCAAAACAGTTTCTGTTTTCCATTATACCGTAATCATACGAATCCATATACTCAATACAAATTCCATGGTTTTTGCAAGTTTGTGTGTATTAAAATTGTGGAATGTGCTCATTCACACTGTATGCACATTTGATCTACGCTGACTGCCTAAAATATTCACTCAAATTAGTAAACTATATAAAACACAAGGAGTTAAAAATAAAAATTAGCCCTCCTAAATTTCATTATTTAATTTCGAAGGACCAAATATATATCTTTATAAATATAAATATTGTATCATATTTTGTGTTTTAATATGTATAAATTTCCAATCCTGTCTGTAACTTGCAACTGCCATTACTTTGCAATCAATCTCTAAAATGAATTTGAATTTTAAGAATGTGTACAGTTCAACAAAAAGTCATGAAAACCACTGATTTAGGAGAAAGTTTCAGCATTTAATGGTTGAATGAACATGGAATATATAACTTTGTATTTCAAGTGATTGAACACTCACCATGAACAAGTTAACGAATGGTACGTTTTTCTCTTGCAGACTTCAACTTACCTGGAAAAAAGAGAAAAGAAGCAAGCATCAGTAAATTATACTCAGCTTCGTGTGGAACAGTCTAGTTAAAGTTTCAGCGTAAGGGCAATAGAATAAGTTTTCACACCCAGGTGTGTACGTGGTTGTGAACTGTGCCACATATATGGACTTGGCTCTATTTTACAGCCGAATTCACTACCTGACCCAACCCTGTATGGAGGGATGTACTCATTGTTGCGTATTGCTGTGGTGGTTGGTTGTTTTATGTGTTTGTTCCAGATTTGCATTAATAAGACGTCCATAATCATTTTAAGGAAAATATCGAAGATGGCGAATTTGCAATCTTCACATTTCACCTCAACTAGAGAAACGTATAATAATTCTTGTAAAAAGAACCGATACCTGTAATTGATGTTACGAATTAACATATGCTTAATTGTTATGCCTCATTATATTTATTTATTTATTTATTTATTTATTTATTTATTTATTAATGTCTTTCTGTACATGGCGGGGCTCAGGCTATGAAGCCTGCTATTATGCCAAACCATATAATTATGCACCTGCATAAACATAATATACTGAACATTATAACTACTTAAACAATAAGTTAATTATAATTTATAGTTAATGTGAAATGTAATTTGTATGAAATGTAAAGCATCATAAAAATCATTTTAACATTTTAAAATTAATTTATAATATTTACTATTATTAAAGCTATATCTCGAAAAATATAAACTATAATGTTTCTAACCTTACATTGACATTTTATTCATTTAACTTAATAATCTAAAAGAGTAAATCAATCTGAGTGTAGGTAAAATTTCCAGCACATTCTTCTGAATAGCTTTAGGTTGCTTATGTCTCTAATTTCAGCCGGGAGAGAATTCCAGGAACGTATGGTCCCCGGTACAAATGACTTGTTATACGTACTACTGTGATGAGTGGGGATGGACAGCAGGGTTTGTACTGATGACCTTGAGGGTGTTCTGCCTGAGGGAGAGAGGTAGTTGAAATCTATTCTCAGATAATGTGGTTTACCTGTTCGCAGTATTTTGTGAAGAAGAGAAACAGCATGGTATTTACGTCTATCACATAATCTTAACTAGGACAGCTGATGGAGGAATGGGCTGATGTGGGAATGGAGCGGAACATTTAGAATGAATCGAATGCAGGCATTATGCGCCCGTTGAAGTTTAGAACCAAGTGAACAACTTATGTTATTATAGACTACATCACCATAATCAAATATTGGTAGTATTAGTCCTTGAATGAGCAGTTTCCTGGTTTTGACTGGTAGAAAATCTCTCAGTTTGTATAGTGAGTGTAATGAACCGAATACACGTTGACAAATTTTTGTTACGTGCTCTGACCAACTTAAATACTCATCAAAAATTATTCCAAGGTTCTTAACGGAGTCTTTCAGTGCTATAAGTGTTTCATTGATCTTGATAACCGGTACGTTGATGCTTCCTAACTTGGCATGCGCTTTTCTAGATCCTATTATGATGGCTTGCGATTTTAATGGGTTTACTTTCAGGCAGTGGCTACTAGTCCACTCGTTAATGTTAAATAAGTCTTCGTTTAATTTCATGGTTGCTTTTTGTATGTCATTCGTCTTGGTATGAATAAACAATTGGATATCGTCAGCGTATAAGTGATATTTACAGTTCGTCAGTTGTTCTGATAGGTCATTCATGTATAGGGAGAACAGAAGTGGTGATAACACCCCACCCTGTGCTACCCCCATCTCAGTATTTCGCCACCTAGACACATTGTCTCCCACTGACACACATTGTTTACGTCCACTGAGATAGGAACGTACCCAGTATAAAACATTATTAGAAAATTTCATCATTTCTAATTTAGCTAGTAAAATGTCTTTATCTACGCAATCAAATGCCTTTGTAAGGTCGAGAAGAATAAGAATTGTCATTTGTCCGTTATCCATTGCTAGCTGAATGTCGTTAGTTATGTTTACTAATGCTGTGCTGGTACTGTAGTTCGATCTAAACCCTGATTGATATCTGTCGAGTAAGTTATGATGTAAGAGATAGGCTGTCATTTGTTTGTGTACTAGTTTCTGCAGTACTTTTCCTAGTACGGGGAGAATACTAATAGGGCGGTAATCGTCAAGGGTTGTTGGGGTACTGTTTTTCTGCAAGGGTCGGATGATGGCATTTTTCCAGTTCCCAGGAAAGATTCCCGTCATAAGAGAGGTGTTAATAATATGCGTTATTGTAGGAAGAATGATGTCTAGAATTCTTCTTAAAAGGGACAGGTTTATTCCATCGTGTCCAGTAGACTTTGATTTTATGTCATTAAGGGCGCTCTTTACATCACCTGGAGTCACGTGAGAGAAGTAGAATGTTTCACCACCATGCTTTCCTTTTGAAAATATTCTGTCAATAGTGGCTCTCTTGGTATTTCCGTTCGTCTGGACGTTTCTTGAGCTAAAATACTCATTCAGATCATCCAAAGGTACATTACAGTTACTGTCCTTTGTCTTCGTTTTACTTAGACCCATATCTCGGAGAGTCTTCCATGCAACAGCAGAGTCATGTGTATTTAAAATTTCGTACGAGTAGCGTATTTTAGCGTTTCTTATCATCTGCGTGGTTTTGTTTCGAAGTTTTTTATAATTCTCAAAATTTTCCTGCGCTGGATGTTTCACATAGTAGCTATAGGCTGAGTCCCTATCTTTCATTTTATCACGAATTTCTTGATTGAGCCACGGGTTAGAGGGTCGCTTTACTCGAGCAGTACGTAATGGGGCATGTCTGTCGTATAAAGTTAAGAGGAGTTCGTTAAAATGAGATACTTTGTCGTCAATGTCCTTTATATACTTAATTGTGTGCCATGGTGTGCTCAGAGCGTCCTCAATGAGAGCTTCGTCGTTCAAATTTTTGAAATCCCTGTATTTGATTATCTTAGGCCTGTATTTTGGACATTTTAAAGAGTATGCAGCGTAAATCATGTCATGGCGGGAAAGGCCTGGCACAGGCATCTGTCCATGTGTCAATATACGGTCATTATAGTTTGCAATGATTAGGTCGAGGAGTGTGTGCGAGGTTGCAACATGGTGTGTGGGTTGCAAGGGCAGAATTGTCATATTAATTGATTCAAACATGCATGTTAGTCGCCTAGTCTCAGTGGTTTCATTTTTCAGGTCAGTGTTGAAGTCTCCCATTAAAATTACATGTTCATACCTGAATATTAAATCCTGTAGCGCTTCTTCTAAATCTGTGAAGTTTCCAGTCTTCGGTGGGCGGTACACTACACCGAGTAAACACTTCGTACCACGAATTTCAATTTCTACAAACAAGAACTCCGCTCTGTGAGAGTATTCACTTGGCGATTTAAATATTACCTTGTATTTCAAATCATCGCGTATAAATATTCCGACTCCGCCTCCAGGCTTTCCCTCTCTGTCGTTCCTAATTAAAGTGTATCCACTCATTTTAACCAGCGCTGAAAGTATAGATTGACGCATTATAGCATGCAGATTACAGGTTGAAAATATTTCGGACAATTCTGAGAAATGTGGGACAATACTCTGTGTATTGACATGTGCTATTTGTAGAGAAGTAGGGTAGGGCGCAAGAATGTCTTTGAGACGGTTAGGGGTATTCTGCGAGGGGGCTGGCACGACGGGGTAATGACCTGCCTGGGACAGTGGTGAAAGGAGGCTGAAATTAGAGACATTTGTTTCCTGGTTGCTAAATGTTGCCAACTTGAAAGTTAAATGATGACAACTGATAGTAAGAAGTACCTACTACAACTATAAGATTATCACCTAATCAAAACTACAACTATGTGGAAAATTAACTTAAGTGAACTAAAATAACTATCGCGGTCCTTATATTACACAGAGTCTGCCCATGACTAGCGAATACTGTTCAAATCTGAACGATTAGTTATAGCTATTTTACGGTTCTCTTGTTTTACGTATATGACCCCATCTCTAGACCATACGTTCTAGACGGTAAATTTTGCGACAGCGTCCTGAAGAAGTCGGAGTCTTGCTGGAGATAGGTCCTCGCGGATGGTTTTATTCGTGCCCTTAAGTTTCTTTTTGTTCGTGAACATAGCGTTCCTCTTACGGTATGACACAAACTTGACGATTATAGGTCGCGGACGCCCATTCTGGTTTTTCCCAACCCTGTGAGACCTATCAATGTCATCCACAGAAAGACTGACCCCGATTTCTTTCGCAATGTCAAGAACTAAATTGTCAGTGTTCTCGTCTGCAGTTTCCGGTATACCGAACACACGTAGGCACTGCCTTCTCTGATACTGTTCTAAACAGTCAGTTTTATCCTGCAGTTCAGTTTTTAAATCACTGATTGTTTTGTCCCGCTCCTCTAGAGCCCTCCTAAGTTCTTCAATTACACTCGTATTAAAATTGATAGTTTCTTTTAATTGGTCAACAACTGACTTTGTTACCTGGTCCTGGATAAGGTTGGCAAGCGTGCCAAGTGCCTCCTTGCCGCTCAGCGCTTCCTGTACGGCCTGCTTAACTATGGCTTCCATTGGCACTTGCTTCACCTTGCGTGGCATTATTAATTTATTGGATTTCTTGCCTTTTACTTTCACCAATCACTTCACTAACACTCACTCAGAACCACTGCACTGGTAGAGATAATGTTATACACTCTGAGCTGCCACACTACGAATATTCACCTGCTAAATCCACGTTCGCCACGAGCCTCGTATTCTGCGTCTATGCACTGTCCGCCATGGATTATTGTAGGCTACTTTGCAATATTCTTGACCTATGGATGTAATGAAAAATAATTAATACTATCAGTACATTTGAGCATAAATACTATACGAGGTGTTAGGGGTATGGTTCATATTTTTCGTTAGTCGGTAAAGAAAAATACATCTCAGAACATATGATGTATACTTTTTATCTTCTCTTATTAGTTTCCCCATAAATGAGCTAATTATTTCAGAACCTAATGTGTTTTGAACGGCCGTAGTAGGTAACGCCGCTTATGTCATACTGCCCTTGTGTAGCAAAGTAAAGTAGCAGAGTATAGTGGTTGTTGAACCTGTTTGTTATCGAAGGCCAACACATGTCGCTGTGCCTTCCCCTAGCCGCCGAGCAAGTAGGGGTGGTAGAAGCAGATACCAGTTCACTTCCTGTACTCTAAAAACCATCTAGGGTACTCTGTCAGAAGCACACGTAATCCTTTTATTCTTTGCTAGTGGCTTTACGTCACACCGACAGAGATAGGTCTTACGGCGACGAACACGTAATCGATACCGACGTATCCACTCCTGTACCTTCTCATATTGCCGCCGAGTGCAATTTTGTACTCGTACACAACTTTTACTAAAATGTAATTATTTTGTTATTCGCATTTGTACGGGCATATTCGGTCGTTGAAATGGAACTGAGCTTATAACGTAATTCATAAAAATACCTAAGGTTAATTATTTTTAAAATTGTCAAGCTTCAGAACTATGTCCGGTATAAATTCAGTCTTTACTAAGGGCTACGACAACTAAAACAATATGTAACGTGGAATATCCGTAGCAGTGCATGCATGCGAATCAAGTGTTGTGCAGTGGTGTGTTATTTATAAGATGTCAGTGACATTACTCAGTGGTCCAAGATGACAAAACTGAAGGGAAATAGTTAATGAGTTAATGAAAATTGGGTGCACCATTTGAGTTCTGTTACTGTATCGGTGTATGTTGAATTTTTGATAACAGGAAACGCGAAGTGTCCATACTATTTTCATAATATTTTCAGGTCAACGAATGAACGGTGGACCCTGAAAACAACGCTATCCCCAGATTCAATGAAATTGTTATTCATGAGACAAATTTCAAAGACCTTATTTGCATCCATGCTTTTGAAAATTGCTAGAAGGGTAAAGGGCTACTATGAATGTACCACATGGGGCTGAGTGGCTCAGACGGTTGAGGCGTTGGCCTTCTGACCCCAGCTTATCAGGTTCTATCCTGGCTCAGTCCGGTGTTATTTGAAGGTGCCTCAAACACGTCAGCCTCGTGTCTGTAGATTGATGATGATGATGATGGTGATGATGATTGTTGTTTAAAGGGGCCTAACTGCTAGATCATCGGCCCTTAATGGTACGAGGGGCAACGAAATGAAACGACAATTAAAATTTCAAGTAGTACCATAATATGTGAAACACCGTGAGTCTACGCTACTTTTGATTAGTACCGCAACATGAAAAATACCATGGTTCTACATCAGTAGCGGTAAGCACCGCTTATGAGGGACCGTTGACCTGGATTTTGGACCCCTTTTAGATAAGACTATCGATTCAGGTTTGTGCTTTGGAATCAGTTCCTTGTTCTGAACTACAATTGATTCAAGATAGTTCCAGGGAAAGTGGGGCATTGCGGGCCGGATCCACTGATTGTTTTAAATTCATTTTGATACATTCATTTTTCATCATCACGTTTTGTATTCTGGTCTTTGGATGATTGTGGAATTTTAAATTGTCATATATTTCGTCTCATTTCGTACCATTAGGGGCCGATAACCTAGATGTTAGGCCCCTTTAAACGACAAGCATCATCATCATCATCATCATCATCATCAAGACTGAATATTATGATTCTCCAAATGGCTAACTGCTTGCCGACCTAAAAATAAATTATTTTGCTGGCCTTGTGTTCTTTTTCGAAACAGATAGAAGATTGTGGAATTATAGTGGTTTCTCAGCCATCAGTGATTTTATAAAGCAAAGATCAGTCATGAAAAACTCAATCGCATTTATCTTCATTAACGAGGTGGAAAACGTTAGGTAAATCAAGAATAGACTTTCAGTTAAGTGAACGCCAAACGGTGGGTGTTTCAAGCAAAATGCCGAAGTTTACTCCAACAGAGGAATAATTAAACGGTTAGGTGATGTAACTTGCCTGTTAGCGAAACAAGACCTGCCATTTCAGAGTTCACGAGAAGCACAAGGAATCTCTTAATTTAGGAAACTATGTTTAGTACTTGCAGTTACTATCGAAGAATTATATGAAAGTCGACATACGTTTCGAAAACGGAAAAGTACTTAAAGGCACGTCGAATCGAATTAAAAACGATGTCATTGAAAACGTCAGTGACGCAATTCTGGACGCATAAAACAAGAAATAAACGATGCAACTTTTGTTGGAATAATGCTTAACGAAACTACAGATGTTGCAAAATTATCGCAACGTTCCAGCATAATTCGTATCCGGCTCCATGGTCCAGAGGGTCCCGGGTTCGATTTCCGGCTGGGTCGGGGATTTTAACCTTCATTTGTTAATTTCAATAGCTCGGGGCTGGGGGTGTGTGGCGTATTCAGCATTGGAAGTCATCCTAGGTAGGGCCGTCATTTTCACAGACATGCAGGTCACCTAATAGGGCGTCTACGAGAAAAAGACCCGCACCAGGCATGTCCGGAGGCCATACGCTATTATTATACTGTAATTCTTTATGTAAAAGAGGGCGAAATTCGGGAAGGATCTTATGTTTCACTGACGTCAGGAAAGATCGCTCTGCTGCTGCTTAAGTAAACATGTCTTCAAAATCCTCTCGGAATTTCAATGTGAAGACAAGCTCGTAGCTCAGGGGATGACGGGGTGGCAACATTTTTTGGTCACTTAAATGGTGTGCAGACACTAGTGAGGACTCTAATCACATTTCGTACATTGTTATGCACGTTGGCTTAACGTCGTATTGTTTCAGTTAATTTCGTAAATGAATGCAAGATATGTTTTAAGAATTTGAATGAATGTCGTCACTTTTTCTCATTCCTCAAAGCTGATGCATGCATGTCAGCCAGTCTCCTCTAAAATATGTCACAGCACGCCACTGGTTATAATGCTTTACTTTACCATTATACATGTTCTTTTCGTTTGGAAGGACGAACTGTAGGTACGTTTAATTTATGTAGCTAATTAACATGTACCTTATCCGTTTGAAACAAAACGTTCGATGGTCATTTTCAGTAATATTCATTTGGATATCCCACCCCATGCATTATTTTCTGGACGCAAGGAACATTGTTAACGTATACGTCAGCATGATTTTTGCCTTGTTCATTCTCCCTTTATGCAATGCAAAACGGGGATAGTAGCATTCTTCATGTCCTGGAGTGCCTATCCCAACCCAATGCTCGAATAATTATGATACCACACAATCCTACAGTCCCCGCACCGACACAGATGGTATGGCCATTTTCACACTCACTAGAGCATGGGGATGATTAATACAGATATCCCAATCTCCCCCAAAATGACCTAACAGCAACAGAACCCACATTAACACCGGCTATTCGATACACCTCCATTAACCGGGATCGATGACAAGGGCATCTGAAGATATTGAAACGGAAACAAAATGGTAAAAATTTGTCGTGGACAGGCTGCCTGTAAATAAACAATACTCGTTCGGGAAGAACGTTACGTAACATAACATGAACCAGTATCACAAGCCTTCAGCTGTTATCTTGGACAGGATGCACATACCCCTAAACAAAACCAGTTTGACTAGAATGGTGCGTACATTTTCATGAACCAGTAGCACCAGCCTTCACCTGTTATCTTGGACAGGCTGCCCAAACACATGACCAAAACCAGTTTTGCAAGAATCGAGCGTAACTTGTCATGACCCAGTAGCACCAGCCTTCGGCTGTTATAGTGGACAGGCTGCCCATATACATAAACAAAGCAAAGATATACATACACATCACAGTGGCGTATTAACTACTCTAAAACATCATATCACTTTGCTCACGAATGTAAATTCCGACGATTACTGAAAAAATATAGATAGTTGTTCGTCGCATAGTTCTCTATTGCTACAAGAAATATCAGCATCTATACCTGTTAGAAGTATACCCTGTTGTACCCTGTATACGTATTCACAGAACATGCATTATCGACTTTGTCTTACTTTACGGTAGTTATGGTTCAGTTCATGCCATACACACTAATGGCGAAGAGTATACGACATTCCTTGCAAAGACCACTCGTTGAAACGTAATCAAATGTGTGCTTCTAGGTTTAATATGACATAAATATACGTTCAATTGTTTTTATTCTTATTCTTCCTACATCCATGTGCGGATGTGGTTGTGAACTGTGCCACATATATGGAATTGGCTCTGTTACAAAGCAGGATGTTCTTCCTGACCTCTAAACTGTATGAGAGATGTATTCATTATTGCGTATTTCTGCGGTGGTTGGAAGTCTGCTGTGTTACGCTCGTATGAGGTGTATTCTGATGGGAAAAACATACACAGTACCCAAGATAAAAGGAATTAATCAGACACGACTAAAATCCCCAATCCGTTTGGTAATCAACCCCGGCACTTTCTGAACCGAGCGAATCGATGCCGATCATTCACTGAAGTAGCCGGACAGAATTCCTCCACATCAACCACATTATTAGTATTTCTATTATTATTACAGTATTATATTCATCATTTACTTCACCCACAGCCAAAATATTATTCCATTCCACAGCACAATTCGTTGCAGGTTACAGGACATTAAACGAAGTCATCTTATTAACACAGATAAGCCTGAAAAGTTTCTTTAGTGGATTCATGTATTCAGTGGAGTAACCTGAAAACTATTCTAACACCCGTTTGGTCATTCACACTTCATTTCGTAAAAATAAGGGAGTCCTAGGTATATAACGAAGGCTTTAGGGAACAATATTTGAACCAATTATGTGGAATGCTAGAATGTCTAGAAAATCCATTGTTTCCCATATTAACAATAGAATATTAATCAATACGTCATGAAATTTCACATTATTGACGAATGTTTAGAGAATCTTATAAATCACTTGTCACAAAAATAATATAATCATGTAAATAAGAAATGTCACAGAGAATTGTACCTATTCCTTTGAGTGATATGCCATAAAAGCTTGAAAATCAAATCAGTGTCATATTTTTTGACCCGTATTGTCTTCTGGTGACAATATTGACATCCTGAATGAGATTCTTGTGAGAAGATCATATGGCCTAGCCTATCGTGTCTAAAATCATTGTGCTCCATTAGTGGTGATGTACATGGTCCTTCTTTCAGTTGTCCGTTTACTTATTTATTTCTAAAACGCAATAACAACACGTCACCTGAATGCCAGGTGGTTGAGCCTTGCTTATAAGCATTTTATTTATGCGGAAGCCATGCGTTCTGCCGTACCATGTTAATGCAGTGCATAATCAAATGGGTAGTACCACTTCTTGTTATGATAGTCTACTCGATACCGAGATGTATTTTGGCCTGCGCCAAGTGCCTATTGTAAACGGAACTACTTTTAGGCTGAGAAATTTTGAATTTTCCTTCCTCTTTTCTAGAATATCTAGGAACTTTCTAAAACGGGTACAAGGTCACACCGTTTGTAGCTACACTAACGAATAGCCGGGCTGAGTGGCTCAGACATTTGAGGCGCTGGCCTCCTGACCCCAACTGGGTAGGTTCGAACCTGTCTCAGTCCGGTGGTATTTTAAGGTGCTCAAATACGTCAGCTTCGTGTCGGTAGATTTACTGGCACGTAAAAGAACTCCTGCGGGACGAAATTCTGACACCTCGCCGCCTACGAAAACCGTAAAAGTAGTTAGTGGGACATAATGCAAATAACATCATCATTAGTACTAACGAATAACCACTTGTCCCTCAGCAGTTTTAAAATGAACGGAATCCGTTTAGTTCTTTTTCATAACAGCGAATTTTGGCTGCGGCCTTCATTTTTCTCCTTCTAGCGTTAGTACCGAAGGAACACTAGTAGTATAATTGGACAGTTCGGGCGCCACCTCCACCTCAGGCTCTCGGGAGAGGCCTCCACCTCCCGCGGGAAATTTGAATTTTGGCGCGAAATTTGAATTTGTAAACAAAGCCACGTGCTTTTTGACAGCTGTCATCGACAACAACGCATCGCTAACCTCACTGCTGCCATCTTGACGGGCCTAAACCTCACTAGTGCCAACTTAACCTCACTAGCGTGAGGTAAACAAAGCCACGTGTTTTTTGACAGCCACGTGCTTTTTGACAGATTTGTAAACAAAGCCACGTGCTTTTTGACAGACAACAACGCATCGCTAACCTCAGTACTGCCATCTTGACGGGCCTAAACCTCAGTAGTACCAACTTAACCTAACTAGCGCGAGATAAACAAAGCCACGTGTTTTTTGACAGCCACGTGCTTTTTTGACAGCTGTCATCCGCCATCTTTGAGCACTGTGCTGCCCTCTTTATCGTAGTAGATGTAAATTCATCACCTGTCATCGGCAGTGCCGCCATCTTGACGGGTCTAAACCTTAGTCCTACCAACTTAACCTCCCAAGCGCGAGATAAACAAATCCACGTGCAGCTGTCATCCACCATCTTTGAGCATCGTGCTGCCCTCTTTAGCTACTTACCTTTGAAATGTGGTACGCCACAGCTGTCATCCGCCATCTTGCATCCGAAACCTCAGTGCTGCACTCTATGTGGTGACGGCAAATTCCACGTTCTCTTGTTTGGAAACAAAGCCACGTGCAGCTGTCATCCGCCATCTTTAATCACCGTGCTGCCCTCTTTAGCTACTTACCTTTGACAGTTGTCATCCGCCATCTTGCATCGCAAACCTCAGTGCTGCGCTCTATGTAGTGGCGGCAAATTCTACGTGCTCTTGTTTGGAAACAAATTCACGTGCTATTTTTCTGACAGCTGTCATCCGCCATCTTTAATCCATAGAGCACCGTGCTGCCCTCTTTAGCTACTTACCTTTGAAATATGGTACGTCACAGCTGTCATCCGCCATCTTTAATCCAGAGAGAACAGTGCTGCAATCTATGTGGTGGCGGCAAATTCCACGTGCTTTACAAATCAACATTCTTTTTTGACAGCTGTCAACCGCCATCTTTAATCACCGTGCTGCCATCTATGTGGTGGCGGTAAATTCCACATGCTTTACAAACTTATATGCTTTTCTGACAGCTGTCATCCGCCATCTTTAATCTAGAGAGAACAGTGCTGCCCTCTATGTGGTGGCGGCAAATTCCACGTGCTCTTGTTTGGAAACAAAGCCATGTGCTTTTTTGACAGCTGTCATCCGCCATCTTTAATCAACAGAGCACCGTGCTGCTATCATGCGGGCAATTTCATCACCTATCACCCGCCTTTTTGACAGCCGTCATCCGCCATCTTTAATCAACAGAGCACAGTGCTGCACTCTATGTGGTGGCGGCAATTTGAAAAATTCTATGTGCTCTTGTTGGGAAACAAAGCCACGTGCTTTTTTGACAGCTGTCATCCGCCATCTTTGAGCACTATGCTGCGGGCAATTTCGTCAGCTGTCATCCGCCATCTTTAATCCAGAGAGAACAGTGCTGCACTCTATGTGGTGGCGGTAAATTCCACGTGCTTTACAAACCTATGCGCTTTTCTGACAGCTGTCATCCGCCATCTTTGAGAACAGTGCTGCCCTCTATGTAGCGGTGGCAAATTCCAAGTGCTTTACAAACCTATGTGCTTTTCTGACAGCTGTCATCCGCCATCTTTAATCACCGTGCTGCCGGGTGACGGCAAATTCCACGTGCTCTTGTTTGGAAACAAAGCTTTTAATCCAGAGAGAACAGTGCTGCCCCGGTGGCGGCAAATTCCACGTGCTTTACAAAGCTATGTGCTTTTTTGACAAAAAAAAAATTCTGCTCTCGAGATACTTACGGAACAAGACGATACTATACTTACGAAACTGCTCATCACCTTCTTTCTTCTTCTATGAGTAATAAACAAAAACTCTATCTTGCAAATAAGGAGTGGGAGGAAGGTAATACCTAACCTAAAATAAAAGAATATGCCAATTCTACATTATTTATTTACATCTTGTATGTACAAGTTTTATCTCGAATCATTTTACCCTAGTGATGTTTTGCGTACTTCTCGATGCAATTCTTGAATGTACAAGTTTAGACTTGCCGTACTACACTCTCAGCGTACCTCTTTGTGATGTAAGACAGCGTAACGTAAGTACACACACCTCTAGCATAATGTTTATGTAAAGTAGTACTTATCAATACTACTATGCCCCCAGGCTAGCGTGTTGGTAGAATTTGGAATGACAAACCGCTTACAATCATCGCTATTAAGGGCTACCTTACTAATTAAATGTGTGTACAACTGGTGCTTCTTGCTTCTAATGACAGACATTTGCTTATGCAAAACAGGTGGATTACTTTTAATGCAATTGTTATAGTTTTCAAAACTTAGCTGATTCTGAACGACATTCTTTTTAACCCCCTTCAATCTCTTTATTTGTAATTCATTTAACAGTTTTATGCAATATGACTTGGATTTAGTACCTACAAATGAATCGATAATATTCCCAGCACATTCATCTTTCATTTTACCTAGAACCTTTTTGTTCACTAGCGGTAGATGATATTGATTATCTGCAGGATAGTTACTTGTATCAAACCTACCCAAGTCAGGCTTTATATCATTGTAATAGTCATCAGTTTTGATTTGATAAATAAACGAATCGGTATCTGTGTAGAGCAATTGCGCATTATGCGCGTACTTCTTCATCATATAATCGTAATGGAATTCATACATGAGTGTTTTAGCCAATTCAAGTACTGCAAAGCCGACGTAGGTAGGTTTGTCATATTTAACCTTGACACGATTCATCTGTATAATAACTAAATTCTCATGTATGATGGTGCAGCTGTGGAAATTTGGTTTACTTATTAAATAGTTAGCACCATACCTTTTCTTAATATTATCCCAGTTTGTAATCAATTTGACATCAACGCGTTTGTCAACATTCTCCATAGTCTTACCAAACACACTGTTATTCATGAGCTTGTAGAAATCTTTTTCAAACTCGTTAACCGCATTCGTTCTTAAATTATTGTTCAGATCGATATATGGCTTTAGCCACGGTGACTGATTAAATTCTAGTACACGATGAATTTTGGATAACTTCAAACCATGCTGCAAACACTGTTTTAAATTTCGGTAATGAATGATATACTTAGATTTATCGCATAAATTAGCAATGAGCATTTTCGTCGTTGATGCAATGTACGGGGACTTCATATTTTCAGGGCAGAACGGTAGGTCATTATGAGAAGTGTGTAACTCTTTAGGATACTGTAAGTCAACTTCGAGGAAATAACCTTTATCAGCTTCATCGCCTAGGGCGTGTAGCTGTAAAGCATCAATTTCGCACTGCGTCAGCCAGCGGAAACCACTCGCCGGTAGATGCTGACTCATCGCCCACCCATACTGATTATTAGCATCCAGATAAACGATATACTGAGATTCCTGACTAGAATCGAAACTCGGCATGTACTTATTATTAGCCCTCGAATATCGTCCGCTGCACTGACTCAGACCGCCTCGAATGGATGCTTTTATAAAGTGCACCATATCGATATCGGTTAGCAGTTCCAAATTCACACGCGTGTATTTTAACATCGCGTCCCAACTTAACCCAGGTGCAGTAAAATACTGACATGGGTCAAGGCTGTAGGTGTTCATGCAAACACAGCGAAAATTTTCAAAAACATCAGCGAACAAAAGTACATCTGTCTTTAAATATAAATCGGAGTATTCACCCAGCGTTTGAAAGTGGAACTGCTCCCAGATATGTTGTGCATGTAAATAGTCATCATCACTAATATCTGCTGAATTCAGCGAGCTGTAAAAGGATTGTTTCGATGGTAAGGCACGTTCTTCGAGGCGGTCTAAGCAGTCGAGATATTCGTAACAAAAAACACCCTTACGCCGAAGTAAATTAAACTGCGCTTCTTCAGGGAAAACGCGTCGAATTTCCGTAAAATGTTCAGGCTGTAAATGACTAGAAAGTTTATCGAGGCTACTCGCCATAAAGCGAAACGAGTCAAGGAATCTCAGTTTTATAGAATGCTCAGCATCTACTTTTACAGACTTTGCAAACGCAATGTACCGCTCTTTATTCTGAGGGATTATATCTACTTTTTCATCCGAAGCTCCAAATTGTGAAATGATGAAATGAGAGTCGTAACCAGATAAGTTATGAAAAATTACAGGGATAAATTTAGGAACTCTATACTTAAGATTACAGCTATAATGAGCGGCACATCTGTAGAAACCAGTTAAATGATCATGATCAAAAACTTTAGGGTCATTTTCGGAAAATTCCCCATCACAAATGCTACACTTTGTAGCACGTTCATGATCATTTAACTGAATTTCGGTGAGTGGCTTCATAGGAATATTACTATTCAGAATACGACCGAGACGAACTGCATCACTTTCAAGTCTTTCTAAAAATACTTTAGCAGCATCATGTCCTCGATACAGCTCTAACTTGTTAAGCGTACTATCGTAACTACACTTGATGTAATACGCGAAGCTATACGGGACATGCATGTGCGTAGTATTAGTGAAAGAGTTGTCAGGATTAGGTGAGCATGTGTTGCATGGCGTGAGGATGGCTTCAAAGTCTGCATAAATCGCGAACGGTACCCACATCTGCTTATGAAAATTTGTAAATTTTAAAACATTATTGCCTGTAGTAGGTATCTCTGTACGTACATGATTGCAGTCATTCTTGGAATGCTTCGTTAACTGATCTTCATTTCTGAAATACTGCAAGCATCCATCACATAGCCACTTTTTACCATCATGTTTTGACAACTGACTGCCAACAAGTCTACTCAGATTTTTAATCCAGCAAAATTGGCTATTCTCACTGTTTTCAGTATAGAGTAAATTAACGTGAGTACTCTTCTTATTACATGTATAATACAGAGGACCTACTACAGACTTTTTCTCTACACCATACACATTAATACTAATGTTATTTAGTTCCTCAAAGCGCTTAATATCTTTTAACTGTACGGGAAATTCTATACTGTCGAAATTTAGCTGCGTTGAATAGTGTAGATACGATGATGTTCTATTCGCTACATTCCGTTTCACAGGATTTAAAGCTGACATCACCGCCCAAGCAAAACATGCTTCGTCATTGTTTTGGATGTTTACAACAGCTTCTTTTCGCTGAATCCATGTCGGCAGCTCAATGTGCGAAGATCCACGCATAGGATTGTACTTATTGATGTTAACTTCTAGATACATTATTTCAACTAAAGCCCACCCTGATTCCTTTTCCTGAAATTCCTCGCTCTTAGTTGAAATAATGTTAGAGACATCCCTAAGTACATCACCAAAATTAGTCGACTCACTTATGATAAAATTCTTCGTATTAAATGATTTAATGTCCGTTATTTCGGATTCATCCGTGCTTTTAATGTACAAGGCGAAAAGTTCAAAATTAACTTTAAATAAACTATGATTGGACAAAGATTTAGCAAGAAGCTGTTGTACATCCGGTTGAACGCAATTTAAAAAGTTTGAAGTGCTCTGAAACTTTTGACTGGTGCGAATTCGGTAACTAGCAATCCTACTTTTAAATGCTGTATTAATTTCCTCGATGTTTGCGTTACTACCACTTCTACACGCATTATTTTTATGCGCATTACTCCGTAAGTGCCCCTGAAAATGCGAAGATGGAACATCAGTGTTACAGTGCTCGCAGTGAATAGTTTGAAGTTCATGATTTTTTCTAGGTTTTTTACTACTAGTACTTTCTACACCTACATCAGTAGCTGCACGCTTTTTCCCTACTACTACCTGAGGGCAAGTAGATATTTGATGTACCTCTGCTAAGTGAGCCTGGTATTGCTCTACATTAGCGAAGTACAGCCCGCAAACATCACATAAAGCAGATGTTATGCTAGGGTGTTTTGATTTCATATGGCGCATGAAGTTATCTCGCCTTGTAAACGATGTCTCACACTGCTCGCAGGTGAACGTAGACGCTTCTCCATGTTTGATTTGTAAATGCCGTGTAAGGGCATCTCTTCTTGTAAAAGTTATATCACACTGCGAGCAGGGAAACATCTGAAAAGAAAACAACCAATAGAGATTAGCCTAAAGTTGCGATGTTCAACCTATAGAGGTCGGACATGACTGTGAGTTTGAAATTATACGATTAACCTCTCCTATGGCATGCGGATTAAAGAAAATAACTATTTATCAATAGACTAAAGTTACGATGTTTTAGAAGAAACCAAGTTTCAGCCTGTTGAGGGCAGACATAGCTATGTACGCACCTCGTCTATAGCGTGAGGATTAAAGAGAACAACTATTTATCAATAGACTAAAGTTACGATGTTTTAGAAGAAACCAAGTTTCAGCCTGCTGAGGTCAGACATAGCTATGCGTGCGTGTTTGAAATTATAAGATTAACCTCTTCTATGACATGTAGATTAAAGAAAATAACTATTTGTCAATAGACTAAAGTTACGATGTTTTAGAAGAAACCAAGTTTCAGCCCGTTGAGGGCAGACATAGCTATGTGTACGTGTTTGAAATTATACCACGTCTATAGTATGTTGATTAAAGAGAACAACTATTTATGATTAGCTTAAAGTTACGATGTTCGGAAGAAACCAAGTTTCAGCCTGCTGAGGTCAGACATAGCTATGCGTGCGTGTTTGAAATTATAAGATTAACCTCTTCTATGACATGCAGATTAAAGAAAATAACTATTTGTCAATAGACGAAAGTTACGATGTTTTAGAAGAAACCAAGTTTCAGCCTGCTGAGGTCAGACATAGCTTGTAACGTTCCAGACGTTACAGTGTAATTATGTTAATTTTATTATGTGTAATTAATTCAAGAATTTAACGTCATGATATTTATTTTGGTATGTAATTGCATTATAATTCATGTTTAATCATTTGCTCACTATCATTTCATTACTTTGTAACTACGACTTGTAAACGAGGGCTGAATATTCTAATATTCACTTAGATTCTTGCGACATTTGTTTAAAATTAACTTGCAGTAGATTTCCGCTATCTTGCCACATCACCGAGGAAGGAGAAAGGACAGATTTAGACACCAAGTTCTGGGAAAGCGAGCACGTGTTCACGCGTCCTAACGTAAGCTACCGTATTTCGACCAGAATTATTCAAACTATTCAACGCCTATATTTTGAAAGGAGCGTCATATTGCCATGGATACTGAGAGAATGGACCAATAGAAGAACAGTTAATATCAGAGTTAAGACCCGTCAACTCTAATATCTGGAGTGGGGAGAGACATGTCATCTGATTGGACCACGTGTTGCGACCTGTAATTAGCACCAGTAAAGGTTATAAAAGGGCATGCTGGATCTCTTCTTGTTCTCTACTACTGGACTCGGCTGCATTCTACTTGATCTTCTTCGTTTGATTCTACGTTAGTATTTTACTTCATTACCACGACGTGGTACTTAGAAATTCTGAATGAGGGATGTAGAGCCACTCTCATCAGTAATTACGTACAGCACGGCTACAAGACCGGTTTGAACCAGTCTAAGTCAAGAGGTAGTATTAATCTAGATAGAAATGAAACTTCAGAGAATATTTTCAGTAAAGTTGGAAGGATTCTTAATTGAGTATCCTCTCCAAATAACCCAAGGTGGTTCTGCTAACTATGACTTAGGGCTTATCTCCAATATACGGGATAAAGCATAATAGGGAGTGTTAGTTTTGAAGTCATCTTCCAATTAGTGGTGGGTGCAATTTGCAAGGCAGGAATGGTACTTCGCTGCAGATGAAGAGATATCAAAGACGACCGATGATGTTCCAGCTACAAGGAGGGAAGCCTTCCAAGGACCAGCAGAACAAGACTAAATGGTGAGCAAGCGAGTTAAAGATATTGCAAGTTTTCGCGAAGTAGAGTCATTCAATTTTTTGTTAAATTCATTTTCCATTTTAATTCAGTTCTCGTTAAACCGTCGTCATTTATATTAAATCTAATAAATAGTATTTTTCAAGTTTACCTTAATCAATCTGCCTTAATTAGCCTTTTGATTTTTAATTCTCCTGCTTAATGATTAGTGCACTATCACCCCACCCCTGTGATAAGAGTCCGTCCAAGCTTGATTATAAATTTTATTTTTAAGTCTTCAACTTAAAGATTGGCGCCCTTAGCTTGAATGGTTGCATTTCTCATTTGATGATTGTTTTCCGAGAGGGGAAGTCACATAAATGCCGCTCCAACGTGTGGCGAGAAAATCATTAAGTACGGAGCAGTTAATAACAGTAACAATATCAGAATTCGTATTATGGGCAAAATTTGGATATCCACGTTTCATTAAGAGTGTTTGATTGTGGGAAGGGTCATGGCTGATCAGACGAAAGAGGAGAGGATGTTGCGCAGTGGACGGGCGATAAAAGGCAATAATGTATTGAGTTCAGAGGAAGAGCTGTGTAGTCTTGTAGAGGAAATTGAAGATAGAAGTGTAAGTAGTATGGAGAGTGAAGGCAAGCAGAAAGAAGTCAGTATGGAGTCAGATGATAGTAGGATGGGGGGCGAAGCGGAAGTAAACACTAACAATGAAAGTAATAATAATGATCAGTTAATGGGAATGATGCAGTTAATGTTAAGTAAGATAGAGGACAGTAAAACTGAAATTAAAAATGAATTGGAACAAACTAAATCTGAGCTTAAAGGTGAATTAGAACAAACTAAATCTGAACTTAAAGAACAGTTAGAGCAAACTAAAGCTGAATTAAGTAGGGAGATGAAGGAAAATAAGGAGGAAGCGAATCGGAGAATGGACGAACACAGTAGGCAGTTACGCGATCTGGTGGTAAAAAATGAACATTTTAATAAGCGATTAGAGGACCAGAAATGTGAATATGTACGACAAGGGAAAGAGGTAGAAGAAAAGTTTGCGGAACAGAGAAGTGAATTCTTGGAATTAATGGGGAAGGAAAACAACTCTACTAGGGAGGAAGTAATGAGGCAGGTCACTAGTATTGATAAGAGAGTTGAGACTCAAAGAGGGGAAATACGGATATTTAAAGACCACGTCCAACAAGAGATTGACACGGTAAAGCTTAGAATAGAAGATGAGACCCGGGCAAGTGAAGAAAGTTTTGCGATAGCTGAAGAGAATAAGATTGAAATTCGGACATTGAAAGAGAAGCAGGTTAATTTGGAGAGAGAAATTGATAGGAGAGACAGAGATGTAGAATGCCGG
This sequence comes from Anabrus simplex, assembly GCF_040414725.1. NCBI lineage: Eukaryota > Metazoa > Arthropoda > Insecta > Orthoptera > Tettigoniidae > Anabrus > Anabrus simplex. The sequence continues at coordinate 793,883,664 of NC_090266.1, forward strand.
ATGGAGGAAGCAGAAAATCAGTTAAAACAGGTGGCAAAGGATAAACAGGTTTTCACGGGAAGGCAATGTCTAGGAAATAGCTACATTAGGGAAATTGAACTACCTAAATTTAATGGGAAACAAACGAACCCGCTAGATTTCCTTAAGATGATAGAGAAACGGTTTGAAAAGCGTCTAGAGGAAGGGTCTATGGACTGGGAAGACGTTATGGAAAATATTGACCATGCTTTTGTAGGAGAAACTCGGTCTTGGTTCATGGTATATAGGCAGACGATGACGAACCTGAAAGAATTCAGAAATAAATTTAGAGAGAAATTCTGGAATGAAGCGATACAAGCTAGGGAGAGAGAAAGGGTGGTATTTGGGAGGTACAAACAGCATGAGGGAGTTACTATGACCGAGTACTTCCTGGCACATGTCATGATTTGTCAGAACTTAGATGGTATAACCGAGGGGTCTGATGTAGTAAGACTACTTTTGAGACATTTTCCGGACAGGGTGAAAGAAGCGGCCTGTATGCAAAAAGTTGGAACTATTCAGGAGATGGAGAACCTACTAGGCAGTTTTGATGCTTTAGGTAACCTTAGGAGTAGAACGGAGAATATTCAGAACTTTAGTCATCACAACGGAATGAGACATAACGGTAGTACACAGAATCACGAAACTCGCAATCAGTTCAGACCTCAGCAGAACAGCAGGAGAGGAGCATCTGAATATAGGACAGGAAATTCCCAACGGAGGCCAGAGCAATGTACTAATGAGTCCAACGTCAATACACAAAGGGAAACTTTAAACTAACTAGAGGCTGTAATGTTAGGTCAGAATTCCAGCCTAGTGCGAAGGTAGCGAAGTGTCTTGCCATGAAAGTGTTACCATATGACCTCGATGTTAGAGACGATTTGTTGTATGAACCCGAGCAGAATAATGGAGATTCATGTAATAAAGTAGTCAATCCCGTTGTTAAATTGAAAGTCTGGGGGGCGTGGGTTAAAGTTTTGATTGATTCTGGTAGCCAAATATCATGTATTAGTTCTCAGTGGTATGAGTCATTAGTGAAACAGGGTATTCAGTTGGAGGAAATGCCTGTTAAGTCTACTTTCATCATTACGGCTGTTGGAAAGAGGTCTAAGCAAATTTGTAAACAAGTAGCTGTCCCGATCTGCATTAATAATTCTATTAGCGTTCAGATATGTTTGGTAATTCCGCATTTGATATTTGATCTTATCTTGGGATCTGACTGGTTAACGTTAAAATTGGCTCAGTTAAATTACAATGATCTTGTGCTAAATTTGAGGTGGAATAATGAGGATATCAAAGTCAAGTTTGAGGAGGAAATTCAGAGGAAAACGGAAGTTAGTACAGTGTGGAGAATGAGAGAGGTTTCTAAAGTAAATGAAGAGGCTAGTGAGGGCCTGAAGTTGTGTCAGTTGTGGATTAATGAGGATAAAATATGTGGCTTGAAAGAAGCCGTAAGTAGAAGTGAAGTAAATGAAATCCAGAAGGACAAATTATTTGAAGTGTTATGTGAACACGAGGAGATTTTCTCCGAGAAACCTGGTGTTACCCATCTGTATGAACATTCTTTTTCTGTGCTGGATAAGACTCCATTCAGCGGACCGCGATATCCGATACCACACAAATATGCAAAAGCCGTAGAGGATCAAATTCAAGCTATGTTAGCAGACGATGTGATTGAATTATCAAACAGTCAATATGTTAATCCCTTAATTGTCGTGCCTAAGTCTGATGGATCAATACGTTTGTGTATTGATGGCAGGGAGATGAACCGACGTATTGGTGCTGATCAGTTGAGATCACAAACCATTGAAGAGCTGATACAGAATTTTCAGGGTAAGAGTTGGTTTTCTACGTTAGATCTTAGGAGTAGTTTTTGGCAGATACCTTTGAGATCAGAAGACAGGCCTCTTACTGCTTTCAGTTATAAGCATAGTTTGTACCAATTTAGGCGTGTTCCTTTTGGGACCCGTACGAGTTCGGCAGCTCTTATTCGCGCACTTAGTATTGCCTTGGGAGATGATACTGGAGATTATGCTACTATTTATATCGATGATTTGGTTATAGGATCTAGTACCTTTGAAGAGCACTTGGACCACTTGGAAAGGGTTTTTTCTAAATTAGAGTATGCTGGTTTTACTCTGAAACTTGACAAATGTGTTTTCAGTAGACGAGAGGTGACTTTTTTGGGGCACCGTGTATCGGCAATGGGAGTGACGCCTGAGAGCACAAGAATTGAAAAAATATTGAATACTACGACACCTAGAAATATTAAGGAGCTCAGATCGTATATTGGTGTATGTAATTTTTTCAGACGATTTGTAGTGAGATTTGGTAACTTACTAGAGCCATTTAGAGAACTATTGAAAGCTGGCAGTAAGTGGGAATGGACACAAGATCATGATAGAGCTTTCCTAAAATTAAAAGAAGGATTCAGGCAGGCGGTTGTTTTGAGATACCCCATGCCCGATAGGAAGTATGTGTTGCTGACGGACGCATCTCACTGTGGTATCGCTGGTGCATTATGTCAAGTAGATGATGATGGTAATTTAGGGATTGTGTCTTTAGCTTCCAGAGGTTTAAGTGCTGCTGAAAAGCGTTATACTATAACGGAACTTGAATTCTTAGCCATCGTATACTCCCTGAGTAAATTTAGGATGTATGTTTTAGGTACCGAATTTGAAATTAGGACGGATCATCATGCTCTTTCTTTTGTATCCAAGTGTAAATTATCATCTAACAGAGTTAGTAGATGGATACTCGCCCTACAAGAGTATGATTTTAAGGTAACTCACATTAAGGGAAAGAATAATGTCCTTGCTGATTTATTGTCACGTGATCCGAAGTTGAGCGAAGAAGGTAGCCTTCTAGAGCCACGTGAGGGCATTATTATATGTACATGTCTGTCTAAGGAAAATGAAACTGCTCTAAATAGACTACGTAACCTATTGGTTGAACAGTCGGTAGACGAAGAATGTCGGGAACCTTTGTCTGTACTTCAGGGAGGAGAGCAGCTCACTGTGTCGCATGGTAGGCACACGTACAAACTGGTTAACGGGTTTCTAGCCAGGAAACGTGGCGAGGATCTCTGGGGGATTTGTGTACCCAAAGCGCTACGTGTGGAATTGATTTGGTTTATCCACAAGGAATTAGGACATTATGGAGCTAATAAAGTTCTGTATGAGATCCGACAGAATTTTATATGGGACAAGATGGGAAGAGATATAAGAAAAATTCTTTCCACTTGCGATCTGTGTCAGCGTAGCAAAGTTCCTAACCGCTATTTAGAAGGACCTCGTCAGGCAGTAATCTCAGAAAGACCTGGTGACTTGGTGTGTACTGATTTATTTGGACCTGTGGTTAAGGGACAGTTTGGCTTCCAATATATTTTAGTCATTATTGATGCCTTCTCGAAATTGGTCAGATTATACGGTATGAGAAAAGCCACTGGAAAATCTTGTAGTCGTATAATCAAAGAGAAGTATGTCCCTGAATTAGGTACTCCTCTTAGAATATTATCAGACAGTGGACCGCAATTTATTTCGAGAAAATGGAAGTCCATAATTAGAGAGCTAGGTATCACACAGGTTCATTCATCTATTAGATACCCTCAGGGTAATATGTGTGAGCGCGTTATGAAAGAGTTATCTCGCATGTTTAGATGCTTAGTGTTCGATAAGCATACAGCCTGGGTGGCTCATTTATCCCGCATAGAGACATGGATCAATGCAGTTCAACATGAAAGCACGAGATTGACGCCGTCACAAGTTCATTTTGGTTGTAAGCCTCAGAATGAACTAGTGAGAGTGTTAGGTTTGCCTGAAGAACCAACTCGTAATGCTGAATTTTACGTCCGACTGGCACGGGAGAACCTGATTAAATCTGGAGAGAAACGTAAAAGGCAACAGAAACGTAAGGTACTGGATAACTTTGAGGTAGGTGAGATGGTTTTGGTGAGAGTTCCCATGTTGTCAAACAGTGAGGATAAGGTAACTAAGAAATTTTTTCTGTTATATCAAGGCCCTTATAAAGTACATCGTAAACTAGGACCCTGTGCTTACAAGTTAGCGGATGGTGAGAGCGTAATGAATGGTTCATATAACATTAGTAGCTTACGGAGATACCTGTCGTGTGAAGTGGCTGAACCGGATTGTGAGATATAGGTCAGTAACTCGGGGAAGTTGCTACTTGTTATGTCAGACTACGAGTGGATAAGTTTACGTCTCTATTGTGGTGGTATTTCCTAGTTGTGTTTGTAAACAAGGGATGTGTTTGTGTAGCGGTAGAATTACGCTCGTTCATTGACGATAGATCATCTGTTTTCCGTATGTGAGGCCATGAAATTTTATATATTTTTTTTCTGAGATGTTACAGAAGGCTAATTAAAGCTGACGACGGCAAATAATTAATTTTTCCGTATGTGCATTTCTAACTTGCAATAATTTTACCGTGAGCTTAAATCACGTGTGTATTCGAGTGAAGTGTATTACATCCTGCTTCAAGATAAGGTTGAAACATTCGAAAGAGTGATAAAAGTGTAAATTGTTTGTATCATTTGTTTTCCATGTTTCTAATGTATAAGATTGGAAGAGAATGTGTTACTGCTATATAGCAAAGAATGTCTGAGAGATGGGGAGTAAAAGGACAGATAGACACTCGGCAGAGTCTATAATCTGAAATTGTATATATATTATGTTATATTTTCTAGGATAATCTTGTTTTTTTTTTTACAAAAGTGAAAAGTTGCTCATGTTGGGCATAATTTAGCATCTAAACCTCAAGATGAACTGAAATAACAGACAGTCGCAATGGGAAGCAGTCTAAGAGAGATATGGAAAGAGTGAGAGATAATTAATTGTATGAAAATACTGTCGCTCGTTATGGGCAGGTAATAGAGGTATTTCAAGTCAATGTGGGAGTAAGTGTGTGAGTTCTCAACTCATATGATATTTGTTAAGAACTCATGGGGGCGTATGTAACGTTCCAGACGTTACAGTGTAATTATGTTAATTTTATTATGTGTAATTAATTCAAGAATTTAACGTCATGATATTTATTTTGGTATGTAATTGCATTATAATTCATGTTTAATCATTTGCTCACTATCATTTCATTACTTTGTAACTACGACTTGTAAACGAGGGCTGAATATTCTAATATTCACTTAGATTCTTGCGACATTTGTTTAAAATTAACTTGCAGTAGATTTCCGCTATCTTGCCACATCACCGAGGAAGGAGAAAGGACAGATTTAGACACCAAGTTCTGGGAAAGCGAGCACGTGTTCACGCGTCCTAACGTAAGCTACCGTATTTCGACCAGAATTATTCAAACTATTCAACGCCTATATTTTGAAAGGAGCGTCATATTGCCATGGATACTGAGAGAATGGACCAATAGAAGAACAGTTAATATCAGAGTTAAGACCCGTCAACTCTAATATCTGGAGTGGGGAGAGACATGTCATCTGATTGGACCACGTGTTGCGACCTGTAATTAGCACCAGTAAAGGTTATAAAAGGGCATGCTGGATCTCTTCTTGTTCTCTACTACTGGACTCGGCTGCATTCTACTTGATCTTCTTCGTTTGATTCTACGTTAGTATTTTACTTCATTACCACGACGTGGTACTTAGAAATTCTGAATGAGGGATGTAGAGCCACTCTCATCAGTAATTACGTACAGCACGGCTACAAGACCGGTTTGAACCAGTCTAAGTCAAGAGGTAGTATTAATCTAGATAGAAATGAAACTTCAGAGAATATTTTCAGTAAAGTTGGAAGGATTCTTAATTGAGTATCCTCTCCAAATAACCCAAGGTGGTTCTGCTAACTATGACTTAGGGCTTATCTCCAATATACGGGATAAAGCATAATAGGGAGTGTTAGTTTTGAAGTCATCTTCCAATTAGTGGTGGGTGCAATTTGCAAGGCAGGAATGGTACTTCGCTGCAGATGAAGAGATATCAAAGACGACCGATGATGTTCCAGCTACAAGGAGGGAAGCCTTCCAAGGACCAGCAGAACAAGACTAAATGGTGAGCAAGCGAGTTAAAGATATTGCAAGTTTTCGCGAAGTAGAGTCATTCAATTTTTTGTTAAATTCATTTTCCATTTTAATTCAGTTCTCGTTAAACCGTCGTCATTTATATTAAATCTAATAAATAGTATTTTTCAAGTTTACCTTAATCAATCTGCCTTAATTAGCCTTTTGATTTTTAATTCTCCTGCTTAATGATTAGTGCACTATCACCCCACCCCTGTGATAAGAGTCCGTCCAAGCTTGATTATAAATTTTATTTTTAAGTCTTCAACTTAAAGATTGGCGCCCTTAGCTTGAATGGTTGCATTTCTCATTTGATGATTGTTTTCCGAGAGGGGAAGTCACAAGCTATGTGTGTGTTTGAAATTATAAAATTAACCCCGTCTATAGCATGAGGATTAAAGAAAATGACTATTTATCAATAGACTAAAGTTACGATGTTTTAGAAGAAACCAAGTTTCAACGAATAGAGGTCAGACATTGCTGTGAGTTTTAAATTATAAGATTAACCTCTTCTATGACATGCAGATTAAAGAAAATAACTATTTGTCAATAGACTGAAGTTACGATGTTTTAGAAGAAACCAAGATTCAGCCTGCTGAGGTCAGACATAGCTATGCGTGCGTGTTTGAAATTATAAGATTAACCTCTTCTATGACATGCAGATTAAAGAAAATAACTATTTGTCAATAGACTAAAGTTACGATGTTTTAGAAGAAACCAAGTTTCAACCTGTTGAGGACAGACATAGCTACGTGTACGTGTTTGAAATTATACCACGTCTATAGTATGAGGATTAAAGAACAACTATTTATGATTAGCTTAAAGTTACGATGTTCGGAAGAAACCAACTTTCAACCTGTTGAGGGCAGACATAGCTATGTGTGCGTGTTTGAAATTATACTACGTCTATAGTATGTAGATTAAAGAAAATAACTATTTGTCAATAGACTGAAGTTACGATGTTTTAGAAGAAACCAAGTTTCAGCCTGCTGAGGTCAGACATAGCTATGCGTGCGTGTTTGAAATTATAAGATTAACCTCTTCTATGACATGCAGATTAAAGAAAATAACTATTTGTCATTAGACTAAAGTTACGATGTTTTAGAAGAAACCAAGTTTCAGCCCGTTGAGGGCAGACATAGCTATGTGTACGTGTTTGAAATTATACCACGTCTATAGTATGTTGATTAAAGAGAACAATTATTTATGATTAGCTTAAAGTTACGATGTTCGGAAGAAACCAAGTTTCAGCCTGTTGAGGGCAGACATAGCTATGTGTGCGTGTTTGAAATTATACTACGTCTATAGTATGTAGATTAAAGAGAACAACTATTTATCAATAGACTAAAGTTACGATGTTCGGAAGAAACCAAGTTTAAGCCTGTTGAGGACGGACATAGCTATGTGTGCGTGTTTGAAATTATACCACGTCTATAGTATGTAGATTAAAGAGAACAACTATTTATGATTAGCTTAAAGTTACAGAAGAAACCAAGTTTCAGCCCGTTGAGGGCAGACATAGCTATGTACGCACCTCGTCTATAGCGTGAAGATTAAAGAGAACAACTATTTATCAATAGACTAAAGTTACGATGTTTTGGAAGAAACCAAGTTTCAGCCTGCTGAGGTCAGACATAGCTATGCGTGCGTGTTTGAAATTATAAGATTAACCTCTTCTATGACATGCAGATTAAAGAAAATAACTATTTGTCAATAGACTAAAGTTACGATGTTTTAGAAGAAACCAAGTTTCAGCCCGTTGAGGGCAGACATAGCTATGTGTACGTGTTTGAAATTATACCACGTCTATAGTATGTTGATTAAAGAGAACAACTATTTATGATTAGCTTAAAGTTACGATGTTCGGAAGAAACCAAGTTTCAGCCTGCTGAGGTCAGACATAGCTATGCGTGCATGTTTGAAATTATAAGATTAACCTCTTCTATGACATGCAGATTAAAGAAAATAACTATTTGTCAATAGACTAAAGTTACGATGTTCGGAAGAAACCAAGTTTCAACCCGTTGAGGTCAGACATAGCTATGTGTGCGTGTTTGAAATTATACCACGTCTATAGTATGTTGATTAAAGAGAACAACTATTTATGATTAGCTTAAAGTTACGATGTTCTGAAGAAACCAAGTTTCAGCCTGTTGAGGGCAGACATAGCTATGTGTGCGTGTTTGAAATTATACTACGTCTATAGTATGTAGATTAAAGAGAACAACTATTTATCAATAGACTAAAGTTACGATGTTCGGAAGAAACCAAGTTTAAGCCTGTTGAGGACGGACATAGCTATGTGTGCGTGTTTGAAATTATACCACGTCTATAGTATGTAGATTAAAGAGAACAACTATTTATGATTAGCTTAAAGTTACAGAAGAAACCAAGTTTCAGCCCGTTGAGGACAGACATAGCTATGTACGCACCTCGTCTATAGCGTGAGGATTAAAGAGAACAACTATTTATCAATAGACTAAAGTTACGATGTTTTAGAAGAAACCAAGTTTCAACGAATAGAGGTCAGACATACCTTAAAATCTTCGCGCTGCAAACTATTACTCGGATGTATAAAATGCGTGCGTTCAAGCCTGAAACTCGAATGATAATATTCTGGTCGTACCTAAAAAAAGAAGAAACATATATGAATGTAGTGTAGGGTACATCATCTAACCTAATTATCTTTACAACTCAAAGTTCGAAAACATACCTTTAAAAAAAATGCACGTGCTGCAGGCTGTTACTGGGATGAATAAAATTGCGTACTTTCGAACGGTACCTAAAAAATGAATAAACATATATGAATGTAGATGTCCAGCGTAGAAGTTGCTTTGCAAATAAAAAAAGTAACTAACAGTTCTACCTTACCTTAAGATAAAGGCTGAAGAATAATATTCACAGCAGACGGGAGATGTGTGTGTACGTAATAAACGCATACAGAGAACTGTGAGCACTTCGCGCAGACTGCAGCGGTTAAATATTCTGCTTGTTACCAAGCGGATGTGGAAAAATCGCTGAGCTGACAACTGCAGTACAGTCGGAACGAATGCAACAAGAGCTCCCACCTATAGTCCCGCAGGCTGACGTATTCGAACCTCCTGTTGATGCCGAGGTGTTAGAATTTAAGAGTTCGATCCTTGGAAAGTTAGCGTGTGATCCTCGACTTCTCGAGGGTACATCCGCGGTATTCCTTACCTGTAGGTATTGAGCTAAAGCTAGATCATGTAATGACGATCGCGCAGGCCCCTCGCCTAGCATTTACGGCTTCTAGTTCGAACCCGCTATCTTCCGAAGTAGTGAGAATGATTGAAGAGTGTTTGAGGGTGATTCATTTGTTGGATGGAGTTGTTAAGCTGGCTTCTTCAGCGGGAGTAGGCTATGTGTCGGTACCGGGATATCTAGTTATAAAACCCGCTACAACAAATTTATCACGTATACTGCGATTTAAAATCCTAGTCAGGAAGGGCAGCCGGTCGTAAAACTATGGTGTGAGGCGGGGTGTGCAAAAAAGCTAGCTGTAAGCAAGGGCTGTTGATGGGGACGTTAAACCTTGTGCAGACTCCTTCGAAAATGATTTTTTGAGTACAAGACTTGACAGTGATTCATTTGTCGGATGGAGGCAATAAGCCTTGTGCAGGCTTCTTCAGCGGGAGTAGGCTATGTGTCGGTACCGGGATATCTAGTTATAAAACCCGCTACAACAAATTTATCACGTATACTGCGATTTAAAATCCTAGTCAGGAAGGGCAGCCGGTCGTAAAACTATGGTGTGAGGCGGGGTGTGCGAGAAAGCTTGCAGCGTTAAACCTTGTGCAGACTCCTTCGAAAATGATTTTTTGAGTACAAGACTTGACGGTGATTCATTTGTCGGATGGAGGCAATAAGCCTTGTGCAGGCTTCTTCAGCGGGAGTAGGCTATGTGTTGGTACTGGGATATCTAGTTATAAAACCCGCTACAACAAATTTATCACGTATACTGCGATTTAAAATCCTAGTCAGGAAGGGCAGCCGGTCGTAAAACTATGGTGTGAGGCGGGGTGTGCAAGAAAGCTAGCAATAAGTAAGGGCTGTTGATGTGTTTTAACCTCTCCGTACAATCATGATAGTTTACGTTAGGAAGTTACATAGGCTAAATGCTACACATTCCGTAGCAGAGCCGGGAATCGAACTCGGACCTCCGAGGGTAGTAGCTAATCACACTAACTACTACACCACAGAGGAGGACTATTTCAGAATATTTTACAACCTTAATTGGTACTGTGTTTTAAGAGCTTACATGCTACTCGGCTAAGAAGACGTTCGCGAGTTACAAGCCGCTGATCAGCATGCCGTGTCCTCGTTCAAGGTCGAGCCGGAAGATACGTGTACAATTTCAGCTAACACACGCATTCCACACAACTCGCTCAGAATGACTGTGCCGATACTTCGAGGACTGTAGAACAAATCTATAGCCTACAGTATGCATGCCTCTCACCCGGTAGTCTCGGGTTCGATTCTCTTGGGAATAAAAATGTGTTTAAATCACATGAATTTGTTGAGTTGTCCTTCCTGATGCATAACTAGCAGTATCTAACCTCATACACTATAGTTTTACGACCGGTTGCCCTTCCTGACAACTCGGATTAAGAATCTGTTTTACAACGTCTAACACGGGGAATCGGGGATTTGCAGCTAGATGCACTTCTTAGATTTTAAATCACGAACTATTGTTTTACGGCCGGATGCCCTTCCTGACTAAGATTTTAAATCGCAAGAATTTGTTTTAAGACTAGTCGCCCTTCCTGATGCAAAACTGGCAGTATCTAGCCTCATACACTATGGTTTTCAACCTGTTGCCCTTCCTGACGTCAAAGAACTCGGATTAAGAATCTGTTTTACAACTTCTAACATGAGAATCGGGGATTTACAGCTTAAAGATGGCGGATGACAGCTGTCAAAAAAGCACATAGGTTTGTAAAGCACGTGGAATTTGCCGCCACCGGGGCAGCACTGTTCTCTCTGGATTAAAAGCTTTGTTTCCAAACAAGAGCACGTGGAATTTGCCGCCACCCGGCAGCACGGTGATTAAAGATGGCGGATGACAGCTGTCAGAAAAGCACATAGGTTTGTAAAGCACTTGGAATTTGCCACCGCTACATAGAGTTCAGCACTGTTCTCAAAGATGGCGGATGACAGCTGTCAGAAAAGCGCATAGGTTTGTAAAGCACGTGGAATTTACAACCACCACATAGAGGGCAGCACTGTTCTCAAAGATGGCGGATGACGGCTGTCAGAAAAGCGCATAGGTTTGTAAAGCACTTGGAATTTGCCACCGCTACATAGAGGGCAGCACTGTTCTCTCTGGATTAAAGATGGCGGATGACAGCTGTCAGAAAAGCGCATAGGTTTGTAAAGCACGTGGAATTTACCGCCACCACATAGAGTGCAGCACTGTTCTCAAAGATGGCGGATGACAGCTGACGAAATTGCCCGCAGCACAGTGCTCAAAGATGGCGGATGACAGCTGTCAAAAAAGCACGTGGCTTTGTTTCCCAACAAGAGCACGTGGAATTTGCCACCACCACATAGAGTGCAGCACTGTGATTAAAGATGGCGGATGACGGCTGTCAAAAAAGCGCGTGAGTTTGTTTCCAAACAAGACCACGTGGAATTCACCACCACCACATAGAGGGCAGCACGGTGCTCTCTTGATTAAAGATGGCTGCTGTCACGTGGAATTGTCTGCCACCACAGGTATCTAGCTAAAGAGGGCAGCACTGAGGTTTGCGATGCAAGATGGCTGCTGTCAAAAAAGCATTTTTCAAATTATCCACCACCACATTTCAAAGGTAAGTAGTTAAAGAGGGCAGCACTGTGCTCAAAGATGGTGGATGACAGCTGTCAAAAAACACGTGGCTTTGTTTACCTCACGCTAGTTAGGTTAAGTTGGTAGCACTAAGGTTTAGACCCGTCAAGATGGCAGCACTGCCGATGACAGGTGACGAAAGAGGGCAGCACAGTGCTCAAAGATGGCGGATGACAGCTGTCAAAAAAGCACGTGTTTGTCAAAAAGCACGTGGCTTTGTTTACTACACGCTAGTGAGGTTAAGGTGGTACTACTGAGGTTTAGGCCCGTCAAGATGGCAGTACTGAGGTTAGCGATGCGTTGTTGTCTGTCAAAAAGCACGTGGCTTTGTTTACAAATCTGTCAAAAAGCACGTGGCTGTCAAAAACACGTGGCTTTGTTTACCTCACGCTAGTGAGGTTAAGTTGGCACTAGTGAGGTTTAGGCCCGTCAAGATGGCAGCAGTGAGGTTAGCGATGCGTTGTTGTCGATGACAGCTGTCAAAAAGCACGTGGCTTTGTTTACAAATTCAAATTTCGCGCCAAAATTCAAATTTCCCGCGGGAGGTGGAGGCCTCTCCCGAGAGCCTGAGGTGGAGGTGGCGCCCGAACTGTCCAATTATACTACTAACACTTGTAAAAAATGTCAAGGAAATGATAGGAGGTATCTGGATTCAAAGACTTCAAGTTTCACAACATTCTAAAAAAACACTATCATCCAAGTCATTTTCGTTTCCATCCCACTGTCTAGGGCAGCATTATCTGGAGGTGAAATGAAAATTTTAGGACAAAGGAAAATGTCATCTGCTTGTTCCTTTCTTTATCTCCAAGATTTCATCTATGCTTAGTAGCGTTCCCTGTTGCATACGGCCTCTCGTAAAGATGACTGTACAAGGAATGAGTTGGTGTCACGATTAGCTCGACTGATAGGACTCAAGGTTGGAAAATGAACCTTAAGTACATTACACATAAGGATTACGTAATAAGTCTTGCAAACATATATTCCTAGAGTGCGTTAGGGTAAGGTTCAGGATGAAAATTAACACAACGAACGTTGTTCTGACGGACTAAATATCCATACGTGGCTGGGAGGCGTGACCATTCTTAAGGAAAATAATGGATATGAAGAGCATTTTGAGATATGTCCTTTTGCCCGAACAGCGACGAGGTATAACATTTCTAGTCTATCGCCTTTGAGAAGGGGTTTCAAATTCTATGAACTTATTTTTCACCTTCTTGTATTGCCGTAGAAATGAAGCAAGAGAAATCAATACGTGGGGGAAGCGCAGTAGCTTATTTCCTCTTGAAATTTTAAATTACGTCAATTCTGCTTCCGTTACAGAAAGAAAAATCGCCCGGTATTGTGCAGCTAGCTATTGTACAATAACAAACAATTTATTCTCATATATTTCGGTAAATCCTATTCTCTATGATATTCTTACAATCACCGTCCATACAAATATTTTAGCCACGATTTTGTTAACACAGAGATGTTCAAACTTAAAGGAGATACGCTTCGAGTTACCTCCTTTAAAACTCACAGTAACGGAAAGTATTCTTTTAGGACTCTATACACTACTGGTGCCGTGATAAATTATTCGCAATATTCAAGTAAAATTTATTACTCCTACTGAAAAACTGCGGTCACCAATCTATGTCCTCCGAGTATTTCTTTTTTTTACAATGGTTACAATATTGAAATGCCCATTCCAAAAACGAATGGAAATTGCATGAGTAATAATTATTACCTTCTATAACTCATTAACCTAACACTGGATTCAAGCCAGGCAAGGCTTGTGGATGAAGAACAGCATTTGCACGTAATTTGAGGTTATAGTATCGGTTGACATTTATATTCCTTTAATTCTATTTGCATTTTTGCTGCGATGCGTTAAATACTACGCTAAATGGAATATTACTTGTCATAAATTGCCTTCATCTGGCAAGCTGCATATCTCATATAATAATAATAATAATAATAATAATAATAATAATAATAATAATAATAATAATAATAATAATAATAATAATAATAATAATAATAATAATAATAATAATAATAATACCGAGCTCGAAAGCTGCAGTCGCTTAAGTGCGGCCAGTATCCAGTAATCGGGAGATAGTGGGTTCGAACCACACTGTGTGCAGCCCTGAAGATGGTTTTCCGTGGTTTCACACTTTCACACAAGGCTGTACCTTAATTAAGGCCACGGCCGCTTACTTCCCAGTCCTAGCCCTTCCCTGTCCCATCGTCGCTATAAGACATATCTGTGTCGGTGCGACGTAAAACAAATTGCAAAATAATAATATTTATAATAATAATAATAATAATAATAATAATAATAATAATAATAATAATAATAATACCGGGTGAGTTGGCCGTGCGGTCGAGGGCCGCGCAGCTCTGTGCTTGCATCCGGGAGATAGTGGGCTCGAACTTCATTGTCAGCAGCGCTGAAGATGGTTTTCCGTGGTTTCCCATGTTCACACAGGGCAAATGCTGGGGCTGTACCTTAATTAAGGCCACGGCCGCTTCCTTCCCACTAATAGCCCTTTCCTACCCCGTCGTCGCCGTAAGACCTATTGGAGCACCATAAAGCAAATTCAAAAAAATTATAATTATAATTATAATAATGTTATTGCTTTTACGTCCCACTACCTACATTTATGGCTATTGGAGATGCGAGGTGCCGGAATTTCGCCCCGCAGGCGTTATTTTACGTTCCAGTAAATCTGCCGTCATGGCGCTGATTCATTTTAGCACCTTTAGATGCCACCGGACTAAGCCAGGATCGAACCTGCCAACTTGGGCTCAGAAATCCAGCGTCCTACCAGTCTGAGCCACTCAGCCCGGCAAGCAAAATAATAGGATGTACGTCATTCTAACTAGACATTTAACATACGTAGATATTTCAATCCCAAGCAGGTTCCGTAAAACTCCTGTGGAATAGAGTAGGCTATATTTTCCGCCAAGATCTCGCAGCTCATTCGAGATGACGGGTCACTTTTTCTTTCTAACAATCAACCTACGGATATATTTACATGAAGAGAAGATATTCAAAATCTGTTATCGAGTTAGAATATGCTTCTTTGCAATACAACACTCAAAAACGCGAATCAGGTCATGTGCAATTATACAGCTCCTGGTGGCAATAACTGAAATCAAACAACGTATGTATAAAATTAAATGCAACGTCCATTAGAGTCGCATTAGAACGAATTAATATGACTATTATAATTCAATACACATTTGAGCCAATACAGTCCCATAATAACATCGATACATTTATTTCCTTCTGACCATGTACATACATATTCCATTGATTCAATCAAATAATGTACATAAAAGGAAGCCTTCAGCTTTGGTATATTTCATGAAGGAACCAATGGAATTATTGTGCATTTCTCCCCAGTGTCCAGAAGTACACACGCGTGCCTAAAGCCGAGTTACATATTTAACAAATACGCGCATATTTAATCCTCTCGTCATGTTCTTGTTACCGTTTGATACTTGTATTTCTGCAGACAATACTTAGCGAGAACAGAAATTGTACGATGACATGTGTGATTATGGTTTATGTATTAGCCTGTGTTACATGTGCGGTTACAAGGTAAGGAACACCTGCCTATCCCGTCCACGTTAAACCTTCGAAACTATGGCAAACATTATTCAAACTCTATTTGAGTTACCTGACTTAAGTTCTCAGATATTGTTATGTAAATATTTGGCTATAATAATAATAATAATAATAATAATAATAATAATAATAATAATAATAATAATAATAATAATAATAATAATAATAATAATAATAATAATGAACTCCAAATTCAGCCCCCTTTTGGGTGGGGCCGAGGGGGAGTGATATATCAAAGTAATAGGAAATAGTGTCGAGTCCATCCTTTTCGGGGTCGCTGAGATGAATAGTGACACTCCGGATTTTTTTGACAAACCGCGTGGGGGCAGGGAGGCGCATGGGTGGTGACATATAAAATATTCGAAAATAGTGTCCAAATTTTTTATGGTCGCTGAGATTAATAGTGAAATTCCGGAATTTTTTAAAATCAAAGTTCTGCCCCGTTTGGGGCGGGGGGCGAGGGGGAGTGATATATCAAAATAACCGAAAATAGTGTCGAATCCACACTTTTTGTGGTCGCTGAGATGAATAGTGACACTCTGGAAGTTTTTAAAGTCCAAGTTCAGCCCCCTTTCGGGTGGGGGCGAGGGGGAAGTGATAAGAAAATTATCGAAAATAGTGTTTAATCCATAGTTTTCGGAGTCGCTGAGATGAATAGCGACACTCCGGAATTTTTAAAGTCCAAGTTCTGACCTCTTTGGGGTGGGGGCGAGGGGGAGTGATATACCAAAATAACCGAAAACAGTGTCGAATCTACACTTTTTGTGGTCGCTGAGATGAATAGTGACACTCCGGATTTTTAAAGTCCAAGTTCAGGCCCCTTTGGGTTTGGGGGCGAGGGGGTGTGATATATACAAATGACCGAAAATAGTGTCGAATGCATACTTTTCGGGGTCGCTGAGATGAGTAGTGACACTCCGGATTTCTTTTGACAAACCGCGTGGGGCTAAGACACCCCACGTACCCATTGAGGCGTGGGGGGGCGAGGTTGTGACTTATAAAATATTCGAAAATAGTGTCAAATCCATACTTTTCGTGGTCACTGAGATGAATAGAGACAATCCGAATACTTTTAAAGTCCATGTTCAGTCCCCTTTGGGGTGGGGTCGGGGCGAGTGATATATAAAATGAATCGAAAATAATATCAAATACATAGTTTTCTTGGTCGCCAAGATGAATATTGACACTCCGTATTTTTAGTATCAGGAGAAAAACCGCGTGGGTTTAAGGCACTCCAGGAACCGTTAGGGGTGGGGGCGAGGTGGATGAGATATAAATATCATCAAAAAGAGTGTCGAATCCACACTTTTAAGGGTCACTGAGATGAATAGTCACACTCCAGAATGTTTTAAATGTCCATGTTTAGCCCCCTTTGGGGTGGGGGTAGATGGGGGAGTGATATAAAAATAATCGAAAATAGTATCAAATCCATAGTTTTCGGGGTCTCTGAGATGAATAGTGAGACTCCGGACTTTTCATAAGTCCAAATTCAGCTCCTTTGGGGTGGGGCGAAGGGGGAGTGATACATAAAATAGTCGAAAATAATGTCGAATCCACATTTTTCGGGGTCACTGAGATGAATAGCTGCACTCCGAATTTTTAGTATCATGAGACAAACCATTCGAAAATAGGGTCAAATCAAAATTGTTTTCAGGGTCGCTGAAGTAAATAGTGACACTCCGGTTGTCGTTGAAGTCCAAGTTGATCCCCACTTGGCAGGCGGGTGAGAAGAAGTGAAGAAAAGAAAATATCCAAATGACCGGGATTAAGGATTTTTGTGTGTACGTTCCAATATAATTGTCAGCTGAACTTGGTACAAATATTACCTACCATCTAGAAAAAATACTGTGGGGAAAGACACCCGTAGATGCCTTAGACAGGGGGACGACATGTAACAATATTAGCGTTGAATCTATATTCCGTCATAATTCTCAACCAAATTGGACCTACTGTCTAGAAAAAAAAAACTTTGGGGTAAGAGGACCCTTGCATCTAAAGTAGAGCTGAAATGTTAACATTAAACGAAAACGACCAATATCTGTGTCTAATCCATGATGTTGTCTTTGTTCAGCCCCTATCGGTATGGATATTAGAAGGGGTGGAAAGGAAAATGTTCAAAATGACCAAAAATACGGATGTATTTTTCATCCAGCATAGCCCTCATATAAAATTGGTACACGTATGACTTACTATCTGAAAAAAAAAAAAATGTTGTTGGTGTAAAACGCCCATAGCACACCTAGGGGAGATGGTGAAATTTTAAAATTAACGATTTTTTACTGATATTAATGTCAAATACGTTCTTTACGAGGTCACAGAATTGATCTGTGGCACTCTGGATGGTTAAGTCATACTTCAGCCGCAACCAGTATGGAGGTTGAGAGGGGGGGAAAATGAATGTAAATATAACGGATATTATGGATGTACTGTATGTGGGTATGTTCTGGAATTGCTCTCAACAAAACTTGGTATACATATGACTTACCATCTTAGAAAAAACACTATGGAGATGAAAAATCACAGCCTCCTCTGGGGGTGGGGAATGAGAGGGGCTGATGTTCAAAAATGATGGAAAATAAGCAATATTAATGTCGAAATCCATTGTTTATGTGTCTCTCATACGAACTATGACGCTCTTGATACCGTTTAAGTCCACGTTCAGTATCCATTGAGACAGGAGCTGAGAAGGGCTTAAAAGTATATAGTACCGGGCGAGTTGGCCGTGCGCGTAGAGGCGCGCGGCTGTGAGCTTGCATCCGGGGGATAGTAGGTTCGAATCCCACTATCGCCAGCCCTGAAGATGGCTTTCCGTGGTTTCCCATTTTCACAGCAGGCAAATGCTGGGGCTGTACCTTAATTAAAGCCACGGCCGCTTCCTTCCAACTCCTAGGCCTTTCCTCTCCCATCGTCGCCATAAGACCTATCTCGATGGCCTAGAATGAATACCTCGTATCTCCCAAAGTTCTTGCTATCCAGTATTTCCCTTATGATTGGTTACGCCTCCCTGCCACACATGGATATGCAGTCCATCAGAACAATGTTCGTTGTGTTCTTTTTCCTATGCCGATGTGTGAAGGAAAATGAACCTTACCGTACCGTACTATAGGACAGTATGTTTGCATGACGTATTTACTAACTCCTAGAGTATAAATTTTATAAGGTTCATTTTCCTTTACGAGGAAGCATAGGAAAATCTACCCAACGAACATTGTTCTGATGGACTGCATATCCAAATGTGGCTGGAAGGCGTGACCAGTCTTAAGGGAAATAATGGATAGGAAGAACTTTGTGAGATACGAGGTATTCATTCTAGGCCATCGATCTGTGTCGGTGCGACGTAAAGCCCCTAGCAAAATAAAAGTATATATTATAAAATGACCGAGATTAGCGTTGACTACACTGCTTTTGGGGTCACTAGGCTGATTATGACAGTCTCATTGACTGCTGAAATCGTGTACATCATTATGTACGGTGCGACTTGCAAATACATATAATTATTATCATTTATTGTTTTTTCTGGAAATAATCAAATACTACCCAGTCATTTCTAGCTTCCACAAGGACAAGGTTTTACCCGAAAATTAAATAATCTAAAACTTGAAATCAGATACATATAAATAACTCTAAAACTACATAATAGGTGGTAAAATCAATATCTCAAAAATAAATCAATAAGCATCTACTTCACACTTAAATAACTGGTAATACAAATACTAAAGGTAAACATCCAAAAGCTACCCAGACAACGCCGGGTACTACAGCTAGTTTCTCTATATTATTTAGGGATAAATCGCTTCGTATTAGTATTCACTATCGTAATGTTAAAGACCAGACCAATTGACATTTTACTAGACTGGCATAACAGGTTTCCTTAGGAAGGGTCCCAAAGTGTAAGAAATTTGATAACTGAGACTAAGGGAAAACACAAAATCAAAATATCAAGACCACAACATACTATAGCAACTTACAACACCCGTTTGTAAACATAAACCAAAGACGCCAGGTAGTTTCAGGGTTGCCAACATAAAGAATGTGCTTTACCGAAGAGAACGAGAGTGCATTCAGGAATCTGTCTCTAACAGTTCAAACGTTACAGGCACTAAATTGAACCACGATGAATGTGGACAAGTCCTCTTAAGTGACATTTTAGGCTCATGAAATGCTTATTTTTGAGATCTAATATCCCTGTCAATACATTTATGTTCTTTACATCGTAAAAGTCCAAAAAAAAATCGATTTCTTCGGAATGCCGGGTGTTTCTCACGTAGCCATAGCCTATATTCTACATAAACTAAAGGAGAAAATGAATAATGTATAAAGTAATTTGAAAACTTTTTACGGTGAATGTCTGCCTTTTCTTCCCGTTAATGCGTCAAAACTGCAATTTCTTTCAGTGCCGGTATTTGAAATACAAAATGCGAATACTGTATGCCCAACTAGTAACAACTATAAGATGCTGGGCTGAATGTCTCACTTGGTAGAAACGCTGGCCTTCTGAGCCCAAATTGTTGGGTTCGACTGAGGCTTAGCCCGGTAGTATTTGAAGAAGATCAAATACGCTAAGTTCATGTCGATACATATACCGGCTACTCGGCGTCTCTGTAAACCTTAAAAGCATTTAGTCAGACGTAAAAACTATTATTATTATTACTACTATTGCTATTTAAAATTATTCTTGTTTTAAAACGTGCATTTAAAAGCTAAGAAAAATATGTTGCTAGGTCAAATAGTGATCACAGAATGGAAAAGAAAACAGAATACAACCAAATATAACTAACTAAGGAAATTACTAGGGGGAGTTTAGTGCCACTGAACCACTTTTCGATATCATTTCGAGTGCATTATTTCTAAACCCTATGGTAAATACTTCATTCCAGATCACCATCCACAGATAAATCACGCAAACACTAATCCCGTTCAAATAGAAACAAATGTTACTCTTTTCACAACCTCGGTCCTTAAAACTCTAGTAAAAAGAATCATATTTTTATCCATCTCAGGCAGATGTCGAGTATTATTCTACGTGGTCCAAACGGAGACGGGCGTAGAAAGTTACTCCTGATTTGTTCCTAATTTCAACTGAGTAAAAAAAGAAAAATGAAATCTCTCACATCTCTTTACCTACGGTATCATAAAATATGTGCAGTTGCTCAATGTCAAACAGGTATGTGTGACAATACAGAGTATACATATGATTCTGCTTCATTAACAAGAGCAATGCAGTCTTATCACAGATACGAAGCTAGCCACTGTTCTACCCCTCACTCAATTTGACTTAACTTCCGAAGACAAATACAATATGATATACTGGACACGAATGGTCAAAGTATAACATAATTACGAGTCTAGGATATAAATAGTAGGTATTCAAATGTATTATTAACCAGCGGTCAAATGCAATGTATACGTACTTCCCATTTAAAAACCAAACTTAATTCCAGTGTATGCTGTACAACAATTTATCTGCAGTATCTATTTAGTTGAAGTAATCTTCTAACTCATAAGATGTAACTTCTGAAGATAAAAGTTTTCAATCCAGGTGCTGACACTGATCATCCTGAAAGTGATTTCCCCGGGGTTCCACGAAGCTAATTCCAGATAATCTTGGAATATTACATCACCGAATGTCTCAGGGCTCCCATTCCGATATTAGGACCGAATAATTACAGCTACATATATTATCATGGGCTGCCTGGACAAGACGGTAAAAGCGTGCTTCCCCGCCACGAAGTCGAAAAATGTAAGAAACGAGATTTTCACTTCTGGATGTGCACATAACTGGCATGCATTGTTCGAACTTGAAACGGGTAACCACGAGAGAGCAACTAGCGCCTCGATTTTTATGCAACCGCTATCACGCATAAGTGGAGCGTGTAATCTCAGATGGTCGAGTTTGCTCCAATTCGTTCGACAGGGCATGTTCGATGCGAAGTTCGCTGAGTAGGGAGGATGACCTTGCTTGCTGTACTGACGTTGCAATCAATATGGTTCATCCAGATATGAGTCCGGCTCCATGGCTAAATGGTTAGCGTGCTGACCTTTGGTCCAGTAGGTCCCTGGCTCGATTCCCGGCTGGGTCGGGAATCTTAACCTTCATTAGTTAATTCTGATGGCTCGGAGGCTGGATGTGTGTGCAGTCTTCATCATTAGAATTCGTCGGAGGTAGGGCCCCATCCTCACAGACTATACGTCGTCAACTCGAAAGACCTGCACCAGGCCTCTTCGGAGGCCAGACGCCATCATTATCCAGATGTGAGTCAACTGTTGTTTACAAAAGACCAAAGGCCGGGAAATCGGTGATATAAAAGGGCGATGGAATGGGTGGTTGAGGGCCGATGAATGCAGAGTGGGTCGCGGTCCATATGTGACCTTGGCTGCTCTGTGGTCCGACAGCTCTGCACTCAGACCGGCCAACCGAGCAGAGGAGGGTTGGCCACGGCGCAGCCATGGATATTAATTTTTGAATATTGAAATGGGCAGTTTAACTGAAAACTGGTGACCCGCGTTCTTTTCCAGGTACTGTCAGAAATTTAGAAATGACAGGAGGGCTGGTATAGGTCCTCTGTGACTCAGGCGGCAGCGCGCCGGCCTCTCACCGCTGGGTTCCGCTCTACCGTTCCACGCATTGTATTCGGGAGACGGAGAGGGGTCGGTCCACACTGCCGGATGTCCTGAGAATGGTTTCCGTGTGCATTCTATCAAGCAGCGAAAGAAACTTGAGTAAAGCGGGAATGTTTTTAACGAGTCGTAGGAGTTAGCTAGACCCAGACCAAGTCAATTATTTGTAATTAATTCATAACAATCATAACAATAAATAATTAGTTTTCAATTCATTCCCAATTGGAGCTAGATTTTTGCACTAGCTATATCTCCTTGGAGAGAACCCTTGAGCAAGAGGATTAAAAATAATAATTTTGAGGTTTATATAATGACACATACATTTGCACAGTTTGTATAAAATGTATTTGGTATGGCTAGTAGTGAAATATATGACTTGCATTACTAATGTGCTTTTAGTTTCCGTATATAGAGCAGTGAAGTACGCTAGTCACGTGGCAGTACGTGAACTTCACTGATCATTCCTCCTACAGTGCAATATTTCGAGAGATAACGGTAAGCGAGGCAAACGTGAGTAGGCCTGAACAAAGATGGAGGGATGCGAGCACATCTACCTGTGACTGAGATAGCGCGTGAAGGAGCGACTCTCAAGGGGCAAGATCGAGCGAACATAGTTCGCCTCGGCTCAGAGAAGCGAAGTTCGGTCATAGCCATACTCGACAAATATGAACCGAGCATAGAGCGTGTTTTTCATGACACTAGTGCACATGGCACAAAAGTTCACTCAGCTGACACCAAAAAATGAGTACAAGGTTAATTCCTGGGGGCAAATGCGGCCATGCGTAAAGCTAACTACTCTACACCACGAAGTGCCGAGGTTACGGATAGTGGAAGCCTTTACCTTCCACCCCTCCTAGGCCTTCATTCCCCGTACGGAGATGACTTTGCTTTGATTTGCCTTGCTTTTATATATAACACTAAAGATCTTATGATCCAACAGATTAAAAATTTCCAGAAAGATAAGTAAGAGACGCTTATGATTTAATGTGTCCCTAACATCAAATAACTCCAACCAGAGTTTCTTCATTAATAAAAATTCCCTCCGTAACAGGAACATACTGCATACTTTTCTCATTGTTTGAGTGAAATGAAGTTCATCCGGATTTTAATACTTGCATATTTCAATCGATGAGCTGTATGAACTACACTATACACATGTACAGTTGCTAATAATGAGTGGTATTTTACGTTCCTCGCATGTAGTGTTTTATCAGATGTAATTTTAATTATTAACAAAATATATTTCACCTCTCATGCAGACACAAACCCTGTGGATATCAACAACAAACGTTATATCTATAGGTCCAATCGTTTCTGAGGAAAATGTACCTGCTAGGAACTGTGGGCTTATTTTCCCTTCGAGCAACTGCACGTTCGTTGATTGAATACGCGACGTTAGAAACAAGGACAACTTATTTCTATAGACATTCACCTCATAATAAAACGAACTTCCAGCCATTTCCTTACTCTCCTTGCAAGATTTGAAAGCGCTTGGTGTTCCATGTTATGAAAGTTGACAATAGTTACGCTACGTAAAACATCATATTTCTGCTTCTGTTAAAGGCGTTGTTATTGGAGAAGTTTACTCTCGTAAGTTGGGATATAAAAATAAATTTTCATGCGTTCAAAGATGTTGTAAACAACTCCTTTCCGAAAGGTTTAATTACCTAACTGAGAATTCAGCGTACAAATATAATACGTGCATTTTTTACTTCTTATTTGCTAGTGTAAGCCTGTCTGGGACATGAAGCGGAGACTCTTCAGATACACGTCTTCCCTCATGTAGTCCGTTGCGTAGCATATTTGATTGTTTCCTTGTCTCTTATGCTTAGGATTGTGAGACTGAATCTCAGCATACTCAGTTGGAATTTGAGAGTGCTAAGTCTTAAGGTATGTATTCACGTTTCGGACTAAAAATTCATGAAAAATTCATGCAGTGAAACACTTGCTTTAGGGATGATTTTCACACCATAAAAGTTTGCACGAAGCATAACATTTCTCAACTGATTGAAATAAGTCATAATTATGGATACATTTCAAAAAAAAAAAGCTTTGCTTATTTGGAAAATATTTTTAAACATTTTTGCAAATAATTGATCCCTGCAGCCAAGAATGGGTGGAACTAAGGAGAAAGTAATATTTTTTGATGTGATAATTCCTGAAGACACTTCTCTTTACATTTTAATATTTAAATTTTATTTTAACTTATCATGGTAATTTTCTATCATACTATTACTATTAATGGTTTTGTTTTTCAAATTACACTTTTTATAAGCTTTGAGGTGACGTATCAATTCATTGCCTAACTTAGAATTTGTTGATTCTGTAATTTTGGCAATTATGAGAACTGTAGAGAACTGCGCAATTTCGAAACATGTGCTTGAAGCTTTGAAGTTTATTACAGGGTTGAAATGACTTACCTTGACTAATTAGAACCCTCATGATATGTAAGTTTGTCCATCCTGTTGTTGTTTATTGTCCTCTCTAAGCTGATTTTTTCCTCTCAGGTACCTTCTCCGTCATGTTTGTAAAGGTGTGCTTTGATTTTTGACTTGTAGAATTGTTCTTCATTTGCTCACTTCACATAAGCTGCATTATAAATTCCCTGATAGATGTTCATCATTTGTAATTCACTCACATTGTCGCAGTTATAATGGATCACAGCATCAATTACTCCTAATATTAGAATTGTGAACCCTACCTGTCTTCCGGTCATCTACGCAGTATTATGGAACTGAATGACTCACTGCAATTTTGAGTCAGCCTTTGAAGGTATTTTCCCTATATCGTCCTATTGCTGAGTCTCTCTTAAACTGGCTTCATTTCTTGAAAATCATTTCAATGTATGCCTAGCTTTTACCGACAGGCGTTGAGTTTGTTTTCGGATTTAGATTGCCTTTAAGTAACCTACTTCAGGACACTTGTGATGTGTGGGCCTCTCCTTGGTTGCGATTTTCACGGTTTACCGTACGTCGGAACGACACAGATAGGTCATATGGCAACAATGGGATAGGCAAGGAATAGGAGTGGAAAGGTAGCGACCGTGGCCTTAATTAAGGTATATCCCCAGCATTTGACTGGTGCGAAAATGGGAAACCACGAAAAACCAACTTCACTACGACCGACAGCGGGGTTCGAACCAACTATCTCTCCAATACAAGCTGACAGCTACGGTAATCGAACCGTGTGGCCAATTGATCGGTCTCTTTGGTTATTGTCCATTGGTATGAAGTAGACCAATTCCGTTGTTCGTTGCTCCTATGTTACAAGTTTTGCTACGAAGTGCAATCCAAAATTATATTTTTTGCATTTTACCAGTGAGAGCACCTGTGAGTTGTTCTTGCGCAACGAGGTGTTGTTCCCAACCTTTCTGGCAATTCCCAGGACATTCGAGCTTGCTTATTACTTGCTGTAGAAATAATATATTTCTACCATAGCTCTATAGCCCTTTGAATCTCCATCGCCTTGGATGTCTACAATATGTACTCCAGTCCTACTTTTTCTACTGAACAACAACACATAACTGTAGCACCCGTGGTTCCATATGTGGTAAAGACCCAATGAAGTTTGTTTTTCATGCGTAATGAAGCGTGATCAGCATGTCATACAAGATAAGTTAGCAATTTGGTGCCATCAAGTGAATTCAGCTTACATCCTACACTACCCTTAGCAGCAGGGCCGGATTTCACAGTAGGCCCACTAGGCATCAAACAATATGGACAGATAGAGAGGAAGAAAAAATTAAAGAGTTACTGGCGATTAGTCGGTTACATCGGCTGGCATGCAATGTGTGACGCGGTGCGGGTTGTGTATGCATTGTCGTGTAGTGTTTTGACAAAGCTATTGGTATTATAATTATATGATTACGAAATTATATCACATGCTCTTTTATTCATTTTCTCTAATACATTCAAAAATTAATCAAAAGACTGAAACCATATAATATATGTCATTTCCCAAAAGTGTTTTAGTCGCTACGCCATATCTTCCTTAATACTATATCAAAATTAATAATTGAGACATCATTTTGAAAATTACTTCCCCGCTAATTCCGAATAAACAAATAGTTTAAAATTAATGTTGTCTTTAAAATGTTGTATTTATAAACGCTGATATAACGGTGTTACAAATAAAGTTCGATCATTTATCACTGATAATCGTTGAAGTGTACCATATTGTAGATTTCTCAGTAGAAACTACCGTTGGCATTTTAATCTCTGTGAAATATTAGTACAAATGCGTGTGTAAAGGACATGACTGCCCTGCTTTACGATTGCGTACAGATTCTGAACGTCGAAAACAACTCACCGTTGACGAACTGAACATTTATTTGAACTGCCGTTATGTTAGCCCCCAGAGGCTGTATGGCGATTACTCGAACGTCGACTTTTCCAACGATCACATACATTAGAGTGAATCCCTGTCCACTTAACGGAAGAACAAATGGCAGGTACCTTTACCACGGAATTCCAGAATATTATGTGTGGTAAAATGGACAAGGAAAAAAAAGGAAAGAAGAAAATCAAATGCTTTGTAAGGATCTATACCGTCAATCCGGCCGACATAGCAAGATATTACCTCAGGTTACTACTTATGCACCTCAAAGTACCGCAGTCTTTTGACGATCTACGTACAGTTGATGGAATACATCGCAACTCATTTCAACAAGCTTTAGGAAAAATGAAATGGCATATAGCTTTCAGTGCCGGGATTGTCCGAGGACATGTTCGGCTCGCCAGGTGCAGGTCCTTTGATTTGACGTCGGTAGGCGACCTGCGTATCATGATGAGGATGAAATGATGATGAAGACGACACATACACCCGGCCCCAGTGCCTGCGAAATTAACCAATGATGGTTAAAATTTCCAACCCTGCCTGGAATCGAAGCCGGTACCCCTGTGACCAAAGGCCAGCACGCTAACCGTGGAGCCGGACAAGCTGCAGAAATATAATTAACAATGCCGAATGGAAAGAATGCTTGCAGGAAGCTGACAGACACAAAATGCCAACGCAATTGAGATGGCTTTTCGCTATCATCTGAGTATTCTGTTCTTCTGACAATGTACCTGAGTTGTGGACAACATTTCAAGACGCACATTCAAAAGATTTTCAGGGAATGCACACGCTACTTGGAGCCTACAAACTCACACTGTAAGAATTAGAGAATCATTTCAAATATCGTGGCAAATCTTGCCAATAAATCAATCTACCGACCGACCCCTGTTGCGACAGTCGCACAACGTACAACAACAGAAGCCTACAACGCAGAAAAAGAACGCATGAACGGCAATACAGCTTATAAAATGCTAAACGTAGAAAAGAGGGTAATAGCTGAGAAAGTCCTACATGTAGTAGGGAATAAAATTCCCAATTGCTACTTCATTGACGGGCCGGAGTCTCCAATGAAACATTCGTGCCACATTTTACGAGATGAAAATACGGTTTTTATACCATTTGCATGGACAGGTATTGCTGCCAATCTGTTACCAGGGTTACGCACATCACATTCGATTTTCAAACTACCTGTATCGATTCTAGCTCAAACCAAGGATGTACAAATTCTTCGTGATTCAGATGTCATCATTTGGGACGAGATTTCAGTGGTTCTGAAAGACGCGCTAAGCGTTGTTGGTCACTTTCGAAGGACGTCATGAATAATAATCTCCATTACGGTGGCAAAATAATTCTGTTTGGTGGAGATTTACGTCAGGCGTTACCCGTTGTTAGACGTGCCAGTAGAACAGCCATTGTTGAAAACACAGTTAAATGATCGCCCTTACTGTCTCATGTTCGAATTTATAAGTTGACTCAAAATATGACGGCAATGATGATCCCGTTTTCAATGAATGGCTTCTTAAATTGGGTAATGGTGATTTAGAAGTTCACATAGATTACTACAATGAAGCGATCAAAATTCCGAAACATTTTCATTGTAATTACGATAGTATGATCAGCCTACCACCATATAAAATGCCACAGAAATCAATGAACAAAATGTTTCACAATTCTATTCAACGGTTATTTGTAGTCCAAAACTATTACTGTACAACAATTAATGAATATCTCATTTTCAATTTATTTATCTAGAGAGTAAAGTGTTTACCTCATTTCTGATCCTGTCCAGCATGAAGAAATAAAGGACGTTCAACTGTACCCCATGGATTCATTGAACTCCATAAATCGATCCAGTTTATCACAACATAAATAGGAAAATTATAATTAATTATAAATCTTAAAGCAAATCAGGGATTAATTAATGGGTCAAGATTAGTGGTAACTCACTTAGACGAGTACATCAGCACTGCTAAATTCTTTCAATCCGATAAAACTGTGCTCATGCCCCGCATTAACTTCACACCTTCTGATCCATTCATGCCTTTTCAAACGATAAGAAAACAATTTCCAATAAAACTAGCCTACGCTATGACCATTAATGAACCACAAAGACAGAGGCTCCAAAGGGTAGGATTGTTTCTTCCAGAACCTGTTTTTCCGCAAGGACAGTCATACCAGGCTTTTTCACGAGTTCGTTGATTCAGTGATATTTATGTTTGTGTTACAGACACATAGCCTAAAAGGTAAACGATGATCACATTACAACCGTTAACAACGTTTTCAAAGAAATTTTGTAAATAAAGCAGTTTGAAAGCAAAATTTACATCTGGCAAAGACATTTTTGACATTTACTTTTAAAATCCTTTGCAATTAAACGTATTGTATATATAATTATAACCACATTTTACAATGTAACTAATATTAATTAATACTTTTCAAAATAAAATAACTTCCATTATTAACTACTTACATTTAATTATTTCTTCATATTACCATTCGGTGACTAGTTACTGACTACGGGTGAGTTAGTTAATTAATTATTAATTACTGTGAAAATTTATAAATTTATAAGTGAAACATGTACAGGTATTCGAATAATTGTATATTTCGTCCAGTGTTGTGTACTATAAAACTGGCGACGTTCCAAATTTCTAGATCATTGGTTACGGTCAGTCATTCAACTCATAAGCAATGGTAAATTTGTTTCTGTAGTGTTACGGCGGACATTCAGTCATGCGTATTTTACAATAGAGCGCTTTAATTTCGTATATTACGTCCGGATCCTTGGCTAAATGATTGGAATATTTTTTTTGTTATTACGAGTTGCTTAACGTCGCACCGACACAGGTAGGTCTTATGGTGACGATGGTTTATGGAAAAGATAGGAGCGGGAAGTAAGTGATCATGGCCTTAATTAAGGTACAACCCCAGCATTTGCTTGGTGTGAAAGTAGGAAACCACGGAAACCATCTTCAGGATTGCCGATAGTGGGATTCGAACCCACTATCTCCCGAATGCAAGCTCACAGCTGCACGCTCTTAACCTAATGGCGAACTTGCTCGGTGATTAGAATGCTTGCCGTTGGTCCAAAGGACCATAGGTTCGATTCCCAGCCGGGGACTTGAATCTCCATGGGATCTGCTCATGGCTTAACGTATCCATCCGACGGATGAATCAAGATCAAAAACTTCATACGCCGTCACTCCATATGAACACTGCGGACAGGTCTGGAATTAAATCCAGGCTTTTGGTACGCAGCCTAGCGATTTGAAATTGAATACTACCAGCTATTCTATCCTGCCCGCCAATATTGCGATGGTGATGCTTATTTCCAATGATAGGACTCAAACCAACTAATCATGACGTATAGACCTGACGCCTTAATGCTCATGGCCATCTGGCGGGCCTCATATATCATGCGTATATATACACAAAACTTGTCAGAGATTCTGAATCCTGAAGATGGTTTTCCCTAGTTTCCCATTTTCACAGCAGGCAAATAATTAAGGCCACGGCCGCTTCCTTCCAGCTCCCAGGGCTTTCCTATCCCAGCGTCGACATAAGACCTGAGTCGGTGTGACGTAAAACCACTAGAAAAAAGAGGAGATTCTGAAAGGGTGATACTATGAACGAGTACGGGAAGCTATGCTAATGATAAAATCTTGCGTTCATCTACTTAATAACTGTGATTTTTTCTAAACCACATTTCAACGGACAATTTCAGTGTTGTTGACAATAATTTTGACGAAACGCATAGCATAGAACAGTGACGGAACCAGAAGCACTTGTACAAAATATTACGTTTCGCAACTACCCGCAGGCCTCGAATAAGGGTGAAATATCTGGAAAATGCCCACCTACAAATAGCACGGTTCACGCAAGAGCCACTTTTTAGGAACGCTGGAGTACCTATTATGTTGATGTTTGACGAAAGCCACTGTGTCAACTCGGTAGATATGCGTTACCGTCTTGAAGTAGTGAGACACAAAATAATATTGCAAGTTCGAGAAAAGTATTGTGAAGGGTTTACTTTATTTTTCTTTAAACGAGTGTATGTTACATAGACGTACGTTAATCGGCAATAGCTTAGTGAAGAACCGAATACGAATTTGTCTGGAAAATTTGAAATTTTATTCTCGTTTCGTCTGTTCTGTTTCTGTGTCTTGTACGAGTTTATTTTCATTCTGTAATGTACAGCCGAATTAATTTAGTTGTTTACGTAGAAGGGAAAGTGCAAAAAGGGGTAGAAAGCAAGATACTTTACAATGAAACTTATCCATTTTGTTATCTCTCTAACCACATTATGCGTTCTCCGCCAAATAACACTGAAACAATTTTAGAGTGACACAGACCAATAGCCACATGTTGTGTGTGTTCCTTGTTCATACATATTACTTTCGAGTTCCGGAACATATATGAATATCAGTATTGTAAATTGTCTCTCCAGTAGTTGGTTGTATATCGTCGCTGCTCTGCCAAAACCGCGAATGTGACAATGTTCTTCCTATCCATTATTTCCCTTAAGACTGGTCAAGCCTACCAGCTACATATTGACATGCAGAACAAGTTTCGTTCATTCTCCTATTCACGTGTGTAAAGGAAAATTAAAGTTAAATACATCATACTCTAGGCGTGGGTAAATATGTCTTGTGAAAATACGTTCCTTCTGTCCGGTGCAATAAGCTTCATTTTCCGTTACAGACTCACATAGGAAAATAAAGTCAACGAAAATTGTTGTGATGGACTGGATATCAATATGTGGCTGGGAGGCGTGACCGGTCTTATGGGAAGTAATAGACAGCAAGGGCATTGTCACATTCTCGGTTTTGGCACAGTAGCGACGATATCTAGGAACAATTTTGATATGATTTTGACCACAACGAAGCAATCCAGCAATCCAGTACAGACAGTTGGTCGAAACAGATGGAGTATACATGGTTGTTCAAGCAATTGATTTCGCAAAATTTGGTCATTTACTGATACTGAACATAGATTTATTCGACATTCGTTAAACGTATAATCACAGCCTTCGTACGGGTTGTTTCGAAACTAATAATAATTTCGTGTGGCTATTTCTATCCGAGTGCAGCCCTTGTAAGGCAGATCCTCCGGTGAGGGTGGGCGGCGTCTGCCATGTGTAGGTAACTGTGTGTTATTGTGGCGGAGATTAGTATCATGTGTGGTGTGTGAGTTGCAGGGATGTTGGGGACAGCACAAAGACCCAGACCTCGGGCCATTCGAGTAAACCAATGAAGGATAAAATTCCCGATCCGGCCGGGAATCGAACGCAGGACCCTCTGAACCGAAGGCCGGTATGCTGACCGTTCAGCCAACGTATCGGACGTTCCGAAACTTAATACCATACACATAGGCTACTGCACTTAGACCATTATTATTTTTTGTTGAGTTCATTGAGATTCTCATCTACAAGTCCGCAACTGTCCACAGTAAGGTAAGTTCAGAAAACTTTTCTGCAGCTATAACTTCTTGAAGACAGGATTTTGATATTAAAGTGCTTTCACTTGTTTACAATATCTTTCTTCCTTAATATGCTTACACTTCACGGTCGGTTTTTCCCTCGGACTGAGCGAGGGATCCCACCTGTACCGCCTCAAGGGAGCATCAGACATTGGGTTGTGGGATAAAACTGGGGAGGATTACCAGTACCTCGCCCAAGCGGCCTCACCTGCTATGCTGAACAGGGGCCTTGCGGGGGACTGGAAGATGGGAAGGGATAGACAAGGAAGAGGGAAGGAAGCGGCCGTGGCCTTAAGTTAGGTACCATCCCGGCATTTGCCCAGAGTAGAAGTGGGAACCACGGAAAACCACTTCCAGGATGGCTGAGATAGGAATTGAACGCACCTCTACTCAGTTGACCTCCAGAGGCTGAGTGGACCCCGTTCCAGCACTCGTACCACATTTCAAATTTCGTGGCAGAGCCGGGAATCGAACCCGGGCCTCCGGGGGTGGCAGCTAATCACACTAATCACTACACCACAATATCTCCTACTCATAATTAGTGACAAGTCCACGCGACGTAAAAAAATGTTATACAGCCTCTCAAAAATGAACCAGCGCACGGTATTGTATAATTTACTCGCAGGTACATTTTCTTGAATTAATTGAACCAATAGATGTAAGGTTTGTATCTACATGCGAGGTAAATTATATTTTAGTGATAATTAAAACTGTCCGCCTCTGTGGTGTAGTGGTTAGCGTGATTAGCTACCACCCCCGGAGGCCCGGGTTCGATTCCCGGCTCTGCCACGAAATTTGAAAAGTGGTACGAGGGCTGGAACGGGGTCCACTCAGCCTCGGGAGGTCAACTGAGTAGAGGTGGGTTCGATTCCCACCTCAGCCATCCTGGAAGTGGTTTTCCGTGGTTTCCCACTTCTCCTCCAGGCGAATGCCGGGATGGTACCTAACTTAAGGCCACGGCCGCTTCCTTCCCTCTTCCTTGCCTATCCCTTCCAATCTTCCCATCCCTCCAAAAGGCCCCTGTTTAGCACAGCAGGTGAGGCCGCCTGGGCGAGGTACTGGTCATACTCCCCAGTTGTATCCCCCGACCAAGAGTCTGAAGCTCCAGGACACTGCCCTTGAGGCGGTAGAGGTGGGATCCCTCGCTAAGTCCGAGGGAAAAACCGAACCTGGAGGGTAAACAGATGATGATGATGATAATTAAAACTAAGTCTTGAAAAATTTTTAAATGCGAGGAACATACGATATAATGCGCGCATTCTGTTTTTTTTTTTTTTCAGCGACGGTATATATTTACGCATGACATAAGTGATTTGATAGAATCTGAGGGTGATCTTACAGAAAGAAACACGTCATTATATGAATTAATAAACGGTCTTCTTTTTCAAGTATATAGGACTACTAGTGTTTTCGTATATTTTAATTTTATAATTTACTTTACGTGACACAGACACAGATGTCTTATGACGGCGGTGGGATGGGAAAGGGCTAGGAGTGGGAAGGAAGCGGCCGTGATCTTAATTAAAGTACAGCACCAGCATTTGATGGGTGTGAAAATGAGAAACCACGGAAAACTCTCTTCAGGGCTGATGACAGCGAGGTTTGAACCCACTATCTCCCGGATGCAAGCTCACAGCTGCGTGCCCCTAAACGCACGGCCAACTCGAACGCATTATCTGTGTTCGACAGACGGTAAAACTTAAAGTTTACCGGTGTATAAACGGATCAAGTCTTAGTTTAGAATTACATTACTTTCTCCCTAATTTTACATTCTGGTGGTCACTATCGATGTGGAATTGTTTTCATTGGAGAGGAAAGAATGCTTTTAGAACATGCATTACATATGATTATAAGAAATTTTGCCAGCTATTGTGAATTACTATATATAATGTGTTGTTCTAATCTACACTTTCTTGCTTTCTTCGTACACGAAATTGACTTTCATCACTTTAGATTTTTTTTTTTCAAGCGATTGATCACGTGCCTGTGTAATACGATAACTTGTCAAAATTATGTTTTCGGCGGAAATATTGCGAACAAAGAATTGAAACCAACGCGTTAAATCATAAATTCGATATTTTTGGTACCTTTGGGCATCGCTAATTATTTATTAATAAGATTTGTATAAGTTTCTCGAAGACGGCCCGCGGTGTAGGGGGAGAGTGACGGCCTCTTATCTGGATGCCCCGGGTTCGATTCCCGGCCAGGTTAGGGATTTCCACCTGGATCTGAAGGCTGGTTCGAGGTCCACTCAGCCTACGTGATTACAATTGAGGAGCTATCTGACGGTGAGATGGCGGCCCCGTTCTAGAAAGCCAAGAATAACGGCCGAGAGGATCCGGCGTGCTGACAACACGAAACCTCGTAATCTTCAGTTCTTCAAGCTGAGCAGCGGTCACTTGGCCTTGGCCCTTCGGGATTGGTTTGATTTGTTTTCTCTTCATGCTTCGACGCATAATGTGTTTTGACCTCTTCCGCCTCAATTCTTGACATGCAAGTTTAGCTAGTTATCTTAACTTTCTTTTCAAAAGGACTATATTTCAGTTGGGTAAAGTTTGGACTCGTTCCTAATAATAATAATAATAAGAAGAAGAAGAAGAAGAAGAATAACAATAATAATGAAAACCTACAACCTGTTTTCCAGTCATTGACCGGGTCAGGGATGTAATGAACGAAGCAGATATAGGCTGTTATTACGATCGGGTCGCCACTCCCAAAGTGATTTATTAATGAATGATTGATGCTATGAATGAGAATGGAGAGTGTTGCTGGAATGAAAGGTGACAGGGAAAACCGGTGTACCCGGAGAAAAACCTGTCCCGCCTCCGCTTTGTCGAGCACAAATCTCACATGGAGTGACCGGGATTTGAATCACGGTATCCAGCGATGAGAGGCCGACGCGCTGCCGTCTGAGCCAAGGAGGCTCCAAATAATAATAATAATAATAATAATAATAATAATAATAATAATAATAATAATAATAATAATAATAATAATAATAATAATAATAATAATCCAACTGATAAGGCCACTGCCACAGTGGGGCGAAACGCTGGTAATTTCACGATTGAAAAAGCCTAAAGAGCTTAAATGATTTAACATTTGCAATCGATGGAATTAAATTATGGTTTTGATGAAATTAAATTATGGTTTTCTTCTAGGAACGTTATTTTTTATATAAAGGCCAAATTCAGGCATTTATACAAGTGCGGCACGTGCTTCCCCTAGTGCACATTCACTGCATTGTCCTACATAGGAGTCTTGCAGTGGTGCCTGGACGGTGCACTAGCCGCCAGCGTCTTGGAAAGGTGTAGCAATCCAACTGATGAGCCCACTGCTACACTCGGGCGAAAAGCTGATCATTTCGGGATTTAAAATGTCTAAATAGCTTAAATGTTTTTAACAATAATATTGTTCGTACGTCCCACTATTTTTAAGGTTTTTAGAGAGGCCAAGGTGCCCGAATTTAGTCCCGCAATAGTTCCTTAACGTCCCAGCAAATCTACCGACACGAGGCCCACGTATTTGAGCACCTTCAAATATCACCGGACTGAGCCAGGATCTAATCTTCCAAGTTCGAGTCAGAAGGGCAGCGCCTCAACCGTCTGAACCAATCAGCCCAGCCTCGGCCTTTCTAATAATTCTCATATACTCAGAAATGTTTTAATAATTATTACACGCCCGAGGATACTTCCTGCTCCACATAGACGGACATCAAACGACAACAAATCTGTTTAAGTTGGAGGGCTACGATTAGTCTGACCTACGACTGAGTCTACACAATTATATGTGTTGCATACGATTGATTTAAATCGTTTACCTGGGGAAGTATATCATTGTTTGTCTGCACGTATATGTATCATTCCTGTTCCTGTTCTATATTTTCACCTACAGGAATATTGTCTACCATCCCTCTATAGCGATGAATATTTACATGAAATCTGCCTAATAAGCAGTTATTATTGTGTCCGCAGAAACATGTATCAAGGAAATAATAGAGTTTACAGGACTCAATCTAATGTATTACACTATCATGCATACTAATGGAGTGATTATGAATGAAAATAAGTAAACGACGGCTCAGAATACTACCCCTATTTAGTCGTTTCAACGGATTTGATTCCTCTACTGTAGGTTGAAATTGAGTTGGTTCTCACGGAATTAAAGGCATATGGATCCCATCAACAAGTGATTATCTTCAATATGGGCACAGAAGTCCGCCTCTATGGTGTAGTGTTTAGTGTGATTAGCTGCCACACCCGGAGGCCCGGGTTCGATTCCCGGCTCTGCCACGAAATTTGAAAAGTGGTACGAGGGCTGGAACGGGGTCCACTCAGCTTCGGTAGGTCAACTGAGTAGAGGTGAGTTCGATTCACACCTCAGCCATCCTGGAAGTGGTTTTCCGTGCTTTCCCACTTCTCCTCCAGGCAAAAGGTGGGATGGTACCTAACTTAAGGCCACGCCCGATTCCTTCCCTCTTTCTTGTCTATCCCTTCCAATCTTCCCATCCACCCCACAAGGCCCCTGTTCAGCATAGCAGGTTGTACTGCCTTGGCGAGCTACTTGTCATTCTCCCCAGTTGTATCCCCCCGACCCAACGTCTCACGGTAATTCGTAATAGTTTGCAACATTTCTTGAAATCGTATTGTAATGCATGTTCTTAAAGCGATCTTTTCTCTCAAATAAAAACAATCCCACATTCATAGTGACCACCAGAATGTAAAGTGAAGGAGAATGTAATGTGATTCTTAACTATAACTTAATCCTTTAATATAACTTTTAAGTTTTGCAGTCTGTCGAACACAGATAAAAATATAAGAAAGTCAGTTCTGTGCATTCACTGCACCCTCCAGAGTAAAATGCGCATCATCAGTCCACAGATTATTCCCACCGGGCGAGTTGGCCGTGCGTGTAGAGGCGCGCGGCTGTGAGCTTGCATCCGGGAGATAGTAGGTTCGAATCCCACTATCGGCAGCCCTGAAAATGGTTTTCCGTGGTTTCCCATTTTCACACCAGGCAAATGCTGGGGCTCTACCTTAATTAAGGCCACGGCCGCTTCCTTCCAACTCCTAGGCCCTTCCTATCCCATCGTCGCCATAAGACCTATCTGTGTCGGTGCGACGTAAAGCCCCTAGCAAAAAGATTATTCCCAGCCATATGTTGTCCGTGGCTAACCGAAGGGCTAAGTCACGGCGTTGAGCAACATCTTGGGGTTTCAATTTGTTAACAGTTCGCCTGTCAACATTAAGGGGGGAATTCCTCAGGGCGGTGCTATTGGACCGTTGTGTTTTCTTATGTATCGGGTGTCCCCAACTAAAGTTACGGTGGCGGGCTGAGTGGCTAAGACGGTCGAGGCGCTGGCCTCCGGACCCCAAATTGGCAGGTTCGATCCTGGCTCAGTCCGGTGGTCGGTAGATTTACTGGTACGGTAAAGAACTCCTGCGGGACTAAATTCCGGTCTCTCGGAGTCTTCAAAGCCGTGAAACTGTAGTTAGTGGAACGTAAAAATATAGTAGTATTATTAAAATTATGCTATTCAGCGCGGTACAGCGCGAGCTGTAATGATCGCACGAGTATGAATTTTCGTGGATATGCTAACTAAGCAATGCGCTCGCGAATTATGTCACAAAAATTAGTAGTTATATGTTTTGCCACCAGGCGAAAACATGGCGTTCTAAGCGGTCAGAATGCGACACATTCCGTAACACTTGACGTCAGAATGTTCTTCCGGTAGAATTGCGTTGTGTCCAGGTTTTGCAACCTGAAATACTTTAGTACTAGATCTAGTACTTCATGGACATTTTGAGTACGTTAGTTCTTTTTATGGAAATCTAGTGTATTTTACGGGGGTAGAATAGAAGCTCTTCTAGAGCAGCAGAGAAACAAGAAAGAAATTGAAATGAAGTTTCAGAGCCAAGTGCCCATCATTTCATGTTGAATTCTGCGAACAGATTTTTAAGACGGTGGATTTTCGTGATCCTGTTTTAAGAAATCTGTCCATTTCGAACGTAGACAATTGCAAACGACGACGGATTTTTGTGATCCTACTTTAAGAAATCTGTCTATGTCGAACCTAGAAAATTGCAAAAGAGATGTCAGTTTCATCACTATAATCCCAATAGCTATATATTTCCCTAATATAATAACTACATAAAATGTTTATGAAGTTGGATATGAAATGGTGGTTAGCCAAGTCCATAGAAACTTAGATCCTTTTCATTCTGTCGAACAAATAAGCCCATTATAAATATAATACCATAACAAACGCGCAAAAAACAACATTAATAAATATTTCTATTGACGTTGTGTGTTCGACAGATTTAAAAGCTTTTAAGTTACACTTAACTGAGTTGCCACTGGAAGGTATGGCTTTCTTCTTAACAAACAAGTCCACAGAATCGCTGAAAGAAAACTAAGAATTTATGACATTTTGGAACTCTGTTTTCGAAATAATCCTGTACGTGACAAAATCTTTCCAAATTTGACAAATTTTGTGAAGGCGGTGCTCTGTTTACCACATTCTTCTTGTCCAATAGGACGTGTTTTCCTGCTTTTACTATTAATAGGACCAGACTGAGAAACAATCTCCAATCCTGTATGTTGAATTGGCTCCTTGTACCAAAGGAGAAACTAAAATACTCGTCTGCCCAAAATTTGCACATTTCGCTTTTGCGATGTTTTCGAAGGATTAAGAGAAGAGCAAAATATGAAATGCATGTGAAAATATTCTAAAAGACAGCCAACTTTTTGGTAGTGTATGAAGACAAAATGTGTGAGTGTTGAACAGAAAATGCATGAGAATACTCATAGTGTTAATATCCTAAATGACTCTCAATTCGTAGTCAACTTGGAACTGCGAATGTTAAGATGGTGATGATTGAAACCGCAATATTGCTGCTTCCTATCTTAGACATGTGACGTTATGTGCAACATAGTTAAGATATCTTGAGAACTTTCTCCAAAACTAGTCTTTTCATCGCAGTTGATAGAAAAAACTACCAAACGATGTCTGTGCATAGGCAACACAGCACCGAGGAGTCGATCACATCAAACAAGAAAGGAGCAGAGTGAGCGGAAGCAGTACTCGGGGGGGGGGGGGGGTGTAGTAGGACAGGTTTACCGTGGTTGGTACCAAAAATCAAAAAAGAACACCACGTTACAAAAAAAGTTTTGATGACCAAGTGTATTGGAAACAGCAGCTTTAAAGAGAATACAGTACACACTAACATTTTTGGAGAAAATAGATCCTCAAATATACCCTGGACATTGTAGGAAAGTATCAAAGGGATAATTAAGCTAAACCTACAGAATAAAATTGACCAATATATATACAAGAGATTAAAAAGGAACTGCCATGCAAGGTCCGTGCTTTAACAGTTTTTCCAAAGTTATCTGAGATAACCATCTCAGATGATATATTTCTTATGTAGAGTTTCAAAACCTTTGAAAGAACAACTTTTTTTTTCGTGGGTCAATAAAATTGGTGAAAAAAGTTTATCACAATATACACCTTGTTAACCAAGAAGATATAGTCCGAGCAAAAATCCCAGGCATTGATTACAAAGACAAAATAGCTCGGGTCCCCGTTTTAGAGGAAACGTTTTCGAAAGGGGACTAACCCACAGATAAGTTTGGACAAAATTTACAAAAATCGTTGCAATAGAAACACTGTGTCAGCGTGAATCTCGACCATATAATGGAACTAGATCACAAAACCAGTTTTCTCAATTATTACTATTATTATTTTGAAAAGAGAGGTGTCACACACACAAACACCTCAAAGGATAATTATTAATATTATTATCTGATCAAATCTGGAGGGAACAAGTACACTTTTACCATGAAGATCAAGAAATATTTGGCCACACTAAATAAACCAAATACGCCTCCAGGGCGCCCTAATATAAAAAGCATACACACCTAATAAAAGAGAAAAGGGTAGGGTAAAAAGGAGGATCAGTACAATAAGGATAAGTGAGGATGAAAAGAAAGGAAACTCCGACTGCTTAATGCTGGAGAATGTTTGATCTGCCAATAGAGTTTTTTCAGAATCGTCTAAGGTTGTGAAAGTTTCTGTTTGACGATGTTTAGGCTCAGTCCACATCACCAAGTGTTCAGCACTAAAAATCAATTAATCTTAATCAGTTTTGAAGGTGGCAAGGAGTTAGACTCGAAACCAAGGCCTTGAAAGTTTTCATAGCATGACATCACTCACAATGCCGAAACAGGCCGAGTATTAAAGTTTCCAAAACAAGTTTAGTAAATGATATGTTTAGCTCACCAAAGTCCTTTCAGAATAACTCCATCAGCTGGTAGGGAAGAAAATGGCGCAGCATACGGCAAGACGTGCGACATCCGTATTCCCTCCACACACACACACACACACACACACACACACACACACACACACACACACACACACACACACACACACACACTATTTACAGAAGATGATGCCAGTCTGCCGAAGACGGGCCAAGCAGTCCAATATATACACGACCGGAAGCGAAGACTAGTTCATTCGAGAAAGATCAAGTGACGTGGCAGATGACGTAGTAGGTGCGAGGCAGACAGAAAGACAGCGGTCAGTGTGTCGAGAAAAGTCGGAGGGTAACGACAGGTGAGCAAAGTAAGGTAATTCCGATGATAGGAAGAAGTATTGATAACCAGAGCAGACAATAATAATAGCATTATAGTCTTGTAGAAACATAAAATTGTAGAGTATGTGGAGATGTACATGCGACGAAGTTTGCAGAAACTCGTAGAACGTCGATGGAGAGGTTATGGCAGTAGCACGTTACAGACATCAAAACCGGAGGTTCTGATAATAACAAATTTCTCATTTAATAATTGTGTATTTTTATAAGCATACTCTGTTTTCCATACTGCCTTTATGAATACTCCTACTCCATTATAAAGAACGATTTAGTATATTTCAGTACGTTTTTCCATACATTTTTAGGGGAAAATTTAGCAGGAATATCTTTTGCCCGGTGGCAACTCTGGTTGTGTCGGTTCCTTGGTTGTTGTTTGGTGACGCATGTTGATTCACTGTGTGAAGCGAATCTACGCTGTAACGTAAGAAAGTTAAACTTTTCCATGTGAAACGTAATGTCTATTGGGAAGAGAGACCGTGCACTACTAGTCAAGTTGTATTATCAGAACGACAGCAATATCAACGATACATTACGGGAATATCGTCGACAGGAACAGCAGAAAAGAGATCCTATGACAAGTAATGGGCTGAAGAAAATGATTGAGTAATTCGAGGAAGCAGGTGAATTAGGTGTCGCACCAAGGAAAGGAGGTGGCCCATCCCCATGGGTGCTGTTGATGAAGTTGTTGTAGCTGTATAGACAGTGCAGCACATTTTCCCAATTCTGCAACCAGTGCTCGAGCTGTGTCACGTGAATTGGCGCTACCGCGGTCAACAGTTCACAAGATTTTGAGGCGTATTTTACACTGGCATTCCTACGAAATACATTTTAAAAAAAAGACCTCGACAATCTTGTGACACGGACAGATAATCGGGGTGAAGGGCCACGTTGCGAGTTTCACAAAGAGCAAAAGTCCTCTCAGTTTTTA
This sequence comes from Anabrus simplex, assembly GCF_040414725.1. NCBI lineage: Eukaryota > Metazoa > Arthropoda > Insecta > Orthoptera > Tettigoniidae > Anabrus > Anabrus simplex. The sequence continues at coordinate 793,925,204 of NC_090266.1, forward strand.
ACTGCGTTGATGGGGTGAATATTCTCCATGGGGATCACTGTAAGTACCTTGGTATTCATATCAGGAAACATATTCATTGGTAAAGGTAAGACAAGGATGTATTCTGCCCGAAGGCAGGTCCGTACCTCCGCAGAGGTGTGCCTGAGCCGGATCTCTTCACATGGTTATGAGGGTATTAAGGAGTTCTAGTAAGGATTTAAAGGAGAGGGCTTATAAGTCTCTGGTAAGACTACATTTAGAGGATGGTTCCAGTGTATGGGACCTTCACCAGGACTGCTTGATGGGAGAACTGGAGTAAATCCAAGGAAAAGCAGCGCGATCTGTTCTGAGTGATTTCCGATAAAAGCGTAGCGATAAGAAAATGTTGCAAAGTTTGGGCTGGGAATACTTGGGAGAAAGCAGAAAAGCCACTCAACAAAGCGACATGTTCCAAGCTGTCTGTGGAGAGTTGGCGTGGAATGACATTACTAGACGAATGAGTTTGAGGGTTTCTTTTAAAGTTATGAAAGATCACAATATGAAGATTAACATGGAATTCAAGAGAACTAATTGGGGACAAATATTCATTTATAAGAAGATTTAGGGACAGGATTAATTTACGAAGAGAGATGTTCGATAAATTTCTAAATTCTTTGAAATTATTTAGGAAGGTCAAGGTAACCAAAGATAGAGTATCTGTGAACCTGTCACCTAGGCGATTGCCGTAAATGAAGATCAGTGGTGATTGATTGATTGATTGATTGATTGATTGATTGATTGATTGATTGATTGATTGATTGATTGATTGATTGATTGATTGATTGATTGATTGATTGATTGATTGATTGATTGATTGATTGATTGATTGATTGATTGATGTTACAGGGGCATGGGGCCTTGTAAGTCATTACATTTTGCTTTCATCTAGCTTGGGAACATTAAGGCTTTCGAGGTCTAGGCTTTCAATCTTCTTTTTATAATTCATGTTGCCCCTCATCCTTCAAGCGGCGCGATGCTCTCGCCGTTCATCGACTTAAGGATAAAAATCGAAATTCAATATTTCCATTGTTATAGCTCTTGTGGTAATATGCGCACAGTATAAAAGAATGGAATATGGAGGTATATAATTTTTATTCACAAATATGACTTGGAACTAACATTTCCGGATATAGTTGTAAATTTTTGTGATAATGTAATAGTAGAGAATATCACTGTTATTATTTCTGGTAGAATAAATTTTAATGAAACATAAAACGCCGGCAATTCTATTATACACACTTGTTTTTACAACTTGCTTTACGTCGCACCGACACCGATGTTTTATGACGACGATGGGATAGGAAAGGGCTAAGAATGATAAGGAAGCGACCGTGACCTTAATTAAGGTACAGCTCCAGCATTTGCCCGGTGTTAAAATGCGAAACCACGGAAAATCATCTTCAGGGCTACCGACAGCGAGGTTCGAACCCACTCTATCCCGCATGCCAGTTCACATTTGCGCGCCCCTAACCACACGACCAACTATCCAGGTACACAAAGTTTACTACTGTAGATATATAATGTAATTATTCAATATACCAAGGGGCGGATGACCTTCGATGTTAGGCCCCTTAAAACAACAAGCAAGCAAGCAATATACCAAGCATCGCTATGCCTCTACATACAAATCTGTATATATAAAATAACATGTCATGACTGACTGACTGACTGACTGACTGACTGATTCACCATCGCAGAGCTTAAACTACTGGACATAATGTAATGAAATTTCGTGTAAACATTTGTATTAGAGTGTAAGTGAGGGTTTTTGTATATTCCATCGCTAAATGGGAGAAAAGGGGGATGATATTTTAAAATGAGTATATCTGTATCTCAAAAACTTAAAAGTTTGCGGAAATAAAAATTGGTATCTGTAATCTCTTTTAAAAATAAATAAACACGTATATTTGTTTTAGGAAAAACCAATTAAGAGCGGTGAAGAAAAGTTGAAAAATGGTTTAAATACCTTTCACGAGCATACTTATATTTAAAAAAACTGAAGATGTTACAAACATGAAAATTTGGAATATCCTTAAAAAATTAAATAACATGTATTTTTTGATTTTGTGAAAATCCAATTAATGGGGAAGGGGATATACAGGAGTAACAAGGGGGGTGAATTTTTAGAAGGACTATATCTACAGTATATCTCGGAGACGTAACATATTACAGACGTAAAACCTGGTATTTTGAATCTCCTGTAAATGTAAAGAAGCATAGATAATGTTTTTTGGAAAATCCACTTAAGGGGAACTGAAAAAGTGGGTGAATTTTAAGAATGAGCATATCTACAATAATCACAAAAACTTAACATGTTACAGAAGTGAAAATTGGTATTTTTAATCTGTTTCAAAAATAAGAAACAATTTTTTTTTGTTTTCGGATAAACCACTTGGGGAGGGGGGGCGGATAGAAGGACTGAAAAGTGGGTTGAATTCTTTTTATTAGGGTACTGATACCGTATCTCAAAAACTGAGGATGTTACAAATGTAAAAATTGGTGAATGGAATGTCCTTTAAAAATAAAGAAAAGCGTACATTTTATTTGCGGAAAGTCCACTTAGGCGGGGGTGAAAAAGTTAAAAAATTAGTTAAATTATTTGTATGAGACTACTTATATCCCAAAAACTCAAGATGTAGCAGACGTGAACATTGGTATTTGGAATCCCCTTTAAAAGTAAAGTAACACATATTCCTGTGATTTCGTATGATCCAATTAAGGGTGATGAAAGAATTGAAAAATTAATTCAATTATTTGTATGAGGATACTCATATTTTATAAAAAATATAGTTGATACGGACGTGAAAATCGGTTTTCGGAATCTCCTTTAAAATAAGGAAACGCGCATTTGAGGGGGAAAGTAAACTTGGGGGAAGGGGGTGAAAAGCAGTTGAAATTCTTTTATGAGGACACATATCTCAAAAACTGAAGATATTACAGGTGTGATAATTGGTATTTTGAAGCTTCTTGATAAATAGAGAAACACGTATTTTTGGTTTCCTCTAAATTCACTTAATGGGGGTGGGTGAAAGGAAGTGAAAGAATTGAATTCTTTCTATGCGATACTTATATCTCAAAAACTGAAAGTTACAGACGTGAAATTTGGTATTCGGAATCTCCTCTAAATATAAAGGAACACGCATTTTTTGATGGGGATCAACTTAATGGGGATGGGGTGAAAAAGTAGTTGAAATCTTTTTTTGAGGATACTTATATCTCGAAAACTAAAGATGTTACAGACGTGAAAATTGGTATTGGGAATATCCTTTAAAAATAAAGAAACATGTCGTCTTTTGTTTTCGGAAATGCACTTAGAGGGGATAAAGAATAAAAAAATTATCTGAATTATTTGTATGAGGAAACTTGTATCTCTAAAAGCCAAGAATGTTACAGACGTGAAACTTGATATTTGGAATCTCCTTTAAAAATAAACACGTATTATTTTTTTATCGGAAAATCCACTTAATGAGCTGAAAAGAATTGAAAAAGTGGGTGACTTTTGAAAATGAGTACCGGATTATCTACAGTATATGTCAATATCTTAATATGTTACAGACGTGGAAGTTGGTATTTGGAAAGTCCTTTAAAAATACAAGAACATGCATTTAGTATTGTTTTGTTTTCGTAAAAGGCAGCTAACGGGGGGTGAAAAGAAGTGAAAAAGAAGTTAAATTTTTTTATGTGGATGCTTATATCTCAAAAAGTGAAGATGTTACAGGCGCGAAAATTGGTGTTTGTAATCTCAATTGAAAGTAAAGGAACATGTACTTTTTCAGAAAATGAGAAGGACTGATAAAGGGATTGAATTCTTTTTTAGCTGATTCTTATAGCCTATCTCAAAACCTGAAGATGTTACGACGTGGAAATGTCTCCTTAAAGAAATAAACTTTTTTTGTCGATTTGAGAGAATACTGTTTCTCACGTGTACAGTTCTATGCTGCATGGTCACCTTAGCCCCAAAAGGCAATAACACAATTGTGGTTTATAAAGAGTTTCCGGGGTAAATAGGTGAATGTTTATGCTTTAGGGATTTTCAGATAATGTCTCAGTACAGTACCGAGGAACGATTACTTTTATCATTTTACGAAATCCACGCGAGCGAAGCCGCTGGTAACTGCCAGTCACATAATATATAGCCTAGTGCACAATAAGGCTATCCCTGAACTTGAATATTAAATTTCCATCGTAACAAACAAATAAACAAGCAGACGAAAATCGGGTGTACGGAGATTTCGTACCACTTAATTTTTTGTGGACATCTCGTACCACCTAAATAATTGACTTCTTTCGAAATGTTTCCCGTTAATCCCCAAATATTTACGCCAGGGCAATTCGTATCACGTGATGTCGGATGATTAATATAAAACGTAAGGTTGGAAATCCTCCCTGATTCAGTCAAGTCTGTTTTCAATTACTTTTTGAGAACTGGATGGAAAATACGGACTTTCAAATAGAAGTATGGAAGTGTCACCAAAGGGGTCATGGGGCAACAGATTCTGTCAAGGGGTGGAACAACCGTTTGAACACTCTCTTGGGAAGACGAATTGCCCTTTTATATAGTACGAATTGAGCATTGAAAATTCACATTGAAAGATTATAATACGTCAAAATGGTGAACTGTTTGACAGAATAATGAAGCGGTATGAAGGAAATGGAAAACAGTTCCTCCTTGAGAGCTCTCTCATATTAGCAGGACTTGGAATTAAATTGATATCTCTTCGTTTGGATAAAATAAACCAAAAATTTTTCTGAACACCAAATTCGATAAAAACGGAATAATGCATAATGATGAGAGTCTAACGCAGTTGATTTACAATACGCCAAAACGATAATAAATAATTTATAAAAATTCTGCCAGTCCAAAGCCTAGATAACGTGGGATGGGTATCAGATATATTGCTGGTTGTTTAATATCGTACTAACACATCGAAGGTTTTTGGCGACGAAATGAAGGGACAGGCCAAGGTTTGGGAAGGTAGCGGCCGTGGTCCTTTTTAAGGTACTGGCCTAGCATTTTCCTGGTGTTAAAACGGGAAACCACGGAAAACCATCTTCAGGGCTGCCGACGAAGGGATTCCAACTCATAATCTCCGAATACAAGCTCACAACTACGCGACCTTAACCGCGCCGCCAACTCATTCTGTGGAATCAGAAATCCCTATCATATCTGAAGTCATTGTCTCTATATTTATCCCGACCCTGTATCTACAATAGAAACAGGACTACGGGGTAGACATACATACATTGTCTCCGTACTTATTATCAGGATTAATTCAGCAAAAAAATTGGTACAACGGAGTTAACTACAATTCTGTAAAAAGCCGGTTTTATACATGTTTAGCTCATCATGGGCAATTATTTTAACGTCTCATAACACTACGTCCGGATGTTTCATCATTATTTCTCAGAAAGTTAACTTTTCAAATACTTAATCGATATGAACCTTCTAAGTCACCAACACTATTGCCATGGAAAGTTTAGATACAGTGTTATCAGCCGTATTCGCAAGAAATGACTGTAATACTATTAATGCAATGAAAAGGTTATAAGAATTACCAAAGAGTTTCGCTGACACTCAACTCAATATAACGGCATGCCCGTAAGGTATATATTTTATGAGATACCGGGCAATCTTAATACTGTTCTGAAAGAGTTCGTTTAAAGCGTCAATAAATTTACTAGCATGAGTCATTCTCTTCTTGGCATTCTCAAATAAGGGCGGATGAAGTATAAATGGGATTGTTTTTAAATTTATTACATGAAACCAAAAATACACATAGGCCTGTAGAGATCATCCATATTACAGGCGTAAAAATCGGTATTTGAATTCTCCTGTTAATGTAAGAAACATAGGTGATTTGTTTTTCGAAAATCCACTTAAGGGAACTAAAAATCGGTGAAATTTTAAAATGAGAATTTCTACAGTATATCTCAAAAACTTAAAATTTTACAGACGTGAAAAATGCTATTTGGATCTGTATCTGATGATGGATATCTAGATTTAGAAATTACACACCGAATTCAGGCTGCCTGGTTAAATTGGAAAAGGCTGTCTGGTGTCCTCTGTGACAGGAGACTAAATCTCCAAGTGAAGGGGAGAGCCTACAAAAGTGTGGTGAGACCTGCCATGATATACGGAGCATAAACGTGGCCAATAGTACGATCACAAAATAAACGGCTGGATGTAGCCGAAATGAAAATGCTGCGATGGATGTGTGGTGTTACTAGGAAAGACCACATCAAGAACAGCTCACATACGAGGCAGTGTTAAGGTAACTCAAGCATCACAGATAGTCCAAGAAAGGCGGTTGCTCTGGTATGGTCACATTAAGCGCAGGGATGGGAACTATGTAGCAAGAAGAGTGCTTGACTTGGAGGTGAAGGGTTAGGAGGGAGAGAGGCAGACCTAGAAGAAGATGGATGGATTGCATGTGGGAAGACTTCGCAGAAAAGCAGTTAACTGAAAACACCATTCGGGACCGAAGGAAATGGAAAAGACTTGTCAAACACGTCGACCTTGCATGAGAGGGAGAAGAAGAAGAAGAAGAAGAAGAAGAAGAATTACGCTATTAATTTCCATTGTATCAAACTGATTCCTATATATTGTAGGTTTTCTGTCAGAAAATAAATTAGATCATTAAATGTTGCCGTTAGGTCGGTGGCGCATGAATACGAACCTGCCTACCCGGTACTTTTTTCTACCGGCTTCTGAGTAGTGCCCAGCTTCTTCCGCTAGCAACCATTTGGTGTGGCCCCAGAGACTTAGTTGCTTGAGAGTACTAAGATGAGCACAAAATCCATTCCTCGAGCTGCAAGAATTAACGATACGCAGTTAAAATGACCAGCTCTACCACGAATCGAACACCAGTCTCTCCTAACTGAAGGTTACTACGCTGACCATGCAACCATGGGGCCGAAATAATATTTATTCTAACTGAAAAGTATAACTAAGAATCATTTTAGACCATCCGTCTCCTATCTTTTATATCGGATATATTTTTATCGTGTTGTGATTGTTAGATATTTATCCCAGATGTTATGCTGTTATAAGGAAACGCAAAAAACGATGGCGGTGCCAAAATGAAAATTACTAGGCAAAGATAGTAATGCAATAGTTTGCCATTGCTTTCCTCCCTTGGCAAATAGTGCTATTGCAGCACGTCTGACCTATGAGTAAGACCATTCGTAACATTCGGATGCACTTGTCGCGCTCTGAATGCCAATACCTGCGCAGCTTCCATATGGTCAGAGCCATGGGTGAGACTGGGACTTAGGTGGGAGGTACATTTTGCTCTGGCCTTTGCCAAGGGACAGATGCAAAAATTCTGCATCCTTCAAGAAAAGGCAACGGGCAGAAATTTTACTGTACGACATTCAATAATGGGGGTATCCACAGTTTAAGTCTTTATGGTCAAGTACATTAAGAGCGAGCAGGGCCAATTTGGAAATATATTGTTCAGTCGTCATGGAAACGAAGTAACTTGCAATGTTGGAGGTGGTCGTCGTGATAAATAGTGCCCTATGAAAACTATTACGACCACAATCACCACCATCGCCAGTTACTCCATTACCATGAAGACTGAAATTTCCGTACCAGGCCTGCTCACTGAACCAGATGAAAACAAAACTTGAAGGCGTACAATGTCGTAAGCCCCTAAGACTTATCAACAATAACTTTATACAGACTGACTATTGTAGCTGGTTGAGGTGTGCCCCGTCTATTCTGCTTTCGCTCATCAGTTAGATGGCATTACCACTCTAATTATGAACTAACCCGTCAATGGTGGGTACGCAACTGCTAGTAATTATACTGTACATTCTTGAGAGCTCTTCGCACACAGACTCACTACCTATTTCCTGTACACTCCATTGAAAGCTCAAGAACAGAAATGTTTTCTGGAGGAAGAATTAAGTCCCACTTGTGTGGCTTAGCTTTCTCTCCTCTTACAATGAGAGTACATTGATTCAATTTACTTCGCTTTCCATTGTGTCATCCTGGTGTGCGACTGACGTCTGCACTCCTCAGGGGGTAACCAAACTTTTATGAAAGAAAATTCTTTTACCCTCGCTGTCAGTGTCTTGCTCAGACATGTTCAGTCTGTTCCTGCATTATGTTGAACATTTTTCTGTTTTTACCTAACATACGAGCAGAAGACTTTATTTGATAGAAACGTAACTCAAGCTTCAATAATATAATACATAATTTTATCTGTGATAAAAGGGGCTACAAATTTGAGTGCAGTACTTTTCTGACAATAGAATTTCGTATCGTGACTCACTTGTTATTTTGTACATAATATTTGTTTTATCTGGCAGTCAGAAACACTTGCCCCGGTCTTACACATAACCAGTTTATTACATGAGTAGAACAGGTTATATATAAATGATACTAAATGTGTAACTCGATCAAAAATTTCCGCGCCCTTTCCAGTCAAATGTTCGTATGTTTCTCAATTTATAATCCTAGGATTTCCATTCAAATTAAAGTCCTAAAATGAATATAATTACTCACCTTACAAAGCCACCGAAGCAACATAGATCATCTGGAAATGTACACATATTTAAAAATATATCTTCTAAAATGACGTTCAACATAATAAGTATAATTTTACAATTTGCTTTACGTCGCGCCGACACAGATAGGTCATATGGCGACGATAGGAGAGGGAAAGGCTAGGAGTGGGAAGGAAGCGGATGTGGCCTTAATTAATGTACAGCCCCAGCATTTTCCTGATGTAAAAATGGGAAACCACGGAAAACCATCTTCAGGGCTGCCGACAATGGGATTTGAATCCACTATCTCCCGAATACTGGATACTGGCCGCACTTAAGCGACTGCGTCTTTCGAGCTCGGCATAATAAGTAGTTGCTGACTTTCTCTCCCATTACAAACTTCAAGATTAAAATAAAGTTTCCAATTTACTTTCTTTCATTCATAATTGGAACACCGAATTGAACTTTACATCGTATTACTGGTTTATCTCCCATCATTTAATTTCATATTTCCATTCTGATATATTAAGTCTTCTCCCCATTGCTGATATCACTTAAATAAACAATTATTATTTCATGGTGTTCTTATATTACTTTGAACGGACGTTCTATTACTCAATATTTATTGCGTGAGACCAATCACCTGCTAGTTTGTCCCTCTTAAAGAACTGTCAGCACAATCAACGAGACATGTAGTTCACAGAGGGCACCATTTCTTTAAAAATGTTAACCCTCGACTGGCGTTGAGGGGTCTTTAAAAATACCAGTGACTTTGTACAACTCTGGCGCTCACTCAGTATTGCATTCTGGCTATCGCGGTTCACTGTAGATGTTGCTTAGTGCAAGGTCAACTGCCATCTGGAGTTGTAGCATTTAGTAAATATTGGTTTTCTCAGGAACTTGATTTAAATATTGTTTAGTGCCATTTACGACCCCACAACGGCGTTTTTGTTACGAAGTTTGCCATGATTTAAAATTCTGTAAGTGTTCGTATTGCATTCGAAGTGCGTGCTTGGTACTTTTTTCGTGTAAGCCTTGCTATGGCTTCCACATCTCGCCCTGGCATGTCAGTGTGTGATCCTAGGATCGCAGTGTTTTAGAGGAAGATGCCGAAGAAAGTGACGACAGCGATCTCTCAGATGAAAATGATCCAGATTACAATTCCGAGCTCGACACGGATTCGGAACAAGAAGATGGTGATGAAGACGAATAGGGAAGTTTCACGGACAACCTAGACGTCCATAACCGGCCGTATGCTTTCTCCGGTAGGAGCATATAGAAGTGGTCAGCTACCGAACCGAACAGTAAGTGAGACGTCAAAGTCGGAACATTATTGTCAAGCTTCTAACCCTTAAGTGGTTGTGAAAATGATGTAAATGACAGTGAAATTCAAACGTTTTATGATTTTTGTACACTTCAATATTTGAATGTGTAGGTGAACTAACTATCGGGCTATGAGAGGAGTAACATAACCACGATATCACATGTTAGTTAAGAGAATGGCTTATTCAAGATCCCAACATCTCTGTACACGTTCACTATTCTACTACGCAGCTTACTACGTCGTAACTCATGTACAAGTACCATCCAACTGTCCATATAGTCAACAACTTTACACATATTCAAGAACTGTATCTCTACTACAGCGTCTCTACTGCTGCAACTGGTCCCTCCCACTACTGACATGTATAGTATTAATATAGGTACACGTCTGATCCAAGGATTCTATACATTCTCACTGAGTAAATGCCTCAACCAAAGAGTATACAATATGAACATTGACGCTCAACATATACCCCTCAATGTTTAACTCATATTTACAATTTTACATAACCTTAACATCTCAATATCTTAACAGTTTACCAAACCAAGGCCTTTCATACAATTGTCAAGAATTACATAGTTTTACAGGCTTAGTTAACATATCAGCTAGTTGTTTGTCCGCCCTGGCATGTCAGTGTGTGATCCGAGGATCGCAGTGTTTATAGGAAGATGCCGAAGGAAGTCACGACAGCGTTTCGATATATTCTACTTGTACATGTTTCTTTTCCATTTGATATTTTACAAAGTTGTACTTAATGTCTATGTGCCTCATTCGCTTATCATCCGGATTATTTACAACCTTCATTGTACTCCGATTGTCTGCAAGTATTGTTATAAACCCTCTATCCATATTGAAGTCTACCAACATTTTCATCAAGAATATTGCCTTTTCAGCAGCTTGACACAATGAGATTAATTATGCTTTTGCAGTGCTTAACGTCACAACACTTTGCTTCTTACATTTCCACACTACTGTGTTATAAACACCTTAAATACACATCCTGAAGTTGACTTACGATCAAAGTCTCCAGCAAAATCTGCATCTGCATAACCAGTTAACACATCGAAGTTGTTTGATTTACAATACTTCAGGTTTTTGTCCAAAGTTCCTTTTTAATGCTAACTATAGCTCATAATATGGCTTGTTTTGACATCTATTAACCTAGGATATTGCAAAAGCTAAGTCAGATCTTGAACCGTGTGTTGCATAAATCAGTGAACCAATGCATGATCTACATAATTTATCCTTACCAGGAGTAATTACACAACCTTCACAGATTCTAAAATTATTGTCCATAGGTGTTCTTACTGTTCTACACTCAGATATATTAAAACTATGCAAGACACTCGTCAAATAGCTTGTTTGATCAATGTACAGAGAGTTGTTAATTTTTTCAATGCACAAACCTATGTATTTAAGTTTATTGGATCTTAAATCCTTCATCTTAAAGTTCAATCTTAAGAAGTTTGTCAGTTTGTTAATGTCTGCCAAATCATTACAAAAAAATAACAAATCGTCCACATAAACCAACACATACAATTTATCTTTGACTTACAAAGATTAATCATTCTCTGAATTATGAAACCCACACTCTTCCATTTTGTCCCTAAATTTTTCATACCAATATTTTGGTGATTTACAGAGTCAATGTAGCGACTTTTTCGATTTGGGTACGGAACCAGACTGAACTTCCACACCTCGTGGGGTTTTCAGAAAGACATTTTCTCTGATTTCTCAAAACAAAAAAGCACTTCTTAATCCATTTCATGAATTTCCAAATTATTTTGAACCGAAACTGATAACAATATTCTTAAAGTTTCTAATTTTTTAACAGGTGAATATGTAGCCTCGTTTATGTTAATCTGTATAAAAACCATGTGCAACTAATCTTGCTTTGAACACCATTGAACCGCCTACTTCTTTCTTAGTAAATACCCACTTAGTATCTATGACCGTTTCTTCACTTGGTTTCTTTACTTATACCCATGTATCATTTTCTTCACGTGAATGTAGCTCTTCCTCAATAGCTCTTTCCCACTGTAATCTTTCACTACAAAACTTAACATCACTGTAACTAAACTGGACATCTAATTCTGACTGAACAAATAATGCATATAGCATCTCTCCTTCTGCTCTTCAACCACCTTATCCACATCTATGACATAATCATCATGCCGTACTGCTTTCCTCCTAATTCTCTTCTCTTCTACAATTTGATCTGAACTACCTGCATTACCTTCAACTTCATTTTCAATACTGACTTTAACTGATTCCAAATTAACATATTTAATTTGAAACATTTACTGCATTCTTGTTTCCTAATTTACGTTCATCAAAAATCACAATGCGACCTCGAACAATCTTTCTGTTTTTAGCATCCTATAATCTTCAACTTCCTGCTGGAGCACAGCCTACCATAATTAGCTTTTCAATTTTTGGGTCTAGTTTTCTCCTGAACTGTTTAGGTACATGCTTAAAAGCAATACTACCGAAACCTCTAAGGTTATATAAATTAGGTTTTCTACCTTCCCATAGTTCACTAGGAGTTTTGTTACAAGAACTAGTTGGACTTCTATTTGTTAAGTAGTTTGAGCAATAAATTGCTTCTCCCCACATTTCCTTGGGTAACTCAGATTCAATAAATAATGTTCTAGCATTTTCTACTAAAGTTCTATTCATTCTTTCTGACACTGGATTCATTTCTGGATTGTATGGAACAGTATATTCTACCTTTATACCCTTACTTCTGCAAGAAATTCATATTATTACACATGTATTCACCACTATTGTCTGCTATAAGTTTTAACATACTTTTAGAGGAATGATTTGTTGCATAATTATAATATTCAACAAATTTGTCATATACTTCATGCATATTTCTCAATAGATATACTGCAGTAAAATGTGTAAAGTCATCGGTAAATGTTACAAAATATTCATATCCATCCCATCTTAAAGGTTTAATCGGATCACACACATCAGTATGAACAAGATCTAAGGGCATACTTGACTTTTCTCTTCTACCATTAAATGGTTGTCTAGTCATCTTTCCAAAAATGCAACTAGAATTTTCAAATCTAACATCTTCTACGTTACTTAATCCATTAACTAGGGCTATTTTGCTAAAGTACTTATACCTTTGTAATTCAAATGACCTAACCTTCTATGCCATAACTCTAATTCTTCGTTTGGTTTAAAATTCTTCAAAGAATTACCATAGCTAGCATCAGATTTTTCAACTTTCATCTTAACAGTGTACAGTGAACTACCTTCCTGTCCTGAATGTATTAATCTATTATTCAAGAAAGCGTTGACACTACTCCTATGAAATATCACTTTACAGCCAACCTGCTCCAACATTGACACTGACAATAGATCCCTTCCGAGTTCTGGTACATAATATACATTTTTAATAGTACAAGGTACAATTGTTCCATTTGCATACATATAGCATTAATATTCTCTATACCAATTGCCTCAATGTCTATGACATTTTTGGCTACACATATCTTCTTTGGAAGTCTTAATTTCACGTAGGTATTTAAACATCTAATGCAGACACAAAATGATCAGAACAGCCTGAATCCACACACCAAACAAGATCACTCTCAGTATTACCTGGCTTACTTTTCTCTACATTACACACATTGTTATCAGAGTCACATGAATTTAAATCTTGCCCTAACTCACTTTCACTTTGCATAAAATGACACTTTGCCATATTCTTCAGTGTTGAAATCACCTCCCCTGCTGTCAATTTTCCACTAAGTATTTACACGTACCGTGGAAACTGGAGTACGAGACTGTGCTCGACCAATTCCTCTTGACCTTGAATATCATCTTCCTCTGCCTGGAGTGAACTTTCCTCTTCCTCCGTAGAAACGTCCAGATGAAGAATTGGAATGCTCTTTACACTGACATTGTCTATGACCTGGTTTACCACATCGTAAGCAGAGAAAAATGTGATCACTTCTGGTAACAGAATTTTGAAGTTTCTTCTGTTTTTCTTCTCCGAACAGATGATTTTTCAAAACATCTACAGTATGGTAGAGTTTCTAGAGTTGTCACCACTGAATCATAGCTAGGAGGCATTGACACTAACAAATAATTAATTTTGTCATCCTCAGATAACTCACTCTCAGCGTCCTCCAATGAACTATAACCATCATATGCAGTTTCATTCAAAAGTCTCCTCAAATATAAACGACTTCTTACCCCTTTACATTTAAAATTATCTTCTAAACTCTTAAACATTGCGTAAGCTGAATTATGCTGTTTCATAAAATTAAGATGACTATCACTTACACCAACAATAATTAACACCTGAGCTTCTGCTTACTTACTAGCATCCTCGGGTTTCGTTGTAAAATCGGCAACTACAATATCTTGTAACATGTGAACTCGACGGAATACACTCTTCATCCTAAACGACCAGTTCCCAAACTCTGAGCCGGAAAACTGCTGAATGTGTTACATTTCATTAATCGCCATTGTCACTGGATAGCCTTCACTATTTATGCAAGCACACCGAAAAAAAACTCACTGGAAATCTCTGGAATCTAGTAGCTCTATAGCTCTGTCAATCTTCTGGAACATATGGAGCAGACTGTCGATCTGGATCTCTGGGCCCATAACCTTGTAAGTGAACTAATTATCGGGCTATACGAGAAGTAACATAACCACGATACCACATGCCAGTTAAAAGAATGGTTTATTCAACATACCAACATCTCTGTACACGTTCACTCTTCTACTACACAGCTTACTACGTCGTAACTCCTGTACATGTACCATCCAACTGTTCACATGTTCAACAACTGTACACATACTCAACAACTGTATCTCTACTACTACAACTTGTGCCTGACACATATTAACGTAGGTACACAGCTGATCCAAGGAGTCTATACATTCTCACTGAGTAAATGGCTCAATCAAAGAGAATACAATATGAGGGAACATTGACCCTCAACAGAACGTACCTTTGCATTTGCTTTGGACCAATGATTATTTAAAATTTGTCTTCATTTAAGTTTCATTCATGACAGTGTGCGATTTTCCTTTAAAATCAGTGACGGTTAAATAATTGTGCATTATCTGACAATCTATAATCAGTAATGATATAAATTTCTCGTTGTAGGTAATGCAAAAGGTATAAGGAAATATAATTGACGTGTATTTATTTTTGAAACTTAAATAAAGGGTGTTTGAGGTCATCAATTCTATGGTAACATTTTCGACCCTACAACGCTATTTACGTACCAAAGTTTTCACAACGCCAGTCGAGTGTTAAAGTATACTCTGTCAACAAGTTACACCATTCCACTCAAATTCGTCAAGTTTTCTTTTTTCATCATAGCTGCTTACTATCTTAAAGAAAAATCTCACCTTTCATGAGTTTCTTCAGACCGAAACATTCGCATCACAGTAACTTTACTTCTATTTAGAAAGAATTTCACGGAGTGGAATACACTATTTGATTTATTCAAGCAGCACATACCACAATATTCAACCCAACACATTATTACTTGCGTATTACCTGTTCATTGGAAATATAGGAAAATAAATTCAAAATCTCAAACGTCCGAATGCTCTTCCTTCTTTAACTCTCGATCAGCACCGTTTTGGTCAGCAAGTGTATTTCTATTGTCCGACATAATCCTTTTTCTAGTGCCCTCTCTAAATATTTGATTATATGGTGGAATAATAATAATAATAATAATAATAATAATAATAATAATAATAATAATAATAATAATAATAATAATAAATAATAATAATAATAATAATAATAATAATAATAATAATAATAATAATAATAATAATCGTATCTTTTCAGCTTACGTGTGCAGGCATTTCTTTTTGGGACAATCTAGGTAGCCAACGCGTTAATTACGAAGTTATGTTTTACTTTTATGTCTGAGATTTATTTAATATTACTGGGTAAACATCGAATGTGTCAAGAGATATATTTTACATGCCGAAATCGTACGACATGTGTGCGCCCTTCAAAAATCCGACTGGATTCGCACCCTCGATCTTGGGTTCCAGAGGCTAGTACTCTACCATTGATCCACAGAGGGAACTGTATGGTGTATCCCAGACTCAACGCGAAGGAAAATTTTCGTATAATTTGAATTTGAACTAGAAAGGATAGTTTTTCTGGGAAAGTTGTACACTCAGATCTGATTTTGATTGTACCATACGCTGATGATATCACCTTTCCTACACACCAGTTTCAATTTCATACATGGTAAAGATACTTAAATACTGTAGGTTCCCAGTCATTTTCTGTAGGTGCGGATTGATCTGCAACTGGGAGGTTATTTGTATATACGAATGACGTCTGGAAGATGAGGTTCTTTCCGAATAATTTTTACACGCGGTAGCTGAACAAATAGAAAAATATTTCATCTACAAATAAACGAAAGATTGACCTCGCTGTTTTCGGGATGATGTTGAATAGTAAGAAGACATTTCTTTTAAAATGCCGGTATTTTAACATTCGGAATATTGTTTCATCTTGCTCAATGTGAAGAATCAGTCTCCTACTGTACTTATCAGTTTTAACTTTGAAGGTGACATTTGAAATCATGGAAAAAGTAAAAAATGAGTAACTCTATCGCGCAGGGGACTTCACTTGCTACTTTGACATGCAAATAGGACACTGGTAGAGATCTTGGTATGTAATGATTGTGACCGCTGAGGAAGGTTATATTTCAGTGTCGGCCTCAGGTAAATGTCCTAGGTCTACGTAAAACATCGCAGAAATGCCACACCTACTCACTAGTTTTCTAAGAAGTGTAAATATTTCCAAACGAAATTTGTACTATTCATCTTCCTGACCTCCTCCCAGTTACGTAGGGTCAGCATCGTATGCAGATTAAACCCACTTTTGCGGCAGAATGCCCTTCCCGGTGCGGAGGGAAGTATTCAATACTGCGTATTTCTGCATTGGTTGTAAGCGTAGTTGTGGTGTATGTAAATGAAGACGAACACAAGGCCAAGCCCCCGAGCCAGAGTAAGTAACCAAATGCGGCTAAAATCGCCATCCTGGCCGGTAAACACACCCGGGCCTTTCTAAACCAGTGGTCTGACAACGAGCCGAACAGTTTATTATCGTTGTACTCTAAGGGTGAAGTTCACACTGATTGGTGATAAACTTATTTCCTGTTGTCCTGTTGATTAAAGGGGCCTAACATCAAGGTCATTGGCCCACAAAACTTATTTCAATAAGGTAGAATGAATCAGACATACGCTTTACTTAATGTGATGGGTAGTCTAGCATAAGTAACTAACATACACTGTAGTTGTAACATCTTATTACCTTAACCCTATCCGGCTACATGGCTAAATGGTTACCATGCTGGACTTCGGTCACTCAGGTCCCGCGTACGATTTCCGGCAGGGTCGGGGATGTTAACCATGGAATATATGGAGTATAGCTCGAAGCGTGGTTGGTATTCACTACCCATAAATAGAGTGTCTGGGCGCGTGCTAATCGACAAAATGTATATTGTTGCCATTAATGCTTTCACGGCCCGTACTTATAGACATGGTATTGTATAGGCTTTTGGGCTTGTGCCGTGTCAAGAAAATAAGGTGAAATTATTAACATTTCGCAGAAAACTGTGCTCTGCGTCCTCAGATGGATGTACGAGTCATCTTCATCATAATTGCATCCGCATAACGACGCGCACGACGCCTATGGACGTCAAATCAAAAGACCTGAAGCTAGCGAGCCGAACTTGTCATCGGGCACTCCCGACACTATAAGCCATACGCCATTTTACCTTAACCCTTTTCCACTACCACGTTTTCTTTTTTGCTAGTTGCTTTACGTCGCACCGACATAGATAGGTCTCATTGCGACGATGGGACGGGAAGTGGCTAGGAGTGGGAATTAAGCGGCCGTGGCCTTAATTAAGGTACAGCCCCAGCATTTGCCTGGTGTGAAAATGGGAAACCACGGAAAACCATGTTCAGGGCTGCCGACAGTGGGGGTCGAACATACTATCACCCGAATACGGGATACTGGCCGCAATTAAGCGACCACTACCACTTGAGCCATTTTTCGACACCATGCTTATGGATATAGATCCAGCAAGGCAAGTACCAGAAAAATGTACCGGATCATTAGACGGTTCACGGAACACCATTCTCAATACAACATGGAAATACAGCGGACAAGGGAGGATTTTTTAAATATTAAGAACAAATACAATTTTAAAATCATCTCACGACAACTATTGGACTGGCACATTTCAGCTCACATACCAAGGCTGGAAACATCACGCAGCAAGTACCAGCTCTGCGGCCCGCTCCCCCTCACGTCCCATGCCTATTCTCTCAGTGGTGGCGAATGGGATTGACAGGGACTGGAACGACGAAGAAATTCACTGGAGGGCCAAAAGATATGCAAAGCGGTAAGGATCCCCAACGCCCAGTATCCCAACTTCCTCATCAGGATTCTGTCGTGGGACATTACCACGCTGAATGCCCTTCTGCGATATGGAGTGATTACTTACGGACACTGCCGTAGAACGGAGCCTTCATGTTCGACGCCGCTCCAGAAGACCAGATGCGAACGGTGCCAACATTATGATCATCCTCCTGGTGCCCCATGTGACCATGTGGAATCTTTACCCAGGAACATCCAACTTCCAGCTGTCTAAACAAAGCCAATCCAAAATGTATAAATTTTGACCAGTCCCATCCTTCCCTCTCCTACAAATGCAAAGCCCGACCGGCCTCTGAAACTTATCAATCCGAATTTGTTATACCTGTTGTATCGCAGGACCCTCCGAACCTCGCTTCCTATTAGAGAACACCATACGCATTATAACTATCGTGCTTCAGTACGTACTCCCATTCAACCGCCCCATGTCCTCATCAAGTATAGCTCGAAGCGCGGTTGGTATTCATTACCCATAAGTAGGGTGTCTGGGCGGGTGCTAATCGACAAAATATCTATTGTTGCCATTAATGCTTTCACGGCCCGTACTTATAAACATGATTTTGTATAGGCTTTTGGGCTTGTGCCGTGTCAAGAAAATAA
Source organism: Anabrus simplex (assembly GCF_040414725.1). Classification (NCBI taxonomy): domain Eukaryota; kingdom Metazoa; phylum Arthropoda; class Insecta; order Orthoptera; family Tettigoniidae; genus Anabrus; species Anabrus simplex. The sequence goes on from NC_090266.1 coordinate 793,944,097, forward strand.
GGTGAAATTCTTAACGTTTCGCAGAAAACTGTGCTCTGCGTCCTCAAAGAAATTCTCGACTGTCCACGAGAAAGGCTTCATAAACAATGACACGTTTGAATTTGGAACGTTATAATATAAGTAGAAATGGAAATGGTACGTTCATTCACCATCAGATGGTCCCCAGGAGGTGACACAACGCTAGCGTTCGAAGCGGAAGCTGACCGAACTATCACAATCAGAATAAGCGGTACACATAACGTGTTTGCATATCATATGACAGGTGTAAGACATAGACATAAGCCTGGAATGAAACATCTGGCGACGAGGAACGTACGAATTTGGAAAAAAAAACACCGAGACGAAACTACCTACGTAGGGAACTACCTACGTAAATTCTTAATGGCTGGCAACCAGGTATTACTTAATTGATAGCCGGTGTCCCTGGTGAAATTGTTAGGATTTCAACGTATTTTCACAGCTTCCCGTATAATCCTGGACCTGTAGTGTTTAGTGTGGGTAAGAGCTCGAGTATCTTGGAACATGACATCATGACCCGACGATGGAGAGTGCTCAGCTATTGCCGATTTGTCTGTTTGGTTGAGACGAATATTACGTTCATGTTCTTTGATACGGGTACCAATGGACCGGCATGTTTGGCCGATGTACACTTTGCCGCACGTACAGGGAATTTCGTATACCCCAGGATGTAAAACTGGGGACAATTTGTCCTTCGTTTTACTCAGACTGTGAGCAATTTTAGTGGCGGTGCCAAACACGGTTTTTATATTGTGTTTGCGGAGGACCTTGGCAATTCGAGCTGTGGTGTTGTGAATGTACGGCAAGTAGGCAGTTCCCTTCAATTCTTCCTTCTGTGAAATTTGCTTGGTCGTTTCTCTGGGATGCAGGGCTCTATGAATTTGCAAATCGCTGTAACCATTACCCTTAAACGCGACTTTGAGCGTGTCCATCTCCATCTGGATATGTGATGGCTCACAAATTCGTCTCGCCCTCTTGGCTTCGGCATAGTCCTTTTGGGATGGCGCTTCACATTGAGATATTCGTTGGTTCGGACACTCTGACCTTAGTTGTGCATGTCTCTTTCAATTGCTAACTAATAAGCTGCATGCTGTCAAGTGTCGCTTCAGGAAGTCCTTGTAACGCAGGTACTGACCTCTGACCCGATGTTTACCACTCTGAAGTTCTGAGTAGAATACTGGCATCATACATGTGCGCCAAATGTCCACACCACCTTCGTTGGCCTTTCATCAGGAGGGTCTCCATAACGTGCATTTTCGCAGTACCTCGAAGTTGGGAACATGACCTTTCCGACTCTCTTCACAGAATTATCCTTATACATTTCATGTGGACTCTGCCTAAAAGGTGAATATCATATTTATATAGGCAACAGGTCTGTGAAGCATGCTAAAGAATAAGCAAGATCACTGCCCACCCTTCGTACATGGTTTTAATATGAGACTGAACTCTGCACTGATTATTCCGCTCTCAGTCTCCGTGTGTTTCTTCTTCAGCTCCTCTAGACCTCCCCATTCCAGCGAAGGAAATTACGGCGAGAAGAAAGAACTTCTTATTCGCTATGGCAACATTTTATCGTGAAGAGAAAGCAGAATATAGTTGCAGACATAAAAATAATTAGGATGCACAGTTTAAAACTGCCGAAATGGAATGAAGTAGATTAAATTAAGTGTACAGATATAGCATATAAAATTCTGTTATCCATCTCTGTTTTCTAAGCGAAAAAGTTAAAACCGAATGGCCTAGATAAAACCTTCTTGTCTCACGCATTGTCTCAAAAGAAAGCTTTACTTGGCTCAATTAGGACTAAAACGGGGTAATATGTTTCTGAGTAAGCATTAGACAACTTATTACTTTATGCTCCTTGCATTTTCAAAACTTATTAAATATCATAAAATATATCTACGGTGATCTTGTTTAATGTACTTTCTATTTAAGGTCTGTTAGAAATTCATTCGTAACTTTCAACGTAAAGTGTAGTCTCTTTATTTGTACTGCTCTGAGTAAGAGAACATTAACAAAGTATATAATATTCCTTTTGTTCTTGTGGTTGTTACTGTTGTTGTGGTTGCTGTCGTCTATATCGTTGGTATTGCTGCTTGAAAGGAGTTCAGGGTAGCTTAGTTAAAAGCCTCATCTTCGTATACATCAGCGCAACATCCAAACATTACTGAGATGGAACGAGTGTGATACCAAAGTCGTGCAGTATAATAATAATAATAATAATAATAATAATAATAATAATAATAATAATAATAATAATAATAATAATAATAATAATAATAATAACAATAATAATAATAATAATTCCCGACGATGCTGGCAATTTTACTGTAACGGCTCTGGCACACATGGATACATTTGAATACCGCTGGACTAAGCCAAGATCAAACTCATCAATTAACATCTGGGCACTCAATCCAGCGTGCAAATTTATGGGAGGCTATCTTGAGAATAGGAAAGTAGCAGTTTCAAAAAAGTGTAAAGGCACGTATATTCCAGTTATAGCCGACACTGCACCTAACAAAAAAGTCACGCACACAGGAGTGGTCAAATATTATCGCATTTCGGTATACATGCATACTATTAAGGCGTGAGTAAATGATTAGATTTAAAAGGATCTGTAATGTGTAGAACGCCCACCAGAGTGCATTCGTTATGACACCGTTCTGTTGTTGATAAATTGTTACCAATCAACTGTTGTGAGTCAGGCAGTTAAGCAAGACGTGCAGATAGGACTACGTACAATACGAAGCATCTGCGATGCCTCGCAGACGCGTTAGGCAGCCTATCCACCAACTGACAGCATTTGACAGAGGCCGCATTGTGGAACTGCATGAAGCTGGTTGGATGTACCGTACAATTGCCAGTTATGTGGGCAATTCAGGTGTCCCAGTGGCCCTATGTTGGAATCTATGGGTACATGATGGCACCAAATCACGTCGTGCAGGTTGAGGTCGATCAAGGAACACCACCCCGAGGGAGGACCGTCGTATGGTGCGCCAAGCATTGCGAGATCCCATAACTTCGGTACACGCCATCCGCGAACATGTACTGGAGATTCTACAACATCCTGTGATTTCCCTCACAGTGTCTCGACGACTCGTATCCGCCGGATGGGGGTCCTACCAGCCGATGCGTCGGTTGCCATTGACACCTGAACACCAACGCCTCCGTTTCGAATGGTGCCTTGCTCGGGAGGCATAGACAGAGGACGACTGGCGTCGCATCATGTTCAGTGATGAGTTCCGCTTCTCGATAACCTCCCATGACCATCGTGTGCGGGTTTGGTGGCGTCGAGGGCCAGAAGGTGTAGAAGTTTTATTAATAAGTCTGCTCGACTTTAAAATCCTTACAAGATCTGGGATCCTTCCCATATTGTGTAAAGACACACAGGCGTAATCCCAGGACCATGGTGTGGGGAGCCATAGGATATGCCTTCAGGTCACCTCTAATTGTGCTTCGTCAGTCTCTGACGGTACGGCGATACGTCACAAGACATTCGAAGCCACACGTCCTTACCCATAATGTAAATCACCCTTGGATAATGTTCCAACAATATAATTCACGCCCACGTGTGTGTATGGACTGCCTAGAGCATGACGAGGTCCTGCCGTGGCCAGCAAGTTCCCCCGACCTCTCCATCATTGAACACGTATGGGATGACATTTTTAAGGGTACTCCGTCCTGGTAACAACCTTTGAAATCTCAAAGGACAGCTGCAACAACTGTGGACGAATTCGCCTTAGGAGGGGACCCAACGGCTGTATGACACCATTCCGATCCGCATGAGGGCATGCATTGTGGCCAGGGCAGCGTTCAACACCCTACTGACCTAGGGCCAACATTCCACCTGTAACTGCCAACGGCCTATAGTCTCTTACATTCCATATTGTAATCAGTTCAATGAAAGCACACGGTCTTTCAGCATGTGTAGTTTCATTCACTTTCAACCACCCCTTCTGGGTAATAAATTTCATATTTGAGCCCGTATGGTCAAAAAGTGTCAACTTGTGAACATTTAAATTTATGATTCCACCTTTACAATACTGTAATCGTCTTTATTAATAAGACTACATTAAATTATATTATTGTGTCCTTACCATATTTGCAATGACTGTATGTGTGACTGTAGATGTCCCGTAGGAGGATGAAATATGTATCACCAATATAGTTTAATTAAGTCTTATTAATAAAGACTATTAGAGTATTGTAAAGGTGGAATTATAAATTTAAATTTTCATAAGTTAACACTACCTCTGGGTGCATAATATTTTTGTTAGGCAGTGTATAACTTATATATAACAAATATTATAACGAGCAACTTCATCAAATAACATCTTTTTTGTTTTACAAGAGCTACTTTAATTCACTTTCCTTAACAACTCTCTTAGGCAGCACAATTATTTTAATTCTAAATTTCATCGTCAACCAGCTATCTTCCAATACAATAACAATTCACTCTTGTAAGTCGACGATTACATTGTTAAGAATACCGAAACCTGAAATCAAAATAAATGTATTAATAACAGGTCTGCTTATTTTTATTTATTCGTTGTTAATGTTCATACTGTTATCAGCTGAGGTACAGTGTTTCACTAACGGATAAACATCAATTAAGAAGTCTATAACATTTTAAATCAGCAGTAACAATACAAATGTAAATAAAAACAGTACCTCAGGCTTAGTGGCGAGTGAATAACGTACCTTATGGTAATAATATCAATAATATTAAATGCTATTGCCTGTCAAAAACTTAGTACAAACAAAAATCACCTCAGTGAGTAAGACAATCAATATACAAGAAGAATCATTACTACTACTGGTTTTACGTCCAACTGACTACTTTTACGCCTTTCGGTGACGCCGAAGTGCCGTAATTTTGTTCCGCACAAGTTCGTTTACGTGTCGATAAATCTACTGACACGGAACTGACGTACTTGAGCACCTTCAAACACCACCGAACTGAGCCAGGATTGAATCGGCCAATTTGGGCCCAGAAAGCCAGCGTATTAACCGTCTGAGGCATTCAGCCCAGCACAGGACAAGTCAATGAGAATGTCAAACGCAATTATCTCTAGACTGACTGAAACTATTAGCCTTTCTTTTACAATGGCTATTGGTTGCACCAACTCGGACAGGTCTTATGGCGACGATGGTATAGGAAATGGATAGGACTGGGATGAAAGCCGCGTGGTTTTAATTATGGTACTGCTCCAGCATTTGCCTGGTGTGAAAATGAGAAACCAGCGGAAAACCATCACTAGGGCTGCTGACAGTGGGGTTCGAATCTAAATTATGCATACCTTGAATCGGGAAGCCAATTCGCTCGGCAATTCTGGTTTCATTATCTTAAAAAGGTTAAACCATATCTTCCCACGGTCCTTTTAAAAGGACAACATGCATTTCGCAAGGCAGGAAAGGGACAATTTATTTAAGGAAATTGCATTTTAAGGGTTTACGTTAAGAGAATTGAGAGAAAAAAGCCACCTTAAGTGTACTGAACACCATTATTGTGCCAGTAAAGATATCTATACATGATGATATTTCGTGCACTATGGCTAGTCGAGATTGGTATGTAATATCTTTGTCGTTCCTCTTAAGTCTACGATTACAAGTCTTAGTTTGTAGCTTAGAGTCTTGACTTTACGTATTGAAGCTATTACAGATTAATAATATTTGGTACTTTGGGATGAATTACGTGCTTTATGTAGGTGTCCTTTTTAAGTGACAATGGGCAGGAGAAGTACTTTCCGCTTTATGAAACACAATTAAAATTAGTTTCTTTGATCGTCAGTAAACTTTAATTAGTGAATTTTACTTTAATAGATGTAATAGTTTACTTTACAGTTATCAGCAGGAGAAATAACCTCAATATTGGAAAATGCTGATATTGTCAGTGGTGACATTTTCATATCCTCCCCTGATAAGATAGGAAATGGCGGATGGCTTTTAGTGCCGGGAGTGTCCGAGGACATGTTTGGCTCGCCAGATGCAGGTCCTTTGATTTGACACCCGTAGGCGACCTGCGCGTCGTGATGAGAATGAAATGATGATGAAGACGACAAACACACCCAGTCCCCGTGCCAGAGAAATTAACCAATGACGGTTAAAATTCCCAAACCTGCCAGAAATCGGACCCGGGACTCCTGCGACCAAAGGCCAGCACGCTAACCATTTAGCCATGGAGCCGGACATCCTCCCCTGATAATCACCTTCTAACCGATGAGGACAGTGGAAATGAGGAAGAGGACTTTGTAACCATTAATATATTAACGGGGACCCAACTACGAGCTCCTGCTGAACTTCGAGCTATGAGAATTTTTCCTGATGTTGGACTGGGGGTAATAAAATATACACTGGTGACGATACCATGTGTGTACTTCAAGATTGTGTTAGTCTAGGTACATCAGCTTAAAAAAAGTCACAAACTGAATTATGCTCTTCAGAAGAATGTATCGGTGACAGTGTTAGCGCGTGTGAGATGAAGAAACACCGGAGGACATACGAGGAAGTACAGTTGAAAATACAGAGACAGGTCAAAAGCCTAATAATTTGCTATCGCTCATGCTAATTCACGGGAATTGTCTTATGGGCTCTTCAACAATGCAGTTGTTTACGTTCTAACTCTATGCATTTGCACAAAACATTAGAGAGTCTGGGAAACTTGGCTAGGAATTTTACCGGCTGCCGAAGCCTGTCCCACACCTCTGGGTCAGTCAGTAATGAATGGCAGATGAAGTGAAATGATATTGGAGAGTTTTGCTGGAATGAAAGATGACAAGACAACCGGAGTACCCGGAGAAAAGCATGTCTCGCCTTCGCTTTGTCCAGCACAAATCTCACATGCGGTAACCAGGATTTGAACCACGGAACCCAGCTATGAAAGGTCGGTGAGCTGCCAGCTGAGCCACGGAGGCTCCTTGGTACCGAATATTGTGCATACATATTTTTCTAAAACGTTGAATATAATAGTTTCCATATTTGTTCATAATTGTGTTTTAAAGTAATAAGATAATATATTGTATTATAAAATACATTATAATATTAGGATATAGCATACAAGCATATCATGTACCCGCTGTCCTGTTAAGAGGACAGACCTTAACTATGGATCCTAAGTAAGAGATGCACAAAATATACATTCTTGGCACTCAGTAGACCCACGTGACTAACATATCGCAACTATTCTGAAAATGTAATTATGAGACGATACTTGTGGAGTTTTTGAATGAACATGTTCCACGTTTCGGCGGAACTATTAATAGCAGAGGTGACGATAACAACTTCGCTTTTTACAGAAAACTGTAAAGGTTTCATTCGCCACCACAATGAAAGCAAACAAACAGAAAACATGGCACTGCAATCCTGATGGTCCTTACTAAACCAAGCAAGCACAACTCAGCCCGAAGGCCAACAAATAACGGGTGACGAATCCTCTCGACTCTTAGACCAATCCTCAATTGCCATCACGTAGGATAAGTGAACCTCGAACCAGTCCAGGAATAAATTCAAGACCTGGTCGAAAATCCCTTGTTCTCCGAGTGAGAGGCAGGCACGCTAACCCTAGACCGCGGGCTGGCATCAGTCATCACACCAATATTAAATTAGGCGAATACAACAGTGCGCTTCATTCTAACTAACAGTAATTCATTTAGGAACAAATCGGTATCCGTAACTGTTCTCTTTCCAAAAGTGTGTTGGATGCTACTCTGCGGGAAGAAGTCGTGGTCAAAGTCCGGGTCCTTGGCTGAATGATCGACGTACTGGCCTTCGGTTCAGAAGCCTCTGGTTCAATTCCCAGCCTGAGTATGGTAAATTCCTCTGTGGTTGTATTCATCTTAATTCAATTCTTTTCATATACATACCAACCAACACAGAAACACATAGTGGAAATAATAATGATCATATGTCCTTGGTTATGCCTACTTTGTGCAAGCAATTTAATTTGACGCCATCGGTCTGCCAGCAAGTCAGTTTCGACGTTCAGTTTTACTCTTTGTTTACTATATAGCAAAGAAAATCGAATCTCTTTTGGAGGTTTGTAGTTGAGTTTAAACCCACGTGTATTGTGGCATGATTGCTAATTCCGGGTTATGTTATGTATTTTTCCATGTGACAGAGCTCAGAAGCTGTACAGTGTTTTATCTACCTCAGTTGCGACCCTGCGTCAGTCGCGGGAAGGTGACCTCTGTGACAGCACGGTGTGGCAGGGTCCTTAAGACCAGTCACACCGAGCAGGTTGCGATCAGTGTACTGATCAGGTAATGCTTTTATTGTGTTTTACTTTTTGTTATGCTTTCCACTTTTAGATTCAATCATTATTTAACTGTTTGTTATAGTCTCTCTCTTACTATGTTTTATATAAAACTGACTATGAAAAGGAATACGAACGATGCTTGGGATTCTATTTTCTAAATTTCTTTTCTCTTCAGTTTATGTTAGTTTATTGACCTGATTATTGTTCAAGAACCGTTTTCAGACTGTAAATTATAGGCAGTATACTATGCAGATCATCTGATTCATTCTTACCATTCACAAGGAAATATAAATACCAAGTCTTAGAAACTGGCCACACTAAGCAACTTTCATTATTACGCTTCACTCACGCAACGTTAATGAATTTTGTCAAGGGACCACCAAATGTAATACAGATCGTTTTTATTACGACATCGTACGACATGAGTGCCAAATGGACATTTTTCCACCCTTCAAAACTCCGTGTAAGCCTACCTTTGCCGGATTTGAACCCGCAATCTTCGGATCTGAAGGCCAAAGGGAGCACACAAATAATGGTGAATACAACTCTATACATACGGTTAGCGCCATAAGTCCAGATCCATGGCAAAATGGTTAGCGTGCTGGCCATTTGTCCAAAGAGTCCCCGGTTCGTTTTCCGGCTGGATAGGAGTTTTTCACCTTTATTCGTTAGTTCCGATGGCTCCGGGGCTGGGTGTCTGTGCCGTCCTCAGCATTAGAATTAATCATATGCAGGGTCCCATTCACACAGAAGGGCTCGTCGCGTAGAACTGGAAAGACCTGCACCAGTACTCTCTGAGAACAAACCAATAACAGCGCCAGAACGAGCATCCGGCCCCAGAAATGAGCTAAATCCGTAGAACGTGCCGACCCCAGGTAATTGGGAGAAGGCCAGGAAGAAGAAGGTGGGCAGATATAAGTCACAAAGTATTGATAAATTTGTGGTGTGTTCTTGAGGCGACTGTAAATACTATTCACGTGTTTCTCCAGCAGGAGTTGTCGAACACTTTAAATATTCCCATGATGTCATTATTTCACAATAGAACAAATACGAATTTTTTTTTGCTATTTGCTTAACGTCGCACCGACACAGAGAGGTCTTATGGCGACGATGTCCGGCTCCATGGCTAAATGGTTAGCGTGCTGGCCTTTGGTCACAAGGGTCCCGGGTTCAATTCCGGCAGGATCGGGAATTTCATGGCGACGATGGGAGAGGAAAGGCCTGGGAATTGGAAGGAAGTGGCCGTGGCCTTAATTAAGGTACAGACCCAGCATTTGCCTGGTGCGAAAATGGGAAAACACAGAAAACCACCTTCAGGGCTGCCGACAGTGGCGTTCGAACGCACTATCTCCCGGATGCGAGCTCACAGCTGCGGGCCCCTAACCGCACGGCCAACTCGCCCGGTAAATACGAAATAACTCCGTCTTCCATTTCTAGCTGGCCATAGTTACACTGTACTTCATGTACAATGGTGTGGCGCATATAACTACAGTCGCCCAAAAGGGTGGAACACACCATACACATACCAATACACCGGGTGAGTTGGCCGTTCGGTTAGGGACGCGCGGCTGTAAGCTTGCATCTGGGAGACGGTGGGTTCGAACCCCACTGTCGGCAGCTCTGAATATGGTTTTCCGTGGTTTCCGATTTTCATATCAGGCAAATGCTGGGCTGTACCTTAATTAAGGTGATAGGCCTACCTATACACTACTACTTCGTGTTGCTTAGTGTCATCCAAGCACGCGGGTCACAGACGAAAGAGTATTGTTTTGAACAATGACATTCTCCCAAAGGAATTATTATACGATGAAAAAAGTACAGTTCTGAACTTGTCGAATATTGTTCTACTGTTGAATGAATCCGATATAAATCCATTTCAAAGAAATAATTTAGTATCTATATTTACAATATTTATAATTCTACAGAAAAGGGTAGCATATTTTTTTCAAAAGCGCCATGATATCATTTAACAATATACAAAATAGAATGTCCATAACTTTAATGGATCTGGAGATATTTGAGGTGCACGTTCTTATAGACTAACCTAAAAAAAGAATGCTCTCAGATGTGTGCGAAGGAATCGTGCAGAGTGGCCCATGGCCGAACGTTTACGAATTACAGACTTTTAAACTTTGTACGGGAAGTATTTGTAATAGCCTTATTTGGCTTATCCCATGTCGAGTAGCTGTCGCCCTGTTGGTGTACCAGCAGGGATACTGCGTTATATTACAAGTCCTGAAATTGTTCAACATGCGCCTGAATGCACGCCTGAGCATGTCACCTCGTTGATTGTCGGACAATTTCGAATACTCCACGCATTGATGGCAACATTGTTCCACACGCTGGCGAAGTACTACAATAACCGTAACGGCATGGCTGATTCTAAACTTAATCTTAAATACTAACTCCCCCACCATTCTAGCAAGTAAATAAAATAGAAAAAGCTCGTAAAAGATCTACCGTAGAGCAAACGTTCATAGGGACAATTGTGCTGCTTTGGAGTGTACTACCTACTCCCCGATTACTTCCCATATGTTCGCGAGCACGCTGTATACGTAGAGGAGTCAGTAAGTCGTCATAATTTGGGAAGAATCTTTTATCCTATTATCTTATTCTGATCATCTAATATTACATATACTATGGAAATTAGGAGTATAAAATAATCAGTATCATGGGATTTCCTATATGAAACATTACTGGACTATTTTCGCGAAAGGCTTTCGTCATATGATGTACTGTATTAATTTAAAACCCTTCACCTAACGTTCTCTTCCTGTGATTGATATACACCATTGTTCGATAAGAAAAGAACGGTGAACATACTGAAAACTCATACTCCCATATCATGTTTACCTAGATAGAGTTCACAGAAATTATTTTTCAACGCTCTGTTTTGATTTTAAAATATCGAATATCCTATGATATTCATGTAGCTGCATATTTTCTCATTGTTAGTAAATGATGTACCATTATATAATAACTAAGGTACGGTACGTATTTTGGTACATAGAAGTCTGGTCTATTGTCGGCGTGATGAATTGCTGGCTTGCTCCACCAGAATGGAACAGCAATCCAGTTGAAATTATTGGAGCTAATCACTTTCAGTTTACTCTTGTTGTATGGACCACTTACACACCGCGCTCTGCAATATTAGAGACTGATGAATGTGTACAGTAAACCACACCCACAGGCCAAACTATGGTGGTATACTGAAATGTTGGCTGACGGATTTAAATTCGTCACCACTTCACTGGATTGATTTTAGGAAATTGAGTGTAAATACAATTGTTTCCCAAGAAAACATCCCAGATTGGACTACATTATTATTATGAAGAACAATAATAATACTGCTATATAACATTATCTGCATAGCGGTCATTTTGAAGAGATTATAACATGTTCCGGAACATGATAGATGTATCAGAATACGAAATTTCATTATACCTACGTGCATTTTACACATTTTACCTAACAGCAATTTAAACGATTTGAATACGCTCATATTTTTCCTCAGTGGTCCAAAGGAAACAGAACAGTATTCTAAACCATCAAGCCAGAAAAAGCTGGCAGTTGAACGCAGACTTCCAGGGTTAAAATGCTAACTCTTTGAACATAGTGTTGGTACTCATATTTCTACCTTCCACATTGTAAGAAGGGCCGTAAGTGATTAACATTCTTCGGAATGTTCCTAGATGGAAGATTGTACGTAAGAGGTCTTCTTATGGAAGACTATTAAGTACAACTTATACAATACTAGGCACTAGAATGGCAATCCGATCAATGGGATATGAAGAGATTTTATTTACCATAATTACTGTGCAGCACCGCCACGCATCACGTCCGCCAGCCATATCGTCCAGAAGCAGTACATAGTTGGAGAACTAAGGCCATTATTACATAGTGGAGTGTGCTTGCTTATCGTTCGTGTGCACAGGCAGCTGAAGTATGTGTCATCGAAGAATTTGCCAGTCATATTGTTAGGCTGTGGAAGTTGACCGTGACATCATTGTGACACAACGGGACTGTGGATTATACACTAATGCCCAAAAGTTAAGCATAATCACTAAACGAGGTCATACCGTAGTGTCATGAAGGTTCTGATAGCTAAGATACACCATTGACAACAACTAACAAAACTTGGCAATGTCTTCCATAAAAAATATGCTGTTAATAGGGTGTATGGTTAACCCTAATGGCCACACATGCTTCGCACCGACGTGGCATGGTCTCTATCAGATGGTCCAAGAGCTCTTGTGCCAGTCGATCCCATTCTTCCGAAAGGGCAATGCAAAGGTCTTGGAGGGTCCTTGGTGAAGGCTGACGGGATGCAATTCACCTCCCCAATGAATCCCAGGCATGTTCTATAGGATTAACACCCACAGACCTCGCTGGCCAGTCCATACGATGAATGTTTTCCCCAGCCAGAAATTCATGCACCAGAGCAGCGCGGTACGGTCGTGCATTATCGTACATTAAGAGGAAGTCTGAACCAACCGCACCTTTGAAGAGTCGAACATGTGGTCTTAGTACCTCATCCCTGTATCTCCGAGCATTAACAGTGTTTCCTTGGACCATCCATGAAGATGTGCAGGGCCGTACGGCCTTTCGAAATGATGCCGCCCCACACTATGACGCCACTACCACCATACCGGTCCCGTACTACGATGTTCATGTGGTTGTATTGGCTATCCGATTCTCTCCAGATTAATGCGCAACGGGAATCGTTCTGTAAACTGAAGCGGGATTAATCTGTGAAAAGCACATGCCTTCATTCATTCATGGTCCAGTTTCGATGTTGACTTCTCCCCAGTAAACGGGCCCGTCCCTGTGCTGGAGTGAGCGGGACGCACACTGCTGGACGTTCGGCAAACAGCCCTCCTATTTTGATCCTCCGGTACACATTTTGCCGGGAAACGCCAACCTCTGAGACGGCTGCAAGCTCCGCCGACAATGATCTTGCAGGTGCACTCCGATTTCGTTGGGCGGTTAAGGCCAGACATCGGTCCTGCTGTGGTGTGGTTACCCATGGTCGACCTGGTACTGGCCTACGACTAACATCTCCTGTGTCTCGAAATCGTCTCCAAAGCCTGAAAATGACACTTTGTGACACATTCAAGGATACGGCGACTTCGGTCTGTGTCTGGCCTGCTTCCAGGTGGCCGAGTAGTCTACCCTGCAAAACGGGTACCAAACGGCGTCGTTGTGCCATTATGCTGTCACGTTCACTACGGGGCTACATTATGTTGTCACGTTCACTACGAGGCTACACTCCGCACACAGGACAAACACGACTGAGGAAATATGGGGCGCAGGCACTGGCTGTGTTTACCTTGCGGTTACGCCGCTAGTCAAAGCAGGGAACACTCCTTTCCTACCAGAGCGAACACGTGGGGTTGGTACAGTAGGTGCTTATGTCATTCGATTTGCAGTCTATTTCCTGTTGACCTGCTTACTCGCAGCTTATGCTTAACTTCTGGACACTAGTGTATTTCACAACTATTGGTGCTTTGGTATTCGTACTTGATGAAAAGTAACTCCAAATTCGTTTCGGAAAGTCGAAGAAGGAATTACTTGCCGAAATGAAGAATACTAAACGCCTTCATCAGTCAACCAAATGAGAGAAGAATCATCTTCCATGCGCAGTTATTCCTGACAGTACAGAGAAGCCACAAATATTCATTAAATAATAGGGATATCTTGCACGACAATCAGCGTCCCCACGAACTCTTAAACGACGTCTGCAGCTCCCGGTGATTTAAGAAAAATAGAATTCGACAACTTTTCGCTGCACTCTAGAGACATTTGATGTTGGAATGGTACCCAAAGTATCACGTAAAGGACAAACAGGCTGAGTGCCTTAGACATTACGGGCGTAAGTAAGTGGTTTCATTCCTCACTCCGTTCTATAGTATTATTGAGGTAAATTATGTCAGCGTCATGTCGGCAGTTATACAGGCACTTACCGGTAACTGAACTTCTGCGCGATGAAATTCCAGAAATTCGGCATCTACAAAAAACCGTGAAAGTAGCAAGTAGGCTTCAAAATTCCGTTGTTATTATTATTATTATTATTATTATTATTATTATTATTATTATTATTATTATTGTTGTTGTTGTTGTTGTTGTTGTTCCGGTGTTATCCGTGGAGCAGAAAGAGGTGAAAGAAGGTGCTGGTGTTGAATGGATCTAACTACGATATCAAAATTTGAATTAAGACTTTAAAAGGTTATAGTTCTTTTCCAAAAAAAACTTAACGATCTTTCACTTAGTGAAATAACAATGACAACTTTGGATAGTAAAATAGAGAACCCCAGAAAAGGGAGTTTTACAATTTTGGGCTTCAAGCCCCTGATTCACAAGTATCGAGCTTCAGGCTCCAAATTTACAAGTTTCAGATAAGGAGAGATATCTCCCAGTACACAGAGTTCACGAGCACTTGGCTCCAACAGTAACAATTCACGGCCTTCCAAAGGCACCCCTCAATATTACACTAATTTCATAAAAGAGCTACATGCTTTCCGACATTAACCAAGTTATAACAGCCCGCTTAAGGACAATTACAAAACCTTAAAATCTCTGGCCTCGCTAGGCGCAATTAACAATTAACAAGTTAGTGCACAGGGGTATCAAGTACCCAACCTACTGGGCCTTCGTAGAAAAAGAATAACAGGTTAAATTAATGGCCCGAACACAAAATGAATGGAGGCGTATACTTGCACTCCTAGATAATGAAGGATAAAATCCTAACGGGGCTTTCGGCCCAGTGATAAAGGGGCTATTCCCAAGCTAATGAGGTGACTCGAATGAAGGATAATTTAATACATTACAGGAAAGAAAACAACAGTTACGAAATCGTAGTCACCTCAAACCAAGTTGCAGGGGAACTCGAGAGGTTAACGCACACTCTATCCTCGATTTACAGGCAAAGACTTTATGGAATTCTACATTAACCGAACGAAAATTTACATTTTAGAAAAGGTTGGTTAGAAATTCAAAACCTCCCCTCGGATAAGTTTGTGGAGACAGCTAGACAGATAGAATGTTGGTGGCCATTACCTGGCTGTTGTTCTGCCAACCGAAGAATGAGGCACCGCTCCTCCTGCCTTAACACACACACTCAGAAAGGCGACGATCAATGAGACAAGGTAGCCAGAAAAGCCTCAGCTTATATACCCGAGGGGATTGTTCGAGAGGATTCTGGACTAATCCGGACACACCCTCCCAATTTTATTGGCAAATTCAAAAGATACACCCAAAAAGCAACAAGTAGCCTGTGATCGGCAGAAAAATAATTACAGAAAATTCTTATTGGCCAGATAAAAAACTGGCGGAATGAGAAAGAAGGGTTGCAAACTTCGAAATATACACTGACTGACAGTGACAATGCAACACCAAGGAGGAGTGGTTCGAAAGGGATGAAAGTTGGGGAAAAAACGGAGACGGCACGGATGAATAATTGATGTTTATTTCAAACCGATATGCTGGTTACACAATGCGCACGGCATCGACTCAGTAGGATGTAGGACCACCGCGAGCGGCGATGCACGCAGAAACACGTCGAGGTACAGAGTCAATAAGAGTGCGGATGGTGTCCTGAGGGATGGTTCTCCATTCTCTGTCAACCATTTGCAACAGTTGGTCGCCCGTACGAGGCTGGGGCAGAGTTTGCAAACGGCGTCCAATGAGATCCCACACGTGTTCGATTGGTGAGAGATCCGGAGAGTACGCTGGCCACGGAAGCATCTGTACACCTCGTAGAGCCTGTTGGGAGATGCGAGCAGTGTGTGGGCGGGCATTATCCTGCTGAAACAGAGCATTGGGCAGCCCCTGAAGGTACGGGAGTGCCACCGGCCGCAGCACATGCTGCACGTAACGGTGGGCATTTAACGTGCCTTGAATACGCACTAGAGGTGACGTGGAATCATACGCAATAGCGCCCCAAAACCATGATGCCGCGTTGTCTAGCGGTAGGGCGCTCCACAGTTACTGCCGGATTTGACCTTTCTCCACGCCGACGCCACACTCGTCTGCGGTGACTATCACTGACACAACAGAAGCGTGACTCATCGGAGAACACGACGTTCCGCCATTCCCTCATCCAAGTCGCTCTATCCCGGCACCATGCCAGGCGTGCACGTCTATGCTGTGGAGTCAATGGTAGTCTTCTGAGCGGACGCCGGGAGTGCAGGCCTCCTTCAACCAATCGACGGGAAATTGTTCTGGTCGATATTGGAACAGCCAGGGTGTCTTGCACATGCTGAAGAATGGCGGTTGACGTGGCGTGCGGGGCTGCCACCGCTTGGCGGCGGATGCGCCGATCCTCGCGTGCTGACGTCACTCGGGCTGCGCCCGGACCCCTCGCACGTGCCACATGTCCCTGCGCCAACCATCTTCGCCACAGGCGCTGCACCGTGGACACATCCCTATGGGTATCGGCTGCGATTTGACGAAGCGACCAACCTGCCCTTCTCAGCCCGATCACCATACCCCTCGTAAAGTCGTCTGTCTGCTGGAAATGCCTCCGTTGACGGCGGCCTGGCATTCTTAGCTATACACGTGTCCTGTGGCACACGACAACACGTTCTACAATGACTGTCGGCTGAGAAATCACGGTACGAAGTGGGCCATTCGCCAACGCCGTGTCCCATTTATCGTTCGCTACGTGCGCAGCACAGCGGCGCATTTCACATCATGAGCATACCTCAGTGACGTCAGTCTACCCTGCAATTGGCATAAAGTTCTGACCACTCCTTCTTGGTGTTGCATTTGCTCTGTCAGTCAGTGTATACAAAAAAAATTGAAAGTTAATTTACTTGAGAAAACCCATAAACACAAAATTTCTTTCAATAACAACTTATTTTACCTAGCACCAGAGTGCATGACCTCAGTTTTGTAATAACATCTATGGTGAAATGTCCAAACTTCTTGATGTGCAGCAAAATAAAACAAAATAAATCCAATCACTTTAGGAAACTTAGAAATGATAAACTTTTCAGTTATTCATTAGTGACATCTTCTGATTAATGTCCCAACTTCATGCAATAGCAGTTTCACGTTTGTTGGTTGGATAGAGTTCATTAGGGCGCTTCTTTTAAATGAGGGAAGGTGAGGTGTACCTCCCGGTACTATAATAATAATAATAATAATAATAATAATAATAATAATAATAATAATAATAATATACATTATAATATATATATAATATATATTTATTATTATTATTATTATTATTATTATTATTATTATTATTATTATTATTATTATTATTATTATTATTATTTAAATCCATTTAGAGGCAGGTTTGGCTTGTGCCGGTAACATAATTGGCCGACTCGGCCTATGCAAGGAGTCCCCACTCAGTGAGTTCGTCGTGCGGTTAGGGGCACGCAGCTATGAGCATGCATTGGGTAACAGTGGATTCGAACCCAACTGTTGGCAGTCCTGAAAATGGTGTTCTGTTGTTTCTCATTTCACACCAGGCAAATTCTGGGACTGTACCGTAATTAAGACCACAGCCGGGTCCTTCCCTCATCTATCCCTTTCCTATCCTATCGTCGCCATTAAGACCTAACTGTGTCGGCGTGACGTCAAGAATCTTGCATAAAAAGAAGCCTCCGTCTTGATTATGAAACTATACAGATATCTAGAAACTTTTGCAACATATATACAAATACACTTTTCTCATCTACTCTTTTTGGAAATCTGTCCTTCATTATCACCGGACCTGGGGCCTGGATCCTCATGCGCATTAGTTTAACGCAGAGGAAAAGTCGTTCCTAGAAACTTTCTCACAATGTGGCAGGTGCTCAGGAGGATGGCTTTCTGCAGTACAAAGTACGTGTTGTGATGCAGGTTTAATGCGACCAGAGAAGTGTGCAAGCTTTTCGGAAAAACACCATTATATGATATAACTATTGGAACTGTGTTGATCGATTCTAGCTTCCACAGGCGTTCTTCATCCGTATCAGTTCTGCGTATTTTTATATCTTCCTGGATGTTGTTGTTTGCAGATTGAAGTTGTTTGGACAAGCAATTTCCATGAGGGATATGTGTATTTTTCCTTTTTTCGATTTGAATAATATATGGCCCGTTGTTGCTGAGGATGACATCTCGCTCCCATAAAAGCTTGTATGAAGAGTTTTCGAGAACATGTGGAGGTGTGTATTTTCAATATGCAGTTGATGACTGAAAACATGCATATTTTACAGAAAGGTTTTTGTGAATGACTTTAACTACCTAATCATGTCGGTGATTTTAATCAGTGTTGGCCAAGTGTGGGTGCCAAAGATACAGACATTTCTGGCGACGATAGATTGAGTGGTGTGTAATTTATGTCAGCTCTGCAGACAGCTGAATGAAGACACGATAGTTCAGCTCTAGTGGAAATATTCTCGTAGAATTGATATGTGATTGTTTTGTGAATTTACAATGGATAAAAAGCCTCTACCATCTTCTGATCTGGGAAGTGTAAGACGTTCGGTTGCAGATATAGGATGATGCATATGGTACCGAATGAGTAAGCCTGCTGTTTTCGCTTGTAGCTTGCTGGTGTTGTGTTTTGGTCCATTTTATGGAAGATCTCTCGTTATATATTTGTATCGTTCTTGTTATAACACTGCTGTTTCTTAGAGAAACGTAAAGTGAGGTGTTGCATCCTGCCATTACGGTTATCAGGAAGTTAACGATTGAGGGATCGACTATTTATAGTTCCACAATGTGTATGAGCACAGTGTGAGGTACTGAATCAAATGACTTTTGGAAGTCAGTGACGTACGTGTGTAGTATCCTGGATTTTTATATGCTTGTTCGAGGGCCACAGTGTTAATAGTTAGTTGCTCCTTGCATCCCCTGGCATTCTTTTTGAAACCCTTCAGCTCCTCAGCAATGATGTGGTTTTCCTCGCAATGTGTCATAATTCTGTTGGCTATTATAGATGTCAATGCGTTATATATAGGAGGTAAACGTGTTACAGGCCGAAACTTCGCTGGATTTTGCAGAGCTTCATATTTTGGTTTCAGGCATGTGATACCAGTGCACAGGAAGTCTGGGAGTCATGCCAGGTTGTCTACACATTTCTGGGAATGTTGATCCAGGAAGAGAAGAATACATGTAAACTTCTTGTACTAAAAATTGTGTATGCGATCATTGCCTGAGGCCCTCCAGTTCTAGAGTTTCTTGATGCTCTGTTGTATTTCTTTTTGGATACCGTGTGCTGCACCTCATTAGTTTCATCTTTAAGTTGCCTGATCCAATTGGCTTCAACATTGTGCACCGAGCTCGATAGCTGCAGTCGCTTCAGTGCGGCCAGTACCCAGTATTCAGGAGATAGTGGGTTCGAGCTCCACTGCCGGCAGCCTTGAAGATGGTTTTCCGTCGTTTCCCATTTTCACACCAGGAAAATGTTGGGGCTGTACCTTAAATAAGGCCACGGCCGCTTCCTTCCTAATTCAAGCCCTTTCCTGTCACATCGTTGCCATAAGACCTAACTGTGTCGGTGCGACGTAAAGCAACATGCAACATTGTGCTCTACTGTGTTCGACCATACTCTCGACCAAGAGCTGTGAATTTCTTTCTCGTTGGGTGCATTTCAATCCTGTGTTGTGTCTTATATTCTCTCCTTTGTATCGTTGTAGAACGGTTTCTTATTTCTTGCGAATAATGCGTCCTGTGATGTTCTCTCTTTGTTGGTTAGGTATCCTTTGAGGCACGTGGATAATGCGGCCAATCTTGATTGAATATTTCGAAAGTTTCTTGTAGTACTGTGCTTCCAGGTTCCTCCAGACTTTGCCTTGAGCTGCATTTCAGGATTCGAATAATTTTGTTATTTAGGCGTTGCATCTTACTCCGTTCTTGTATTGCTGCAGGTGATTCACGTTCTGGCGGATTTGGATGCTGCGTTCTTTCAGGCGTTTTGCCCACGGTAGTTCTCTAATTTTCTTCTCGCCAGGCTTATGGTTCGGAAAAATTTGCTTGCCATTGCTCAATCGTACCGCGGTAAGTGTTGCACAGGCACTTAAAATAACGCCTGATGCTTTATCAGATACCCTGGTAAGACTATTCAATTAAGATCATCAACGATTCCTCAAAATGTTTGGTGTCATTGCTGTCTTGGCAGTATAGGTCGTTTTGTAGGATCGATATCAGAATCTATCCACAAGGGCCTTGTGGAATTCAATATGATTTTGTCGTGGAGGTCAGAGTTATCTGAAAGTATTTCTTTGGGAAGACTTGCACTTGTTACATCAGTATCAGGCGGCATGTTAATTGTTGGACCATGTTCAGTACTTTCAAGGTGTGGTTATACAGTAGTTCACGTGTTACTTCATGTCTGATTCTAGTAGTAACAGGTCCTGGGATCAAATTGTTCTTGACGATTAATCGTCGTTGATCTGCAATGCGTTGTTGGGAGACTTTCATTGCTGGGCACTGACTAATAGAGGTTGTGTGTTGTTCTTGCCTATGTCCTAAAATTTCTGTTTCAAGACGATTTTTTCTAAGTTATGCCCGCATGATGAATTCGTTCATATAATCGCTCCTTTGATTTCGTGTGTGTGTGTGTGTGTGTGTGTGTGTGTGTGTGTGTGTGTGTGTGTGTGTGTGTGTGTGTGTGTTTGGGGAGGTGCTTACTGATACAAGATGTTATTCTCAGCACAAAAGCACTCGCACCAGCTGCGGTATGAAAATCAGGTGCTTGTGTTCCGCCATTATCGTCTTGAGGTTATGTAGCTTCTTCGGGTAACCCGGTGGGAAGCCAGCAGTTTACGCTCCCACTACCACCACCGTTTCGCATGCTGTCGTCTTTAGCGGTGGCTCCATAGATGTCCTGGCGTACCCCGGGCAGCAACATTTTACGAGGCATAGATTTAGAACACAGCATACTTCATTCTAGCTATTTATAACCTACAGCCAGGTGATGAGATGTTCAGCCACATCCATTGGAGACAGACGCTGACAACTTTACCGCTTGCTCCATGTCAGATGAGAAGTGTATTTGAGTCGGCTCTTCCACCTACCCTACCGTAGGGAAATGATCGGTGAAGGCCTTGAACTTTATTCTTGTGACCTCAGTGGATGTGCGGGTGCTTATTCGGCTAAGCTTTTTTCGCACCTGTCCTGCATATGTACAGAAACTTCCTCTGTCAGCCACGGGGACTGGGTCTTGTCGGGGTTGAGGGCCCCACACCAGTCACTTAAGCATGGTTATGCCTTGTTCTTACTCAATTTGGAGCTAAACCACAGTCTAATACACACAGTCGTGAAGCTCGGCTCATTTTTTCACCCATGCGACTGCAGCGCTCCACGTGGCCAGCAAGCTACCGGTCTACTGGGATGTGTAAGTTGTATAAGTTTTGCGAGGTAAGCGTGTGGTGATTACATTATAGATGATTGGTTTTCTATTAAATTGACATAGTATTTACGAAAGAAGATATGCGTGGTGCAATAAATTGCTCGATTAAGAAGACGCCAGAGCTATGATTCTTTAGGTTTTCCAATGATCCTATGCAGTAAAGCTTGAAGTACTGTTTACATTTTCGGATAATAGAACAATATTGGGCAGATTCAGAAATTTAAGTTCAGATAAGTAGGTATTTCGTTTATCAGTGATTCAGGAATGTAACTCGTAGGGAAATCCATCCAATTATAAACTTAAATAATGCAATCGTAACCTGTAACACGTTTTAATTTTCAATGTGTAGAAGATGGCTTCTCCGCCTCTGTGGTGTACTGGTTAGTGTGATTAGCTGCCACGCCCCGGAGGCCCGAGTTAGATTCCCGGCTCTACCACCAAATTTGAAAAAGTGGTACGAGGGCTGGAACGGGGTCGACTCAGCCTCGGGAGGTCAAATGAGTAGAAGGGAGTTCGATTCCCACTTCAGCCATCTTCGAAGTCATTTACCGTGGTTTCCCATTTCTAGAGGCAAATGCCGGTATGGTAATTAACTTAAGGCCACGGCCGCTTCCTTCCGTCTCCCTTGTCTATCCCTTCCAATCCCTCCAACCCCCACTGGGCCCCTGTTCAGCATAGCAGGTGAGGACGCCTGGGTGAGCTACTGATCCTCCTGCCCAGTTATACCGCTCGACCCAAAGTCCCATGCTCCAGTACACTGACCTTGAGGCGGTAGAGGTGGGATTCCTTGCACAGTCCGAGGGAAAAACCAACCCTGGAGGTTAAATGGATCAAGAAAGAAATAAGGAAATCCAGGAAAATTGCTTGTAAATAGTAGGAGGGCTGATTTATTGCAGAAAAATGTGAACTATTTGTACAATAACATAAACTTATGTTCGAATCATTTTGATGACAGCCCGTTTATGTCAGCAGAGAAGAAGAAATTGTTATGGGATGCAGTTCCTTTCCGAATAAATCTCCGCAGACTTCTTCAAAACGAAAGTGATTGATAAAAGATTATTAGCCCGTATCAAAGGAGCACAGCACACATTCATATGTCGCACCGACAGAGATAGGTCTTTTGGAAACCGTGGGATAGGATAGGGCTTGGAGTGGGAAGGAAGCGACCGTGGCCTTAAACATGGTAAAGACTGTTTTGACAATGGGAAACCACGAAACACCATCTTCAGGGCCGGTGACAGTGGAGTTATAACCCACTGTCTACGGAATATAAGCTGATAGCTATGCGACCTAAACCTCACGGCCACTTGCTAGTTGTCAGAGGAGCAGAGAAAACATGGGGTGTGTTTAGGAATTTCCTGTATGCTCACTAGCTTGGATGTGGTACTATTAACTCCCTAATGTAAATATCTGACTTTCCGCATTAGAGCTGCGAAGGTATTAAGTTATTAGTGTTGAAATTATTTGTGAAACGAACATTATATTACGTTGTGATATTTTGCAATGATCTTTTTCAGTGCCATGGAACAAAAAAGCTCAACATTAAGCCATTTAGTTTGCTGAGATCTTTGAACATTATTTGAATTATTTTTTAGTTCATTACTATTTTATGGTTTATGTAAATGACCAAATTCAGTTCAATAGTAGTATTTCTAAAATGGCTAAAACCTTAACTAAAGTGGTGTGATCAGTTGTCCCATCGAAAATAAACTATTGTTATTTTCCTTCGGTGTTATTACCACTCTCTAGCAATAAGTAGTCTAGTATATCAATGTATTTCCTTAAAATTTAGGATGAATAAAGTTGTCGAGTTGGTTACAGATTATAATTTACATGGAAAAGTGCAATCAGCTGTTAGGTAGGGAATTGTTCCGGACAGTTAGAAGTTGCTGGCCGCTGCGAGTTCTGGCGTAGTTCCGCCTGTCAATAGGATGCCTTTTCATCACTAAGGAGCTTCGCAACTGTGTATATTAGACTGTGGCTAAACACCCGCGCAGGCTCACTAGGCTTTTATTATTATTATTATTATTATTATTATTATTATTATTATTATTATTATTATTATTATTATTATTACCGGGCGAGTTGGCCGTGCGCGTAGAGGCGCGCGGCTGTGAGCTTGCATCCGGGAGATAGTAGGTTCGAATCCCACTATCGGCAGCCCTGAAAATGGTATTCCGTGGTTTCCCATTTTCACACCAGGCAAATGCTGGGGCTGTACCTTAATTAAGGCCACGGACGCTTCCTTCCAACACCTAGGCCTTTCCTATCCCATCGTCGCCATAAGACCTTTCTGTGTCGGTGCGACGTAAAGCCCATAGCAAAAAAATAAAAATAAAAATTATTATTATTATTATTATTATTATTATTATTATTATTATTATTATTATAATTATTATTATTATTATTATTATTGTTATTATTCAGAAATGTTTTGAAATTGTCGTTTAGGACGAGTTACACATCCATAGAATTACCGTGAGTAACATCCATGTCGGATGGTACCCTGGCGACAGATGAACCTACTGCTGTATTATAGACCCTACATTGCAACATCGAACCGGCGCCTGACTTAATGTTAGGGAGTACCATTGTATTGTTGTACCTACGGCTGCTACATTCAAACATTGAAAATACCGGACACTTAACTTTCATCTTAAAATATTGTGACGGTGACCGCCATTTTATTTTAAGATCGTGGCAGTAGCAAGTTA
This sequence comes from Anabrus simplex, assembly GCF_040414725.1. Lineage (NCBI taxonomy): Eukaryota > Metazoa > Arthropoda > Insecta > Orthoptera > Tettigoniidae > Anabrus > Anabrus simplex. The sequence continues at coordinate 793,968,434 of NC_090266.1, forward strand.
GCCTAGCCTTGGCCACGAGTAACGTCACCGAGTTAGTGGCCGAGGAGTGAAAGGCTAGGACCTCTGACATCCTTCCAACCTCCCTGACAGCCCCTAGCAACTTCTGACAACCTCGAGATTGATAGATGGGAGTGGGTGTGAATATCCTAGGCGTATCGAGCTTCCGAAATGTTCTGCAACCACTGGCCTCCTAATTGAAGGTGGGCCAGACGAGTTTGGAGTTGATTTCAGTCAGAGAGTTAGCGTTGTTGACGCAGTGCCGTGTGCGAGCACTGGGTGGAGTTTTGAGTATTGTGTTTGAGAGTACTCCCGTGGAGTTCACAGTTTGAGTTGAGGAGTCAGTGTGTGGTAAAGTTTGGGCGAAGATTTTGGCCAACCCTGAGGAGGAAAGAGAAGTAACCAAGGCTACGTCACATGTTTTCGTCTTCCAGGAGGTTTGGCTTGCGACGTTGCGCACTCAGAGGTCACTCCCAACTCCATTTTTTCGGGAAATGATTATACTATACTAGCTATACTAGCTTTTCCTAATCAAGGAAAACAATTAATTAACTGTAATTCAATTACTATGAAATGTGCACCATGTAATCCCACCCCAATACGTGTGGCATTTAATTGTTTGATCAGCGCTCACAATAACTTCATAGGAACGGTTTCCCAAACTTCCTTGAGTCTCTGATAAACATAATTGTTTAATGTCAGGTTATTTTTACTTTCCCTTTTGAGAATGAACATCATAACTACCTAGGTATTATTATTATTATTAGTAATATTATATTTATTTTTATTATTAGTAGTAGTAAGTCTCCGTGGCTCAGACGGCAGCGCGTCGGCCTCTCACCGCTGGATACCGTGGTTCAAATCCCGGTGACTCCATGCGAGATTTGTGCTGGACAAAGCGGAGGCGGGACAGGTTTTTCTCCGGGTACTCCGGTTTTCCCTGTCATTTTTCATTCCAGCAACACTCTCCATTATCATTTCATAGAATTTATCACTCATTAATAAATCACCTTGGGAGTGGCGACCCCATTGTAATAACAGCCTATATATGTTTCATTCATTCCATCCCTGACCCGGTCAATGACTGGAAAACAGGTTGTAGGTTTAAATTTCATTAGTAGTAGTAGTATTTAACGGCGCCTATATTGACGACAATAAGGATGGTACAGTGATTGAGCGCGATGCCATTTGATAATGAAGTCGTAGTCGAGACCGCTAACATTTCAGACAGACTTAGCACACAAGAATTACAAAGAAACTGGTGAATTTGGCCCTCAATGAGTTGACGTACACATTACGTCTGTTGCCTTCAATGAGTCGTGTGGTTCCTCCCTTCATTCCTCTCTCCCTTCATTGTCGAGCCATTGGGACGTGTGGGCAGGTGGGGAAGCAAGTAACTTTCCATCCTCGTGTGTTTCGTTCATGCTAGATATCATCGTACTTCGTTTTCCCCACCTACCCTCACTCTTCATGTGTGTGCATGTGTTAACGCGTCTAACGGATATGACCAGTGAGAGATAGTGTGTAAGCAGGTACTGGGTGGTTGTGAGGGCTGTACTGATTTCTTGCCTGAAGTGAATATTTCTGGCCACGACATACTAAAGATTTCGAGTGTACCAGCCAGAGTTTGGTTCAGTACAGCTGAGCAGCGCAGTGCAACGTGTACATTTCTGTCCGTGAAGTGAGTGATCGGTCTGTTCGGTCTGTCGTCAACGAGCATTCTCAATCTCCAGTTTATCTCTTTCGTCTGTCCATAAAGATTTCTTAATTGAAAAAGCATGCTCCACTAAGGCACTGGTTTTGGGAAAGGTAAAGGCAAATTTCACTACGGACAAGTATGTTAAAACATCCATTCCTTCCACGTATTACTACTTGAAAATGTGTACCCACTTAACTTCGATAAAAAAAATTATCACTGGAACTGGAATTCCCAATCGGGTACTTGGATTCTATTATGTTTTTACAAGATTATTCTGCGCAAGTACTGGTCTTTGTCCATATGAATCATATAATCGCATAAAACAACCAACAGCGATGATTTAGCTGCAGCGCTTGGAAGGTCTTTTGAGGTTAAACAAAGCACTGGTAGTTTAACTGCTATCATGTTTTCACTTTCAAACTTTGAAACCCAGCAAGTTGTTGCGTGGTTGGGGGTCACCTATCTATCAGTTTTCATTCGGGAGATAGTGTGTTCGAACCCCTCTGTCGGCAGTCCTGAGGATGATTTTCCGCAGTTTACCATTTTCACAATATGCAAATGCCGGAGCTGTGCCTTAATGAAGGCCATGGTTGCATCCTTCCCACTCCCAGCCCTTACCTATCACATCGTCGCAAAGAACCTATGTGTCGGTACGACGTCAAGCAAATTATGAAAACAAAAAATCCTCAATGCAAATGATGTGCATTATTAACTGATTCCGAAAAATCTGAAGTCACAGAAGAAAGGTGTTACAGTTGAAGATATTTTCCAACATTACAGGGTACGACTGGAGCCTCCGTAGCTCAGGTGGTGGCGCACAGACCTCTCACCGCTGGGTTCCGTGGTTCAAATCCCGGTCACTCCCTGTAAAATTTGTGCTGGAAAAAGCGGAGACAGGACAGGATTTTCTCCGGGTACTCCAGTTTTCCCTGTCATCCTTCATTCCAGCAACACTGTCCACTATCATTTCATTCCATCTGTCATTCATTAATCATTGCCCCAGAGTAGTGCGATAGGCTTCGGCAGCTGGCACAATTCCCGTCCTCGCCGCTAGTTGGGGGCTTCATTCATTCCATTCCAGCCCCGGTCGCATGACTTGAATCAGTCTGTGGATTTTAATTTTCGCAGGGTACGATTATAGCGATCAGAAGTAAGAATTCATATCCGGAAATATAGAAGTGTTCCTAACAACTACCGGTGGCAATGATAACAGATCTGGTTATTTGAATTTCAAAGAATGTGTGTATATTGAACATGTGAAAAAAAAACAAAATTCTTGCAAATTTGCCAAACGGACAGTATACATGTCGAACTATAATAATATCTTAAGCAAGGCAATTTCAATATCCACCAGTAGCAAGTACAGTACCTTGTACTTTGGATACTGTTACGCAGAATATGCGTGAAGCATTCCAAACATAGTATGTTTCTATATATATTGGATTTTATTTTACAGAAAAACATTATTCTTTCATGCTTGGGTGATTCCATTGAAGTTTGTGTTGGTTTTATCCGCTGATAGTGAAATTAGTTTGTCATTCAACTTGAACATGTTATATAATTACATTTGTTATCATTTCCGTAGTCCTCCTCTGAAGAATACCGAACTTCAGCATTCTAAATTTTTTCCTATATTTCATACAAAATAACGGAGGAGAATATATTTTATGGCTTTGTGAACTGATCTATCTGTTATAACTGATACAAATCCATTCTCTTCCAAATCATTAACGACCTCCTGCATAGGCTGCGGCGCTAATACATTCATAACAATGTCCCTTGTTCTTTAACGGGCACATGCGAACTTCCTCCTTGCGAATAATTCTCTAACAAATTAGGAGGCACTGAGCCCTTATACAGTACTCAGGTTAATTAAAATATGTAATTCATTGGGAATATAATGAGAATTCAGTCATTGGAGCCTTTGTGACCTGGTGGTACTAGGGGCAGCATATCGAAATACGAGTGGATGTACGCGCCAGTTGTCCGGGAGGCTAGGACAAGAAGACCTACTGTTCACCGGCTTGAGAAAGGAACTTTAGATGTCAGATAGACAACCTTTAAGGGAATACATTTAGAACAAAGAGTAACCCTTTGAGACTATAGAATGGACCAACGGTCTACATTTCGGGAGCCCGTTGCGAGGCTCGAACTTTTTGTCTATTAACGGTATTGGCAGAGCACTCGAATAACAAAATGCTAAAGGAATTTGTAAGTGACGCGGTGATATAATCCAATGAGATGATAGCGTCATTTTATATTGTGAATATATTGGTTGGAACAATAGACTCGCCCCGAACGAGCGTTGTTAACTACTGTTTGGCAAAATGAATAAAACATATCTGCGCGTGGAGAGGAGCTTCTTACTTTCTGAATCGTCTAAGAGTGTTGTCTCTTCATCGTGTGTTCATGGAAAGAAAGTATCTGGAGCTACATCGTGTGCTGTGGGACTGTTAGTATTTCACACGTGGTCAGACTTAGAAAAATTTAGTCATATGGGAAAACTGTAAAATGTTTCATAGTCAACGGGGCCTATAGGAACAACGTTCGCACTTAGGGAAGCGTCCATTGTATGCAAATGATGGTTAGTAAAGCCAGATTTGTAGAAAGTTTTCTGCCTAGAGATTGCAAATATTACGGGAGATAAACATTCGCAAGAGTGAACATTTCCAGTAACATGGTAGCTTGCCTAATATATATTAGCTGGTTGTGCAAAATGAAATGATTGTTTCCGTCAGAACACGTTTGGGAAAGTAACACGGCTTCAGTTAGAGTGAAAAGGGAGGTAAAACAACTAGTAGAGATATCACGTTCACAGTGACGGAGTAGCCCGCTAGTGAATGAACACTGGTTTCACGATCGAGGGCTGCATGCCAGCGTTAGAAGCCCAAATAGTAAAATTTCCCTGTCCCGGTTTTTAATGGGTGAAAAAACGGTGTATCATAATATAAGTCCGCACTGCAAGAGCGAAGCAGACGACTCCAGGAACGTGTTTTCTTTGCCGAGGATGGAGACCGGTAGAGATTTCCACTTCATCATTGAGGACATCACCGTGACCGTGGGAAGCCGCTAAAGAGCTGGGAACATCCTGGCTGAAGGCGAATGTGATGATCTTCCAAACAGATGAGTGCCAGATTATTGATGAAATTATGAATGTTATATGGCTGTCTAATGTAGACGAGGGGATAGCCTAGTTTATCACGTAAATTTGTTAGGCTTAGATTTTGTTTAGCAGGATTATCCCCTAACTTTTCAGTAAGATGTAGGATAGTGTTTGTAATAATTTGTAAATATTGTAAAGTACATGTTGACCAATGGAAGGAATCACAGTTTGCCATTTATTTCGTTTTCGTAGCTGAATGGTTAGCCCTAATTTGGTAATGATACACAGTTCAAAAACTTAGGGGAACATTTTAGTAAGGTGTGATAAATTAACCTTAATTCGGTAGATATGGTTCCAATGGTCGTACAGCATACCTTGAGACCTGGTATGTCAAATTGAAGTTATATTCAATCTGTAGGCGTAGCTATGCATTAAACTGCCAGGTGACCCCTCAAAACAAAGTGAATAGCGGTGCGTCCGTCTGTCGTTGTGAGGTACACAGACTACTGCGGTCATCTGAGCACGCCGTACGTAAACCAGTACATCCCATGAGACATCTTAACGAGGTTCAAGTCGCAAGGGCCGTCACTTTTATCCTGGAAGGATAGACTTTTCGTCGTGTTGCTGAGGACCTCAATGTCTCTCCGTCATTTATTCAACACTTGAGGAATCGCTACAGTGAGACAGGTCAGTTCACAGGGACGGTTGGACAAGGTTGTGGACGCATAACAACCCCACAGGATGACCGATATCTGACCTTCTGTGCGTTGCGGTGTCGTTCAGCAACTGCCAGAGAACTGTAACATGACCTTAAGAAGGTCACTGGAGTCACGGTGTCTAACCAGACAATAAGGAACAGGTTAAGAGAAGTGCCCTTACGATCCAGACTTCCTGTTCGAGTGCTCCGTTTAACGCAGCAACAATGCTCAGCTCGCCTTCTGTTTGCCCGTACCCACGTCAACTAGCAATTTCGAAAAAAAAAAAGCTGTGTTGTTCACAGACGAGTCCAGATTTCCCGTGACACAGCGTGATGAACGTCAACGTGTATGGAGATGCTGTGATGTGCACTACATGCCAAATGTTGTCCAGGAAGACGACCGATTCGGAGAAGTTCCTCTAATGGTGGGGAGTGGCATCAGTATTGGTGGCCGTACGGATCTAGTCGTCGTCCATGGTAATCTTACCGCTGCGGGGTTTATCTAGCATATACTGCTACAGCATGTGTTCGTTTCTGCATACGGTGTTGGCACTGAATTAGTACTCGTGCACGACAATGCTAGGGCCCATGTAGCGCGCGCATCACAAGAGTTGTCTTACGAGAACTGGACATTCGTAAGACGGAATGGCCTTCAGTGAGTCCCGACCTTAAATCCATAGAGCATGTGTGGGACAGGCTTGACAGAAGTGTTCGTGGGCGTCCTGTTTCACCACAGACTGTCCAAGACCTCGAACAGGCTCTCATTGAAGGATGGGACCTGATACCGCAACATGACCTCCATCGACTTATACGGAGCATGCCACGTACGTGCCAAGCTGTGATAAATGCTCGTGGAGGACATTCACCATACTAAAGCTATCCAACTGCGATAAAAATCCACCCTGGTGGACTGTCATCACATTGTTTTCGCCCCTATTTGGACATTTCCGTTTGTGTTCTGAAAATGAACGCGAATCTACCGATGTTCTTTTGTATACTTCAACGGTAAAGAATAAATGTTTAGTTGGTAATATACGTGGGCGTGAGGTATTGTTTTGTGGAGCATGGCATACGTTCAAAAACATGTTCCCCTATTTTTTTAAAATTAGCTTGTACATTTCTTTTGATGTTGAGGTGTAATGCACATCTCGGGGTATCTGTGTAACTTAATATGGGATCAAGATTCAAATCAGTAAAAGGTTAGTTATGTAACGGGATTTCGTGGGCATGAATACATGCAGTCGCGTTTTCCTAGTTACGTGCATGAGGTGTGAATGAGTGTGAATGCTGGTGGAGCTGTAGTACACGCACTTGTTAGTGTCATCTTATATTATCTGAGCGTGAATATGAAACATTTTGGGGCGATAAGAGCGGGTTGTCACGATTTAGTGCGAAGTTATTGTTAGTTAACGGATTTGCAGCGGCAATGTCATGTTTAAAATTCCCGAGTGAGGGAGTTCATACGTCTTTAAACAATTCTGCTTCTTCTTCTTATTCTTATTCTCATTATTATTATTATTATTATTATTATTATTATTATTATTATTATTATTACCATTTTGTTGAGTGGGGAGTGCTAGTTAGTTAAGTATCTTTCACGATTTTTTGAATGAATTTACGTATAATTTGTTATTATTCTAGTCTTCAAATTTTAGATCAGAGCAGAGTTGTTCATTTATTTGAATTTAACGAGCGCGAGTGTGTTATGATATGACCAGCGCACACTTGTGAAGAGTACGGAAGAATAGGACTGCGTCATCTATTTGTGATGTCAGATATCGTCGTTGCCGGGACAAAACCTCCTATGTGAAATATTTTAGCTTAGAACTTTGGCCGGTAAAGTTCTGTCATCTAAGGTGCAATATTGTGTGACAGTTGTCAATGCATTCTCGCACTTCATAATGTATGTGTTGCGGGTCAGTATATCTCCAAAAATATTATCACATAGGAGGTTTCGTCCCGGCAACGACGATATTTTTGCAATCTTTTGGGCATGAGACAATATTTATCGGATTTAAGGGGACGCGTTCCTCAGTTAAGGCCTAATTTATTGATGTTTATCGTGTAACTTGTCTGGGGTAGATTTGCTTCAGCCAGTGGCGGTTCATGACATTTTACTCTGGAAGGGAGGTGCCGCCATCACTTTCCCCTCCCAATCGGTCAAGTTTTACACTGATCAGCACCACGATACTTTTTAGATGATTAATAATAATAATAATAATAATAATAATAATAATAATAATAATAATAATCCGATGACACTGGCTGAATATAAATCTGCTTGCAGTACAACATTAATTAATTAACCACAGCAAACTGGCATTTATGCACACTAATTAACAGGCAAACAGCTAATGCAATCCCGACTATTATGGCACTGCACTGTTTCACTGATCACTGTCATAATTGATAATAACAACATTCATGAAAACAAATAAACATTACACTCCCGAATTTCTATTTCCTTGCTCAAATTTCAAAGCATGACAACGTATTTAACAACTTGACCATCCTATAAAATAGTGCAGTCACGTTATGTTTATACTTTGAATCTTTACCTTCTTTATAGAAATGAATTGTTTAAATTGCCAGTATAATGGAACTCATTGTTTTGTAAAATGTTTTGGAATTAATCTCTAACAACAATTACTATAACACGTGAGGAAGAAGACCTAGATACATTTTACTGAGGGCTCCGCCGTTCAGCGCTTACACCCGCCGGCACTCTTCCTTCCCCTGACAAGCTCACATCTTCCTTCCAGTCTCCTCCCGCACCTCGCACACTAGCAAAGTCAGGGGAATTACTCAGGGTTCTGCTGCCACAGTCCGAGCGCCTCACGACTAATGTGAAAACATCGTGCTTGCTGAACAGCAGCCACGGTCTGGGAGCCTTTCCCATTTTCTTGAAAATAGAATAGCAAAATCTTTACAGCTGAAATAATAAAGATAAAATCGTATAACCGAATATCACACCACATAAGTTCGACTTCGTTACATTTGTCCATCTCTTTATGTAATCATCTACAGAGTGAAATAACGTTAAATGTTTTTAAGAGGCGGCGGTGTTATTCCGCCGTATGGTAGGTAGGGGTAATTTATTTGCATCTACCGAGGAAGATTATGGAAGTGAGCGAATTTTTGTATTTTTCTCCATGTTATTTTTGTATTGTTGCTGTTGAGATCTTTAAATATCTCGTTGTTCTTATTTCTGAATCGTCCTGATATTATAATATCGGCATTTGTATTCATTTGTGTCGTGAAATCTTTTCTAAGTTCAAAGTTGAATTAAATGTTTGAAGATAAAATCCACTCTGTTTATTTGAATTTGTTCCGTGTAATCTTTTCCAGGAACCAACTTCGATTAGGGAGTGAATCGTGTGAAGTACTATTTGTTTATTTTGATACCATTTCCATCGAGATTGTGTGTGTGGTATTAGCCTGAATGTGGCATGCTTATTGTAGGGAATGGAAAATATGCAAACTGTTGCGATCTTTGATTTGTGTAAATATTTGTCTCTTATCACGTGATTTGTTTGTGTGTGGTTCCGATTCATGAATTAATATTATATGTGTTGTGACTTGTATAATAGTTGGATATGCTTTATCACTTAGATATTTTAGTTGTACAGTTAGATTAGGTATTTTACCCCCAGAGTGCATTAGATGACGTCTGAGGTTAGCGACCCTACTGCAATATCAAGTGTGCAGGCAAGGGAAGTGCTCATCTATAGTTCAATGAATGAACAAATCAAACCATGTGCGTGGTGCAAGCACGCGAGTGAAAATTCTATGAACTGTTAAAGTATTTCATGTGTTCACTGTAACGTTAAGTGCGTGTGTCGGAGCACGATTGGCATATTTCACTGTAAATATTACCTTAAAATGAACACTATAAAACCTTGTTAACCTTTGAGTTTTGTAAATTTGGTCACATATTTGTTTTTTGACGATCTATTTCATTTATTTGTTCTTATGAATAAATATTTTCCTCAAATCTGATGTCATGCCTACATCATTTATAGAGATAGTGTACCTTGTCTATTCCACAATGGAAATATATATTTCCCATCAAAATCTAGGGTGTAAATTTTTGATAGATATATAGCACGCCTGAAATCCTCTGACTAGTTTCGGGCACGTTAAGTTGATGGTAGAGTAAGGGAACAGTACAGTTCACTGCCTTAAACTGTGGTTGTGTTTGAATGTATTGGAGCGAGCGTATCCTCACCGGCGGCCAATTCCGAACATTCTGTGCCAGATTTTTATAGGAGGAAAGAGCACGTAACTCAAGCTTTTCAGAGGTCGAAGCAGCCTGAAGGGCAATTTTGTACTTTTTTTAGATTCGATATTAACTTCAGATCTTCCAACATGACCGATTGAAAACAAGACATTTTATTTACATTAAAACGTCTAATCATTATCATTTCCTTCAATGAAAATCACTGTGCAATTTTTTGTTGAAGCGACATCGTTCTTTCTTGTGGCATTGCGAATGAAATCACATTAGTTGGCAATGAAACAACACACAACACACTGCGACTAACACAGCAACTGTGTATATATAAAAATAGTAACGAGTAAACTTAGTAACCACGTGAAGTCGTATTCAACAGAGAAGAAATAAGAAGTTGTTCCTGTTCACCAATCACGTTACTCTAGACGTGGTTCCTATTGGTTGTTCCTCTGTTTGATTAAAAAAAAGGTAAAATGTGACAAAGGCTTTTCAGTCTGTCAAACACACAGCAAATACAATGTAAAATACAATGTAAATTATAACACTATAAACATACCTCTAAAATACACACTAACACTTCATTCTTAACAAATTAAAAAAGGCACATTAAAAAAAGGATTGCCGTCTAGTAATACAGAAGCCATGAATAGGGTCAGGGAATTAATTTTACGACTTAACAGTTTTCCGTAATTTGTAAACCAAAACTTCAAGGAGTACGCGTAACAAAAATAACTCATTTAAGAAACGTTTCCCCTGGGATTTCCGTTTAGTCTAGTGAAACTGCCCTCTGTATTTCTTGCCATACCAGGAAGAAAGTTAGTTATACTCAAAAGCATGAGCCCACTTTAAAACACAACTGTTTAGAGAGGAGACATAACGTAGAAGAACTCGCGCCGCGTGATATTAAAAAGGGGATAATTTTATACAGCAGCTCTTCCTGAAGTGCGCACATTTGTTACTCAACATCCTGAATCTGACTGGTTAGGTTGGACCATGGCATTACTAAGGTTAAGGAGTGATAAATAGGGTTGACAAGAGTTTCAGCTTCCACCTAATCCATAAATGGAAAATAAAATTTTATAAAATAAATTAATTCTTTTCAGTTTATTTCCTGTTTGAAGTAAACCGGGACATTGACGCATCCCGCAGGGGCACTGATCCCGAGAATTCCAGGACGCATAGCAACCTGTGCACCACGTAACACTCCCGCCTAATAAGCATTTCTGGTACATATTACAGCCACTGCTTCATCTCAGATCGAGCTCGATAGCTGCAGTCGCTTAAGTGCGGCCAGTATCCGGTATTCGGGAGATAGTAGGCTCGAACCACACTGTCAGCAGCCCTGAAGGTGGTTTTCCGTGTTTTCCTCATTTTCACCCGAGGCAAATGCTGGGGCTGTGCCGTAATTATGACCACGGCCGCTTCCTTCCCTCTCCTAGACCTTCCCTGTCCCATTGTCGCCATAAGACCTATCTGTGTCGGTGCGACGTAAAGCAACTAGCTTCACCTCAGAGATTTTTGAGGTATTGCTCCTTATGTTCAAGTTGTTCCTGTGAACTTTTACGAACAAAAAATTCACGTCCTCATTGGCGCGCAACGCCCGAACATTCCCGGATGACCCCCTTCGGTGGTACGCTAGGTCGGAACGCTGATCGAATATGTTGTCTACTGAACACGCTTAGTCTACGATCACAAAACAAATTAGGCGCCACAAAATATGAGTGGCTATCACAGGCAACGTTACACAATCGCAGAGGCTGGCAATCTCAGAATCGAAATTAACGTCTCTTCCTCTCCATACCATAACCCATGCTGCATCCAATATTGCCCTCCCGCTCCTAGTATCTTTACATGAGTTCGATGCGTTGCAAGTCAAACTAAGCTGTAAGTACAATCTGTTCACCATTGTACCATAATAACAATATTTTGATAGTTACTGTACATTGCCGTGTTGGAATATTAATAGCGCCGGACTGAATGGCTCAGACCAAGACCAACTACAATATATCAGACCTAAATGCAGCTATCGATAATAGCTAAAATGGCGCCGCGTTCGGTTCGTTCAAATATAATTATGAGCATGTGCAAAGCATCAGTTTAGTTCTTTGTGTTGGTTGGATTTGATTAAGAAACGTTTGCTTAGTCAAATTTTTTTTGAAATTTGGTTTTAAAACTGATAGGATATATTAAGACGTGTCGATCTTATTGTATGCCTGCATGTAATTCATATTGAAGTAGATGAACTCACATTCAAATTAAGTATACTCATCGTGATGATTACGTAGTTACGAATAGTTCAGTCGCGTGCATCTAAACATTCAAGGAGAAAGTAGAGAGGATGTTTTCCGCTTACTTGATGACCTATTTTTTCGGATACGGCCAAAACACTGCTTTTATGCTTATCTTAGTACATTTCCAAACCACTATAACTTACCTTTTGAGATTTTTGAAAGTGAATTTATAGAAAGTGATAAAGCTATTTATTTTATGAAAATGAAGATTATATTCTCTCTGTTAAATTAGGGGACAATTTAGCAACTAATATACTGTCACTTAGAGTATGTATTTTCGTGGCCAACGATTTGGGTGTTAATGTGCTTTATACGGAAATGCATATGCCACGGGATAAATTCAGATCGATTCTCCTACTGAGAGATAAAAATTGACTGAAGTGTAACAGTTAGGTGAATCATTATCAGAATCATTGTTATGAGAGAATCGAAATTCCTAACAGGGTGAGGGTTGTAATATATTTCTTGAACGAGGCAGGCTATTATATTTACTATAAAAGCGGATGGTAATACAAAGTTGGTAAGATGGCGGCGAGTGAGAGTAACTGTGTGTTTTTCCTCTGTGTTCTATTAGGAGTTTTGGTGTCAAAACAAATTGTGTACACAAAAGAAAAGGTGGATTGTACACTGAATTATTTCTCCTATTGAACGAAGCTATTGTATATTTACACATTATTTTAATTCGGTCATATGTGATAGTTACATCAATAATTGAAGCTCACACAGGAAGAATAATAATAATAATAATAATAATAATAATAATAATAATAATAATAATAATAATAATAATAATAATAATAATAATAATAATAATAATAATAATAATAATAATAATAATAATAATACCCCGACGGTTGAGGCGCTCGTCTTCTGACCCTAACAATAGCAGGTTCGATCCTGGCTCAGTGCGGTGGTATTTGGGGGTGCTCAAATACGTCAGCCTCATGTCCACAGATTTATTGGCACGTAAAAGAACCCCTGAGGGACAAAATTTCGGCACATCGGTGTCTCCCAAAACCGTAAAAGTAGTTAGTGGGACGTAACTTAAAATAACATAATATTAATAGTCTAATAATGTTTCCGCTGGTGATCATAACACGATTAAGAACTAAACACGTCTTCAATTACCATCCAAGTGTACTTTTATGTGAGGAATCAGTCTGATATGTATGTTATAATACTCGTACTTCTTCTTCCACCAGATTTCCCACACCCTGGTGGGATGAAGGATGCAAACTGTGTCACGCATACGGTAGTGGCCTTGTTTTGTAGCCCGTTGCCCTTCCTGAAAACAACCCAACGCGTATGTATAACCGCTATTGGGTGTTCCAGTGGTGGTTCGTAGTGCGATGTTGCGATGTGCTGGGTATGAATGAAGAGACGTGTATTGGAAGAAAAACACTCCTACTCCCCGAGTCACATAAATTAACCAGACGCTGTTAATGTCCCCGATCGGATCGGCAATTGGACCCAGGACCCTCTGAACAAGGCCTCAACACTGACCGTTTTGTTAAGAAACTGGATATCTCTGTTATTTTAATGTCGGAAGTACGCAGATTGTATATATTTTCATGAAATTATTTTTATATTTGACTTGTAGACAGTAAAATATTTTAAATAACGCTGTAATATATTTTGGCGAAAAGCACAGATCTATAAATAGTTCAAAAGCAAGCAAATACGTGCAGAAATCTACAATGAAATTTTCAATTTACAGAAGGTACCTGAAACGTGGCCATTGATGTAACAGTAATAATAACATAATCATCAACTACTCTTGATCTTAAGATGAATAAGACCGGGCGAGTTGGCCGTGCGGTCAGGGGCACGTGGCTGTGAGCTTGCATCCGGGAGATAGTGGGTTCGAATCCCACTGTCGGCAGCCCTAAAGATGGTTTTCCGCGATTTCCCATTTTTACACCAGGCAAATGCTGGGCCTGTTCGTTAATTAAGACTACGGCCGCTTTCTTCCAACGTCTAGGCCTTTCCTATCTCTTCGTCGCCATAAAACCTATCTGTGTCGTTGCGACGTAAAGCAACTAGCAAAAAATGTGATGAATGAGATTGTTGGAAAATCGCTCTGGAAATATATTATTTAATTGGCCTTTAAATATTCTGTCGCGGGTCTGTCGAAGTTTTACAACCTTAATATGAGACGATCAGATCAACTTAGGATTCAGCTTGAGTGTGAGTTCGGAACTGAAATGTCTGCTTGGGATCATTCGAGTTGACTACTAACAAGTCACAAAAAATATTAACTGCTAATTACTCACCATGTGCATAGGGAAACGACGGGAAATGAATATACGGGGTAAAGAGAGCAAACTTCTGAGGACTTTATTTGGTTCACTTACTAAAATGGATATCACAGATTTTCGCATCATGTTCAAAACAAACCTATCACTTATCTATAAGCCTCGAATGAAATATGACCTGCCGCAGTGATCACAAAAGTTCGTGCCAGCAAGATGAAAGGCAGTTTTGAAAGCCTTCAGGAGGATCAGCTAGGTATCCACTCTAACAGAATGCATAACGTGATGACGAGAACTGATGGAAAGTGACGGCATGCAACCGAATGCGAAGCAGTCTGTCATGCACGTTATTATCGTGAAAGTGGCTGTCCATGGCAAAGCTAGAGATGGTGCGATAACGTGCTTCGAGGGCATGGAAATATGGACATCCAGATGCTGAATTTGTAAACATGAACTATATCACATACCTTCCACATACGGTTGTACTATTTAACTCCCGTCCCTGTCCAGTAATTTCCCGTTATCTTCTTATGCACATGGTGAGTCACTGGCAGCTACTATCTTGCTGTTACCTTTGTTAGTACTAACGCTTTCGAATGGTCTTAACGAGACTAACATGCACAACGTGCACATTTATATTTTTTCAACATCAAAAATTTAAAAAATACGAGGGTCAATCAATACGTTTTGATGACGTCACACATGAAATTTCAATTGTTAAAACAGGCAGATGCCTGTACACAAAAATGAAAAAAAAAACATCAGTGACACAAGTAAAGTTGATTTCAAAAGCAAAAAGCACTGAAAAAGCACAAAAGCACAAAAAATCTGCAAGTCTGACGTCACAGCAGCGTCCATTAGCACTCTAGTATTGTAACTTCGCACTCAGGTAGTTTCCTCGTCAGAGGATAATATGATAACGAACAGTGGCCAATGATTACCGGTGAAATCTTCAATCATTTGGCAAGGGAAATCTTCCAGGTGTTACACTCGGATTACGTACAAAGCTTTGCACGCAGGTAACCGAGCTGGTGTAGCTTATATATTGCGAAAATGAAAATCACATGTACCCAGATTGATACTTAATGCTATTTAGTGTACTTAACATTGAAAGTTGTGAAAATACGTGCAGATACGCGCCGTGTGGTAGTGATCGGGATGAGTTACGCTCGTACATTCGCCGTTGAGCTACGTATTATGACAAGTAATACTGCTCCACCATGAGTGAATATGCACTAGTGTAAAATTAGAAGTTGTATGTTCATTACAGCATGATATAAACCGACACGGCATTTCTATTGGTGAAGTTTTCAGATCCATAGAGAGTTGTTCCCTGTTAAGAACAATGTTCCCTGGAAAGTGACAGGAAGGCAACGCCTATCCCAACTTCTTCTTCTTCCGACTTTCTCTCACCTGTTCGTTCACGGGTGTGAACTGAGTCGCACATGTGGACTTTGCCCTGTTTTACGTCCGGATGTCCTTCCTGAGACCAACCCTATATGGTGGAATATATTCACTATTGCGTGTTTCTTTGGTGGCTGGCAGTGTGGTATACTGTCCTAATATGAAGAGAAGAGTGTGGGGACAAAAGCAAACACCAAGTCCCATGCCAGAGGAATTAATTAGACCCGATTAAAATCCACGTCTGGCCGGGAATCGAACCCGGGGCTCTCTGAAGCGAAGGCCTCAACTCTGACCTTTCAGCCAAGGAGTTGGTCAACACCTATCAAAACTGATGAAACGAAATTGGATTTTAACATATAGGGTATGGATATTCATTCAGGTCACCTGAAGAGTTGGCCCTTCGGAATTCAGTGACTGGAATGCGGTGTAATCTTATACTGAATATAGTCTGCTTATTTCAGGTGAACACTTAGACTTTGAAAATTATGACAATATAGCCTATCTTTGATCCTCACGTTATTGTTAATGTAGATAATTATAAAACAGAGGAGCGTAAGGAAGCTGAGGATGAACACTTCACCGTTCGAGTCACCCCCTCTGAACATTACCTCACACACCAGCTACTGCATTGTGCTTCTCAGTGGTGGTTTCAGCACTTTTAACGTTAAATAAACAGTATTCAATATTAATCTGAGCACAGATGGTTTTAACTTTCGGAATTTACACCGGCTCAGCTAACGGCATGCAAAAATTCCACGGAATCTGTGTCCCTTTAAAGCGCAAATCACTTGTAACCAAATCCTTTTAAATTTTTTAAATATAATATTTAGTACTTTAGAGGGTGTGCTATAGTTAATTTTATGCAGTTAGTTTTTAATTGTTTTTTGCACGTTGCTTTAGTTCGCACCGACACATATGGGTTTATTGGCGACTATGGCGCAGGAAAGGGCTAGGAGTGGGAAGGAAGCGGCCGTGGCCTTAGTTAAAGTTCAGACACAGAATTTGCCTGGTGTAAAAATGGGAAACAATACTGGATATGCAGTTAGTGATTACTCGTTCGAGGAGAGGAGGGCCATTTTACACCTATTCAGCGCTGCCCCACTACCATCGTAAATCACACCCATTTTGTTTTGCTCGAATTACCCTCTAGCTTACAGAAACCTACAGGCGGACGAAGACAAGTTATACTGGAAATGATAGGTCAACGACTAACGGACTGTGTTACTGAGGTCATCGTGTGACGGAATTACCTTACGTTTGAATCCGAACGTTCAATGAAATCTAATCGTTACACAATAGTCCGTCTTCGTGAAATCTGTGGCATGTCTCAAGTAACTTCATGATACTTTTAAATCTCAATTTCCAGAACCGACTATATTTCCGTCGGAAAGTCAGATCTGGTCACAACACCTTGAATTTCCCGTCAAAGTATGCTCTTCTACATAGGTGAAAACGGATTTGGTTGCTGTGTATAATTCTACTATTGTAAGATATACCTATTACTACAAACGATGTAATTGCGTGCTAATAATATAAATGTCGATCCTTCCATGGATCTGAAAATCTCTTGTTTGTCCTTAAATTACTAAACTTCACTAGACCTTTCTATATTTACTTCAGTACACGAGAGTTTCGTACCGTTATTATGGTCATTTTCAGCAATGATTCGGGAATCGGGAACATTTTATGTTTGTGCTTGCTGCCGGAAGCGAATTTAGGTAGTGTTGTATAATTCAGTGTTCTTTTGCGTTTGATATTTCAATTTTTCTCTTCGTCCAGAATGTTAGTAGGCTACTTAACATATACATTTATCGAGTTTCAAAGGTACAAAATTTAGACTGAAGTAGTAAATTTCCAATAGTTATTTTATGTCAGAGTGATTGTTTTCTGTAATATTTTCTTCCCGGCCACCGGTAATCAACGCACGACCTTTTCATGGTGACAGACAATAAGATTACCTACTGCTGCTAAAGTACTTTCAATGCAGGTTAACAGCAAATAGATCTTAGCAAGAATTAGCAAGAATTGTTTATATTATCACGTTACATTCATCATACATCAAGTGAATTATTTCGGTAGTGAATTCTTAAGGAAGAGCGAAACTAGCTGAATCAGGTCTGCGAAAAATAATATCCCGAGTGAACATTCTCATTGGTGGGGAATGCGCAGCTTTAGAAACAAATTCCTCAGTTATTGGAATTCCATCTGTGGTACTAATAAACGTATTCATGAAATATTTGCTGTCGGTCTATACCAATAAAGTAGGATACGCACGTTCATTGAACGGAGGGTTGTGGTCTACCAGATAATGGTGGTTAGGTTAGAGACATTCAAATATCAGACGCCATACTAGACAAGAAATTCCAGAATACCAAATGTAATCGATTGTTTGGAATTCAAATAATCAACTAACTTAATGGGATTCTGCTATTTAGGCGGCAGATGGTGCTATGTTTCGCCTTCTCATCAATTCTGAAAGCTATTATACAACATGTTCCGAGAGAAAAATTATTTCAAATGCATATCGTCGTTGCCGGGAGATATACTGACCCGCAGTACATACATTATGAAGAGCAACATGCACACAATATTGCACCTTAGATGACAGAACCTTACCGGCCAAAGTTCTAAGCTAAAATATTTCACGTAGGAGATTTTGTCCCGGCAGCGACGATATCTCCTTCCAAGATATACTGACTAACGTCCAGAGTTTACCACTTGTATGCTTGATACCATATTAACATGTGACATTGCATGCAGCAATGATACGCTTGATGTTCACGAACTGCTCTCGTGACACATATGAAAAATATCACTCGCAAATTATGTAACAAATGTAAACATTCTTGTAAAAGTTGCATCTATATTTTTGGCGTTTTGGAAGTGATTTTGTCAATGTCATGAATATAAAATGCACACTGAGAGTTTAAAGGAACCATTCTTTTTGTTGAAGTTCCGCATTAGATATTCCGTCCAAAAGGATTTTACTGAAAGAGGAGGACAAGAATGTTGGGAGTGGTTACTATCTAAGTGGATTACTGCGAATGTAGTACGTAGTACTGCAATGAATTTTACTCTTACTACAAAGTGTCAGTCAATCAGATGTATTCACTTTCAGCCCATACTAAGAGTACCTTAGTCACAGCAGTGTGAATTATAAAAAAATCACCAATCAACGACCAGTCATTAGTAGGCAAAACAAATATCTGTTACAGCAGTACCGAGAATTTCCTGTTCCCTTAAATGCGATCCAACCAAAGTAGAATTGTTGTTCAAATTATGTTGCTTTTAAGTGGTAGACTTATGAGGAGAACTGTGTAAGGAAAAAAATTTTGCCGTATCAGTCGCTAGTGAACCTGTATAATGGCATACAAATATGAGTACAGGCATTATGTTACATCCTTTTTTTTCTAGTTGCTTTACGTCGCACCGACACAGATAGGTCTTATGGCGACGATGGGATAGGAAAGGCCTTGGAGTTTGAAGGAAGCGGCCGTGGCCTTAATTAAGGTACAGCCCCAGCATTTGCCTGGTGTGAAAATGGGAAACCACGGAAAACCATCTTCAGGGCTGCCGACAGTGGGGCTCGAACCCACGATCTCCCGGATGCAAGCTCACAGCCGCGCGCCTCTACGCCCACGGCCAACTCGCCCGGTATGTTACATCCTGACCAACATTAGAGGTGTTTACTATGGGCTAAAGAACACGGATTTTTCAAATGTTTTCGGCGACGGAAGGATGGATAACCACTGAAAACCATATTTAGGGCTACCGACGGTGGGGTTCTAACCGACTATCTCCTGAAAGCAAGCTCACAGCTGCATGACTCTAGCCGCACGGCTAATTCCGTCGGTAAAGGACAGAAATTGAACCTGAAATAGAAATGTGAAATATTATATGAGCTCTTAACATCTGGATGAGTTCACTGTATGTTCATTATTTTAGGCATAGTCCAACTTCTACTTCTATACGGTTTACAATTTATTCCAATTATTGTTTCAGGAAGGTATACATTTTCTTACGTTCTCTATCTGTAGCCTACACTATGAAATGTGCTATTGTTTTCATGGTCTTCTTCATTTCACATTTTCACAGCTAAGATTCTAAAATAGTGTGAAGTATTACGCACAGTGTATATTCTTAGCATTTTGGAAAATTATATAAAATCTGATGCCATAACTATTCGGTATTGCCACCGATATTTGTCGGGGTCAGAATTTAAAACGCTGGCCTCATGGAGCAGACGACTTTCCATCCAAGGGGACTGTGTAACGCAAGCTAAAGACACTTTCTTCATCTGGATATTAGATATGAAATCAGACACTTAATAATCATTGATATAAGTATCCTAGGCCTACTGTTTTCCATTGAGAAAACATATTTTCTCACAAAGGTTCATAGTGAACTGTATAGTTATCCATAGTGTTTGAAGCTCAAGAATGTAACTTTACTTACTATTTGTGAGGCTACTTAAGCCTGATGTAGCCGCAGTAGGCGTAAATCTCTGATGGAGGATGGGGGGTGGGGGGATGCCACGTAAAACCGTAGTATACTAACTTCGTGAATTGCTTAAGTGGATAGTGTTTGTTGTGTATTCTTCGGTGCGGCAAGTGTGAAATGGACAGTGTACATGCCCAGTCGCGGAACCATGGGAATTAATCATTCAAGTTCCACTGCCCGACCGAGAATCAAAATCAGTACCCTTGGACCAAAGGCCATCAAATTACCACTCAGTCACGGAGCAGGACAAGTATGTAACAATAGCGCAATGATAAATTTAACGTCCTTTCGACACATTCCGGCTCATGAAACTTCGGAGTACGCCTACGTTTGCCGTAAACATGGGTCACGGACACGACAGTAAACTGGCAGGCACAGGTCTCTTGCCCTTAGACCCCTTGACTGTTAACCAACTACCCCTCAAGACTTTCCCAAAGCCGCTGGTCGCAGACACATGCAAAGAGGAATATATTAGATTAACAGATCTATGTTTGGTAGTTATTCGTCGAAAGGGCAAAAGTTCTTGTCAGTTAAATAAGACACACATCGTTAGTTGATAAAGCATATTCTCTGAAATATTACATTTTATTCAGCATAAATGATGGAATTTCTTATTTAACCACGCAATCATGCTACTCGTTATATAATGCCAGCTTTGTCGAAAACGGCCACGGGAGGCTTTCGCTCTCGTTTTGCCACGAATCTGTGACCACAGTTCTTCTTGCCCCGAGATGGAAAGTCAGTTCTCTCGCCACGCCAGTATTAAGACTGCAGTAAGTGGAAGTTGATTCCACGTGAATAATGGCTACATCATTCACCCGCATCAGGAAACGGGACTACGGGTTACACATAGAATGGCGACATGTTTCACACTAAAGAGAACAGACCTGCTTTTTATTATATTTTATGTTTCAGTTTCACGCAAAATGAAGTATGCGTTTGCATTTGCTGTAGTAATTTTTTGTAGCCTGAATACAGCATTAGCTAAAATATTTGAAATGCAAATATTATTTTTTGACCTTTATCTCGTTATCCTATGAATGAAATTGTGAAATAAAGACATTCAGAAGACAGCAACGTTTTACGTTCGAGCATAGCCATGTAGTCAGCTACATAAACCAATTCACACTGATCTGCTACGCTTTGCCTGAATCTTTACTGATGTGTTGTATCTTTTGCCCTTAGCTATCACACTTGCACACTTTACGGTTCTAGAGGTATTTTAGCTTTCCATAACTGTGTTGTGCCCTTAACTTTATATTTATTTCTTCTTTTTGTGTAGGGTAGTTCACCAGGGAGACTTCTTAATTGAAGTTTACATGTTTGGAAATTGGTGTACATAGTTTAGCTAACATCGTACTGGAGTATCGTCTAATATAGACGCTATAGTGGTGGATCTATACGCACTACATTCATGAAAATTTTCATACATCTATCCGTTTTTGGTCAACCCGAGATCACATCAGTAGTTTTTAGATTTCGTATCTGATTGATTGTTCCACCATCACTGGTAAACGGCTGAATAGATCTCAACCAAAATTCAAATATAGAGTCTACTCGTCCAGGAGCAGGTTTTTACATGCATAACATTTAAAAATCAGTGGAAGGACTGGACGTTTATACGAACACTAGGAGAGTATTTTCAGCTTTCTCCTACACTACTCATTACATGTTGACCAAACATCATATTTAGACTCTACACATGTTTCGATATTTATATCCTTTGGAAACCACTGAACAGACTGGGGGTTTAAAGGAAGAACAGAGGATATTTTTACACATTTCATTTATACCACTCAGTATATCTCGACCAAACTTTATATTTAGAGTACTCATTCAGGACCAGGACTTGATAGGCATATAATTTAAAAATCACCAAACAGACTGGGAAATTATAGACATACCAGGAGACGTTGTTTTCATTTTCTCTTACATTAATTACTAGCATTTTTAACCGTTCCCCGCACTGGAATTTGCAGTGGATTACACGTTACCTTCAGGAATTTATGTGAAGTAACACGGCTCTATTCATACTTTTAATGCGATATGTTAAAATTATATTTTCCTATGCCATTCCGGGGCAGTAACGAAAATATGATGAAGTTGAACAAAGTGGAGAGTGAATGAGAACGATTTCCGAATTTATTGTACGGTACAGTTCCTGGTCCGAAGTTGGGCGAAATTCTCCGTGTTCCTAAGGTTGCATATTGTATTACTGAACATTAGCGTGGCGCTCTTACTTTGATGATATGTCCCTTAATGTATGCCCTACCGAAAAGAGTAAAAATGGCTCTTTAATTTTTCACGTTACCCACCTTGCAGTGTCAGGCACGACATGCTCACGTGACGTGGACTAAAAAAATAATGTTTCGTAACCATCTGCGTTATTATCCATCATACGATGAACACGTACATGGCATAAGGGAGCGGAAATGACGTATTCGTAAACGTTTGTTATATACTGTCTTTTGATAGACCTAATGTCAACGAAAATATTTGAGAGTAATCATTCTATAAATATCAACTCCATGTCATTACCATGACATCATATGCACCTCATAGCACAATCCGGAGTGAGTAGATTTGATTGAAATACGTCCACCTTTTTTCTACTTTTAGGAATTTACGAACGGACAGAAGCCAAAAGAAATGTTCTACCTCACGTTTCCTTGGAGTTCAGTTACATTAGGTGGGGTTAATATTCTAGCCGAGCGAAATATTCTGCATCCTCTGATTTTCTCTTGTTATGGATCCTTCAAATAACTGTAGTTGTGCGAGGGTGAGTAACGGGCTGCGGAGCGTGAAGTCCGTAGAAAATAGTACTTTTCTTGGTCATTTAAAGAGTAAGAGGAATTATGTACATAACAAAAGTATTTTAAATGAGGGGGCGTTTCACGTCTAGTCCACAGATTTTACATGTACTTAATAGTGTAAGAGGAAATACGGAAAAACCACTTTTGGTCTTCCTATAAACCCCCAGTCTATTCAGAGATTCTTAAATGATATGCATAACCTATCAAAACTTGCTCCTGAATGGTTAGACTCTAAATAAAAAAGTTTGGGCGAGATATAACCAGTAGTGTAAAAAAATGAAAATCTTCATTTATACATACAAACACCCAGTCCATTCAGTGATTTTTAAATGATATGCGCATGATAACCTGATCCTGTGTAATTAGACTCTAAATATGAAGTTCGGTAGAGATACAGTCAATAGTTGTATTTAGAGTCTACTCATCCAGAAGCAGGTTTCAATATGCATATTATTTAAAAATCACAGAATAGACTAAGTGTTTGTAGGAATAAAAGCGTAACTTTTCATACATTTTTACACTATTGATTATGTTTTGACCAAATTTCATATTTAGAGCCTAACCGTCCCGGCGCACGTTTTGATATGCATATCATTTAAGAATCATTTATTAGACTGGGGGTTTGTATTAAGACAAGAAGAGGTTTCTTCCAATTACCTCTTACGCTATTGATTATATGTAAAATCTGTGTACTATATGTGAAACGCCCCTTCATTTTTAAGTAATTTTTGTTACGTACATAGTTTATTTTACTCTTCAAATGACGGAGAAATATATTATTTTCTTCGGGCTTCTTGCGCTGCAGCCAGTGTCGGACACCATCGCATAGCTTCAGTCATATGAAAGATCCGTAAAACGAGAAAATCAGAAGATGCAAAATATTTCTCTGGGCTTGAAAATTAACACCAAATAATTTATCTGAACAC
Organism: Anabrus simplex; assembly: GCF_040414725.1. Classification (NCBI taxonomy): domain Eukaryota; kingdom Metazoa; phylum Arthropoda; class Insecta; order Orthoptera; family Tettigoniidae; genus Anabrus; species Anabrus simplex. The sequence goes on from NC_090266.1 coordinate 793,992,350, forward strand.
CGAGGAATCATGACGCAGAACTTTTCCTTTTTGTGCCTGTGTGTCTACTGTGTGTCTATCCGTTTATATTTTCCTAAAAGTGGAAAACACGTGGACTTATTTCAACCAAATTATTTATTTGGAATCTACACATTCCGGATTGTGTTATCAGGTGCGTATGTTGTCATGGCAACGACATAGAGTTGGTGTTTATAGGAAGATTACTCTCAAATATTTTCGTTGACAATAGGTCTATCAAAAGACTGTACATGACAAACGTTTAGGCGACACTCCGGAGACAAAAATCTATATTTTGTTCATTTTGGTGATTTTTTTTATTACTGAAGTTGAAAGGATTGAGTTTCTCTTTTCTTGTCACGAAGTTATTCCTCTAAATTCAAGCAATTTAAAACTGAAATAATGCTTTGTTTGGCTATTGTAATTTTACATTTAAATCCCATTTTTCTCCCACAATATTCTGCGAAATGTAACAAAATTTGTACGGTATATGTATGAAAGCTATATTAAGAAACCTGCGTATTGAATTTTTGATTGCAGAACTTTTCAACTAGTAGGGATTATTAAGTCAAAAATTTTAGAACGTAAGAATTACACAAACTTTAGGACGATATATCCCCTTATATAAATAATGTACAGAAAAATCGATACGTAGAGGCATGATATATTCGCATTAACGATACGCGCGATAAGAAATATTTTGAATCGATTTTGAGATACCTTAGCGAATCATATGATTCTGGTTAAAAATTAGTGATTTTATTTTCGCGAAATACAGAGAATTAAGGCGACAAGGCCAGTTTAAAGTGAAATTGACTTATATTGCGATTAGTGAGAAAATGCTGCGAAACTCGTTGACAATAACGATGTTGAAATTGTATTCAAATATCACGTGTGTGAAGGGAAACAGAAGACAGAAGGATTTCTCATTTTGACAGAAATATCTCTTCGTATTAATATTCTATAAAATTCCTTACCGGGCGAGTTTGCCATGCGGTTAGGGACGCGCGACTGTGAGCTTGCATCCGGGAGATAGTGGGTTCGAATTCCACTGTCGGCAGCCCTGAAGATGGTTTCCCATTTTCACACCAGGCAAATAATGGGGCTGTACCTTAATTAAGGCCACGGCTGCTTCCTTCCCACTCCTAGGCCTTCCCGATCCCATCGTCGCCATAGGACCTATCTCTGTCAGTGCGACGTAAAGTCACTAGCAAAAAATAAAATAAGAATAATAATAAAATAAAATTCCTTACTAGTATGGCCATATAGGGTGAAAGCTACGGCCATGCAGGGTGAAAGGGTAATTTGTTTTGTAATGTTGATTAGGGCTATATTTTAGTTCTAATAAAGGTCACATAGGGAATAATGATTAACAATATTATTTCTCTTTATTTATCTATCTTTCGCAAATAATTCACAAATCTCAAGAATTAAACCTTTTTATAAATAATTTTAGGAAATGATTAACGCGAAATTGAAGCGATGGGGTCACCCCTATTTCACGAAATAACGCGAAAAATTGTTTCCTTTTTGTGAAATCGTATATAAATTAATGCGAAAAATCATGGCCCTATCGATACGTAATGCTTTTAAAAGAAGTATTTTCTACCTAATTACGAATTTACATTAACATGTTAAACACATGTTATGAAAAATGGAATTAAAAATTTAAAAAAAATGTTTTGGGAAAACTATTACTTGTATATGAAAGAAATGTTCGTAATATCTCTACTTTTATGTAGGTGATATTCCTACAAAATTTCGTGAAAATGCATGCATTAGGTAAAAGTATATTTTGATCGCCTGAAGAATATTTTACTTCGGTTCCCTTATGCCATGTACATATTTATCGTACGACGGATATTAACGCAGATGGTTACGAAAAGTTGAACTTTTGGTCCAAGGCCTATGGGAGATGTTGCGAATGTCACTTCAAGGTATGTAACGGGAAAAACTAAAGAGCCATTTTACTCTTTTTGGTAGGGCAGATATTAAGAGAGATAACATCAACGTCAGAGTGCCACGCAAATGCAACCTGAGAACCACGGAGAATTTCGCACAACTACGGAAGAGGAACTGTACCGCACAATAAATTCGGAAATCGTCCTCGGTCTCTCTAGAATTTGTTCAGCTTCATCATATTTTCGTTACTGTCCCGGGCTGTCGTACGAAAGTATCATTTGAACATCTATCACGTGAATAGAGCCATGCTACATTGCATACATTTCTGAAGGAAACATATAATCCACTGCAAATTCCCGTGCTAAGAACGTGTACAAAATGCTAGTTAAGTAATATGCGAGGATGATTGTTAAGTCAACTGCCTATCCTCTCAGAAGTAGAGGGAGAACAACAACAACAACACCTTGATAATCGACAACTTTAACTTAGCAATATAACACGAGATGACTACACAGTCGCTCTTCGCGAAATGTTAGTAAATATTACAATGGCATCGTCCTCTAAGCCGAGCCTCGGTTATTAAATTGAAACTAAGCTATCAACATTGTACTGTTTGATGTAGAAAAGATGTGCTGGAAGGAATAAACTGCCTCATCCGTCAAGTCGTTTAGACTCCTCCCTTGAATTCCGTACGTAAATATCTTCCCAGTCCTGCAGTTCATTTGAATTGTAAAAGTTGGAGTTTAATTTATGTTTGCCCGCTTACGGAAGCCTTAGCGGGAACTGCAGAAGCTCAAATCTGTGAAAACCTTATTCCAAGTGGAGATAACTTCCTGTTGGACGAATCCCCTAATTTTTTATGTGATGACTCCAAAGAAGTTCACCCGTTACACTGTTTATATAGTAGTTACTAATGTTACTCTTTTCTATGAAACGTACTCTATGTTGATTATTTTTTAAAGAAAATATTACTTCTCTTTGTTGAATTATCTATATTTTACTCAGAATCAAGATTTAAATAAAAAATAACATGTTGTTTGTTAAAGGAACTACACTCAACGTAGAAATAGCGTCAAGAAATGGAATTATATTTCTGACACTCACGTCCATTTGTCTTTATTCCTCAGTATATTGAAAGAGAAACATTGCCCCACTCCTCTTCTACAAGTGGAAACATAAGAAATTTCACAACTAACAAGGAAACGCTACTGTGATATAATATACAGTACTAGAAAAATAAGAATAAGCACAGGGTGTTGTGTAATTTCATCGCATATATTCCTTTTCAGAAACAATTCAGTCAATAGATACGATGTTTATGTCGTTCTGTGTAGCTCAGACGTTACAGCGCTGATATTCTAAGCCCATCTTGACAGATTCGATCCTGGCTCAAATCGGTGGTACTTAATGATGTTCAAAAACGTCATCCTTGTGTAGGTCTGCTGACATGTAATATAACTCCTGCGGTACAAAATCCCGACACATCGGCGTCTCCGAAAACCATAAAAGTAGTTAGTGAGGACGTAATACCAATAACATTATTGTTAGGCATATTATTATTATTATTATTATTATTATTATTATTATTATTATTATTATTATCATTATTATTATTATTGTACTCCGTTCACCCGGAGGGACTAGGTTCGATTTCCCCTCAGGTTGACGAAAAATTTAAGAAACGTGATTTCTCCTTCCGGAGTTGCATATGATCCAGAGGTTCACACAGCCTACATCAAAAATGAGTACCGGGTTAATTCCTGGGGAAAAATGCGGCCGGGCGTAAAGCCAACGGTTACGGTTAGTGGAAGCCTTTACCTTTCACCCTTCCAAGGGCCTTCATTGTCTGTACGGAGATTACTTTGCTTTGCACTTGCTTATTGTTATGATTATTATTACTATGTTTGTTGTGAGTACCCCATCGAATGTGAATTATGTTTTGATAACCATTAAAACTAATTCAGATAAAATATTGATTGCGAAGAACGCACAGAACCATGCGCTCTTTATTTAGCGAGTATTCACACCCTACGGGAACAAATCTATGAGGTGTGTCGGAAAGGAATGATACGGAGGACAATATGCATTCATAATGTTTAGTTGAAAAAACCTCCACTGCAGTGAATTGCCGGTACGTACTGAAATTTTCAACTTTGATGTCGCCAATATCCACGCACTTACTTAGTCTAGGTAGGAGCTTCACTATCCCAGAGTCATGCAAGTTTCACACTAACATCTTATCTTCAACCGCGTCCTGAACTTTTTCTTTAATGCTTCATGGTTGTCGAATCGTTCTCAGCCAAGGTGTTCCTTCGGGTATGGAAATAGGTTAGTATCGTGGGGCGCAAGACCGCACACGCCAACTACTCATGTAAAGAATATCAGCCCTGCCTGCAGAAAATTCTTGGTAACACTGTCTAATTCAAGTGTTCCCGTAAGTACCAACAATTTGCCAATGAATGGGACGCTGGGCGCTCAATTTTTGCGATGACGGACTGCACCACGGTTTGGGCTGGATTCTGCATTGGCACAGCCATTTTCAACACGCGTTACTCGAACAAGAAACGACTTACCACTGCCGGATAAATCCAAGGGGAGAGCGAAATTATCATATTCAAAGCCAATGTACACACATTTATTGCGATGTATCTTTATCTTTAGTACACGCCTCGCAGAACAATCACCAGTTAATGATTATTTTGCCGTGTGAAATCAGATATTTAGTTTTATTTTCTACGTGACATGCAAGGCTAATAATTAGAGTGCCAGCTTCTTCTGGTGTTTTTTCTTGTTAAGAGATTGAGGGCAGTTCCGCGTACTTGCAGTTTATGAGGCCTTCCTATTAACCAGCGTATTTACGGTGTCCGTAAGGCTGAATGTATTTTAGCTTAACTGAGTACTGGGAGTTTGTGATAGCCTCACCTGTGGTGTAGGGGTAACGTATCTGCCTCTTACCTGGACGTTTCATGTTCGATTTCCAGCTCAATCGAAGATTTTTTTCCTGCAGTGAGTTGTCTGATAAGAGGGGCAGCGGACCTTGTAAAGAAATCCAAGCAATACGACTGAAGAGTCCCTAACGTTCATCACCTGACTGGGCAGCAGTCTTCTTAGCAGACTATACCGCTTTTCAAAAGAGTTTAATCCTGATATAAACAAATATTCGGAGCACCTTGCCTTTGCACGTGGGCATAGACGTAGTTGATTGGAGAAGCAGCCATCGCACACATTCGACTGTATGCGAGCTCAAAGAAAAGTAGTACATCGCATTAATTTTATTTTATTTTAGTTTATTACATTTAGAGCGTTTGGAAGAGTACGTAATGGAATTAATATATATAGGCCTATATATAGTAACCGTATCGGTCATACATACAATTCATTGAAAGTTGGTTTAGGCAGTGGAAACTTTTGTCAAGCTCCTTTGTCCAGGTCCACGTCGAAGTCAAGTTCTATCAGATTGCACAACACCTCTGACTTGGACGTGCAAACACAAGTACGTCATAGCTGGAGAGATCCCCAGAAAGAGAGCGAGCGATGAAAATGACAAGGAAGGAAAATATATAGCAATAACTCCGCTCACTAAAAATGGCCGAAACACGGTAATGCCAACGTGTAAGCTTGACTTGCGTTGTAAGATTTCGAGATAAGCGTAGTAATTAGTAAGGGACACCTCAGCATGTCATATGATTTTATAATAGACTTCTGCTAAAATTATAATTGTTTGTAAAATTTCAACGTGCGGAAAATTACGCCACCAGAAGGCTATATAAGGACCAGTAGCGTATTCAGCCTAGCTGAGAACCCAGACTCCGGTGAAGAATACTCCAGGATTATGAAGGTGCTCAAGAGGACCAGGAGAAGATTTGAACCAGTGATCCACGCCAGTGCCACCAGGGGTTAAACGACGCTAAGGGCCTTTCCATGGCCCGAACCATGGATTTCTCGACAAAGAGCACGTGGTCTTTTTACAAACAAGAGCACGTTGCCTTCGCGATGCATGTTTAAACTTGTTCGATAAAGAATAATAGTATGTTGATTAGGGCAGCTCGGTAAGTATGTTGAGAATGGCAGCTTGCTTTATAACTATAGGGTAGCTTGCTTGCTTGCCGTGCGGCTAAGTACCGCGCTATAATGTTTTACTTCCATCAAGATAGTAGTAGTAAGCCATGTGCATGTAGTTAAAGATGGCGGCTGACAGCTGTCGAAAAATCACGTGGAAATTGGCCGCCATTTCATTTCAAATGTAGTACCTAAAGATGGCAGCACGATGTTCTGTTGATTAAAGATGGCGGATGGCAGCTGTCAAAAAGCATGTGGGTTTGTAAAGCATGTATAATTTTTCAAATTGCCCTCCAGCACATTTCAAAGGTAGTAGCTGAAGATGGCAGCACTAAGGTTAGCGATGCAAGATGGCGGATGACAGCTGACAGAAAAGCACGTGGCTTTGTTTGCTCTGTTAATTAATGATGGCGGATGTCAGCTGTCAAAAAGCACGTGAAATCTTTCAAATTACACACCACCACACTTCCAAGGTAGTAGCTAAAGATGGCAGCACGATGCTCTGTTGATTAAATACGACAGCTTGTCAAAGACGTTCGTAGAAATTGCCGCCACCACATTTCAGAGGTAGTAGTTAAAGATGGCAGCACTGAAGTTAGCGGTGCAGGATGGCGGATGACAGCTGTGAAAAAAACACGTGGATTTGTGAAGCATGTGGAATTTTCAAATTGCCCGCCACTGCGTGCCTAAGTTGGTAACTATGAGGTTTAGCCCCATCAAGATAGCGGCATTGAGGTTAGCGATGCGTTGTTGTTTAAAGATGGCGGATGACAGCTGTCAAAAAACACGTGGCTTTGTTTACAAACTCAAATTTCCCGACAAAATTAAAATTTCCCGCCCGTGTGGAGGAGGCCTCTGCGGAGGGGACTGTGGAGGAGGAGGAGGAGGAGGCCTCTGAGGAGGGCCCGAGGAGGAGGAGGCCGCATAACCATCCACTTATACTACTAATGAGGAAAAGCAAAGGAAAGGTTCCAGATGAAAGCAATAGCAAAGAGACGGCGACGTTTGGAATTGACTAAGAAATTGGAAATTAGCAAGTAGCACGCTATAACTGTGTGAATCCTACAAAAATCCATGCCAGTTTTGATACCTGTTTTGATACCTCAGGTGATCCACAGCTTGAAGTCAGACCAGGAAATTCAGGGACCAGTGCTGAAACTACCGCTTCAAGGGGGAAGCAACGGAAGAAAACTACTTCTGAAGATGTGTGATTAATAGTTCACAAATATATGTAACGATATAAAACTGAATGAAAATGAAAAAATATGAACATATTCATGAAATAAAGTACTCAATCGTCCGAATATGTACTCACTCTTAGTTCTTACCTGATTAGTTACACATACAATATTTGATGGGCGCCAGCTACAACTCAATGCAGCAGTAATAGAATGAGGGTCTTGAATATCTCTAGGGTGTGAGGTAATAAGCTTACTTAGACAGCTTAACATATAGGTTCTAGGAAAATGAGATTGTCGTTTTGTTTTTCCATTAAATTTAGGTTTTCTAATTTTACCATTCAAACAAAACGATAAACTAATTTTATATTGAACAAAACATATTCTTTAAATTTTGTCATAAAATAGTAAGATTTACTGCGATAAAACAAATGAGAATATAAAATTATGACACTACAACTGAAAGAAACTAGGCATTAAATTTGAATTGCTCTTGGCCGGACATTAAAAAGTTGTACAAGCAATGTATCCCTCACTGGATCACATAACAGTCCCTTCAACACTTTGAGTGTAATTACGACGTATTCCTTTGAGTTGGTGTCATATGTAGGTATATCAAGCCTAATTTGGTGATGTATCCTTTTTGTTTCACTGACGAAATATAGCATGACTTGCAATTAGATTCACACTTGACAATCAACTTTACAAGTAATTCACTGATAAATTTTAGTCTGAATTAAGATGACTCAATATTCGGCTGTCACCGCACTGATACAAAGTCTCGACCGAACAGCTATACGAAACACACTCCGAACATTTAACCCACATGGTGACTTGACGACTAAGTATCCTCGTGACTGCTTCGCCATCTCACTGACTGACTACTACCACCTCAGCAATACTCCGTATGTCAAGGCTCTGTATCCAACTGACTTCATGACAAGTCTCCCAATTCATCTCCTTCCAGTCAACTGCTTGCAACTAACTGAACTCTCCAACTGACTGACACTATAAGATACGGTCAGCTTATATAGCCATTAGTTGACACCCACACGTAATCTCCCAAAATAACAATGATGTCACGCCCACCCAACTCAAAATGTTGCAGGTTGTTGTGAAATAGCCTAAGGCGACTAGGTGTTCCCTTAATATGAGCTCATCGCTAAAATAGTACAATGACAGAGCGATGACTCGACAGTTATGGTAGCAGTATTGCAACATGTGTTGCAATGTTTAAAAAGGTAGTACCACAAAATACACATCAACATCTGATATTAGGCAGTAAATCTCACTTTATATGGTTTTACTGCTAATATTCACACACACACACACACACACACACACACACACACACACACACATACATATACATATACAAAATAAATTAAATACAATAAAGCAAGCAATACATAATTTATACATAGGGAAATCAGATTATAGAACTGAATCAAACAATAATAATTGTTACAATAATAGTAATCATAATAATAATACAGATACAAAAGTAATAATTGTACCGGGAGGTACACCTCAACCCCGTACATTCAAAAGAAGCGCCTTAAAGAATGCTATCTAACACATTAAGTTTGCAACAACTATTTCAAGATTTTTAATTCTTTCTACATAGATGTCTCTATTAAGGAACTGATGGTATGCTCTCTGGTGTAAAGTGAAACTACAAAAAATTTAAAGAAATTTGGTATTTATAGATTTGAAACTGAATTGGTATTTCCTTGTTTGTGATATTTCTAAAGTTGAAACACTTCTAGCTCTTCCCGCCGTCTTGGGATTTCAACCAATGGCAAAATTCATGTAATTATTTTTCTGCCAATCACAGGCTTCTTGTAACTTTTCGACTGTCCAATAAAATGAGAGGGTGTGTCTGATCTTAGTCCATAGCCTTCTCGAACCTTCCTCTCTGGTATGGAAGCTGACGATTTTTCTAGTTAACTTGTCTTACTGATCGTCGTATTATTGCGTGTGTGTGCTAAGAGAGGAGGCGGCGGCGGCCTCATTCATCGGCAGGCAGAACATCAGCTAAGGTAATGGCCACCATCTTTCTAAATCAGCAGTTATCTCCGCAAGCCGACTCGAGGGGAAGGTTTCCTATATTTAATAATGTAACCGTAAATTTTCTAAAATGTAAACGTTTTTTCTCATGTAAGAGTTGGAGTAAATGAAGTGTACTTGACTTAAATTCGGGAATACAGAGTGTGACGTCCTATATGCCTTTTGCATATAAATAAATTAAATAAATTAAAATAAAAGAAAAATATAAAATTGAGAAAAATATTCTCCACACGGAGAGCCGAACCTACGGCCATCGAATTACTAGTCCGAGCTCTTGCCGTTACGCCAGCAACTGCTACGGGTTCATTAACGTAAGTGGCTTATGCGGTGCGAGAGCCGCTTCAACATTTTTTTTTTCTATACGCTTGGCCATCTGGAGTTCCCACTTTGGGTACTTTCATTTCTAGCCAAGCCCTGCATGTTTTATAAATTTGAGCGAAATCGGTGGTGTCGAGTAGGGAATGCCCCCTTGTAAATTAATCCCTTTTACTCTGAGTGAAGTTCTGAGTCAGTAAGAGAGTATGGGAATTACGAAGTCTAACTGCAAGTATTTTATTGTAAAGTTCTGGAAGGTATGAAAGTGAAGTTCTGATTCTTCTAGATATTTGGTTACGGAACGGTAATGACTGATAGTAGTTGTATTTATTTTGAGAACATTGCCGCGCTGTTGTGTAGTGTAATCACTGCTTGTTACATTATTAAAGTTTCTAATAATTTGCTGATAATTGTTTACTTCGTGGCACTTCATTTAGTTGCTAATGGGGCAACATTGTCGCTGGTTGCGTAGAATCTATGTCCGCTGACGGCGAATAATCTATATATATATAACTAGCAAGATACCCGTGCTTCGCTACGGTATCATACTGAAATTTTCAATTAAATATATAACGTATTTTATATAATCTGCCGAAATTCGCGATCTGACCCGTTTTCTGAGAGATTACGGCAAAATTCCTCCAAATTTCAAGCTTTCTTTCCAGCAATCGGTTTCGTACTTCCCGGGCTAGGTCCAGGTATTCCACCCATTCAGTTGGGTCCCTAAATCCTTGCCATATTTTTCTGTAAGCATTTTTAATATGGATCAAATCCTTGAGGAGATCCGGCGTGGTGTCGTCTTGAGTGCCTTGGCGGTACTGAACCTGCGGCCGGACTGCATTCGTAGTCATTACCCAGCCAGGACCCGTTTCCAGCTCGGTCCGCACACTTTGACGACTGTCCAATACATTATTATTAGGGTACGTGATATTAGTTGATTTTATGTTATTATTATTATTATTATTATTATTATTATTATTATTATTATTATTATTATTATTATTGATGTTATGAGCAAGATGCAAGGCCGCTACTTGGCCGTAAATTATATCTGCTGCCATTGTCATTACTTACAATGTGACCAGCACCATTGCCGCGCGTAGGCAATTGCGCGGCATTTCTGGCGATGCGAATGATATACTTCGATGCATTATTGACTTTATTATAGATGTGGACAATTGCACGGTCAATATCATTCCTATCGTTTATTTCAAATATGTTTAAATTTTCATTTACATGCTAGGATAATCTACTGTAATCTAACTTTAAGTTTTCGAAAGGAAATGATGGCTCTTGGAAACGAACACAGGAAAGATTAAAAATGATCGGTTAATGACCAGAATAAGTACGTTATGAACAGTAAAATCAATTGGTCTCAACTACATTTTCATCCCACCGACGTTAATTTGATTTACCCCCCCCCCCCCTCCGAAGATTAAAGAGGCGTGTTTCTTTATGTTTAAAGGAGATTCCATGCCTGTTACCTTCAGTTTTGAGATATGAGTATCCCCATAACAGTAATTCACTTTTTCACTTCCTTTCATAACCCCCCCCCCGAAGTGAATTTCCCGCCAAAAAAGACTTGTTTCTATAATAGTAAAGGATTTTCTAAATACCAATTGTTACGAATCTACCATTTTCTGTTTCTGAGATATATGTCCTCATAAAAGGAATTCAACTCCTTTCCACCATCGCCTCCAAAGTTGATTTCCCCAAAAACGCACTTTTCTTTGTTTTTAAAGGAGATATAAATACCAATATTCACGTCTGTAACATCTTTAGTTTTCATTAGATGTACGTATCCACATACAATTAATTCAATTAAGTTTTCAATTCTTTCACCTCCGCCACCCCCCCCCCCACCCTTTCATTGCATTTTCCGAGAATACGTGTTTCTTTACTTTTAAAGCAGATTCCAAATACCAATGTCCAAGTCTGCAAAATATTTCGTTTTTGAGATACAAATATTTCAAATATTATTTCAATTACCCTACCCTACTTTAAGTGGATTTCCGAAAACAAAAACTACGGTACGTATTTCTTTATTTTAAAGGAGATTTCAAATACCAAATTTCACGTCTTTAAAATCTTCAGTTTTTGAGATATCAGCACCCTAATTAAAAGAATTCAACCCTTTTATCATTCACTCACCCCTGCAAGTGGTTTTTCCGAAAACAAAAAATACATGCTTCTTTATTTGTAATAGAAATAAAAATACTATTTTCACTTTTGTAACATATAGCTTTTTGAGATATTATATAGAAATGCTCATTTTAAAATTTCATCCCCTTTTTAGTTCCCCTAAGGTGGACTTTCCAAAAACAAATGTTTCTTTACCTTTACATGAGATTCCAAATAGCAGTTTTTACGTCTGTAGCATTTTACGTTTCTGAGATACAACTGTAGTTATAATCTTTCCAATCCCAATTTGTCGTTCCCGTTTAAACCCCATTAATTGGATTTTCCGAAAAGAGAAAAACACGTGATTCCTTGATTTTAAGTGAGATACCAAATACCAATTTCCAGGTGTATAATATATTCATTTCTTGAGATATAAGTATCTTCATTAAAGGCTTCTTCACCCCTTTTCACCTCTCCTATTGGGATTTTCCGAAAGCAAATAATACTTGTTCCTTTATTTTTTAAAGGAGATCCTAATAACCAATTTTTACATGTGTAAACTTTTAAAGTTTACAAATAAAGATACACTCATTTTAAAATATCGCCCCCTTTTCACCCCTATTAATTGGATTTTCCAAAAAGAAAAATAATTTTTTCTATATTTTTATAGGAGATCCCAAATACAAATTTTCAGGTCAGTAATATTTTCAGTTTCTGAGATATAAGTATCCTCATTAAAGGCATTCAATCCCTTTTCACCCTTTTCACCCCTCCTATTGGATTTTCCGAAAAACAATAAAATATGTGTTCCTTTATTTTTAAAGGAGATCCCAAATAAAAATTTTCAAGTCTGTAATGTCTTCATTTTCTGAGATATAAGTATCCTCATTAAAGACATTCAACCCGTTTTCCATCCTTTTTCACCCCTCCTAATGTGATTTTCGGGAAACAAAAAAATTTGTGTTTCTTTATTTTTAGAAGAGAATCTAAATACCAATTTTTAGATCTGTAAACTTATGAAGTGTTGTAGATATATATACACTCATTTCACAAATTCACCGCCATTTCACCCCCTTAGCGACGGAATATCCAAAAATCCTCCCTTAGCGAGCACCTATATTGTAATATAAATATATCCTCAAAACTTCATTTCTCTATGGCCAGTAGTTTTGGCTCGGCGATGATGAATCAGTCAGTCCGTCAGTCCGTCAGTCAGTCAGGACAAGTTATCTATATATATAAAGCAACTTGTCCTGACTGACTGACTGGTTTAAAAGTTAACAGATGTAAAAATTGGTATTTAGAATCTTCATTAAAAATAAGGAAACACGTATTTTTTGTTTTCAGAAAATCCCAAAAGAAGGGGTGAAAAGGGTGAAATAGGGGTTGAATGCCTTTAATCAGGATACCGCTAGTTATATCTTAGAACATGAAGATATTACAGACCTAAAAATTGGTACTTTTGATCTCTTAAAAATAAAGAAGCACTGGAAAATCCAATTAATGGGAGGGTGAAAAGGGGATGAATTTTTAAAATGAGTGTATCTATTTCTCAAAACGTTGAAAGTTTACATATGTAAAAATTGGTATTTAGATTTTCCTTTAAAAATAAGGAAAGACGTATTGTTCTGTTTTCGGAAAATCCAAGAGGAGTGTGAAAAGGGATAAAAAGGGATTGAATGCCTTTAATGAGGATACTTATATCTCTGAAACTGAAGATATTACAGACTTTAAAATTGGTATTTGGGATCTCATTTAAAAATAAAGGAACAAGTATTTTTGGTTTTTGGAAAATCGAATTAATTTGGGGTGAAAAGGGGGTGAATTTTTAAAATGAGTGTATCAAGGCCTATATCTCAAAACTGTTAAGGTTTATAGATGTACTAACTGGTATTTGGAATCTCCTTTAAAGTAAAGAAACACGTATTTTTTTGTTTTCGGAAAATTCCAATAGGAAGGTTGGAAAAGGGTGAAAATGTGTTGAATGCCTTTAATGAGGCTACTTATATTTCAGAACCTGAAGATATTACAGACCTGAAAATTGGTATTTGGGATCTACTTTAAAAATGAAGAAACAGTTTCCGTTTTTGGAAAATCCAATTAGTGGGGGGCGGGTGAAAATGAGATGGATTTTTAAAATGAGTATGTCTATATCTCAAAACTTTAAAAGTTTGCACATGTAAAAATTGATATTTAGAATCTCCTTTAAACATAACAAAACAATTTTTTTTTGCTTTTGGAAAATTCAAATAGTGGGGGGGGGGTTGAAAAGGGGGTGGATTTTTAAAATGAGTGTATCTATCTGAAAACTTTGCACATGTAAAAAATTACATTTAGAATCTCCTTTAATAATAAAGAAAAACGTAATTTTTGCTTTAGGAAAATACAATTAATGGCGGTTAAACAGGAGTGACAAACTGGGGTGAATTTTTTGAGAGACTATATCTACAGAATATCTGAGAAACGTAGAATATTACAGACGTAAAAAGTGGTATTTGGAATCTCCTGTGAATGTAAAGAAACATAGGTGATTTGTTTTCGGAAACTCCTCTTAAGGGGAACTAAAAAGGAGTTGAAATTTTAAAATAAGAATTTATACAGTATATCTCAAAAAACAGAACATGTTACAGAAGTGAAAAATGGTATTTTTATCTCCATTAAAAATAAAGGAAGTGTATTTTTAGTTTTCGGAAATACCACTTGGGTGGAGGGGGTGGTTAAAGTGACTGAAAATGGTGTTGAATTATTTTAATTAGGCTACTGTTATCTCAAAAATGAAGATGTTAGAAACGTGTAATTGATATTTGGAATCTGCTTTAAAAGTAAAGAAACACGTATTCTCGGAAAATCCAATGAATGGGGGTGGGGGTGGGGTGGTGAATGAATTGAAATATTAATTGAATTAATTGTATGAGAATACTTATATCTAATAAAAACTAAAGTTGTTAGGGCCTACAGACGTAAACATTGATATTTGGATCTCCTTTACAAACAAAGAAAAACACGTTTTTGGGGAGAATCATTTTGGGGGGGGGGGGCGGGAGTGAAAAGGAGTTGAATTCCTTTCCTGAGGACACATAAATCAAAAACGGAAGAAGTTAGAATGGTGATAATTCGTATTTAGAAGTTCCTTTACTGTTAAAGAAACAAGTATTTTTTGCAGGAAAATTCTATTATAGGTGGGGGGAGTGTGAAAGTGAAAGAAGTGAATTATTTTTATCTCAAAACTGAAGGTAATAGACGTGAACGTTGGTGTTTGGATCTCCTTTAAACATAAAGAAACACACGCCTTCTTTCAGTTTTTTGGGTTGGGGATTAATAAACTTAACGGCGGTTGGGTGTAAAAAGAGCTGAGACCAATTGATTTTACTGTTCATAATGTGTTTATAAGGAGCCTCCGTTGCTCAGGCGGCAGCGCGCCGGTCTCTCACAGCTGGGTACTGTGGTTGAAATCCTGGTCTCTCCATGTGACATTCGTGCTGGACAAAACGGTGGCGGGACAGGTTTTCTCCGGGTACTCCGGATTTCCCTGTCATCATTCATTCCAGCACACTGTCCAATATAATTTCATTTCATTTGTCATTCATTAATCATTGCCCCAGAGGAGTGCGATTGGTTTCGGCAGCCGACACAACTCCTATTATCGCCGCTAGATGGGGGCTTTATTCATTCCATTCCTGACCCTGTCGAATGACTGGAAACAGGCTGTAGATTTTCGATGTACTTATTCTGATCATAAACCGATCAGTTTTAATCTTTCCTGAGTTTGTTTTCAAGAGCCACCTTTTCCTTCCGAGAATGTTCTTAGATTACAGTAGATTCTCCTGGCATATAAATAAATATATAAACACATTTGAAGTGAACGGTAGGAATGAGTTTGACCGTCCAATTGTTCACCTCTATAATAAGGTCAATAATGCACGGAAGTATGTCATTCGTATCGCCAGAAATTCTGCACACTTGCCTACGCGCCACAATGGTGCTGGTCACATTCTCAACAATGACAATGGCAGCAGATATAATTTACCGCCAAGTAGCTGTCTTGCATCCCGCTGTGGGGTCCAGAACATCTATAATAATAATAATAATAATAATAATAATAATAATAATAATAATAATCATAATAATAATAATAATAATAATAATAATTATATTCTGGACCGTCGTCAAATAAATGTGCGGACCGCGCTGAAACGGGTCCTGGACGGGTAATGACTAAGAATGCAGTCCGGCCACGGGTTCAGTATCGCCAAGGCACCCAAGACGACATCACGCTGTATCTCTTGAAGGATTTGATCCATATTAAAAATGCTTATAGGAAGAGGTGACAAAGATTTAGGGACCCAACTGACCGGCTGGAATACCTGGACCTAGTCCGGGAAGTACTAAATCGATTGCTGGAAAGAAAGATTGAAAAATAGGAGGAAACTTGCCGTAATTTATTAGAAAACGAGTCAGATCGCGAAATTTGGCAGATTCTCTCAGAAAAAGAGTCAGATCGCGTAAACAAGAAGCATTCAATTCTAAACTTCAGTATAATACCGTAGCGATGCACGGGTATGTTGCTAGTCTATCTCTATATAAAATAACATGTCCAGACTGACTGATTCATCATCGCTGAGCCATAACTACCGGACATAAAGAAATGAAATTTTGAGCATACATGTATATTACAATGTAGGTGCTCGCTAAGGGAGAATTTTTCGATATTCCACCGCTAAGGGGGTAACAACGGGGGGTTAATTTTTAAAATGAATGTGTCTATATCTAAAAACTTTAAAAGTTTAAAACTGAAGTTAACCGACATGAACATTGGTATTTAGAATTCCCTATATACATAAAGGGACAGCCACCTTTTTTATTGGGGTGGGGTGGAAAATCAATTTAACGGCGGTAGGGTTAAAAGGGAATTGTGACCATTTGATTTTACTGTTCATAATGTACTTATTCTGATCATAAACCGATCATTTATAGTCTTTCCTGGGTTTGTTTTCAAGAGCCATCTTTACCTTCGGAGAACAAAATGTTAGATTACAGTAGAATATCCTGGCATATAAATAACAATTTTAACACATTTGAAATTAACGATAGGAATGATATTGACCGTGCAATTTTTACCTCTATAATAAGGTCAATAATGTATGGAAGTATATCATTCGTATCGCCAGAAATCCCACGCACTTGCCTACTCGAGACAATGGTGCTGGTCACATTTTCAGCAATGACAATGGCAGCGGATGTAATTTACCGCGAAGTAGCAGTCTTGCATCTTGCTATGGGGTCCAGAACATAAAAAACAACAAGGACAATAATAATAATAATAATAATAATAATAATAATAATAATAATAATAATAATAATAATAATAATGTTCTGGACCGTCGTCAAAATGTACGGACAGCGCTGGAAACGGGTCCTGGTCGTGTAATGACATCGAATGCAGTTCGGCCGCGGGTTCAGTACCGCCATGGCACCCAAGACGACACCACGCCGGATCTCCTCAAAGATTTGATCCATATTAAAATGCTTATAGGAAAATACGGCAAATATTTAGGGACCCAACTGACCAGGTGGAATACCTGGACCTTGCCCGGGAAGTACGAAATCGATCGCTGGAATGAAAGATTGAAGAATGGGAGGAACTTTGCCGTAATCTATCAGAAAACGTGTCAGATCGCAAATTTTGGCGGATTCTCTCAGAAAACGAGTTAGGTCGCGAATTTTGGAGGATTATATATAAAACGTTAAGCATTCAATTATTTTCAGTATAATACCGTAGCGAAGCATGGGTATCTTGCTAGTATGTTATTAAACGTTCTTTTAATATAGTCCCCGTATCAGGGTTTATTTCATTATCCATGTTGAAAGAAGTGTAAGTTCGTAGCGTGAAGGCACACGCAGTTTAATAAAACAAATACACTGAAGAACGAACACACAGTACACGTTATGCTACACTGTAAACAAAAGCGAGAAGCAAGACTGCTGTGTGACTTGCCGCGTTTGAAGCTCGCTAGCGACTGTGACTCTTATATTAGACGTTCTTTTTATTAATTTGTACCATTGTGCAGTGCTGACTCTTCGTTAATAACTGCTTCTCTCGTATCTTAATTACGCTTTAATACTTGCGTATTATTGGAGAGAGCTTCAGTGGTTCAGGCGGCTGCGCGCCGACCTCTCACCGCTGGACACCGTAGTTCAAATCCCGGACACTCCATGTGCGATTTGTGTTGGACGAAGCGGTGGCGGCACAGGTTTATCTCCGGGTCCTCCGGTTTTCCCTATCATCTTTCATTCCAGCGACACTCTCCATTAACATTCCATCTGCCAGTCATTTATCATTGCCCCAGAGCAGTGCGACAGGCCTCGGCACCCGGCACATTTCCTATCCCCGCCGCTAGATGGGGGTTTCATTCATTCCATTCGTGACCAGGTCAAATGTGTGGAAACAGGCTGTGGATTTTCATTCATCTTGTTTATTATTGGACTTGCGTCATTCACACTCGGATAGGTATTATTACGGTGACAATGGAACAGGATAGGGTTAGGAATGGGAATGAAGTGACCTAGGCCTTAATTGACGAACATATGTCTGGTGTAAACATGGGATTCACGGAAAATCGTCCTAGTGCTGTCGACGGTGGGTTTCGAACCACCAACCACGCGAATGCAAAAGAACAGCTACTGGCTCAAACTGCGGAGCCAAATCGCTCGGTGCGTAACTTTCGGATATTATCGTACTGGATGCTAAATGTTGCGTGTGTGAATTCCTTTGATTGTTATTTGGGAGTAAGGAATAATACAAGTAATTCAACGTTCCTTAAAATCATTAGTTACTTAACGGACGTTAATTCCATATTATTATTATTATTATTATTATTATTATTATTATTATTATTATTATTATTATTATTATTATTATTATTATTATCGTTATCGTTATTATTATTTAGATGGGTATAAAAGCTTCAGAAGGAAAAGAATCACGTGTATTTATGCATGTATGTATGTAATAGCAGGCGTATGGCTTTTAGTGCCGGGAGTGTCCGAGGGCACGTCCGGCTCGCCTGGTGGAGAACTTTAGTTTGACGACCGTAGGCAACCTCCGCGTCGTGATGAAACTATGTTGAAGACGACATATATACCCAGCCAGCGAAATTAACCTACGACAGTTAAAATTCCCGACCCCGCCAGGAATCGCACCCGCGACCCCTGTGACCTAAGGCCAGCACACTAATCATTCAGCTACGGAGTCGGACTGTATGTATGTATGTATGTATGCAAGTTCCCCATTTTTTGGACGCGTGTGGGCTATTGTGCAATGTACTTACTGTCTAAGACGTAGAACGAAGAGCAAAAACATCATCATTCGCCCATCTGTCCGGCTCCATGGAGAAATGGTTAGCGTGCTGACCTTTGGTCACAGTCGTCCCGGGTTCGATTCCCGCCAGGGTTGGGAATTTTAACCGTAATTGGTTAATTCCGCTGACACGGGGTCTGTGTGTATGTACCGTCTTCATTATTATTTCTTCCTCATCACGACGCGCAGGTCATCTATGGGCGTCAAATCAGAAGACCTGCACCTGGCGAGCCGAACTTGTCCTCGGACACTCCCGGCACTAAAAGCCATACGCCATTTCATTCGCCAATCTATGAATTATACAAAGTTATTCTGGAGTTCTTTGACCAAGTTCAACCAATGATAGCAGTTTGTTGTTAAGCTGTTTGGGAAAAAAAAGATTACCTCATGTTGTTGTTGGATCATCGGTTCATCGACTGGTATGATGTAGCTTCCATGCCACCCTTTAATGGGCTAATATCCTTCCATTTATACGTAACTACTACATCCTACATCTGACCTAATCACCGTCCTGAGTTGGCCGTGCGGTTAGGAGCGCGGAGTTGTGAGCTCGCATCCGGGAGATAGTGGGTTCGAACCCCATTGTCGGCAGGCCTGAAAATGGGTCTCCGTGGTTTCCCATTTTCACACCAGGCAAAGGCTGGGGCTGTGCCTTAATTAAGGCCACGGCCGCTTCCTTTCCATTCCTAGGCCTTTCCTGTCCCATCGTCGCCATAAGACCTATCTGTGACGGTGCGACGTAAAGCAACTAGCAAAAAAAAAAAATCTCCGTTCTTACCGCCTACACGTCCGTCATATACCAACTGAACAAGTCCTGGATGCCTTAACATGTGTCCTAATATTCTATCACTTCTTCTCGTCAAATGTAGCCAAATTGATTTCGTCTCATCAATTAGATTCTATATCCCTACGTTCGTAATTCGATCTACCCATATCACCTTCACAATTCTTCTATAACACCGTATTTCAAAAGCTCCTATTCTCTTCCTTTCCAAAATAGTTATAGTCCAGGTTTCACTTCCATACATTGCCACGCTCCAGACGAAAGTCTTCAAAAATATCTTTCTAACTTTTGTATCAATGTGCGAAGTGTGCAAATGTCTTCCTTGCTTATGCAAGTCTCCATTTCATGTTCTCCTTACTTCTCCCATCGTTAGTTACTTTACTAGCAATGTAAAAATGTTCATCTACTGCCTTTAAGCCTTCAATTCCTAATTTAATATTTCCAGCATAACATGACTTATTTCGACTACACCCCATTACTTTGGTTTCGGACTTATTATCATCTCCTACTCCTTCGCAAAGACTCTGTCCACACCATTCATCAGTTACTCCTGATCTTCTGCAGACTGAGATAAAGTAACAAAATCATAGACAAATCTCAGAGTTTTGATTTCCTCTCATTGGATTTGATTCCCTTTCCAAATTCCTCTTTGATTTCTCTTACTGCCTCTCCTATATAAACATTAACAATCAGGGGGAAAACAGGAGCCTTGCCTCACTCCTTTTCTGGATTGATGCTTAATTTTCAAAACCCTCAATTCTCATCACTGCAGACTGACTTTTGTACAGACTATAGACGATTCTTTTTTCTCGGTACCTGATCCCCACCACCTTCAGAATCTCAAATAGCTCGGTCCAATCAATATCAATCATTACCTCATATGGGAAATAATCACTAATTGGCCATACGTTGTTAAGACTAAAAATTCGGAAAATATGCTGACTCTCAAATAGGAATTATTGATAACAATGAGCGATAATAATAACTATAATTATTTAGAAGTGATGAAATACATATTACGAGCACATGAATTTGCACTCAACTATACGCAACATCTGTGGTTGGAAGAGAACTATTACGAGCGAGAAATAGTTCTAATAAACCTCAGCTTGACAGCACGCTTGAAAACAAACCTCTTCTTTGGTACGACTGGGCTTGAAGTTATGATCACTGAAGTAATGTTTAGAAGAAGGAAAACTATCCAGTTAATTGAACAAAAAGCAAAGTGAATTCATGACATGAAGGAGGTGAATCCCGGGATTTTAGGATCGTAATCACGACGCACATGAGCCGCCCAATAAATACGTCAACATCTCTTGCATTATTTCAGATTTCAGTGGTAGAATAAAACCGAATCCATGCCACTACGAATCGCGAACGGCTCCATAAGAAATAGTTGTACCGTTTTACTAGCGTCTATCCAAGTTGTGGACTCACAGTATTTCGTCCTTTTCTACCAGTGTCGTGAAGGACTTCATTTTCTTCTCGAATGAAACTTTCGAGACTTTAAGTTTACATTATTGCGCCGTGGAACAACGGGATTGCTCTTTTAAGATGATGGTTCAGAACAGGTCAAACAATAATTTCAGCCTGAGTTTATAACTAAAGGTATAAAGGTATAAAAGTGACATTTGCGGTGTAAGTCTAAAGCATACTTTGCATCTTAAAACACGCCGTTGTAAGTATCAGTACGGCGCCTTACAAAACCATAGGCTATTTTTGTGACCGCCTGCGCGAGAGTCAACGTATAAATGTCTTTCGTGAGCATTCACGTCTTAACTTCTTGCCTCGCTCTAAGTCACATGTTTTGTCACCTTGCTGGAGTGCGGTTTTTTCTATTTGCTTTACGTCGCACAGACACAGATAGGTCTTATGGCAACGATGGGACAGGAAAGGCCTAGGAGTGCGAAGGATGCGGCCGTGGCCTTAATTAAGGTACAGCCCGAGTATTTGCCTGGTGCGAAAATGGGAAACCACGGAAAAACATCTCCAGGGCTGCCGACAGTGGGGTTCAAACCCACTATCTCCCGGATGCGAGCTCGCAGCTGCGAACCCCTAACCGCACGGCCAATTCGCCCGAATCTGGAGTGCTTTAGAACACTCAGTGATGCCATCGTGTTTGTGCTTGTGATTGGGCCATTCTCACATGCTCGGAATTATAAACTGGGCCTATGCGTACCGTAAATCTTTCTTCAGATTCGGTTCTGCTTCGCTGTTTTACGATCTTTGTCCTCCTTGGGTCCGTATTTGCTTACCTTGTTGTAATATGTCCATTTATAACATTTCCTGCTTATTATTTTCTATTATTGCAAGGTTGGTCGTGAGCATCATTATGTACAGTCATAGGGTTCTCTTATTTCACTGTTCCATGTTAAAAATCTCCTTGTCTTACTTAAGGTGTGGTTGTGACTTCGTTTGACGACGTCGGAGGTTGCAGAGCAGGTTTCGGCTTACAAGTGGCCACGGCTGATCCATGGTCCGACAGCTCTGCACTCCGAACGACCAACCAAGTAGAGGACGGATGGCCGCGGCTCTAACGTGAATCTGCACGTCTGCTTTCGACAGTCGCTGGTCCCCACCGTCGGCTGTTCTGAGAATGATTTTCCGTAGTTCTCATTTCGCCTGCACTAAGACGAACGTCGGGAGAGTTCCTAGTATAGGCCACGGCAGTCAACCCCCTCACCTTCTCCACACATCTCTTTCACCATCACAAGTCTTCTGGTCTAAGAGACGACGTCACAGTCTGAGAGCCCGCATCCCGCTACAGGGGAGGAATGAAATCAATTTAGTAGCAGTTCTTCTGAGACATTTATTTGTGTTTGTTAACAATTCATTAGGGATTATTCTGGTTTATTCAAGTTAGGCGTACTGAAGTTCGGGTTTTGACATTTCCTTTAATCCCTCGTTTCTTGCATATATATGGAATTTAACTATGTTTATATCTATAGGTGGTTGATTATTATCACGGTTTGTGAAATAACATTTTTATTCCCAATTGCTACGGAATTCCTTTCTTTATGGACCTGCCTAACTTATTTCCATTGCGTGGCTTGAGGTATCGAGCACTTACACGTTTCCGCCACTCTTCTTTATTACCCATTTGCATTAAAGCATACCAGTGTTATACCGCACTGTCAATAAAGCGGGAACCATATGCTGTCAGAAATGTACCTCTCGTTACAAGGTTGATAATTTTACAAGAAATATTATGTTAATTGATATTTTAGACTAGCCTCTAATTCAAGCTCGGATGAATAAAAAAAGTCAAGATAGGATAAGATAGATATTTGACTTTGGCTTGAAATAATATTAATAATAATAAGAAGAAGAAGAAATAGAAGAAGAATTTTTTTCTCTGTTAATCTGTTTACACTCCATGCTTGGTTTTCCCTCGGACTCAGCGATGGATCCCACCTCTACCGCCTCAAGGGCAGTGCCCTGGAGCGTGAGACCTTGGGTCGGAGATACAAGTGGGAGGACGACCAGTATCTCGCCCAGGCGGCCTCACCTGCTATGATGAACATGGGCCTTGTGGGGGTATGGTTAGTTTAGAAGGGATATGCAAAGAAAGGAGAAGGAAGCGGTCGTGGCCATAATTTAGGTACCATTCAGGCATTTTCCTGAAGGGAAAGTGGGAAACAATGGAAAACCACTTCCAGGATAGCTGAGGTGAGAAACGAACCCCTTCCACTCAGTTGTCCTGCCGAGGCTGACAAATGAGTAGACACGGTTCCAGCCATTGTACCACTTTTCAAATTTCGTGGCAGAGCCGGGAAATGAAGCCGGGCTTCCGGAGGTGGCAGCTAATCATGCTAATCACTACACAACAAAGGCGGACAATAATAATAATAATAATAATAATAATAATAATAATAATAATAAAAGGTATGATTTCCAAACATAGATAACCAGTATCCAAAAAGTGGAATATTTATTGAGTGAAAAATGTATTTCATTCAGCACTCTTGTAGTTTTGTGTAGCATGTTTGGTGTTCTGCTTAATCTACTTACAGATGATGTGACCAACCAGTGTTGTTTGACATTTATTTGTAATGTTGAATTTGTCCTAACCATCGCTGAAGTGAATTTTGTTGTGGTGTAGTGCTATCCAATTGTATAGTTCTTTATACGCGATCAACGGGGTACATTTTATTGTGAGGAAATGGAGCAATAAAGTGTGAACCAATCTTATGTTATGAACATGTGTTTGTCGAAAAAATCCCTAGCTCGGATACTTGTTTGAAATTTCGGATAGGCCTATATGGGTAGTCTGAATGTACGTTGCGGAAAATAGATGTAAATAATAAATCCAATAATGTAAGAGAGGACCCGGTATTCATTTCTTCCGAAACCGTTGAGTTAATCACCAGGGTTAACTGGTTCTTGTGTCTTATGTCCTGCGGCATAGGGCACTGAATTCGCAACATTACGTCGGTGTTATTGGCATTCAAAATGCCCAAAGAAATTATGAGAAACTTTATTAGTGAACGGAGTTCAGACATGAGTGCCTGACTGAGGAACGCGCGGTTTCGGCTGTTTACATGTGCTGTGGATTTGGCAAATAATACAGTAGAGTGCATTGCCTGACTAAACACACGTAGGGGTAGGTAGTGGACAAGCGTGGCATCGGAGAGGAAAAATCTGAAGAATCATTTCCTCTAAGTTTCCGCACTTGTGCCCTGTACCATGTGAAAACAATAGAAACATATTAATTTTCACAGTATATACGATACATAAATAATTAACAGAAATCAATCGTCACTATACACATTTCCTCAATGGCCTAAGAACTCTAAATTAGGTTTGTAAAGACCCGACCTGTTACGTCAGGACATCTAAATTACGTGTGCTGTACATTTCTGATTGACACCTATCAAAAGTCCGGCTCCATAGCTAAATGGTTAGCGTGCTGGCCTTTGGACACAGGGGTCCCGGGTTCGATTCCCGGCAGGGTCCGGAATTTTAACCTTAGTTTCGCTGGCACGGGGGCTGGGTGTATGTGCCGTCTTCATCATTATTTCATCCTCATCACGACGCGCAGTTCGCCTACGGGCTTCAAATCATTAGACCTGCATCTGGCGAGTCAAACTTGTCCGCGGACACTCCCGGCACTGAAACCCATACGCCATTTCATTTACCAATCAAAATACAACTTGACAATACCACTGGACGTGCTTGCAATGTTTACATTTATTACCTAACATACGTTATATGGGTATACCGTTCAATAATTATTTTGCAATGTGGCGAACTGTAACATGTGCGAAATGTACTGTTTTCCCGATGTCCTTAAAAGAAGCAAAGGTACTGTGCTCCCCCGAAACCGGGAGGAGTTTTTTACTAGGACTTACGTTATGTACAACAGTCGGTTCAGGATGCCTTAGCACATGATCTTATTCTTCCTCTTCTACTGCTTCTCTCACACCTTTGGGATCGCGGGTGCGAGCAGTGTGGTACATGTAGATTTGGCCCTGTTTTACGGCTGGATGCCCCTCCTGAAACAACCCTTCGTGGAGGGACGTATTCACTATTGCGTGTTTCTGTGGTGGTTGGCAATGCTGTGTGTCCAAATATGAAGAGGAGAGTTTGGGGACAAACAGAAGCCCTCAGTCCCCGAGCTAGAAGGATTAATCAGACGTGATTAATATCCCTAACCCGGCCTGGAATCAATCCTGGGACCCTCTGGACCAAAGGCTTCTACGCTGACCATTCAGCCAATGAGCTGTACATGCCTTAGCACATGATTATCAGAATAAAGACGCTACATTATCCGGGCATGATGATCAAATGCTGCTTTGTGGTACGCTGCCATTACTATAGTCGGCGTCAACTCAAGTCCTAAGTGACCCTTTTGATGTTATACCGGTAATCATGTGAAGAAAACTGAAGAAAATATTCTCCCACCTGTGAACACTTCCCCTCACCCCCTCCCAATCTCGGTTCTCGTCCTGAACTTGGCGGGTAATGTAAGCAGCGTTTATGACATACATAACATCAAATAAATTGCTCAGGAGTTGAGTTGACTCCGAGTATAGCAAGGTGGAATATGTTATTGCGCTTACAGTAGCGCTCAGCCGAAGGTTACCAAACAAGGGATCTCGTCCGGCCATACGCTGACAGGCTGACACAGAAGTCACTCACCATTGAACTTAACATTTTTTCGTCGATTTTCTAGTGAACTTTCACTAGGAAGAAATACGCTAGGGATTGCTTTTGGCTTCAGAACACTAGGTCCTCTTACAAATTCCGTAATTTATATTCAGACACGTGTATGTTTTTCAAAAGGAAAGAGAATTTCAATTATCTGCTCCAGAACATAAGATTCTCATTCACGTAATTGTTTACTTTTGCCACGTGCCTCAAACGAGGAAGCCTTCTCCAACTCTCATTATATACTAATGCAATCCACAACACAATTCAGAACTCCTAGGAGACTAGGAACTCCGCCTTACAGTACATTTTGTCTGCCATGTTGCCTGTGCATGCAAAGTCACGGAATGCTTTTGTAATCATTGACGTATCTCTGCTTGCACGAGGCAAGAAGGTCAACAATCGGTCACACACCCATTGAAATAATCATCGTGCATTTTTTAAAATTCCATTAACTGGCCCCAAGAAACCTCCGCCACAATCACCAGTATGCAATGGTTTCTTTCTAACTGTGTATACCCACATGTTTTGCCTATTTTGAGTAAGGAGCTATTACGGGATTTTCCTGCATTTTCCCTTACACTGATATAATTGGAATCCACCTACCGTTCTGTTTGTTTATTCCTCCGAAGATTTAAAATTATTTATTAGAAACCTCATATTTTTTCAAGCTCAGTTTCCATATGACGTACATTACACTTACTAGATCTACCTTCAAGAGACATAACGTAGTAACACGGCCGCAGGTATGAGCTAGGTAACTAGCTGACTTTACACTTGAGTAAGGAATTGGATAATTTTACTTTATGACTACTTGAATATAGAATATACTGCTGTACACATAATGTAATTCAATCATGCTGAATGTGTAAGATGGAACTCGTATTTGAAGTACTGATCTCATAATTCTACATTGCTGAAATGCCAACTACAAGATGAAGAAAAAACGGGCATCCATATTTTTATTGCAAGCTCACCTCGTGTTCCGTGGTTTGTCATCTCACAGCGGAAGGCGATCCCCCAAATCATCGAACGAGGTCGGAACATTTCGGAATACTTCCGGTAGTTAATAATGAAATTCTGCCTAATAACTCTCATTGTGAGTGATTTCGGCACTGTAATTAGCAAATAAATAATTAATTACGAATTTTGGGAAGCATTTGACGAAGCTGATTTTACAGGGTGGGAATGTATTTAATTATGTTCGGAGAGATGTTAGCATCCATCCTGGCAGAGTGGATTTACACATGTCAAGGACATACGGTCAAACGCGCGGGAACCATCGTACACGCAATTAATTAATTAGTAACGCCTGTTAAGAGAATAGGAAAAATCGTCGAACAACACCATCGTGAGTGAAAAAATAGGCAGAATCACTGTGGGGAGTCTCAAAGAAATTGGTCCAGCGGTCATCGAATGGAATGATTGCACAACAGTAGATAATGCAATGCAGCGTGTCTTTAGAGAATGCTTAAATACTCTCCTACAAGGAAGACACTCAGTCATCATTCATTTTTCCGAGAGGGTGAACCCACATCGTATGATATCAAGAAGAGGACTTTTAAATTAAAGTGTATGAGATAGACTTGGGGAATCTCACCAGCCAGTTGGCTTGAGAGAGGAAAATGTTTACGAAGTGGTAATGAGGAGTGAAGATCACTTAGATATTGAAACATTGTGTTAACGACATCCATCCTGGGAGGTGGGAAAATAATAAGTTAATATTTGTTCGATTCCTGAACTTGTGAGTAGGGAGACAGCAGAGTCATAGATAGCTCTTTTGAATTATTGCGGACAAGGTTATTTTGATAATCTGTAAACGAGGACTGTTGGAGTCTGGCAGAGGTATCCTCCTTTGTCTCACGGTCAATCGCATCTATGGAACACCTGGTGAATAGGAGATGGGAAGTTTCCACAAATGGGATCATTAGAATACTCGACACGTGCCTGTGTGGTTTAATTTTTGTGCATATATCTAATACAATCGGAGCCTCCGTGGCTCAGACGGCAGTGCGTCGCTCTCTCACCGCTGGATACCGTGGTTCAAAACCCGGTGACTCCATGTGCGATTTGTGCTGGACAAAGCGGAGGCGAGACAGGTTTTTTTCCGGGTACTCCGGTTTTCCCTGTCATCTTTCATTTCAGCAACACTCTCCATTATCATTTCATAGCATTTATCACTCATTACTAAATCACCTTGGGAGTGGCGACCCCATTGTAATAAAAGCCTATATATGTCTCATTCATTACATCCCTGACCTGGTCTATGACAGGAAAACAGGTTGTAGGTTTTCTTTTTCATCTAATACAATTAACTCGTTAACTTAATTATTTAAGGAAAAATATTGTTTATTGTATGGTTCATGTTTGTGGGTTACTGTAGTCACGTCCTAGTTCGTGAACCATGGGCAACGGCTGAGTGGCCTAGTAAGTGGTCCTGAGAGTCGGGATACCAGTTGCTATTGAATGGGAGTGGGCCTCTCGGACATATTCTGAGTCGTGGCCCTCTTTGTGCTCAGGCGGCTAGGACTATACAATTCACCGGTGGTCCATAACCCGTTAGAGGAGAGATCCTCACTTGGACTATGTGCAAGTAGGGCAGCATCCTGCTTCATGAATTTACCGAGCTCAGAACACTTTAAGCAAGCCTCGGACCTATGGGAGTAATGGAGTCCCACTCCCTTTTTGACAGGCGAGGGACTCCTTGGAAACAACTTGGCGAACGAAATGGAATTCGATGGGGAACTATCAATATTAATGGGGCTTATGGAAGAAAGAAGGTAGAACTGGCTGAGTCAGCAAAGAGGATGAATCTGGATGTGCTAGGAGTAAGTGATATTCGGGTAAGGGGAGATAAGGAGGAAGAGATAGGAGATTATAAATTGTACTTGACGGGTGTTAGAAAGGGAAGGGCAGAGTCTGGGGTAGGGCTCTTTATCAGGAATACCATTGCACACAACATAGTTTCCGTTAGGCACGTAAATGAGCGAATGATGTGGGTAGATTTGTCAGCTGGCGGAATTAGGACAAGAATTGTGTCCGTGTATTCACCATGTGAGAGTGCAGATGACGATGAAGTTGACAAGTTTTATGAAGCATTGAGTGACATCGTGGTCAGGGTCAACAGCAAGGATAGAATAGTGCTAATGGTCGATTTCAATGCGAGAGTTGGGAATAGAACTGAAGGATACGAAAGGGTGATTGGTGAATGTGGGGAAGATATGGAAGCTAATGGGAATGGGAAGCGTTTGCTGGATTTCTGTGCTAGTATGGGTTTAGCTGTTACGAATACATTCTTCAAGCATAAGGCTATTCACCGCTACACATGGGAGGCTAGGGGTACCAGATCCATAATAGACTATATCTTAACAGACTTTGAATTCAGGAAATCTTTTAGGAATGTACGAGTTTTTCGGGGATTTTTCGATGATACAGACCACTATCTGATCTGTAGTGAACTAAGTATGTCTAGGCGTAGGGTAGACAAAGTGAAATATGTCTGCAAACGAATAAGGGTAGAAAATCTCCAGGACGAGGAAATTAGACAGAAGTACATGGATATGATTAGTGAGAAGTTTCGAACAGTAGACAGTAAGCAGGTTCAGGATATAGAAAGTGAATGGGTGGCATACAGGGATGCTGTAGTAGAAACAGCAAGGGAATGCCTAGGAACAACTGTGTGTAAAGATAGGAAAAGGCGAACATCTTGGTGGAATGATGAAGTGAGAGCAGCTTGTAAACGTAAAAAGAAGGCTTATCAGAAATAGCTCCAAACAAGGTCCGAGGCAGACAGAGATTGGTACGTAGATGAAAGAAACAGGGCGAAACAAATAGTTGTTGAATCCAAAAAGAAGTCGTGGGAAGATTTTGGTAATAACCTGGAAAGGCTAGGTCAAGCAGCAGGGAAACCTTTCTGGACAGTAATAAAGAATCTTAGGAAGGGAGGGAAAAAGGAAATGAACAGTGTTTTGAGTAATTCGAGTGAACTCATAATAGATCCCAGGGAATCACTGGAGAGGTGGAGGGAATATTTTGAAGATCTTCTCAATGTAAAAGGAAACCATCATGGTGGTGTTGCAAACAGCCAAGCTCATGGGGAGGAGGAAAATTATGTTGGTGAAATTATGCATGAGGAAGTGGAAAGGATAGTAAATAAACTCCATTGTCATAAGGCAGCAGGAATAGATGAAATTAGACCTGAAATGGTGAAGTATAGTGGGAAGGCAGGGATGAAATGGCTTCATAGAGTAGTAAAATTATCGTGGAGTGTTAGTAAGGTACCTTCAGATTGGACAAAAGCAGTAATTGCACCTATCTATAAGCAAGGGAACAGGAAGGATTGCAACAGCTATCGAGGTATCATATTGATTATTATACCAGGCAAAGTATTCACTGGCATCTTGGAAGGGAGGGTGCGATCAGTCGTTGAGAGGAAGTTGGATGAAAACCAGTGTGGTTTCAGACCGCAGAGAGGCTGTCAGGATCAGATTTTCAGTATGCGCCAGGTAATTGAAAAATGCTACGAGAGGAATAGGCAGTTGTGTTTATGTATCGTAGATCTAGAGAAAGCATATGACAGGGTACCGAGGGAAAAGTTGTTCGCTATACTGAGGGACTATGGAATTAAAGGTAGATTATTAAAATCAATCAAAGGGATTTATGTTGACAATTGGGCTTCCGTTAGAATTGATGGTAGAATGAGTTCTTGGTTCAGGGTACTTACAGGAGTTAGACAAGGGTGTAATCTTTCACCTTTGCTGTTTGTAGTTTACATGGATCATCTGCGGAAAGGTATAAAATGGCAGGGAGGGATTGAGTTAGGTAGAAATGTAGTAAGCAGTTTGGCCTATGCTGACGACTTGGTCTTAATGGCAGACTGTGCCGAAAGCCTGCAGTCTAATATCTTGGAACTTGAAAATAGGTTCGATGAGTGTGGTATGAAAATTAGCCTCTCGAAGACTAAAGTGATGTCAGTAGGCAAGAAATTCAACAGAGTTGAATGTCAGATTGGTGATACAAAGCTAGAACTGGTCGATAATTTCAAGTATTTAGGTAGTGTGTTTTCCCAGGATGGTAATATACACTGACTGACAGAGCAAATGCAACACCAAGAAGGAGTGGTCAGAACTTTATGCCAATTGCAGGGTAGACTGACGTCACTGAGGTATGCTCATGATGTGAAATGCGCCGCTGTGCTGCGCACGTAGCGAACGATAAATGGGACACGGCGTTGGCGAATGGCCATTTCGTACCGTGATTTCTCAGCCGACACTCATTGTAGAACGTGTTGTCATGTGCCACAGGACACGTGTATAGGTAATAATTCCAGGCCGCCGTCAACGGAGGCATTTCCAGCAGACAGTCGACTTTACGAGGGGTATGGTGATCGGGCTGAGAAGGGCAGGTTGGTCGCTTCGTCAAATCGCAGCCGATACCCATAGGGATGTGTCCACGGTGTAGCGCCTGTGGCGAAGATGGTTGGCGCAGGGACATGTGGCACGTGCGAGGGGTCCAGGCGCAGCCCGAGTGACGTCAGCACGCGAGGATCGGCGCATCCGCCGCCTAGCGGTGGCAGCCCCGCACGCCACGTCAACCGCCATTCTTCAGCATGTGCAAGACACCCTGGCTGTTCCAATATCGACCAGAACAATTTCCCGTCGATTGGTTGAAGGAGGACTGCACTCCCGGCGTCCGCTCAGGAGAATATCATTGACTCCACAGCATTGACGTGCACGCCTGGCATGGTGCCGGACTAGAGCGACTTGGATGAGGGAATGGCGGAACGTCGTGTTCTCCGATGAGTCACGCTTCTGTTCCGTCAGTGATAGTCACCGCAGACGAGTGTGGCGTCGGCGTGGAGAAAGGTCAAATCCGGCAGTAACTGTGGAGCGCCCTACCGCTAGACAACGCGGCATCATGGTTTGGGGCGCTATTGCATATGATTCCACGTCACCTCTAGTGCGTATTCAAGGCACGTTAAATTCCCACCGCTACGTGCAGCATGTGCTGCGGCCGGTGGCACTCCCGTACCTTCAGGGGCTGCCCAATGCTCTGTTTCAGCAGGATAATGCCCGCCCACACACTGCTCACATCTCCCAATAGGCTCTACGAGATGTACAGATGCTTCCGTGGCCAGCGTACTCTCCGGATCTCTCACCAATCGAACACGTGTGGGATCTCATTGGACGCCGTTTGCAAACTCTGCCCCAGCCTCGTACGGACGACCAACTGTGGCGAATGGTTGACAGAGAATGGAGAACCATTCCTCAGGACACCATCCGCACTCTTATTGACTCTGTACCTCGACGTGTTTCTGCGTGCATCGCCGCTCGCGGTGGTCCTACATCCTACTGAGTCGATGCCGTGCGCATTGTGTAACCTGCATATCGGTTTGAAATTAACATCAATTATTCGTCCGTGCCGTCTCTGTTTTTCCCCCAACTTTCATCCCTTTCGAACCACTCCTTCTTGGTGTTGCATTTGCTCTGTCAGTCAGTGTAGTAAGTGAGATTGAATCAAGTTGTAGTAAAGCTAAAGCAGTGAGCTCGCAGTTGCGATCAGCAGTATTCTGTAAGAAGGAAGTCAGCTCCCAGACGAAACTATCTTTACGTCGGTCTGTTTTCAGACCAACTTTGCTTTACGGGAGAGAAAGCTGGGTGGACTCAGGATATCTTATTCATAAGTTAGAAGTAACAGACATGAAAGTAGCAAGAATGATTGCTGGTACAAACAGGTGGGAACAATGGCAGGAGGGAACTCGGAATGAGGAGATAAAGGCTAATTTAGGAATGAACTCAATGGATGAAGCTGTACGCATAAACCGGCTTCGGTGGTGGGGTCATGTGAGGCGAATGGAGGAGGATACGTTACCTAGGAGAATAATGGACTCTGTTATGGAGGGTAAGAGAAGTAGAGGGAGACCAAGACTACGATGGTTAGACTCGGTTTCTAACGATTTAAAGATAAGAGGTATAGAACTAAATGAGGCCACAACACTAGTTGCAAATCGAGGATTGTGGCGACGTTTAGTAAATTCTCAGAGGCTTGCAGACTGAACGCTGAAAGGCATAACAGTCTGTAATGATAATGTATGTATGTATGTATGCATGTATGTATGTATTGTTTGTTGCTTCAAGACGAGTGCAAAATCAGTATGCTGATAAGGTAGTATTTACTGTAAGCGAAGAACACCTCTTACCATTATGAGGGGCTAAGTTCAGAGATGACTGGCTTGCAAGATGAAGCCAACACAACGCCACGACAAGCGTTACAATTACAGGTCTGTCTAATTCAAATACACAGTTCAAAAATTAGGGGAACATGTCTTTTCACGTCTAGTATGTGAGCGTTAACTTGGTAGATGGGGTTCCAATGGTCGTTCCGCATACCTTGACATCTTAGCTACTCAGGGTATGTCAAATCGAGGTTATATTCCATCTATAGGCGTAGCCATGCATTAAACTCTCAGATGACCCTTCAAAACAAAGTGAATGACTGTGCGTCCGTTTGTCGTTGTGAGATACAAAGATTACTGCGATCATTTCAGCATGGTGTACGTCAACTAATACATGCCACGAGACATCTTAACGAGGTTCAAATCGCATGGGTCGTCACTGTCATCCAGGCAGGATGGACTTTTCGTCGTGTTGCTGTGGATCTAAATGTGGCCCCATCAGTTATTCGACGCTTGTGGAATCACTACATTGAGACAAGCCAGTTCACAAGTGGGTTGGACTAGGTCGTGAACGCATGACAAGAACAGTTTAGGAGAAGTGCTGTTCGAGTGTCCCGTCTAATGCAGCAACATCGCACAGCTCGCCTTCTATTTGCTCGTACTCATGCCCACTGGCAACTTTGTCAATGGAAACCTGTGTTGTTCACAGACGTCTTCCGATGTAATCTTAAAGCTGCGGTGTACATCGAGCAGATACTGTTACAGCACGTGTTGGTTGCTGCATACCGTGTTGGCTCTGAATTCGTACTCTTGCACGACAATGCCAGGGCTCATGTAGCACGCATCGCCAGAGCTGTCTTGCGAGAAGTGGACATTCAAGAGATGGAATGGCCAGCAGTGAGTACAGACCTTACTTTCATCAAGCATGTGCGGTATAGGCTTGACAGAAGTATTCGTGGGCGTCCCCTTCCACCACAGACTCTCCAAGACCTCGAACAGGCTCTCATTGAAGAATGGGACATGATACCGCAACGTGACCTCCGTCGACGTATATAGAGCATGCCACAAACGTATCAAGCTGTGATAAAGGGACGTGGAGGACATAAACCATAATGAAACTCTCCAGCTGTGATAAGAATCCACCCTGGAGGACTGTTATCACATTCTTGGCTCCTATTTTGACATGTCCGTTTGTGTTTTGAAAGCGAGTACGAATCTATCGATTTACATTTGTATGCTTCAACGGTAAAGAATAAAGGTTTAGGAGGTAATACACCTGGGTGTTAGGTATTGTTTTGTGGAGCATGGCATACGTTCAAAGACATGTTCCTGTAATTTTTTGGAACTGTGTACTATGTTTTGTAGTTAGAGTTGTAAATGCATGTCCCTTAAAATGTATTAATAGATCATAACACCGCGTTGTATAGGCGTGTGTAAAATTAAGTATGTTGCGATGACGACGATGTGTCTTGACATTATCCCATTGTAGAGGTGAATTGCCTTTTGTTTATGTCAGCGCACGGGACGTTAAACTTTGTTTAAATTTCTTAAGAAGTTGTTGAAGTATTACATTGTAAATCAATGAAATAATGTTCGGATAAGTGAAGTTATAATAATGATAACGATAATAATATCCATTGCAAGTGTGATAAAGTTAAATAACAACATAACAATAAAAATAATAATATTCACGTCAGGATTGAGCTGAGATGATGATAGTAATGCGTTCAGCAGTTAGCTAAGCGAGATTTACAGTTTATAATGAAATACAGTGAAGTGCTATAAAGATTTGGGAAATTTAAAATTAGTGACACCGTGTATTTGTGGTATAGAAAATTACGGAGCGCTATTTTGCTTTTGAGGTCCGGAAAAGTTTCAGCAACATCGCATATTTAAAGATTTGAAGCAAGAAGAAGGTGGCTTGTAATGGAAATGAAATATTATGGGAATAATTAGGAAGTACAGTAGTTAAAGGCAGAGTAAGCCTGTATTTTATGAGTGATGTAGAATGAGCATGACGCCGAGGATAAGAGGCCCTATAGCTCGATGGAGATGAATTTTCGTGACATGATGTGTAAGTTGATGTGTAATATTTCTGAGACAGGCTGTATAAGAAGAGCAATGTCCTGTAGTGATCCAGAACTATTGGAGAATGTATGGGTTGTCAAATTCAAGTAAGTGCGTTGTAATGTCTATTTTACGAGTCTCGAAATAGTAAGCAGTGTGAGCGGATGTGCTGAGTGAGTGCTGAAGTTGGGGATAGCGCTAGAGCTTTATCGAGTGAGGATTGGAGGTTGGCAGTGCAGGAGAAGGAAGAAATCAGAATCGAGTAAGAGTATGAAGGGGGAGAAAATAGGGAGTATGGCAGGGCTGTTGGTAGCTGTAGTGCTGGTGGTGCTGCTTATAATAGGTGGAGTGGAGATAAACCCAGGACCAGGTCCAATTGGTGCCCTAGGGTGGGAAGAGATAGAGGCGTTAAAAGAAGTGGTGAAGGAGGCGTTCCAGATGGGCCAATTAAAGGAAATTATAAGAGAATATTCCAAGGAGTTAAATGTCTTATGACAGTGCATTAAGAATGAGGTGGATAAGGTGAAGGAAGAAGAGGGATGAAATGAGGCGGAGAGGGAGGAAATGCGAAAGCAGATTAAGTTTACGCTAGTTTATAAGGTGTTGGATATGGTACAGTATGGAATGAAGATAAACTTCAGTGAAGTGGATATTGATGAGGTTCAGAGAGTGGGAGGAGTGAAAGGTACAGGTGGGAGACCAATTAAGCCTTCATTGATATCTACCCTGATTGCTGACATTGTTCTAAGGAATGCAGGGGACTTAAAAGAAGAGAAGACATGGTTGAAACAGGATATAAGTAGTGAAGCGAGCAGAGAGTTTAAAGTGATAAGAAGACACATGTGGAGAGCGAGGCAACAAGAGTTGAGAGCGTTCATTAGAGGCAATAAGTTGGTGGTGGGGAATGGTATATGGGTAAGAGGCTGGACAGCTGAAAAGTTGCAGCAAATGGACAAGAATTACCTGCAGGCAATTATGCAAACGAGAATGGCAGGTGTGACAAGAGAAGAGGAGGGTTCGACTGGTGATGACAGAGTAATGGCTGTTGACGAGGAGAGGAGCAAAGTCCAGTGTGAAGAAAAATGAGGAGGCAAGAATGAAGATCGCCGGGGAGAAGAAGGGGCTGATCGACGTACGGAGAGATGTAGGGGCGGTCGTGCGCCACCGCGAAGTGCTGTGGAGGTGGAGGAGTAGCCTGAGAGAGGTAATGGGCAGGGTTAGAAGTGTAGGTCTAAATGATCTGTGGTGGAAGAAAAGCAAAGGGCCAGGAAGGGAGGGGGAGCAAAGTATCTGCCAAGATGTCGAAGAAGGTAGAGAGCAGGGAGGTAATAGAACGAGTGCGTAAAACTAGAAATAAGTCGAATAACTCAGCTGATGCAAATAGAAATAAGAGTGATAAGGAGGGGGCAAATTAGTGTAGTAGGTTGCTAGGTTGTAAGATAGACTTTGTATATATTGAAGAGATAGGAAGTTGGTTGGGTAATGTAGAAGTTGGTAAGATGGTGGAGAGTGTTGATTTAGTGGCTTTCCTAGAGATATGACTGAAATAATGGATAAATGTAACTTGGAAGGTGTTTCGGGTCAGGAATAAAACGAGGAAAGAGCTGGGAAAGAAAGGAAGGAATCCAGTGGCTATTTCATTGTTAGTTAAAGAAGAGTTAAGTGATCAAATTTTAGATATGGTGAATGAGATGGAAGAGGTAATGTGGGTTAGGTTTAAACTGGAGGGAGATGATAGGAAGAGTGTGTGCTTGGGTTTTGTATACGATCCAACAAGGGGCTCGATATGTGCAAATGAATATTTTTTATTGATCTGATAGAGGAAATAAATAGTATTAGCGGAAAGTACGAAGAGTATGGATTGATTTTGTTAGGTGTTTTGAACGCGAGAATTGTTTGCTCCAGCCCATAGTATGATAGAGAGGAAGAGGGAGTAAGGATGAGAGGCAGGAGAAGCGAAGATATGGGGCGGAACGGTTACTGACAGAAGTTGTTAGAATTATATGGGGTGAGCAACTTGTACATTATCCGCCACCATATTTCACCTAAAGAGTGTGGCACTGAGGTTTGCGATGTGGGATGGCGGATGACAGCTGACAAAAAGTGGGTGAGTTTGTTTACTAAACAAGAGCACCTGGAATTTTTCAATTTACCGCCACCACTTTTCAAAGGTATCTAGCTAAAGATGGCAGCACGGTGCTCTCTTGATTAAAGATGGCGGATGACGGCTAACAGAACTTTTCAAATTGCCCGCTGCTACAGAG
Organism: Anabrus simplex; assembly: GCF_040414725.1. Lineage (NCBI taxonomy): Eukaryota > Metazoa > Arthropoda > Insecta > Orthoptera > Tettigoniidae > Anabrus > Anabrus simplex. Next base: position 794,029,788 of record NC_090266.1, read on the forward strand.
GGCAGCACGGTGCTCTGTGGATTAAAGATGGCGGATGCCAGCTGACGAAATTGCCCGCATGATAGCGGCACAGTGCTCTATTGATTAAAGATGGCGGATGACAGCTGTCAGAAAAGCACGTGGCTTTGTTTCCAAACAAGAGCACATAGAATTTTTCAAATTGCCGCCACCACATTTCAAAGGTATCTCGCAAAAGAGTGCAGCACTGAGGTTTGTGATGCAAGATGGTGGATGACAGCTGTCAGAAAAAAGCACGAGAGTTTGTAAAGCACGTGGAATTTGCAACAGCCACAAAGAGGGCAGCACGGTGCTCTCTTGATTAAAGATGGCTGCTGTCACGTGGAATTGCCTGCCACCACAGGTATCTAGCTAAAGAGGGCAGCACGGTGCTCAAAGATGGCTGCTGTGAAAAAGCATTTTTCAAATTATCCGCCACCACATTTCAGCTAAAGAGAGCAGCACTGTGCTCTATAGATTAAAAATGGCGGATTATAGCTGTCAAATAAGCATGTGGCATTGTTTCCAAACAAGAGCACGTGGAATTTTTCAAATTGCCGCCACCACATTTCAACTAGAGAGTGCAGCACGGTGCTCTCTTGATTAAACATGGCGGATGGTAGCTGTCAAATAAGCATGTAGCATTGTTTCCAAACAAGAGCACGTGGAATTTTTCAAATTGCCGCCACCACATTTCAACTAGAGAATGCAGCACGATGCTCTCTTGATTAAAGATGGCGGATGGTAGCTGTCCAAAAAGCACGTGGCTTTGTTTCCAAACAAGAGCATGTGAAATTTTTCAAATTGGCGCCTCCACATAGAGTGCTGCCCTGTGCTCTCTTGATTAAGGATGGCTGCTGTCACGTGGAATTGTCTGTCACCAGAGTGCTGCACGGTGCTCTGTCGATTAAAGATGGCTGCTATCAAAAAGCATTTTTCAAATTATCCGCCACCAAATTTCAGCTAAAGAGGGCAGCACTGTGCTCTGTTGATAAAAGATGGCGGATGTCAGCTGTTAAAACGCACGTGGATTTGTTTACCGATTCAAATCTCGCGCTAGTTAGGTTAAGTTGTTACCACTGAGGTTTAGGTCCGTCAACATGGCTGCACTGAGGTTTGCGATACGTTGTTGTCTGTCAAAAAGCATGTGGTTGTCAAAAAAGCATGTGGCTTTGTTTACCTATTCAAATCTCGCGCTAGTTAGGTTAAGTTGGTACTACTGAGGTTTAGCCCCATCAAGATGGCAGTACTGAGGTTAGCGATGCGTTGTTGTCTGTCAGAAAGCACGTGGCTGTCTACAAACACGTGGCTTTGTTTACCTATTCAAATCTCGCGCTAGTTAGGTTAAGTTGGTACCACTGCGGTTTAGGCTCGTCAAGATGGCAGCAGTGAGGTTAGCGATGCGTTGTTGTCGATGACAGCTGTCAAAAAGCACGTGGCTTTGTTTACCAATTCAAATTTCCGCCGGGAGGCGGAGGAGGCCTCTGGGAAGGCCCCTCGGGAGGCGGAGGCGGAGGAGGCCTCTGGGAGGCCCCCCCCCCTGGCCCGTCAGATCGCTCACTCGTACGTCCCTGGATTTTTTTTCTGTGGGATCATGCAAAACAACTGGTGCATGCACAGGAGCTTAGCAATCCGGGTCACCTAAGACAGGTCATCACCGAGGCATGCCGATCCGTTACACCGGAGATGTTGCAACGTGCCAGACGGTCGTAAAAATATCGCTCGCAGCTCTGTGCCGACCACGGAGGTTGTCAGTTCGAGTAAGTGCTGAGTTAAGAGACGAGGTAACTGAAATCCTGTAACATTTTTCCTACCCTCTTCCAACCCAGCTCCGTACTATACGCCTCTATACCAACGGCCCTTTTCAGGGCCAAAGAGACAAATCAGTCTGTGGAAGCTATCAACCTATTGCGAGGCTTGGCGCGCGCATTTTCCGGCCTGTAAAATACCTGCTTCTGGTGTGCACCTCCTGCTGTAAAATACAAATTTTTCGTATCCGTGCTAGTTTTACAGGTTCGTTCGTGGTTCTCACAATAAATTAATAGCGGCTTTCACGATTCCTGCTAGTTTTTATCCCGTAACCACACATCTCATTATATTACCACGATTTGGAGAGGGGGACCTATGTGTTTCAGAATTGTAGTAAACGCGGCGGGATGCATTAAACTTAATCTCAAGGACCTGGTGAACCACCCAGAATGACCGTAATTAGCATTTTATCAAATAATTAGCAAACGGCACTGCACTCATCGTCCGCTTGTGTATCCATATACCAGCTCGTTCTGAACTACGAGGTGTTTGCTGGCTTTGCGGGTTGTTTATGAAGGGTTTCGGGGTTTGCCCATGCGAAACGTCAGTGGAAACTCTAAGTTAAAACAATGAACGGAACAATCGACTTAGTTCTTATTTAACGTATGGATTTTATGATAATTTTATTTGATAATGGACAACAATAGAGCAGTGGAAATTATGACACAGGTTTTAGGATATCAGAGTAAAATCAGGACGTTCTCTACCACGCGTGTCTTATGGTGTGTATGAAATAGTCACCTCTAGCCTTAATCCGGATCTCATATACTCGAAACCTTAATTACGATGAGATTGTTTGTCATTCAAAGCAAGAGACTGACGGGCTCTCGAGAGTTCATTAAAATAACTGTGCAGCCGTAGAACTCGCATTATGTTCCAGAGCATAACCGAGACATTCGCTCTGCTCTGCTCCTGACCTGGAAACAATATGGAGCAGGTCAAGCGTTTGTTGTGCCGCATGCAAGCTGATGATAGGTACCACAGATATTTGCTACTGAATGGTCTTTTCTTAGTCTTGATATGTATCCTCAGTTACACATAAGTCACTGTTCCTTATATTCACGTAATTAACAATGCTATAATAATAGCTGTGAATAAAACTGCACATATGAGGACACTAACTATCATGTGACACATATAGTGCTCTACTGTCGGACTCCTTGGTGAATGGCCGTCGTTGATGTCATCGGTTCAGAGGGGTCGGGGTTCAATTCGCGACCGAGTAGGTGATGTGAATCACGTCTCATTAATTTTTGGTTTTGAAACTGGCTGCTTGTGTTTGTCCCAACACTTTTCTCTTCATATTCAGACAACACAGTACACTACTTACCACAAGAGAAACACGCAGTAGTGAGTATATCCCTCCATACAGGTTTGTCATTAGGAGAGGTATCCGGCCGTAAAACAGAGCCAAATACACATGTGCGATTCATTTCGTAACTCCTACTCCAAAGGTGTCGGAAGAGCTTTAGAAGGAAAAGACTTGTAGTGCTGTATTATGTTAGACGCTGGCTTAGGATTATCATCTTCTTTATCATTACAAAACCAAACCAAACCCCATGGCGCAACAGCCCCGAAGTACCATGGCCTACCAAGCGACCGCTGTTCAGCCCGAAGGCTTGTGGATTACGATGTGTCATGTGATCAGCACGACGAATCCTTTCAGCGTTAATCTTGGCTTTCTACAATGGGGCCACCATCGTACCATCAGATAGCTCCTGAAATGTAATCACGTAAGCTTAGTAGACTTCCAACAAGCCCTCAGATCAAGATAGAAGTCTCTGACCTGGCCAGAAATAGAACCGGGATTCTCCACGTTAGAGGCAGGCACGCTACTCCTACATCATGTATAAAAATATACATACATCCTCATTATAGACCGTTAAGCCTTTCAGCGTTCAGTCTGCAAGCCTCTGTGAATTTACTACATGCCGCACATAGTCCTCCATTTGTAACTAGATCTCTGGCCTCGTTTCATTCTACAACTCTCATCTTTAAATTGTTACAAACTGAGTCCAGCCATCGTCGTCTTCGTCTCCTTATACTTCTCCTACCCACCGCGACAGAGTCTATTATTCTCCTAGGTAACCTATCCTCCTCTATTCGCCTCACATGACCCCATTACCGAAGCCGGTTTCTGCGTACAGCTTAATCCATCGAGCTCATTCTTAACTTAGCCTTTATTTCCTCATTCCGAGTACACTCCTGCCATTGTCCCCACCTGTTTTTACAAGTAACCATTCTCACTACATTCATGTCTGTTACTTTTAACTTATGAATAATATATCCCGAGTCCACCAAGAGTTCACTCCCGCAAAGCAAAGTTTATTTGAAAACAGACCGATGTAATAATATGTTCTTCCAGGAGCCGACCTCTTTCTTACAGAATACTGTTGACGGAACTGCAAGCTCCCTTAATTGGCTTGACTGCACCTTGAAACAATCTCCCTTACTATACTACCATCCTGGGATAACATACATCCAAAATACTTGAAATCATCCACCTGTTCCAGCTTTGTATCATCAATTTGGCATTCAAATATCTTGGCTTTCTTACCTACTGACATCAGTTTAGTCATGTAAAGACTAATGTTCATACCAAACTCATTGCACCGTTTTCAAGTTCCAAGATATTAGACTGCAGGCTTTCGGCACAGTCTGCCATTAAGTCGAAGTCGTCAGCAGAGGCTGGACTGTTTACTACATTTCCACATAACTGAATGCCTCCCTGACACTTTACACCTTTCAGCAGATGATCCTTGTAAACTACGAACAGTAAAGGTGAAAGATTACAGCCTTGTATAACCCCTGTACGTATCCTGATCCAAGAACTCAATCTACCATCAATTCTCACTGCAGCCCTATTCTCAACATAAATGCCTTTGATTGATTTTAATAACCTATCCTTAATCACATAGTACCCCTGTATGGCGAACATATTTTCCCTAGGTACCCTGTAATAAGCTTTCTCTAGATCTATGAAACATAAACAAAACTGTCTACTCCTCCCGTAGCATTTTTCAATTACCTGGCACATATAGAAATACTGATTCTGACAGCCCCTCCGTACTTTGAAACCACACTGGTTTTCATCCAACTTCCTCTCAACCAATGATCGCACGCTTCCTTCCATGATGCCTGGGAATAATTGGATGCAGTTATGCATCACTAAACAAAGCGCCAAAAGTTGGTTGCGAGACAATCGCGTTTAAATTTGGTTCTATGTGTAAATTCGAGTGAAAATAATTTTGCTAAATATGGTATTACTGGTGTTGTAGGATAATAGATTGTACCTTTTGACCAAATTTTAACATTTTATACTCGCACTACATAGATTTTCTTGAAGAAATTGCGCTTAGTCTAATGATGCAATTTAAAGTTTTTCTCACTTCCGAATAATGTATCACGATGCTACACCAATAACCCCTAACTGTTGAGTATCTACTGAGTAAAACATCAAAAAATATAACGTGGCGGCAGCCATGATTAAAAACTGAATATCCTACTGTCTGAAAAGGCCCGCTAAGTGCTTGATCCACCACGAGCCGCGCCACAACTCCGGTACATTATTCAAGTTTTAGATGGAGAAATTCTAGAAGGGAAGCTATTCTCTAAAGTCGTTGCTATAACCACGTATTGATTTCGGGAATTTCAACTTATTTGTGTCAAATACAAATGGTAAAACTTGAGCCATTATAGTCTATACAATTTTTGAATGGATTTTCCTTCACGATAGGTCTGTTATATTCTGAGAGTACAGTATTGACGTGATATTTTTAAGCCTATGGGTAAGTTTTGTTCTGCTTGAGACAGAAAATGTGATTAAAGATATTTTCTCCCATAAATACACACAAATCACTGGACAGGTAATAAGATTGTTGCTCTCAGTTCATTCAATCTCGAAATCAGGATCTCCATTAAATCCATCCACGTCATCCACATTGTCAGAATCTGCTTGAAGATTCTGGTAAAATTGTTTGGCATCTGCAGGTATTAAGTGCATCAGCGAACCAAGGTCTCTTAGTTTGGATTCAGAGATAGGTTTTCCTTTTGGCCACAAAGGTATTAATGCCTGGTGAAAGGGAACTCTAGTTTCCCGTGGTCGTCCCTGTCTTGACTTATTTATATTTACTTCCTGAGATTCACCATTAAATTCTAGAGAATGATTCTCAGACGCAACCTTCTTAGCAAGCTGCATTAGTAGCGCTGTCCTTCTCCTTACTTTTGGAAGTACTTGATACATCGTTGAACTTCGTCACTTGATAAACCACTCAATGTATCAGCACGTAAAAATGTCAGCACTATCGAAAATGCGGGCTCCCTCGCTGTCATCCGCGCGCAATGTGAGGAATGTGGTGCTTGGTCCAATGATGCAGACTGGAACGTCGCATAGTCTACTGATGCAATTTATATTTTTACTGATTCCTGCTTTGTCGCTTAGGCTTTCTGTTTACTAACAACTAACGGCCTCTTGTAATGCAGTGGGGAATTTTTTAAAAATAGTTCAAGCCTTCCTCTACAATATGGCGCTAAAATCTCAATTTTCGTCAAATGGCGCTTAGTCTACTGATGCATAACGGCATCCAATTTGCCTGGTATGACAACCAATGATAGTTTTTGCAATCCTTCCTGTTCCTTTGCTTATCAATAGGTGAAATTACTGCTTCTGTCGAAATTGAAGGTACCTTGGCAACACTCCATGCTAATCTTGTTACTCTATGAAGCCATTTCATCCCTGTCTTCCTATTATACTTCAGCATTTCAGGTCTAATTCCATCTATTCCTTCTGCTTTATTACAATGGATTTTATTTACCGTCCTTTCTACATTCTCAAGCGTAATTTCACCAACATCATTGTCCTCCTCTCCATGAGTTCCGTTGTTCGCGACGTCACCAGCAAATTTCCTTTTTCGTTGAGAAGATTTTCATAATATTTCCTCCACCTGTCCAGTGATTCCCTGAGATCTATTATGAGTTCGCCTGAATTACCCTAAACGCTATTCATTTCTTTTTTCCTACCTTCGTGAGTTTCCTTATTACTGTCCAGGATGTTTTCCCTGCTGCTTGACCTAGCCTTTCCATGTTATTACCAAATTCTTCCCAAGACTACTTTTTGGATTCAATAACTATTTGTTTCGATCTGCTTCTTTCATCTATGTAAAATTCCCAGTCTGCATCAGCCCGTTTTCGGAGCAATTTCTGATAAGCCGTCTTTTTATGTTTACAAGTTGCTCTCACGTCATCATTCCACCAAGATGCTCGCTTTTCTCATCTTTAAGCACAGTTAATCCTAGGTATCCCCTTGCTGATTCTACTACATCATCTCTGTATGCCTCACATTCTCTTTCTATACCTTGAAACTGATTACTGTCCAATGTTCTGAACTTGTTACTTATCATATCCAAGTACTTCTAAGTTCCTCATCCTGAAGATTTTCTACCCTTATTACTTTGCAGACAGATTTTACTTCCTATATTCTAGGCCCAGAGATACTTAGTTCACTATAGACCTGATAGTGGTCTGTATAATGGAAATACCCCCGGAAAACTCGTAAATTCCTAACAGATATCCTGAATTCGAAGTCTGTTGAGATGTAGTTTATTATGAATCTGATGCCCCTACACACCCATGTATAGCGTTGAATAGCCTATGCTTGAAATATATATTCATAACTGCTAAACACATACTAGCACAGACGTTCAACAAATGCTTCCCATTTCTATTAGCTTCCATATATTTTCCACATTTACCAATCACCCCTTCGTATCTTTCAGTCCCATTTCCAACTCTCGCATTGAAATCGCCCATTAGCACTACCCTATCCTTGCTGTTCACCCTGACAATGATATCACTCAAAGCTTCATAAAAGTTGTCAACTTCATTCTCATCTGCACCCTCACATGGTGAATACACTGAGACAATTCTCGTCCTAATTCCTCCAACTGCCAAATCTAGCCACATCATTCGCAAATTTACGTGCCTTACAGAAGCTATGTTGCGTGCAATAGTATTCCTGATAAACAGCCCTACCCCATTCTTTGTCCTTCCCTTTTTAAAACCCAACAAGTACAGTTTATGATCTCCTATCTCAGGGTGTCTCAAACATCCAAAATCTACCGCGTGTAGACAGCGGCGCGGAGTTCCTGTGCACAGTGCATCAGTCCCGCTTGGCTCGGCTCGGCTCGGACCAACGCTTCGTCTCTGGGCTACTCCGCTAAGCTCGGCTCAACTCGGCTCAACTCGGCTCGGATTTGGAGCGCTACGGAGCATGTGTGGTAGAGGGAGACAGTGGGAGCGAGCGAGACAGGCGTGGGGAAAGAGAGGGGGACAGCGCTATTGCTCCAAATCGAGGAGTGGGAGTCTGCACTCTGGTCAACCAAGCGAAATCGTCTTTTGCACCGTGCACAGTGCATGCACCAGGCGCATGCACCCTGTGAGGCCCTGTCCCATCTCTTCCTCTTTATCTCACCTAACCCAAATATCATTTACTTGTACCTGATTCAGCCAGTTTTAATTTCTTTCTTCTATAAGCCCCATTAATATTGATAGCTCCCATCGAATTCCATTCCGTTCGCCAACTTGTTTCCAAGGAGTCCCTCGCCTGTGAAATGAGAGTGGAACTCCGTTACTCCCATAGGTCCGAGGCTTGCTCGAAATGTTCTGTGCACGGTAAATTCTGTGAAGCAGGATGCTACCCTACCTACCATAGTCCTAGTGGGGATCCTCCTCTAACGGTTTAGGGATCTTGGTGGATTGTAGAGCAAAAAGGAAGCCATGACTCAGAATATGTCCAATATGCCCACTCCCAATCCGTATCATCTGGTATCCCGACTCTCAGGACCACTTACTAGGCCACTGAGCCGTTGCCCATGGTTCATGAACTAGGACGTGACTACAGTGACCCACACCATGAACCATGTATAAAAATCGTCTGCTTTTTCGCACTAATTCATTTCAGAATGATCTAATAAACGCGCGCACACAAACGCATACACACACAATTCTATTCAACCAGGAATGACCACACTCACTAATTGCTGCCTATTTACAAGTCATTGTCCGTTTCACACACCTGGGGGTTCGGCTTGTTGGTATTACTTGAGACGGCTTGACTCGTTATTGGCAGGCTCACCTTATTTTCATTCTTCCTCGAAGTCCAGCCACCCCACACAGCAGCTGCTTGCAAAGAGCTAGATTTGAACACATGATGGCTGTTCCTTGTTTCGGCTTCAGTGAAAGTCTCGTAATTCACACACTCAAACACAGTGAACAACTAAACAGCTACAGCTCAAAAGTGTTAAACAGTAGGATAGAACCCTTCACAAGAACGGTCAAAAACACTGGCCAATTACACACACGACAGCTGTTCCACACACTGACTCAACGACGGTCCTTAGTCCACGGAAGAACACATACTGTGTTCCGCTCCGTACGCGACGATACGTGGACTCTTGTGGGTCATAGACGACAACCAACGCTTCTGCCGTCCAGCTCCAGTCACTCACTCCACATTGGTACACAGACCGTACTCCAATGTCGGCAGGTACACAGTACTCCAACACGAAGCTCGACAATAGAGACACAGCAGCATCTCCTCGTTAAGACTCCGGTGTGACACTGGCAACAGACAACGCCACTGTCGCTGCAGACCAGACACCGAACTCCAACACTAACTCCAACACGCTGACTCCAACTCAGAGGAATTGTTCGCGGATAGCCTTCTTTTTATAGCTCGGTTGATGAGTACCGGAATATTAGCGATGTGCCAGGAGACGGAATGTTCTCGTTGCACCTCTCAGCAAGGCCGCGGCGAAACCAGACGAAGTGAACAATACACTGAAGACCAGCCATACCCTCAGGCTGGGAGCTCAAACTGTATTCACTAGTTTCTTCTAGGAATTACCGAAGGGAGGTACGACTGGCCGGCACGTAGCAATATTATCCTAAGTCCTCTCGATGCAAGGCTATACGTAAATCTGAAAATGACAACAGTCTGGTAATAGAAAACAGTACCACATAACTACGAAGAAAAATTAGCCTATTGAAGGATTGTATTATTATTATTATTATTATTATTATTATTATTATTATTATTATTATTATTATTATTATTATTATTATTATTGGAAGTCTCCATGATAGTGGGCCTGTTCCGTGGTTCAATTCCCCGTCACTCCAAGTGAGAATTGTTGTGGTGAATGTGGAGACGGGACACGTTTTTCACCGGGCACTCCGCTTTAACCTTTCATCTTTCATTCCAGCAACGCTCTCCAACGTCATTTCTTTTCACCTGCCAGTCATTAATTACCCCAAAGGAGTGCGACAGACTTCGGCAGCCGGCACAATTCCTATCCACGCCACTAGGTGCGGGCTGCATTCATTCCAATCCTGACCCGGTCGTATGACTGGACACTGGCTTTTAAATTATTATTATTATTATTATTATTATTATTATTATTATTATTATTATTATTATTATTATTATTAGGCTATTATTATTATTATTATTATTATTATTATTATTGTACCGGGAGGTACACCCCAACGCCGCGCCTTAAAATTTAGCGCCTAAATGAACCCCTCTGTTGGTAAAACAGTGAAACTGAAACTACACCAACTTAGAACATTACTCAGAAGATGTCAGCACAGAAATATTATGTAATATTTGTTATTGTGCAGTTGCCTAAACAAAGTGAATTTATCCTTGTTTTGTTTGCCATTCATCAAGAAGTTTGGACATTCTTCCACAGATGACACTACTAAAAACTATGATCATGCATCCTGGTGCGAGGTGTAAGAAGTTATAATTTAAAGAAGTTTTGTATTTCTAGGTTTCTGTAACTGAATGATGTTCATTTATTTTTAGGTTGGCAATACTTCCTTTTTCCCGCCAGTTTTGAATCTAGCCAATCCGTAATTTCTGTAATTAATTTTCCACCTATCACAGGCTTCTTGTTCGATTCTGAGTGTTACTTTGGAAATCTACCAATAAAATTGAGATGGTGTGGCTAGTTTAGTCTTGAATGATATCGAATCTTCTCTGAGGGTTTATAAACTGCAGATTTTCACGTTTCGTGACCAATTCATCGTCATCTTACTGAGTGTGTGTGTCAAAGCAGGAGGCGGGTAGCCTCTTTCGTCAGCAGCTGGAACATCTATAAGGTAATGACCACATAACTTTATTCTTTCTTGCTATCTCCACAGTTTAACCCGAGGGAAAGGTCCGACTCTTTAGTCTGTAACAACCTTTCTTCAAAATGTAACTTTCTTCCGGCTGATGTAAATATTTCATAAAATCTTTAACTGTAAATCGGGGATGGAGAGTGATGTACCCTCTCGAGCTCCCCTTCATCTTGGTTTGAGTTGACTACGTTTTGTAACGGTTTCCTGCCTGTAATGTATTAATGTAAATTCTATACGAGTCACCCCAGTAGTTTGGTAATAGCCCCAGTTTCGTCGGCCTAGAGCCCCTTAGAGTTTTAAGTTCTCACTATCTCGGAACGCAGTGTAAGCCTCCATTCAGGTTGGGTGTCGGGCCCTATAGGTTGGGTACGCGATACCCCCGTTTCAAATTGTAAGTTGAGCCTGGAAGGCCAGAAAGTGTAAGATTGTTGAGGTTGCTTCGAGGAAGCTGAAAGAAACGGAGAGCCGGTTACTTCTTTGTCAAGTTTTGTAATTGTAAAGAGTGCATCTAGAAGGCTAGATATTGTATTTTGGGGAGCAAGTGCTCCGTGAATTAGGGGATTTCTACCGTTAACCAAGTAATTCTTCTTCCATTTGTAATATTGTAGAAGTAGGGGCTTAAAGCCCAAAGTGTTGATGTTCTGAATCTTATCTTGGATTTTTTCTAATCTGGTTTCTAGTTTTGCATTGTACCTGATTGTTATTTTTCCCTTGTGGAAATATGTTAAGTTTGCTTCTTTATAATGAAAAAAATATAACCTTCGTTAAATTTTTAATTCAGTTCTTGATATTGTAGTTAGACCTATTCACCCAGGCACCTTCTTTCACCTCTGCGTTCCACAGATACCCCGGAACTATTATTATTATTATTATTATTATTATTATTATTATTATTAAGATGCAGCCTCTATGGATGAGAGTATGTCGGACGCCGGATCCCAGGCATTGGGTTCAAACACACCTGGCACCTGGCGGTTGTCATCCTTCACATTTCACTGACTGCAACCTACAGCTGCCACGAACAAATATCATTGGTCTTACATCGAGATACGTGACACCCCATACCATCACGCCGCAACTATCAATGTTCATGGTAAGAACGAGACATCCCGACATAATACGTTTACTGGGTAGCTATTACACCTATAAATGTCCATCATCATCATCATCATCATCATCTGTTTACCCTCCAGGTTCGGTTTTTCCCTCGGACTTAGCGAGGGATCCCACCTCTACCGCCTCAAGGGCAGTGTCCTAGAGCTTCAGACTCTTGGTCGGGGGATACAACTTGGGAGTATGACCAGTACCTCGCCCAGGCGGCCTCACCTGCTAAGCTGAACAGGGGCCTTGTGGAGGGATGGGAAGATTGGAAGGGATAGGCAAGGAAGAGGGAAGGAAGCGGCCGTGGCCTTAAGTTAGGTACCATCCCATCATTCGCCTGGAGGAGAAGTGGGAAACCACGGAAAACCACTTCCAGGATGGCTGAGGTGGGAATCGAACCCACCTCTACTCAGTTGACCTCCCGAGGCTGAGTGGACCCCGTTCCAGCCCTCGTACCACTTTTCAAATTTCGTGGCAGAGCCGGGAATCGAACCCGGACCTCCGGGGGTGGCAGCTAATCACGCTAACCACTACACCACAGAGGCGGCTATAAATGTCCATCAGACCGAAATTCTGTGAATCTCATCTCGTCTCTCGACATAACCCATTTCCACTGCAAACGTTTAAAAACTCTAATTGATCCTACGAGTATTATTTATTTATTTATTTATTTATTTATTTATTTATTTATTTATTTATTTACTAGTTATTTATTGTGCTAATATTTTAACGTGGCTGACGGCATGGAAGGAATCGGAGTCCAGTACCTGAAGGCACGACATGACGGCATGGTGAACGGTCGTATCATCTTCTTCAACGGTACCGAGTAATGGAAATCACTAGGTGCTTGGTCGGGAATAGGAAGCACCTGTGTTGAATGGCTGGTCAAGGAACTACTTAGAGCAGCATTTAACATAACAAATTTGGAAATTTAATTTCTTTCCTTTCTTAAAATTGAGAGATAGGAAATCTGAATGAAACACAAACAATTGAACAGGTTAATAGTGAGCTCGTCAGTTCTAACAATATCTTAGAAGTCCTGAAATCAGATAGCCTACAAAATTTTAGATAATTAACTGGTCGTTAATTTACACAGAATTATTGCACCTGCCAGGTACACAATTTTGAAAGAGCAAGAATTGATCCGACCACGTACACTTCACAGGAGTCTGAGCTCCAAAAATATAAGGGTCTAGCCTCGACACACTGAAATCACACTAGGAAACTTACCTGGTTACCTCACTTTAAAGTGTTCATATACAGTGTAAAGCGTAATTCGCGCACTCGGGCGTCGCAGCGCGACTCCTCACATGCCAGCAATAAAAAAATGTATCTTACAAATTTTCGTCTTTGGAGTATATCCTGTAGAAAACGGACGTTGAAGAGTAGCAATCTGGCAACACTGTAACCATATGTAGGGTAACTACCGCTGTCAGCACGCTGTCGTCGTGCTGTGCAGTTGGTGCAGTGGGTAGAGTTTTTGGTTGGCGTGCAGGAGGTCGATGGTTCGATACTGGGTTGAGGCACATTTTTAATTTGCTAATTTCCATCTGACATTACCTACTGTAATACAGTAAGACACCGTTTCTGAGGTCACATGTATCCTACATTTACAACATTTTGTAACGCTGAAACAACAAATACCTGGTTAGACTAATAAGAAATAGACAGCTGAAACAAACAGGTTTCGCATCTAGTAGATGAAGTGGTGCGAATAAATTCACGCCCACGACGTGGAAAGGGCGCCTTTCAAAGCTGACCAATGAAAACGACTGTTCGTCCATTTCTAGGATCGTAGTATGTAAGTGAAAATGGTTTCTAGAGGACCCACTGCAATCGCTGTTGACGATTAAGATGTCAGATACCATACCTCCTGCATGCTAACCCAAAACTCTACCCACTGCACCAACTGTACAGTACGACTAACTTCTGCCGGCAGAGGTAGTTACCCTACATGTGGTTACGGTGTTGCCAGACTGCTACTCTTCAACGTCGTTTTTCTGCCAGATATACTCGCAAGACGAAATTTTGTAACAGACATTTTTTTATTGCTGGCATGTGAGGAGTCGCGCTACGACGCCCGAGTGCGCGAATTACGCTTCACCCTGTATAGTTGCCCCATGGTGGGTTTATTCAATTCTACAATCGTATTACTCACTGTTAAAACGAAGGGACAGTTGCCCTATGAGCAATACAGACTAAACAGGGGCATAATTACCCATACTATACATCCATAACTGTAAAAAGAATAGGTTGCATTAAACAGGCCATAAACAAAAGGCAAGGAGGCGAAACCACAACACTTCTTATAGAAATTACTAAAAGCCTAAGTGGGATTACGGATACAGGATACATAGGCTAATCCTATACTAAATAGGGTGACTAAAGGAGGAACATATCAAACCGAGACAAGATTTACAAAATTTAGGGGTTGAAATCTTTAGTCACCCAGTGGCAAGGATGAATGGAAAACAGCAGAGGGTCACCACTCTTCGTTCCCTTACATGACATACGGTTTTCTCAGTACGGACCAGAACCTCAGTCCTTATTATTATTATTATTATTATTATTATTATTATTATTATTATTATTATTATTATTATTATTATTATTATTATTTCATCCGTTTACCGTCCACGGTTGCCTTTTCCCTCAGCCTCAGCTAGAGGTCCCACCTGTACCGCCTCAAGAGCAGTGTACTGGAACGAGAGACATTGCATTTGGGATACGACTGGAGAAAAAACCAGTACCTCGCCCAGGCGGCTTCACCTCCTGTGCTGAAGAGGTGCGTTATAGGGAATGGAATGGGTGGAAAGGATAGGCAAGGAATAGGGAAGGAAGCGGCCATGCTCTTAAGATAGAACAATCCCGGCATTTGCCTGGAAAATAAGTGGGAAACCACGGAAAACCACTTCTAGGATGGCTGAGGTGAAAATCGAAACCCGTCTACTCAGTTGACGTCCCGAGACTGAACGGACCCCGTTTCAATCCTCGTACTACTTTTCAAATTTCCTGACAGGGACAGGAATCGAACCCGGGCCTCCGGGGTGGCCGCTAATCACGCCAAATTTTACACCACAGAGACGGACTGCCAATTGACATTAAGAAAATAAAACTAAATTAGAATGCCAATGGTGGTTTTCTTTGAGGATTCCAGTACAAATAGAAACACAGTGGTCGGAAGGATACCATGCACAATTATCGTTAATGTAGATCAATTCCATGACCCCCGTCCTCTGACCATGATAGTCCTTGAAATCTCCATTATCTTATGTCGTTAGAGAACAACCCTTGTCGTTTCAGCAAATGGATTGCTTTCTGCAGTCAATAGAAGCGTGCTGATATGTCAAAATGAATTAACTTCTCTGCCCTGTGCCTGAGCTCAGCTCAAGTGTACCACAGCCACACGGGAAAAATTATAGTCCAAAGGATTTTGGAAGGCCCATCTTAGACCAGTGAATGGTTTTTTACTCTCACATCTTGACAAAAAAATAATTGAAGCGCCCATAAGGAGAGGAGGAAACGAATTAAAGCTTCACTTGTTAATAGGGTATGCGATTTTAATTATTGATGATAAAATTGAGTCAAATTTACTAAGAACTTGGCAGTAAAATCCCACTTATCAGTATGACGATGCAACCCCTCTGATCTGGATGCATGGACTCATTCGATTGGGCAGGGTGCCCTAAAGACGTTGTATCCTCTCCTGAGACAAGTTGACCCACAACTATTGTAACTGCCCTTGCAAAAGGACATTAATACTGTCATTTCTTGGTGTGATATTAATAATTTGTCTTTGAATGTTAATAAATGTAAATACATGACGTTTACCAGGAAGAAGGAATTTGATGTCTCAGCCTACCATATAAAGGAGGGAAAATTGGATAGATTTTTAACGTTTCACCTCTGTATAATTTTTGACTGTAAGCTAACGTTCAAAGATCATATTAATACAATAACAAAGAATGCTAACCCAATGCTAGGATTTCTGATAAGAACTTCGAGACCATTTACCCAACCGTCTGTATTGAATAAATTATACATTACCTTAGTACGGAGCATACTGGAATATTTTGTAATAATTATGAGCCCGTATACAAAGCAAGAAGTGAATACAATTGAAATTGTACAAAACGAGTTCCTACGTTATTTTTATTTCAAAACTTTTAATACTTTTTGCACTTTCAGTACATCAACCCAATTATTAAGGAATTTATTTCAATTTCCTTCACTGAAAATCAGAAGGTCCATAATTTCCATACAAATACAGTACTAAGAAAAATTGTAATAGGACGATTTGATTCTATGGATCTGTTCAAACGCATTTCATTCCATGTTCCGAAGACAAGATCACGTCGGCACCAATTATTTTACGTTCAAAGGTCAAAAACTTTGCATCAGTCAAATTCACCTTTCGTAAAAATGACAACGCTTTATAGCACTGTAACCAAAGAAGTCGATATATTCATCGAATTGGATAATGAATTCAATAAGGAACTAGAAGCCTGCCTTTACAATTTGTATATTTTTAATAGTTCCTTCTTTCTAGTACTCACCATATTTCCCAGTGTACTCATTCGTGTTTTAAGTTTCATTGATTTTGGTATTGCTTTTGCTTTATATTACTGTGTGATATCTTAGTGAATTTCTCATTTCTTCTAAATTGTAAATTGTATCAGATATAATGTTAATTTTGTTCTTTTTTTGTTGATTTTTTACTTTGTTTATGTTAAACTTTAACTTCATAGATACAGATTGTTACTGAATGTCAAGAAGGTACTTAATTGGGTGTAAAACCTGTGTACTTTCAGATAAATAAATAAATAAATAAATAAATAAATAAATAAATAAATAAATAAATAAATAAATAAATAAATAAATAAATAAATAAATAAACAAATATCCTCGGTGCAGGCGCTGGGACGGAGTTGACGTGCGAGTTCGTCCCACATATGTTCTATCGGGGAGAGGTCTGGGGATCTTTCTGGCCACAGGAGAACCTCAAAATCACGCAGACACTTTACTGAGACACGTGCCTTTCGTCGACGAGCATTTCCATGTTGAAAAATGGTATCACTACACTGTCGCATGATAGGTAACACATGAGGACGCAGGATGTCCATAACGTAGAGTTGTGCCATCAGTGTTCCTCAGTTACTACCAGCTGTGACCTAAAATCATAACCATTGGTCCTCCACACCATGACGTCAGAAGTAACACCGCCGTTCCTGTCCAAAACTTTGGAAGAGTGGGACCTCTCCCCAGGTCGTCGCCATATTCACAGACGATGGTCATCCACGGTAGTGCAGAACCGCAATTCATTGCTGAACACAATGCGATGCTCTTAATGAGCATCCCATGCGCCCCGTTCACGGCACCACTACACATGCAGCTGTTTGTGTTCGGTGTTAAGGGTAGACTAGGCATGGGACCGTAATTCTCTAGACCGCCTGCTGGTAGACTCTGACCAATGGTGCGGGATGACACAGAATTTTTCAGGGAGTCGATTACTTGTTCACGGATGGCAGGCGCAGATATGAAGTGGATACGTTATGCTTGGTGCACAATTCGGCGATCCTCCCTTGTGGTTGTCAGACATGGTCGATCGGAATCTTTACAACGAGTATGCCTGCTCTCATGTTCCCATGCAGTCCAACATCGGGCCACTGTCGCACTCAAATGGCCCACAAACCTGGATATTGCACCATTCGACAAGCCGGCCAAATGGAGACCCAAAATGAGGCCCCTTCCAAACACTGTCAGGTGCTGATGACGCTGTCCCACACATAGTACGCCGCATCGCCGTGGCTTTCACAGTGATACCCCAAAATATGCCGCCGTTTAGTCCCCTTGTATACTCTACCAGGGATGGTAAGAGCACTACACACGAACAACACTAATGCAGTCTGGTGGCCATTCTACCTATCACAGAGAATTGCTCATCTAATCGTTTACATACCCGCCTCTGGCGTGTACGTATACGAAGATTCATTGACATCCGACCTTTTCTTCTGGGAGCTTCAATTCTCTTTGTCGGGCGGTGTATATTGCTTTCAATTTGAAATGAGCGGAATATCACAGAGACTAATGGTCACTGTGAACACATAACACAATAATGGAGATATGCAGAAATTTATATTCCCATCCCTTAGTCCAGATAAATTTCTGAATCTATCGAGTGATTATAACGAACCTTCATGCGCGTGTTCTCCATTAACCTGGAACAGGTACGCATAAGCTCTAGATGATCGAAATGAATATCATGCTTATAATTTCAACATTACGTTAAGGGAACTGCAATGAATCGATGAAGCCGAATCTTTACATGATACTATATTTGCCAGAATCTGAATAGTAAGCGTAGTCAGTTTCGGTTCAAAAGTCTCCGGGTTCCATTCCCGGCTGAGAGAGAGAATTTCACCATATATGTATAGTTTCCCTGGCTCGGGGACCGGGTGCTTTTACTGTCTTCAACATCCCTGTAACTCATACTCCACACACTACACAATCCCTCACTACAGTAATACGCTGTTTCCTATACACGACAGATGCCGCCCACATTCATGAGTAATTTGAATGTGAGGGTGGACAGTAATTACAGTCCTGAACTGGGAAGTTAGTTCAATACCAGAAGAATAAAGTAATACGAGCAACAATATGCGAAAGTAATAGGAATGCCTAATGGTATTCAGATAGCTACGAATGGCGAAAATCCAAAGAATCCACGACTACATTTCAGAGAGTCTCAGATGTTAGGAAGAATAGTGATTAAATCTTGGTTAAACATGTGTTAGGTTGTTTGTGAGAAGTGCCATGGACAAATTTACATACTTTGATAAGTTAAAAGTGGAATAGGAGCCAGTTTACCTGCCATTGTTTCCCCGACCGTAAATTTCCATTTTCTACCATGTTGTTCCATAATATACAACATTATTCAAAATAAAACATTGTTCGACATCCACTAGAAAAATCATATGATTTCCTAACTTTTATTCTATTTTTTCCTGTTACCCAAATAACTTTCATATATGAAATTCAATCCAATTTATTCAACCATTAAGTCTACAGCACCTGCATGAAATTGTGGAAGTTAAAAATATGTATTTTTACATCTACCTACTGAGGTTCCCTGCCACCCAGTTTACTGAAGCACTTAAAACCTGCAGAATGAAGAACTATCCATCCATGAACCAAAAGGCTCATTCCGTGATCCTCAACAACTTTCTTGCTAATGTGGTATCTTATACACTGACTGACAGAGCAAATGCAACACCAAGAAGGAGTAGTCAGAACTTTATGCCAATTGCAGGGTAGACTGACGTCACTGAGGTATGCTCATGATGTGAACTGCGCCGCTGTGCTGCGCACGTAGCGAACGATAAATGGGACACGGCGTTGGCGAATGGCCCACTTCGTACCGTGATTTCTCAGCCGACAGTCATTGTACAACGTGTTATCGTGTGCCACAGGACACGTGTATAGCTAAGAATGCCAGGCCGCCGTCAACGGAGGCATTTTCAGCAGACAGACGACTTTACGAGGGGTATGGTGATCGGGCTGAGAAGGGCAGGTTGGTCGCTTCGTCAAATTGCAGCCGATACCCATAGGGATGTGTCCACGGTGCAGCGCCTGTGGCGAAGATGGTTGGCGCAGGGACATGTGGCACGTGCGAGGGGTCCAGGCGCAGCCCGAGTGACGTCAGCAGGCGAGGACCGGCGCATCCGCCGCCTAGCGGTGGCAGCCCCGCACGCCACGTCAACCGCCATTCTTCAGCATGTGCAAGACACCCTGGCTGTTCCAATATCGACCAGAACAATTTCCCGTCGATTGGTTGAAGGAGGCCTGCACTCCCGGCGTCCGCTCAGAAGACTATCAGTGACTCCACAGCATAGACGTGCACGCCTGGCATGGTGCCGGGCTAGAGCGACTACCGCTAGACAACGCGGCATCATGGTTTGGGGCGCTATTGCGTATGATTCCACGTCACCTCTAGTGCGTATTCAAGGCACGTTAAATGCCCACCGCTACGTGCAGCATGTGCTGCGGCCGGTGGCACTCCCGTACCTTCAGGGGCTGCCCAATGCTCTGTTTCAGCAGGATAATGCCCGCCCACACACTGCTCGCATCTCCCAACAGGCTCTACGAGGTGTACAGATGCTTCCGTGGCCAGCGTACTCTCCGGATCTCTCACCAATCGAACACGTGTGGGATCTCATTGGACGCCGTTTGCAAACTCTGCCCAGCCTCGTACGGACGACCAACTGTGGCAAATGGTTGACAGAGAATGGAGAACCATCCCTCAGGACACCATCCGCACTCTTATTGACTCTGTACCTCGACGTGTTTCTGCGTGCATCGCCGCTCGCGGTGGTCCTACATCCTACTGAGTCGATGCCGTGCGCATTGTGTAACCTGCATACCGGTTTGAAATAAACATCAATTATTCGTCCGTGCCGTCTCTGCTTTTTCTCCAACTTTCATCCCTTTCGAACCACTCCTTCTTGGTGTTGCATTTGCTCTGTCAGTCAGTGTATATCTGAATATTAAAAATAGTTTCATTGACATTCTCATTTGTGTTTACAAACCACCCGAAACAATCACATTTCCATTGCTTTAGGTACTTCGTAAACAGACTTTATTTTCTTAATGGCCTCAATGCTATTATCTAATTGGAAGTCAATTAATATTTTATCAGACACGCTGATATCCCAAATCACTTCGCAAATTTTATTCCGTTATGATACGGTGATTGACTGACATTTTCCGTGGTAATTCGTCAAGAACACGAAAATTTCCGCCAAAGTGGAAGAAATAAGATTAAAAGAAACGTATTTAAGAGTTTCAGTGAGCTCTGAGTGACACAAAATCGTTAGTAGTTAAAGGTTTCCAATTTGATATAAAATTCACTGCGTGGATATAAATATTCCACCTTTGGACGTAAGTAGTATAAGTGGACAGTTCTGGGACCTCCACCTCCACCGGCCCTCCACAGAGGCCTACTCCACATAGCGGAAAATTTGAATTTTGGCGGGAGATTTGAATGTTTGGGCGAGATTTGAATTTGTAAACAAATCCACGTGTTTTCTGAGAGCTGTCATTCGCCATCTTTAAACAACAACGCATCGCTAACTTCAGTGCTGCCATCTTGGCAGGACTAAACCTCAGTGCTGCCATCTTTACGGTACTAAACCTCACGGGCGGGAAAGTTGAATCTTAGCGCGAGATTTTAATTTGGAAAGAAAGCCACATGCTTTTTTGACGGCTGTCAACCGGCCATCTTTAAAAACAACGCATCGCTAACCTCAATGCTACCATCTTAACGGCGCAAAACCTCAACAAGAACGCATCGCTAACCTGAGTGCTGCCATCTTAACGGCACTAAACCTCACAGGCACGTGGTGGCGGGCAATTTGGAAAATTCTACGTGCTTCTTTGACAGCTGTCATCCGCCATCTTGCATCGCTAATCTGAGTGCTGCCCTCTTTACGGCACTGAGGGCAATTTGAAAAATTCTAGGTTCATTTTTGAATGCAGCCATCTTTAATCAACAGAGCAACGTGCTGCCATCTTTAGCTACTAACTTTGAAATGTGCTTTTTGACAAGCGGCCATCTTTAATCAACATACCATTGTGCTGCCGTCGTTATGGCAATAAACCTCATCCTTTGACATGTGGTAGCGGGCAATTTGAATAATTCTACATGCTTATCAAAGTCACGTGCTTTTTGACAACTGCCATCTTTAAACAATAGAGCATCGTGCTGTCCTCTTTCCTGCGAACTTAGAGTCAAAGCAAGCAGCCTCTCTGCTTGCAAAACGGAAGTGACTCAGCAATAATAAATTCCGGCCCTGTTACGTCAGGAAGGGCATTCGGTCGTAAAACAGATTCTCGCGATTTAAAATCCCGGTTTATGCATTAAGAAGGGCATCCGGCCGTAAAACTATTGTTCGTAAAATAAGACATTGGATACTGAGATTTAAAATCTTAGTTATCACGTCAAAAAGGGCATCTGGCTGTAAAACCGATTTTTGCGATTTAGAACCTTAGTCATTGCGTCAAGAAGGACATCCGGCTGTAAAACAGATTTTTGCGACTTAAAATCTTAGTCATTGCGTCAAGGAGGGCATCCGCCTGTAAAACAGATTCTTACGATTTAAAATCCTAGTCTTTGCGTCAGGAAGGTCATCAGGTCGTAAAACGGATTCTTTGGGCTAGGAGCGGGGAAGCAGCTAGCCGCTCCTTAGCATTTACCGTGTAGTTTATTCCCTGCTATTTAGGCGTTATCCCTTGCGAGTAGGCTATGTACCAGCACCGTGTTTTAGAAGAGGACTTGTGCAGACCTTAGAGTTTCGGCAACGGAATAGAGATGCATAAGTCCCTTCCGTGCAAGAAAAATATCGTAGATGTGTGTTTTATAGAATCGTTGTTGTATTTGCACTGAGAGGAGAGTCTGCTTCAAGTCAGTCAGTGCTCACTTGCAGGAATGCGAGACACAGCACTTTTCGCTCGGTGCAAAGTCCATCACACGCTTACACCTTACACCATAAGTATCAGCAGCAGACTTGAGACTTGCTCTCTCTTACCGGGTCGGGCTGAGTAACTCAGAGGCGCTGGCCTTTTAACATAGCAGGCTTGATCCCGGCACTGTTTAAAGGTGCTTAAATACGTCAGCCATGTTTTACTAGCAGAACTCCGAAATTCTGACACCTCGGGGTCTCTAGGTTCGATCCTAGCTCAGTCTAGTCGTGCACGGAAGACCTCTTAAGGGACTAAATTCCGTTACCTCGGTGTTTCTGGGTTCGATCCTGTAGCTTAGTCTGGTTGAGCACTGCAGAACGTCTGAGGGACTAAATTCCGGCACTTTAGCTTCTCGTGTTGTTAACATAGCAGGTTCAACCCTGCAGCTTAGTCCGGTAGTAATTAAAAGTGCTTGGTTAATTCACAAAGAACTCTTGAGGGACTAAATTTCGGCACCTCAGTGTCTCTAAAACAGCAATTTCGATCCTGGCTTAGTCTAAAGGTGCTTAGTAGAACTTATAAGGGACAAAATTCCGGCACCTTGGCGTCTTCGGAAACTGTCTTGCATTGTTAACATAGCAGGTTTGAACCTGGCTGAGTTTGGAGGTGCACGGAAGAACTTCTGAGGGACAAAATTCCGGCACCTTAGCGTCTTGTGTTGTTAACAAAGCAGGCTCAATCCTGGCTTAGTCTAAAGGTGCTCGGTAGAACACCTAAGGGACTACATTCCGGCACTTCGGCGTCTCCAGGTTCGATCGTGGCTTAGTCTGAAGGTGCTTAATTGAACTTCTAAGGGACAAAATTCCGGCACCTTGGCGTCTTCGAAAACCGCAGGTTCCATCCTGTAGCTCACTCTGAAGGTGCTTGGTTAATTTACAAAGAACTCTTGAGGGACTAAATTCCGATACTTCGGTGTCTCTAGGTTCGATCCTGTGGCTCAGTCTGAAGGTGCTTGGTTAATTTACAAAGAACACTTGAGGGACTAAATACCGGCACCTCAACGTCTCCAGGTTCGATCCTCTGGCCCAGTCTGAAGGTGCTTAGTAGAACTCTTGAGGGACTAAATTCCGGCACCTCGGCGTCTGCAGTTTCGATCCTGTGGCTCAGTCTGATGGCGCTCGGTTATTTTTTTGCTAGGGGATTTACGTCGCACCGACACAGATAGGTCTTAAGGCGGCGACTTGGTTATTTTACAAGGAATTCTTGAGGGACTAAAATCCGGCACTTTGGTGTCTCTAGGTTCGATCCAGTAGTTCAGTCTAAAGGTCCTGGGTAGATTTACTAGCAAAACTCTTGAGGGACTAAATTCTGGAACCTCAGCGTCCTTAGCAGGTTCTATCCGGTAGGGAATACTGTAGACGATACCCCTTTTATTTACGGCGCGTGTTGTTAACTGAGAGTCGCTTGTTAACAACCCGTTTTTGGGATATTAGCACGGGAAGGAAGAAGGGCTTTAGTCTACTGGTTACTTTGAAGGCCTGTGTTTTTCCTGACCGCTTGGAAAGTCAGTGCATGAACTTTTGTTGCAACTGTAGTGCTGACGTATGAAGACTGCATAGCCGCCTAGTAACAAGTCGCTGTCCACCGGATGTAGTCTGTGTGAAACGCACGCCAGTTTGCAGTCCTCCGTGTGTGTGTGTGTAAAGTGTGTGTATATAACTAATTTACTCAATTCCTGTACTTTGATTCAAGCTTAATATTGTCAACCGTCTAGTAGTAAAACAAAAGGTAAGAATAATTACTTTATTATTATTATTATTATTATTATTATTATTATTATTATTATTACGATTTCTTTTTTCTTTTTTTTTTTAGAAAATCACCGCTTGGTGTTAACATTATTCCACTAACCATTCTTCAGTTTGCATCATTCAACTTAAGGTAAGCCTAAGCTTTTGGTTAGTGCTCGGCAGTTCTGTTGGTAATCTAACTAACTCTCATGCCCTTTCCTTTTGTTACTATGTGCTACACTTAGGCAGTAATATCTCTATTAATAATTGGTTGTTTATTGGGTCGTCGGATTCAACTAGGGGAGTAGGAACAGTACCCCACTCAGGTGGGATTATCTGCTTCCTGAACAGGGCCCTTGTAGTGGGATGGGAAGATTAGAAGGCATAGACAAGGAAGAGTTTAATCTTATAACTTCAAACTCGTAACGATTTCTGACCTCTATAGGTTGAAACTTAGTTTCTTCTAAACCTAGGAACTTTTGTCTAATCTCTATTGATAAATGGTTCTTCTCTTCAAACCTCATGCTGGTTACTGTATACAACCGTTATTAATTGAATTTTCGTTCTTCCAGTTTTTAACCTTGCGAATCGTGGGAAAGAAATTGAGTTACTATATTTTTAACAACAGCAGCAACACCCTCATCGATCGTTATCTGCAAGAGTGCTTCTACATTGTTAGGTATGGAACATTTATCTCTCTGTTTGCTTCTCCTAACTTTAAATTTACAATAATACCTAACCTCTATAGGTAAAAACTTGGTTTCTTCCGAACTTTACAACTGTGTGTGTTTTCGTTACTTTTATATTTAATCCCTAGTAGTAATCTTCAAACTCGCGACAATGTCTGACCTCTATAGGTTGAAACTTGGTTTCTTCCGAACATCGCAATTTTGTCTAATCTCTTTTGATAAATGGTTGTTGTCTTTTCAGAATTTGTTGCATACGCTGTTCACCTGAACACTTTATTCTACTGTTAGCAGAGAAAGAGAGGACACTATGTTCCCCTGCGAGCAGTGCAAGGCAACGTTCACATGATAGGATAACCTAGCACATCATCTTAAAATAAAACATCATCAGGCAACTACTTGCGACTACAACCCCACTATGTCCACTGGAGGCAGTATAAGGCTACGTTCAGAAGATGGGATAGCCTTTTACGCCATATTAAATCAAAAACCCTAGCATAACATCTGCTTTATGTGAAGTTTGTGGGGACTATTTCGCTAATGTAGAGCTGTACCATGCTCACTTATTAGAAGTACATTAGGTATCTACTTGGGACTATAACCCTCAGGTAGCGCGAAGAAAGCGTGTGAATACTGATGTTGATGTAGAAAGCTGTAGTAACAAAAAACCAAGAAAAAACTTTGTCTGATCATAATTTAGGCCTACTTAAAGTTAATTTCGAACTTTTTGCGTTGTATATTAAGAGCACAGATGAAAGTGAAATGACTGAAATTAAATCATTTAATACCAAGAATTTTATAGTGAGTGAGTTAACTAATTCCAGTGATGTATTTAGGGATATCTCGAACATTATTTCAACGAAGAGCGAGGAATTTCAAGAAAAAGAATCAGGGTGGACTTTAGTTGAAATTTTGTATCTAGAAGTTAACATCAATAAGTACAATCCTTTGCGAGGATCTCCATACATGGAACTGCCGACATGGATTCAGCGAAAAAAAGCTGTTGTGAACGTTCAAAACGATGACGAGGCGTGTTTTGCATGGGCTGTTGTGTGGGCTTTAAATCCCGCTAAATCAACTGCAGTAAGCAGAGCATCATCGTATCCTCACTATTCAACACAACTAAATTTAGATTGTATAGAATTTTCTATGCAGTTAAAGGACATTAAGCGCTTTTAACAACTAAATAATATTAGCATTAATGTGTATGGCGTAGACAAAAAGTCTGTAGTAGGTCCTCTGTGTTATACATGTAATAAGAAGAGTACTCATGTTAACTTACTCTATATCGAAAACGGTAAGAACAGTCACCTTTGTTGGATTAAAGATTTGAGTAGACTTGTTAGTAGTCAGTTGTCAAAACGTGATGGTAAAAAGTGGCTATGTGATGGATGCTTGCAGTATTTTAGGACTGAAGATCAGTTAACAAACCATTCTAAGAATAACTGCAATCATATATATACAGAGATACCTACTACAGGCAATAATGTTTAAAAATTTACGAATTATAACAAGCAGATGTGGGTGCCTTTTTTTATTTACGTAGACTTTGAAGCCATCCTCAAACCATTCAGTACATTCGCGCCTAATCCAGACAACTCTTTTACTAATACAACACACATGCATGTCCCGTATAGCTTAGCGTATTATGTCAAGTGTATTTGAGATAGTACGCTTAACAATTTAGAGCTGTATGGAGGACCTGATGCTGCTAAAGTATTTTTAGAAAGACTTGAAAGTGATGCAGTGCGTCTTAGCAGTATTATAAATACTAACATTCCTATGAAACCATTCACCGAAATTCAGTTACAAGGACATGAACGTACTACAAAATGTAGTATTTGTAATGGCGAATTTTCTCAAAAAGACCCTAAAGTTTTCGATCATGACCATTTAGCTGGCTTGTATAGATGCCCTGCTCAAAATAGCTGCAATCTTAAGTACAGAGTCCCAAAATGTATTCCTGTAATTTTCCATAACTTATCTGGGTACGACTCACATTTTATTATTTCACAATTTGGAGCTTCAGATGAACAAATGTTGATAATCCCTCAGAACAAAGAGCGGTACATTGCACTTACAAAGTGCGTAAAAGAAAATGAGGAGCATATTATAAAATTGAGATTTCTTGACTCGTTTCGCTTTATGGCGAGTAGCCTTGATACATTTTCGAGTAATTAGCAGTCAGAACAATTTACAGAAATTCGACGTGTTTTCCCTGAAGAAGAGCAGTTTAATTTAATTCGGCGTAAAGGTGTCTTCTGTTACGAATACCTTGACTGCTTAGAACGCCTCGAAGAACACGCCTTACCAGCAAAGCAATCATTTTACAATTCGCTGAATGCAGCAGATATTAGTGATGGTGACTATTTACGTGCACAACGTATCAGGGAGCAGTTTCACATTCAAACACTCTGCGAATACTCTGACTTATATTTGAAGACGGATGTACTTTTCTTAGCTGATGTTTTCGAAAATTTTAGTTGTGTTTGCAAGAAAACCTACAGCCTTGATCCATGTCAGTATTTTAAAGCACCTGGGTTAAGTTGGGATTCCATGTTAAAATACACACAAGTGAATTTGGAACTGCTAACAGATATCGATATGGTGCACTTTATAAAATCGTCTATTCGAGGTGGTCTAAGTCAGTGTAGTGGGCGGTATTCTAGGGCAAATAATAAGTACATGCCGAGTTTTGACTCTAGTCAGAAATCTCAGTATATTGTTTATCTTGATGCTAACAATCAGTATGTGTGGGAAATAAGTCAGCATCTACCATTATATAGTTTCCGCTGGCTACCGCAGTGCGAAATTGATGATTTACAGCTGCACACCCTAGACGATGAAGCTAATAAAGGCTATTTACTGGAAGTTGACTTACAGTATCCTAAGGAACTACACACTTCTCATTACAACCTACCGTTCTGCCCTGAAAATCTGAAGTCTCCGTACATCACATCAACAACAAAGATGCTAAGTGCTAATTTGTGTCACAAATCTAAGTATGTCATTCATTGTCGGAATTTAAAACAGTGTTTGCAGCATGGTTTGAAGTTAACTAAAATTCATAGCGTACTATAATTTAATCAGTCACCGTGGTTAAAACCATATATCGATCTCAAGAATAATTTAAGGACAAATGCAGTTAAGGAGCTCGAAAAAGGTTTTTATTAGCTCATGAATAACAGTGTGTTTGGTAAGACTATGAAAAATGTTGACAAACGCGTTGATATAAAATTGATTACAAACTTTTAAAATATTAAGCAAAGGTATGGTGCTCACCATTTAATAGGTAAACAGAATTTCCATAACTGTACTATCATACATTAAAATTTATTTATTATACAGATGAATCGTGTTAAATTTAAGTACGACAAACCTACCTACGTTGGCTTTGCTGTACTTGAATTAGATAAAACACTGATTTATGAATTCCATTTTATGATGAATTTCGCTCATAATGCGCAATTGCTGTACACAGATACCGATTCGTTTATTTACCAAATCAAAACTGATGACTATTTTTTTTTTGCTAGGGGCTTTACGTCGCACCGACACAGATAGGTATTATGGCGACGATGGGATAGGAAAGGCCTAGGAGTGGGAAGGAAGCGGTAGTGGCCTTAATTAAGGTACAACCCCAGCATTTGCCTGGTGTGAAAATGGGAAACCACGGAAAACCATTTTCAGGGCCGCCGACAGTGGGATTCGAACCTACTATCTCCCGGATGCAAGCTCACAGCCGCGCGCCTCTACGCGCACGGCCAACTCGCCCGGTCTGATGACTATTACAATGATATAAAGCCAGACTTAGGTAGGTTTGATACTAGTAACTATCCTGAAAATAATGATTATAATCTGCCACGAGTAAACAAAAAGTTCTAGGTAAAATGAAAGACGAATTTGCTGGAAATATTATCGATCCATTTGTAGGCACTAAATCCAAATCATATTGCATAATGCTCTTAAATCAACTACAACTGAAGAGATTGAATGGAATAAAAAACTGTAGTTCAGAATCAGCTAAGTTTAGAAAATTATAAAAATTGTATTCATAGTAATCCACCTATTTTACATAAGCAAATTGCTGTTATTAAAAGCAATAAGCATCAGTTGTACACTCATTTAATTAGTAAGGTAGCCCTTAATAATGATGATTGCAAACGGTTTGTCATTCCAAATTCTACCAACACTCTAGCCTGGGGGCATAGTAGTATTGATAGGTACTATTTCACATAAAGCCGGTGTGTGTGTGTGTGTAAATAATATGCTAGAGCCGTGTACTTTGTAATATATATACTAAGATGCCTTACTTCACAATTTACTGTACATATTGTATAAAGATAGTAAGAAGGGTGAGGTACACTAAGAGCGTAGTACAGCAAATGTTTCAAGTTTCAATTTATACATACAAAAATTAGCAGAATTGCATTATTAATTGTAAGATAAAGCATGTACATACAAGAATTGCGTCGAAAAGTGAGAAGTACGCAAACATCACTACGGTAAAATGATTCAAGGTAAAACTTGTACATATAAGATATTAATAAATATGGAGAATTGGCATATTCTTTTATTTTAGATTAGGTATTACCTGCTCCTCCTCCCGCTCCTTCCTCTTTAATACTCGAAGAAGAATAAGAGTAAGTAAGTCAAGAAACAAAGTGTTCAGCAGATTCGTAAGTATGTTATCGTCTTAGAAGAGCAGCTCAATAAGTATGTTGAGAAGAGAATTTGTTTTTTTCTGAACAGTGTTTGATTCTAGTCTTGCAATGCAGTGTTCTACAACATCGAACTATAGTATGCGATTCTAGTAATAATATGTTTTGAACAGCAGTATGTGTTTAAGTCTAAACATGCACAAGGATGTTATTACTGCAGCACGTGCACACTCTTGTTTTTACAATGCATGTTCGATAGAGATGTGCTTTGACAGAGGAGGAGAAAGACCAGCTCAGTAAGTATGTCGAGAAGGATTTTTTCCTAAACAGAGTTTGATTCTAGTCTTGCAATACAGTGTTCTACAACATCGAACTATAGTATGCGATTTTTGTGCTCTCAACACTTGTTGTAATATGTTTTGAACAGCGTTACGTGTTCAAGTCTAAACATGCATCGCTGCAGCTTCGCGACATGCGCACTGCCTTATGCGTAAAATCGCGTTGTATGTTTGATAGAGCTATGCCTTGACAGAGCAGGTAGAGTAAAAGGAAGTTATAACAGCCGCTATCTTGCGTGAGCTGTTTAGAATTCTAGTCTTATTATTTTTTCTCTTAGAACAAAGGTATCCCCAGACATGTTGTATCGTGTATCATGTTCTATTCTAGTCTTGATCACTTGCTTAGTATTCTGAACACATCAATCAATGTTCTGATCACATGTTGAAGTTAACGACATCGAGTACAATGTTCGATTCTAGTCTTGTTATGTTTCACTCTAATCTTCTTAGAACAAAGGTACTCCTGACATCTTCTAAACATATGTTGTATCGAGTATCGTGTTCTATTCTAGTTTTGTTATGTTTTAACCACTTATTTAGTGTTCTAAACACATCAATCAATGTTCTAATCACATGTTGAAGTTAGCGACATCGAGTACAGTATTCGTTTCTAGCCTTGTTATGTTTTAACCATTTATTTTATAATCTGCTTTTCTTAGAACAACGGTATCCTCTGACATATTCTAAACACATGTTCTATTGTGTTCAATTCTAGTGTTAACAAGGACCGGGATTTTAAATCGCAAGGATCTCTTTCACGGCCGGATGCTCTTACTGACGTAAAAGGACCGGAATTTATTTTTGCTAAATCACTTCCGTTTTGCGAGCAGCGAGGCTTCTTTCTTTGATTCTAAGTTCGTAGGAAAAAGGGCAGCACGATGCTCTGTTGATTAAAGATGGCCGCTTGTCAAAAAGCACGTGGGTTTGCAAAGCACGTAGAAATTGCTCGCCACCTGATTTCAAAGGTAGTAGCTAAACTGGCAGCACGGTGCTCTGTTGATTAAAGATGGCTACTGTCAAAAAAGCACGTAGATTTTTTCAAATTGCCCGCAGTGACGTAAAGAGGGCAGCACTAAGGTTAACGATGAAATATAACGGATGGCGGCCGTCAAGAAAGCACGTAGAATTTTCCAAATTGCCCACGACCACGTGCCTGTGAGGTTTAGTGCCGTTAAGATGGCAGCACTGAGGTTAGCGATGCGTTGTTGTTGTTGAAGTTTTGTGTCGTTAAGATGGCAGCACTGAGGTTAGCGATGCGTTGTTTTTTCAAAGATGGCCGCTTGATACCTAGCAAAAAAAGCATGTTGCTTTGTTTGCAAATTATAATCTCGCGCTAAGAATCAAATTTCCCGCCCATGAGGTTTAGTAGCGTAAAGATGGCAGCAGTGAGGTTTAGTCTCATCAAGATGGCAGCACTGATGTTAGCGATGCGTTGTTGTTTAAGGATGGCGAATGACAGCTGTCAGAAAGCACGTGGCTTTGTTTACAGATTCAAATCTCACGCCAAAGTTCAAATCTCCCGCCAAAATTCAAATTGCCCGCCGTGTGAAGAAGGCCTCTGCGGAGGGCCGGTGGAGGTGGAGGTTCCAGTACTGTCCACTTATACTACTGACGTACCTACCATTCATATCGATGCCACTATATTCATTACGAATCCGTTGGGCCAGATACTTTCTGAGAGTATCTGGCCAGTTACAAGTCAGTAAACAAAACCGAAACCATCGAAATGACCTTAACATCCTTTGTTTCTCATTCACAAGAACGTTTAAACATGGAGCGAAATGTGACTGTTACCGAGCTCGATAGCTGCAGTCTCCTAAGTGCGGCCAGTATCCAGTATTCGGGAGATAGTAGGTTCGAACCCCACTGTCGGCAGCCCTGAAAATGGTTTTCCGTTATTTCCCATTTTCACACCAGGCAAATGCTGGGGCTGTACCTTAAGTAAGGCCACGGCCGCTTCCTTCCCACTCCTAGCCCTTCCCTGTCCCATCGTCGCCATAAGACCTATCTATGTCGGTGCGACGTAAAGCAACTAGCAAAAGAAAAAAAAATAGAAATGTGACTGTTATTCTAAAAGTCACAAATCACGGTGCGTGCGTATCTAGGTGGAATCCGATCACTTGGATGGGACATACCATTTCAAAAAATGCCGATTAACTCATAGTAGTTCTTTTCGAAACCATTCATTCGGAATATCTCAGTTGCCTTTACTGGACGACCCATGGTCTGATGAAGCTACTCACCAAATTTGCAGGAATTTTTTCTATCTGAGAAGCCTAGTAGGTTACTCTGGTGTTAATCATTTCCTTCAAAGTAGGATAAGGCTATAGAAGGGAACTATGATTCGATTTTTTCGGCTACTATTAACCAATATCTACCCACTCCTGCATTCTTGGTACATTGAAATTGCTGTCCTTAAGTATCCCATAAATGTCATCCCTTTAAATATATCTAAATAACTTATATGAACGTGGACGATACACCTTGTGTACTACTGTTAGTATCTAGTTCCATATATAAAATTATATTAGATTTAGACTTACATTTTTCGACGTATGCAGTACAGTGTAAGGCGCAAGGTGCTTCATCCCCATCCTGAAGTGTCCAGTAAGTAAGGTCTTTAATTTTTGATCGTTAATAATACATCAATGTTAAGTAGTCTTACTCTGTGGCAAAATGGTTATCATACTGGACTTTGATCTAAAAGGTCCCGGGTTCGATTCCCGACCAGGTCGGGGATATTTACTTTCACGGTAATTCTTCTGGGTCAGGGTCTGGTTGTTTGTACAGCATTCAGCATTAGAACTCATCCTAGGTAGGGCTCTTCATAGCAGTGCAAGTGGCCTATATGGCCTCAACTCGAAAGACATGCACCAGGATTATCCGCAGGCCACACGCCGTTACTATAATGTTTTTTTTTTTCAAATCTTCGACATCTAAATAAACAAATAAAATACATTTCAGCCCATAACTTGTCTAATATTTACAATCAGTCCTTCAGTTTTCATGTAAGTCTTCATGATTAAAGCCTCCAAAATTTCAAAATACGAATTATTTCCAGAAAACTGTGGGTAAAATGAAGAACGAATTAAAATATAGAGAATATATTTTGGAGATATTTGAGATAATAATATGACTAATACAATAGCACTCTCCAAAACATATTCAAATTTGCGAATGACGAAGACGTCTGGAAAGGACGTGGTCAGCGTCGCCTAGAGCAGTAACCTGCTGTCAAATAATGAATAAATTGACCGTACTTTCATGAATAAAAGAATCTTCCTAAATGTATAAACACGTTGTAGTTTACACAAATAATATATATTCATTACCTGTCAAACAACCCAGTACATCGTAGTCCATGGCTATTTACCGAATACAATCGTTACGATACTCTGTCGTACATATATTGTTATTCTATTGAGAATGGCACATCATAGCATGGATTAAACTGTAAATTCTACAAACAAGTGGAGGTGGCTAGCACCGGAAGGATAATTAGCTAGTAATTATACCAGTAGCATTAGTCCCCAAATGAAAATTAATGTACTCTCCCAACATTTACCTTGATTATGTTAGTAAATACCAGGGGAAAACGGCACGTGCTTGTATTTGAAACTCAGGTCCCTCAACAGGCATATAGCGTAGTTGGTTAAACAAACCATATTTTAACAAGTTTTAATAATTATATCTCGTATGTTCACTTAAAATTCACTATTATCATACCTTTAGTTTCAACAAATCGCACTGTTGACAACATAGTCGTGATAACTGCAATAAAATAACTTCATTACTGCTCCGTATTGACTTACGAATTCTTGGTTTCATTTCTTAAGAATTTTAATGTTTCAGGTCCACTTTTCAATACTTCATAGACAAACACTAACAGTTTAAGAGATAAGTTTAGTCTTGATGTGTTTGGTACATGTTTCGACTTACTTTGATCATCATCAGTCAAGTGTATAAGATATTTGGAAACATATTAAAATCTATGAATGAATAAATAAATAAATAAAATTATATGTAACGTGAGTGGGTGAAATATTATTTAAAAACACACAGCAAATTGTCTGCCATAAAATCTTCTTCTGCTATTTTTAAAATTCACCATGTATTTGTTAAACTAGGGGCTGCCTGGCCGAGGTGGTAATGGCGTGCTTGGTTCGCTTGGAAGGACGTGGGTTCGACTCCCGGTCAGGAAGCCATAACATTTAAGAAACGAGATTTGCACTTCCGGAGGTGCACATAGCCCTGAGGTTCACTCAGCCTACACCGAAAATGAGTCCCAGGAATTAACCAAGGGCGGCCGGGTGTAGAGCTAACCACTCTACCCCATCAAGTGCCGAGGTTACGGATAATGGAAGACTTTATCTTCCACCCCTCCAAGAGCCTTCATGGCCTGTACGGAGAAGACATTGATTTTCTTTGCTTTGCTTCTAATTGTTAAACTATTGCTTTTGATTTAAAGAAGTTGACGTGTTATTTTGGGAACTTCCCGCATTGCCAGAAATTGACCTTCAACTAGTGTGCACAGCTTCTGATTAATAAACGTCTAAGCGGAAACGTTGGTGTGTTGTTTTAAATAGTGTTTATATGTTCATTCTGTGTTGAATGGAGATGTTCCCCCTTCTCTCGGCCCCAGTGATGATTGTCATAGGTGGTAATAAATAAAAGAGATGTTATCGTTTAGAAGTAGGATTATAGTTGTCAAACCATCTGTGGCACGTCGGTACCGACGCAAGTGCTTTTTATGACGTTCCACGCAACAGCTTGATCCTTATGAAATGAACATATTGAAGCTGACTGGTCTCCTCACAAAATATTAAAATGGGGACTTCCTTTACCATTTTTTAACTTCGTATTATATTAACTGGAGAGCTATTTTACCATTCACATGCGTGCACAGCAATTTGAAATTGATAAGCACATACCTGCCGGAGACTACTATCGGAGCTTTATCTTAATAAATCCCAATCATAGACCTCTGACTGGACTGGGTGCCTTATTGCGGCAACGTAAGTAACATTTTTAAAAGCCCTATAAACGAAATAATTCCGACCGGCCTTTGTTAGGAATATAAGATCAGAAGCTCCGTTAACCATACTGTAATTATATGTTATATAAAAGTTTGTGATACAGTATGTTGAGACGTACAAAGATTACTTAGAAGGTTACGAACAAATCCCGTCTAGCAAACCCTCCTGTTGGAAACATTAATTACATGCCTTTGTGGATTGTTGCCGCTGATCCCAGCGGTACCTCAGTTTGTTTGACATTCATAACAACAATTGGAGTCTTGTGAAAAATTGACATCCAAGTGATCCTTATAGAAACTACGTATCAGGTTAAAAATTCACAATTCGTGTTGTCACTTCGGCATGTTCTGCATCGTGGGACCGTTAGTACCGTTTGAATGTGTAAAAGGCAAGTGGAGAATTACAAAGAAATGCCTACTGGGAGGCTCAAGGAGGGAAGCAGAGGCATGCTTCGCGCTGATTCATTTTCCATGTGCAGATCTAGCTCGTTGCGTCGATCTGTCCACTGGCTTGCAGCTTCGCAAATGACTCATGCCCGGCAATGACCGACATTGCCTCGAGTGGTGCGCGGGTACTTGCTTGGCAGGTTTCGATTTTAGAGTATACGTACAACGATTTACAATGACACATTCACATATTTCGATACAGAAATCACATTTTAATAACAACAAACGCACCGAGAGAGCTGGCCGTGCGGTTAAGGTCACGCAGCTGTGAGCTTGCATTCGGAAGATAGTGGGTTCGAATCCCACCACCGGCAGCACTAAAGATGGTTTTCCGTGGTTTCCAACTTTCAAATCAAGCGAATGCTGAGACTGTACGTAATTAACGCAACAGCCGCCACTTTCCCAATTTTTGCGCCACCGAAAATGTTCGATGTGTTAGTGTGACGTTAAACAAGTATAAAAAATTCAAGCAAAGAACGCATTAAACCAGAGAAGGAAGTAATGGATCGGACGCAAGAAAGAATTGTGACAGCGAAAGGCAATTACAAATTTTCTCCATTTAATCCACGTATCTTCCTGTAATTTGTTCATTTCAACTTTCCTAACTTCAAAACCTGAAAGCTCACTAATATATCGTCGCTGCCGGGACAAAACCTCTTATGTGAAATATTTTAGCTTAGAAATTTGGCCCGTAAGATTCTGTCATCTAAGGTGCAATAGTGTGTGAATATTTTCAAGGCATTCTCGCTCTTCATAATGTGCTGCGGGACAGTATATCTCCAAACTTATTATCACATAGGAGGTTTTATCCTGGCAACAACGGTATGTTCAACGACGGGAGACGTTGAAAACATACTGCAACATTGTTTACGTAGGAATGTAAACTCATTATTTCTACGCGGGTACCCAGTCCACTGTTTTTATTCCGAGTACTCCAGTATATTTTTTTCAAAA
The DNA here is from genome assembly GCF_040414725.1 of Anabrus simplex. NCBI lineage: Eukaryota > Metazoa > Arthropoda > Insecta > Orthoptera > Tettigoniidae > Anabrus > Anabrus simplex. Next base: position 794,066,247 of record NC_090266.1, read on the forward strand.
TATCCATAAAATATGGCACGTTTGAGTTGAAACTCGGGGAAAACATTCACATGGAAATTTTCTTATTTTAAATGGCAATGCTCATAATACAACACCCGCTGAGATTCTTTTACGACTAACCCTGGCAGTGAAGAATTGTTTAATTTCTCCACTTATTTGTGCACCGAGGCAAACGTAACTGAATACTGCGCTCAAGCTCCAGCCAAACAGTTAATACGTACGAAACTGAATTAAGGCTCCCATTCAGTTTCATACAGGTACGATGCGGAACTCGAGTTGAGGTACAGTTTCGTCCCGGCCAATGGCAATTTGCTTGCGTCGATGTTTAATTTAATACAGTTGCAGCACTAAACGTGTTTCGTATAGTTTCGGACCACCTACCTGGTCCGAATATACTTTTTTTACAACTTGCTTTACACCACACCGACACAGATAGGTCGTATGGCAACGATGGGGTAGGAAAGGGCTAGGAGCGGGAAGGAAGCGACCGTACAGCCCCAGCATTTGCCTGGTGTGAAAATGGGAAACGACGGAAAATCATTTTCAGGGCTGCCGACAGTATAGTTCGAACCCACTCTCTCGCGAATATTGGATACTGGCCGCATTTAAACGACTGCAACTATCGAGCTCGGTCGAATATATTTAGACATAGACACGATAATATGCCTTCGGGCTTTGAGCGTGACAGAAAACAAGTTGAAACTCTTCTGTGTTTCGCAAAGCACTATGCTTCGAGATTTCAAAAGAAAATCTCGTCTGTTCACGAGCCAAACACGTAGGCCTATTATCATGTCTACATTTACGGCCTGTGAAAGCATCAATCTAGATATACTTAGCCATGTTTCTGAACTAGATGTGCACAACCAGTGCTCAAAATGCGTCACCAGTTCGATGGTTTTGCGACTACGAAGCAGCGTATTATCAAGTGACACTTGAAATCGAGCGTGATGTTATAAATGAGAGAAACGTTACTTTTACCACGGATATCAGATATCATAGAACTCGAAATGAACTGTTGGTTAATTAAGTGGTTTGAGAACTTACGTCAGAATTCATGACTCCAAAATTAATACGAAATACCCCTCTTTTGAGGTGATAACAAACAGGCATTATAGATAAAAGATCGACTATAGGACGTACGTTCATAGGGACATTTTGTGTTGTTTTGGTGTGTATTATCAACGCCCCGATTACTTTCTTTTTTGTGGTGTAACGTCGCACTAACCCACTGAAGGCGGCGCAAGGCTGGGAAAGAGCTAAAATTAGGAAGGAATTGACAGTAGCAGGGCTACAACGAAGGTAGGCAAAGCGTCGACTGGCTGTTGATTGTGTGACGTCACAGCATGCGAGATTTGAAAAATGTGCCTGCGAGTTGGGTGTGACGCAACTTGGCGGACGATTTGAAAGGTAGGGTAGCTGCCTTTGTATACAAGCTTAACCTCACAGGATTACGTTCGAGACGTGGCTTAATCTCACAGTGGTGCCAACATAACAAACCCTAGTTCGATACCCAGAATAGTGCAAGGTTAACCATATAGTCTTGGATACGACTCATGGTTTAACCTCACAAGACTGCTAATATTACTGACTCGACGATTATTACTAGAATTATTGGTGTGACGTCACTTAGCGGACGATATGATATGTGGGTGTGCAGCCTACGTGTGCAGGCTTAATCTCACAGGGAGGCCAACCTTACAAATCCACGTCCGATGCCCACACTAATAGGATAACAGCAAAAGCTTAACCGTTCGCTACCTCAAGGTCTCAGAGATCGCTCTGGGCTATAGGATTCACGTGTATTATACGAGGGGCGGGATGAGTGGCTCAGACGGTTGAGGCGCTGGCATTCTGACCCCAACTTGGCAGGTTCGATCCTGGCTCAGTCCGGTGGAATTTGAAGGTGCTCAAATACGTCAGCCGCGTGTCGGTAGATATGCTAGCACGTAAAAGAACTCCTGTGGGAATAAATTCCGGCACCTCAGCGTCTCCGAAAACCGTAAATGTAGTTAGTGGGACGTAAAACAAATAACATTATTTTTATTATTATTTTTACTATAGGAGGCTTCTTTGGGGGTGCTTCAGTTCACTTTTTAAACCATTTTAAATGCTTTTAGGAGTACTACGGAGTTTCTTCTGGACAGTTTCTGTTGAGAGTGTTACGGAGCACAATTTATGCGCTACGGGGACATCTTTTAGAGGTTCACACAGCATTATTTTGGCTTCTTTAGGCCGAAACAATGCTTCTTTCTGATATTATGTAAATTTTTGGGCATTATTGGACATTTTAAAACTTCTTTTGAGTTCTAAACGAATTTTAATAGACGTTGCAAGGGTTATTTTAGGCATTTCAGGACTTCTTTGACATTAAAGAATTCTTTTGGGCATTATGAGAAATCTTGTGGGTGCTACGAGACTTCTTCTTGGCATTATAAGACTTTTTGCTATAGAGATACATTTGAGCACTTGTGGTGAAGGGAGGCAGAAGGTAGTGTAAGTTACTGATTTTCATTTTTATTTCTTGCTCATAGCACCAGGGGAGTTGCGGCGGTTGTAGAGCCCTATTTGGGCAATACGAAGCTTCTTTGAGGTGCTATTGAGGCGTCCCTCTGACGCTATATGCGTGCTTTGTAATCAATTTGATTACTTAAATTTCCGACCCTACTGAGAATCGAATCACGGAGGTGGTGGTTCAGACGGAGGTTGAGGTACAGTGATAGGGCGGAGGATGTAGCTGAGGTGGAGGAGAATGGGCCGGACGTGAGGCGGACGCTAAACATAAAATAACATATAAACGAAAAATAGGTATCAAATTCGTTATTTTCTAAGACGTCAAACACATATATTTAAAAATATAGGGATGACAGGTAGTAACGTCATGTGAAGATGTAGAGGAGGTAAAGATAAATATTTTAAGCTACAGAACAGTTTTTTACGACTCTAGGTTTAGGGATATATATATATTTAATTTAAGAGATATTTTCACGCTCAAAAATATATATTTACTCTAAAAGTAATTTGAAGCATAATGAGAGACTGTATGTTAATATTAGAGGATATTTTCACACCGAAACGTTTAATAACACAGTTTGTGCATGAGTTGATATGTATATAAATATGTAAACAGTTAAATAATTATTTTAATGAATTTTAAGCTAAGGAACCTTTTAGGTAACTTGAAACATAGGATACTTGTTAACGTTAGAAGTTATGAATTCAACACCTCCTATACATATTTTAACTCCCTCCCCTAGTCGATTTTCCGAAAACAAATAAGTACGTGCTTATTTTTACAGGAGATTCCAAATACCAATTTTCACGTCTGTAACATCTTTAGCTTTTTATAGATATACGTATCTTCATACAAATAATTCAATTAGTTTTTCAAATTTTTTCATCCCCCTTAAGTGTTTTTTCCAAAAACAAAAGAAAACGTGTTTCTTTATTTTTAAAGGGGATTCTAAAAACATTTTTCACATCTGTAACATACTTAATTTTGAGATATAAGTATCCTCGTACAAAGAATCCAATTAATATTTCAATTCACATCCGGGATATAGTGGGTTCTAATCTCACCATGGGCAGCCCCGAAGATTGTTTTCCATTCTTTCCCATTTTCACACCAGGGAAATGCTGGGGCTGTACCTTAATTAAGGCCACGGCCGCTTCCTTCCAACTCCTGGGCCTTTACTATCCCATCGTCGTCATAAGACCTATCTGTGTCGGTGCGGCGTAAAGCAACTAGCAAAAGAAAACATATATTTTAATTCATTCAGCCCTTCCCCTTAAGTGGATTTTCCGAAAAACAAAGAATACGTTTATCTTCACTTTGAAAGAAGATTCGAAATAACTTTTCAAGTTTGTAACATTTTCAATTTTTTAGGTAGAAGTATCCGCATAAAAAGAATTCATCTCCTTTTTCACCCCACCCCCGTTGATCCTCCCAAAAAGGAAGGCGTGTTTCTTTATGTTTAATGGAAATTCCAAATACAAATTTTCACGTCTGTAAGCTTGAGTTTTTTAGACATAAGTATCCCCTTAAAAATAATTAACCTATTTTTTCACTTCCTTTCACAATCACCCCTTAAGTCAAGTATTTGAAAAAACACGTATTACTTTATAAATAAAAGAGCTTCCAAATACCAATCATCACGACTGTAACATCTTCAGTTTTTGAGATATATTTGTCGTCATGAAAGGAATTCAACTCCTTTTCACCCTCGCCCCAAGTTGATTTTCCCCCAAAAGTGAGAGTTTCTTTACTTTTAAAGGAGATTCCAAATACCAATTTTCACGTCTGCAACATCTTTAGTTTTTGAGATATGAGTATCTGCATACAAATAATTCAACTAATTTTTCAATTGATTAACCCCCCTAAGTGGATTCCCACCTCCCCAAAAAAGGAAATATTGTTTTATTGTTAAAGGTGACACCAAATACCAATTTTCAAGTCTGCAACATCTTCAGATTTTGAGATATCAGTATCCCAATAAAGAGAATTCAAGCCACTCTTCAGTCATATTACCCACCCCCTCCACCCAAGTGGTTGTTCCGAAAACAATAAAATGCATGTTTCTTTACTTTAATCCAGATTAAAAGTACCTATTTTCACTCCTGTAACATATTTTTTGAGATACTGTAGATATGCTCATTTTTAAAATTCCCCACCTTTTTAGTTCCCCTTAAATGAATTTTCCGAAAACAAATTACCCCTGTTTCTTTACTTTTACAGGAGATTCCAAATACCAATTTCACGTCTGTAACGTGTTACGCTTCTGCGATATACTGTAGATAATACAGGTACTTATAATCATTCTAAAAATCACTTCATTTGTCACTCCTGTTTACCCCACATAATTGGATTTTCCAGAAACATAAAGTGCTGTAATATCTTCAGTTCTTGAGATATAAGCATCCTCATAAAAGGCATTCAACCCCTTTTCACTCCCCTAATATGATTTTCCGAAAACAAAGAGTATGTGTTTATTTTTAAAGGAGATTCTAAATAAAAATTTTAAAATTTTTAAACTTTTAAGTTTCGAGATATAACTTAGATACACTCATTTTTAAAATTCAACCCAAATTTCACCCCCTTAGCGACGGAATGTCCTAAAATCCTCCCTTAGTGAGCACCTACTTTTGTAATATAAATGTATCCCCAAAATTTCATTTATGATCGGTAGGTTTGGCTTGGAGATGATGAATCATTCAGTCAGTCAATCAGGTGGTCGGTCAGTCAGTCAGTGAGAAAGGACATGTTATTTTATGTATATACATATATCAACTCATCCCTAACTAATTTTTTTTGCTATTTTGTTTTACGTCGCACCGACACAGATATGTCTTATGACGACGATGGGAGAGGGAAGGCCTAAGAAGTGGAAGGAAGTGGCCGTGGCCTTAATTAAGGTACAGCCCCGGCATTTGCCTGGAGTGAAAATGGGAAACCAGGGAAAACCATCTTCAGAGCTGCCGACAGTGGGGCTCGAACCCACTATCTCCCGATTACTGGATACTGGCCGCATTTAAGCGACTGCAGCTATCGAGCTCGGTTAACTAGTATTTTTTTGAAGTTTTGTGATAGAAATAAGCTCTAATATTACTACACTCTCTCGGGTGATGCTTCAAATTACTCCGAGATTAAAAATACATTGCGGGTCAAAATATCCCTTAAATTAAAAATATTATTACCTAAAGCGAAAATCGTATAAAACTATTTTTAACTTAAAATTAGAGGCTGCCTGGCCGACGCGGTAAAGCCTCGCTCGGTTCGCCCGGAAGGACGTGGGTTCGAATCCCCGTCAGGAAGTCGTAAAATTTATAAAAAGAGATTTCCACTCGCGGAGGTGCACGAGGCACTGAGGTTCACTCAGCCTACACCAAAAATGATTACCAGGTTAATTCCAGTGGGCAAAGGCGGCCGAACGTAGAGCTAACCACTCAACCCCATCAAGTGCCGAGGTTACGGATTGTGGAAGCCTTTACCTTCCACCCCTCCAAGAGCCTTCATGGCCTGTATGGAGAAGACTTTGCTTCGCTTTGCTTTGCTTTGCTTTGCTTAACTTAAAATTGATCAAAAGTAATAATTTAAAAGTTTATATATACATCAACTCACCCCGAAGTGATTCTTTTCGAAATTTCGGGTGATAATAACCTCCAACTTTAACATTAGGTCTCTGATAATGCTTCATGTTACATTCTGAGTAATATATACATGATGATGAAAAAAACCATCAATTTTGAGATGTATTATCTCTTAAGCCGACTGTCCTATAAAACAGTTTTGAAGTTTAAAATTCATTAAGTTTAATCCTTCCTCTGCGAACCGTGTGACCTTGCCGCGGTGGGGAGGCTTGCGTGTCCCAATGATGCAGATAGCCGAGCCGCAGGTGCAACCATATCGGATGGGTATCTATTGGGAGACCAGACTAACGAATGGTTCATCGAAAGGGGAGTAGCAGCCTTTCGGTAGTTGCAAGGGCGGCAGTCTAGATGATTGACTGATACGGCCTTGTAATAATACTCAACATGGCTTAGCTGTGTAGATACTGCTACACGGCTGAAAGCAACGGGAAACTACAGCCGTAAGTAACTCCCGATGACATGCAGCTCTCTCTGTATGAATGATGTACTGATGATGGCTTCCTCTCGGGTAAAATATTCCGGAGGCAAACTAGTCCCCCATTCGGATCTCCGGGTGGGGACTACACGAGAGGGGGCGATCATCAGGAAGATGGATACTGACATTCTGCGAGTCGGAGCCTGGAATGTTAGAAGTTTGAATCGTTGTGGTAGGTTAGAGAATCTGAAAAGGGAGATGGATAGGCTAAAGTTAGATGTAGTTGGTATAAGTGAAGTACGTTGGCAGGAAGAACAAGATTTTTGGTCAGGCGACTACCGAATTATCAACACAAAATCAAACAGGGGAAATGCAGGAGTTTATTTTAATAATGAAGAAGGAAATTGGGCAGCGGGTAAGCTACTACGCCCAGCATAGTGAAAGAATTAGTGTCGTCAAGATAGACACTAAACCAATGCCAACCACAATAGTGCAGGTCTATATGCCTACTAGTTCAGCGGATGATGAAGAAATCGAAAGAATATATGAGGAGATAGAAGATCTAATACAATATGTAAAAGGCGACGAGAATCTAATTGTGATGGGAGACTGGAATGCAGTGGTAGGCCAAGGAAGAGAAGGTAGTACAGTAGGAGAATTTGGATTGGGACAAAGGAACGAAAGAGGAAGTCGGCTGGTTGAATTCTGCACTGATCATAATTTAGTCCTTGCCAATACTTGGTTCAAACACCACAAGCAACGGCTGTATACGTGGACGAGACCTGGAGACACTGGAAGGTATCAAATAGACTTCATTATGATTAGGCAGAGATTCAGAAACCAGGTGTTGGATTGCAAAACTTTCCCAGGAGCAGATGTGGACTCTGACCTCAACTTGTTGGTCATGAAATGCCATCTGAAGTTGAAGAAATTGAAGAAAGGAAAGAATGCAAAAAGATGGTATCTAGACAAGTTAAAAGAAAAGAGTGTGAGGGATTGTTTCAAGGAACATGTTGCACAAGGACTAAATGAAAAGGCTGAAGGAAACACTGTAGAGGAAGAGTGGAGAGTCATGAAAAATGAAGTCAGTAGGGCTGCTGAAGAAATGTTAGGAAGGAAGGAAAGATCAACTAAGAATCAGTGGATAACTCAGGAGATACTAGACCTGATTGATGAACGACGAAAATAAAAGAATGCTAAGAATGAAGAGGGCAGAAAAGAATACAGGCGATTAAAGAATGAAGTGGATAGAAAGTGCAAGGTAGCTAAAGAAGAATGGATGAAGGAGAAGTGCAAGGATGTCAAAGGCTGTATGGTCCTGAGAAAGGTAGATGCTGCATACAGGAAAATCAAGGAAACCTTATGAGAAAGGAAATGTAGGTGTATGAATATTAAGAGCTCAGATGGAAAGCCACTTCTAGGGAAAGAAGACAAAGCAGAAAGATGGCAGGAGCATATCCAACAGTTGTATGAAGGTAAAGATGTAGATAATTTGGTTCTGGAACATGAAGAGGCTGTTGATGCTGATGAAATGGGAGAAACAATTTTGAGGTCAGAGTTTGACAGAGCTGTGAGTGACCTCAATAGGAACAAGGCACCTGGAATTGATGGCATTCCCTCTGAATTACTGACAGCCTTAGGAGAAACCAGCATGGCAAGGTTATTTCATTTAGTGTACAAGATGAATGAGACAGGAGAAGTCCCATCCGATTTTCGGCAGAATGTTGTTGTACCTATTCCCAAGAAAGCCGGTGCTGACAGGTGTGAAAACTACCGCACCATTAGTTTAGTATCTCATGCCTGCAAAATTTTAACACGTATTATTTACAGAAGAATGGGAAAACAAGTTGAAGCTGAGTTGGGTGAAGATCAGTTTGGCTTCAGAAGAAATGTAGGAACACGTGAAGCAATCCTGACTTTACGTCTGATCTTAGAGGATCGAATCAAGAAGGACAAGCCCACGTACATGGCATTTGTAGATCTAGAAAAGGCATTCGATAATGTTGATTGGACCAAGCTATTTATGATTCTGAAGATGATAGGGATCAGATACCGAGAACGAAGAATTATCTACAATCTGTATAAAAATCAGTCTGCAGTGATAAGAATCGAGGGCTTTGAAAAAGAAGCAGCAATCCAGAAAGGAGTTAGGCAAGGCTGCAGTTTGTCCCCTCTCCTTTTCAATGTTTACATAGAGCAGGCAGTAACGGAAATCAAAGAGAAATCTGGAAAGGGAATCACAGTCCAATTAGAGGAAATCAAAACCTTGAGATTCGCCGATGATATTGTTATTTTATCTGAGACTGCAGAAGATCTCGAGAAGTGGCTGAATGGTATGGATGAAGTCTTGGGTAAGGAGTACAAGATGAAAATAAATAAGTCCAAAACAAAAGTAATGGAGTGCAGTCGAACGAAGGCAGGTGATGCAGGAAATATTAGATTAGGAAATGAAGCCTTAAAGGAAGTAGATGAATATTGTTACTTGGGCAGTAAAATAACTAACGATGGCAGAAGTAAGGAGGACACAAAATGCAGACTAGCACAAGCAAGGAAGAGCTTTCTTAAGAAAAGAAATTTGCTCACTTCAAACATTGATATCGGAATTAGGAAGATGTTTTTGAAGACTTTCGTGTGGAGCGTGGCATTGTATGGAAGTGAAACATGGACGATAACTAGCTCAGAAAGAAAGAGAATAGAAGCTTTTGAAATGTGGTGTTACAGAAGAATGCTGAAGGTGAGATGGATAGATCGAATCACGAATGAAGAGATACTGAATCGAATTGGTGAGAGGAGATCGATTTGGCTAAATTTGACGAGAAGAAGAGATAGAATGATAGGACACGTCTTAAGACACCCAGGACTTGTTCAGTTGGTTTTTGAAGGAAGTGTAGGTGGTAAGAATGGTAGGGGTAGACCAATGTATGAATATGACAAGCAGATTAGAGCAGATGTAGTATGCAATAGTTACGTAGAAATGAAAAGTTTAGCACAGGATAGGGTGGCATGGAGATCTGCATCAAGCCAGTCTATGGACTGATGACTCAAACAACAACAAGTTTAATCCTTTAACAACGAATGCATGTCAACTCAGCCCTAAAAGTTTCTTTACAAAATTTTCGGGTAAAATAACCTCCAACGTTATACTTTAAGTTAGAGGTAATATACACACAAGGTCCGTATCTGGCATGTAATTTTTAAGGTATGAACGGTTTAGGCTACATAACTTAGGTTATCTTTTTCTAAAGTTGCTTTACGTCGCACCGACACAGATAGGTCTTATGGCGACGGCAGGACAGGAAGGGGCTGGGAGTGGGACGGAAATACCCGTGGCCTTAATTAAGGTACAGACACAGCATTTGCCTGGTGTGAAAATGGGAAACCACGGAGAACCACCCTCAGGGCTGCCGACACGGGGGTTCGAACCCACTATCTCCCTAATACTGGATACTGGCCGCACTTAAGCGACTGCAGCTATCGAGCTCGGTTAGGTTATCTTTTGTGTGGTTTTCTTCTCTCGGTTTTTCCGTACTCATTTTAGGTAAATGGCGAGATGGAACCGTATTTTAATCCCTAATGCACACCTCAATACAAGACACTGGTACTACAATCACCACAGTAACTCAGATTATAAAACAAATTCTATATACACTCAAATACACGAGGCTGATAACCTCGGTATTACAAGCTCATTATGAATCAAAAACAACAGTTTACAGGAACGGTTCATTAATGGTGGGGCACACTAGGATGGAGGAAGTAACAACTTGCTTAGGAGTCATTTGAAATATAAGTTCCTTTCAAGTGAACGGCAGACATGAAAGAAAAAGTCTCCACTATGCAGGCGAACCATATCAGCACGATAAGAAGAACAAAAATTTTGCTGATGCATTGCATTCCTTGCTAGTAAGAGATGTGAGGTGCCAATGGAGAGTGTTATGTTTATCTGCAGGCTTTTCATGTCTTACTACGAAGGAATGTTGCCCTTGAGCTCTGTCAGCATTCACACGCTCGTATCTAGGAGTATGATGTTTTTCAGTACTGTCAAAATCGAAACGAGAGAATGAGAAGAGTCAACAGCAGAACTCACCTTTCAACGGTGTATAAAATGTTGTGTATTTCTAAGGTAAGTTAGTGAAGACAATGAACAGTTTCACATCTAGGTAAGATTACAGAATGCTTACATCATGTTTTATTGCGAGCTTTATCTTGTTTGCTTGAAAATGTGCTGACATCATAGTACAGACATGTAGACTGCATAGGTGTGCATACGTAAGCATTCACACGCTGTACCTAAAAGTATCACATTTTGAAAAAAAAAATTGAGTACATAAGAGCTCCATGTGCCTATTAAGACATTCGTATAAGAACTCATAGTTTCTACTACTGTCTCTGTTAGTGTTCTTTTGAAGTAAGTAAAGATCAATGATTTTATTGTTACTACGTACACAACGTATGATTACGTGTACTGACAGTTGAATTACGCGAATTTCTTAACCATGAGAATTTAGTAAAACGCTTCTAAACTTAAATGTAGAGTATTACGATTGATCCATTTCTTACAGCATCATTGTAAAAATTGTTTTGTTTGCATGCGTGATAGGTTATCTTGTCTACCTAATCAACTAGGACTGCTGTTTGAAACCGATTAGTTTAGTGTGAAGGAAATTATAGATCATTTTTATTTTAACCATTATAAATACTGGTGTGAAAATCCAATGTTCCGTGTAAAGTCTCCTTCACCCATGTACTGTATACGTTTGCAGCTAGAACATTAGCAGTCGATTATATAGATCTCTCTTCTGCAGTAGTAGCACTACGAGTTCTACTAATCAATACACACCGCAAAAAGTGCGATTCTTAAACTAGAAATTCTAGGTTAGTATTCATTTTTTACATGTATTATGTCTAACGTAAGAAAAACTAGCATGTTAAAAAGGCATGTTGTTTTCCTTCTAGAATTCATGCAAGTAGACATTACTGACAAGTTAGCTGCTCACGATCAGCACGGTGCTACTGCTGTGCGAAAGGTATCAGAATTACTTGTGGGCACCCCGCTAGTAGTTCATTGTTATCGAGCAGTACACACTGTGTACGGACGATGCATAGTTGCTGATGTGCACCTACCCGGTGATTACTGTCTTCTTATCATCAGCCTACAGGACACTTACCGGTGATGACGTCAGTGAGCTGAACCAATGAGGTCTGCTACTGATTTGTGATCGTAGTGATAGTCGCAGCTGTGTACGGTTTCAGCTTGCAGAGTAGTAACATATCTAGTTTGAAAGTTCAGTAAACATTGTCTTTACATTTACTACTGTTTATACAAATGAGCAAGTTGGTTGTTAGTGCATACTTTCACGTGATTGTATCTACACGTCGCATTCTTCAAGATACTTAGATGTTGTAAATTTAAGTATGGTGACTTTTTCTCTGTCAAAGTGATACTTTAAGAATTTAAGGTGTATTTTTTAATAGTTACTACCTGCTTACAAGACTCATTCCGATACAAATGTTGTAAGATAAACTAGCACGGCCTGCTGCCTGCGTATGATGGTACTGTAGGTAGTTGAAGTCCCGTAGTGTTTTAGCTTGTAGAATAGTAACGGTGCTTATTCATTATAAACTTGTTTAGTATAAGCATGAAGGCTGTATAAAGTTTTTCTTCACATACATATCGTTCAGTCAAGGAATAAGATAAACTGGTAATGCACACCATTAAGCAATATGAACTGTTTTATGTCAACACACTCTATACTATAAAATAGGTAGAATCTGTAAATTTAAGTCTGCTAACTCCTTCTCTATCAAAGTAACACTGTAAAAGCTTTATTAGTTATTCTAGTATCAAACTGAGGTATATTAACTGTTATTACTGTTTATAAGAACACAACCACTGCCAAACATATGCGTTTAGATGACAGTAGCTCAGACGAGAGTCTAACAAATGAGCTTATAGCTCATTCAAAGCGTCTAGTTAGTCAGCTTAAGCAATGTTGTGATGGTTTCGGAATAAACGTGTTCGTAGACGGTCTAGAGGCTTTACAGATGGCAACAATCACTGAAAATATGCAAGGCTTAAATGCATACTTGGTTGTGATTGTAGACATATTATTTCGATATCTAACATCCACATGTAGTTTAATGGGAGAATTTTACGATTCTCTTCTTAAACAATGCATGCACGCGTGCGTTACGAACAATACGAATCGCACATTTGAAGACAGAAACATTTTCGTCTAAGCTTGCTTTACGTGTTGTAGAAAGTATGTGCAACAAGCTTTACGACAACCTGCTCTCAATTTACACACATCGCTTGAGGCGGAATTTTGTAAAGGCTGCGAGCGAAGAAGAGAGGCGGTTTAACTTAACACTAAGAACAAATTCATTACAATTAATACCATTCTTCATAGGTGGTACACTGATTTCGTAGTGCCGGGCTAAGTGGCTCAGATGGTTGAGGCGCAGGCCTTCTGACCGCAACGTGGTAGGTTCGATCCTGGCTCAGTACACTGGTATTTGAAGGTGCTCAAATACGACAGTCTCGTGTCGATAGATTTACTGGGATATAGAAGAACTCCTGCAGGACTGAAATCCGGCACATCGGCGTCTCCTAAAACCATAAAAATAGTTAGTGGGACGTAAAAGCTAATAATATTATCATTATTGTTGTTCCTATCATTATTATTTATTACGCAGTAAACCACTCTTTGCGATTCTGAGCGAATTTAAAGAAAGGGACTCCAGGTTGGCACGGTGTGAACTGTTAAACTTGTATGTTAATATTAAACTGTTATTCTGGCCCTCATATAGGTAGCACATTGAAATTACCGAAAGTTATTGACAACTGATATGCAGTGATAAAGGTACAAATTAACGGTAATGCCTGGTTTGCAAGGTCTGTAGTGAGCGCTTTGCATACAGTAAAAACACATGTAAGCAAAATGCACTCCGACCCACACTACAGCAGTGCATTAATTTTACACGGGATTGCTATGCCAATGGAACTCCATCGTTTAACACAAATCGATCAATGTTTGAAGATGATGATGCTTGTTGTTTAAACGGTCCTAACATCTAGGTCATCGGCCCCTGATCAATATTTGTGGTGCTCAGTATGACAACGGAGATTGGATAATGTATGGGTACACATCGAGAAAAAGCCGTTTCACACTAGTACATGTCTATGTAACACCCTATCATCATCCAACACGCCACATTAAATTGCTCTTGATTCAAACGAGCGAAACTAGCCCCAGCAGCTACCGCTATGCATGGATAAATACGTATATGGTCTTGTTTCAGCGGTTTATATATACTAGAACACCGTATACATATGTGCTGAAGATGTTTGTTCTATTATCATTCTAAAGTAAAAGTAGAGCAATACAAAATGTCGTGCAGTTATCTTCATCCAACTACTTTGATTTTACTGACAGAGGCAGACAAAATACTAAAGTTTGATGCATTTAAACGAAAATATTTTTTTCCATTCTTTATCCACGCCGATATTAGACCGGTAGATGTAGCAGAATAGCGTAATTCTAGACTCTCTTCAACATACAAGAATCGGAATATGCACACAGAATTGCCTACTATCTCCAGTGTCCGTTTAAGCAAGAGTGCCATCGATTTGATCTTTACCGTGGTGCGAATTGTTGCGAATGTGTCGTCAATCGAATATGCGATATTATCAAAAGTATTAGCATTACTTCTTTGTACCACTCACCACTGAGCAGCAACATTACTATGATGGGGCTTCTGTATGTCACATTTACAAACAGCTTGTCGATCGTGGCGAAGATTTAAAGTATGCGATCTTTGTCATCTGACAGGAATGTTTAAAGGACCAGCGCATATTCCATGCAACCTTCTGTATAGGCGTCCAGCCTATATGCCAGTAATTTTTCACAACCTCTCCGGTTACGATAGTCATTTTATTACACGGGCTTTTTGCGAAAGACGTGTCTCTGTACAGTGTTACACGATATTGCAGAACCATGGTAATGTAAACCCTATTCCTTCTAATAAGGTGCGATACAAGTCATTCACGAATCATATACAAAATTTTCTGCAACTGCATTTCATAGTCTCTCGAAGTGTACGTCCCGTATTTCAACCGAGAAAACTTGTGTATTACCTGATCTTACTTTCCTGATCCATCCGTATTCAGTGTCGTACATCAAAAAGGCCTGTTTCCTTACGAATTCGTACCCGATATGAGTGTTCTTGACGAGACACAACTGCCTCCCCGGCATTCTTTTTTACAGGTTGCTCACAAAGAAAACCGTCCAAATCAAGCAATATGACCGAACGAAGTACGTGTGGGAAACCGTTCTATTTCGCACTCTTGGCGACTATTCAGATCTTTACCCAAAGACAGACGTACTACTTCTCGCAGACGTGTTTGTGAATTTTGCATTCTGTGCAAACAAACTTATGGCCTAGATTTGACTCATAACATCCCAGTGACTAGTCGGTCTTGCAATGCCTTGCTCAGGAAAACAAACGTGCAATTAGAGCTCCTCACCGGCATAGACATGGTTCGTATCCTCCAACAAAGCATTCGCGCTGGTGTTGAATCCTGCTCCCATAGGTACGTTTAAACCAACAACAAATACGAGCACCTACAATGCTAGTCAACCAGATTCATACCTTTTGTATTTCGACACAAATATCTTATGGTTCGTGGTATTTGTTACTGTAGTCACGTCCTCGTTCGTGAACCATGGGCAACGGTTGAGTTGCCTAGTAAGTGGTCCTGAGAGTCGGGCTACCAGATGCTAAGGAATGGTATTGGGCATCTCGGACATATTCTGAGTCATGGTCCTTATTGTGCTCAGGTGGCTAGGACTATACAACCCACTGGTGGTTCCTAACACGTTAGAGAAGAGATACTCACTTGGACTGCGAGTAAGTAATGGTAGCATCCTGCTTCACAAAATTTACCGACCTGAGAACATTTTAAACGAGCCTTGGACCTAAGGGAGTAACGGAGTCCCACTCTCAGTTAATAGGAGGTAGAGATCTGAATGACACCACAACACTAGTTGCAAATAGAGGATTGTGGCGATGTTTAGTAAATTCACAGGGGCTTGCAGACTGAACGCTGAAAGTCATTACGGTCTACAATGATGATGCATGTTTGTATGTATGCATGTAAATAATTTGTAAGGCAAAGCCATAATGCAGCCTCTTCCCATCAGCAACTTTTCGTGGGTAAACAACCCGACTCCTTTGATGTGATTCAGGTCGACGATCATGCTGAAATCGGTTTTCTTTTAGAAGTCGTCCTTCTCTACACAGAACATATTCACAATGCACAAAAAGATTTCCCATTTTGTCCTACTCAGATGGCATCGACTATAAGGTCTTCTCGGAAGCTCTTGTGTACACTGTACATTAAAAGGCGATACGTGCTACATTACCAAACTTTGAAGCAGTGCCTTCCATACGGACTGCAACGTACTCGCATTCACAGAATACTGCAGTTTAAACAAAGAACTTGGATGTGACAACGACAGCCATTGTCCACTTGGCGATAATATTTCCACGTTATCATGGGGACAATTGCAAGGGCAGTAGACCATCTATCTGACGAGATTTTGTACACATGTATATAGTTTTATATTTGGTTCCTTTTTTAAATATAGTGTAAACTAAATACAAACATATGTAATGTAGTAATAGCTAATGCAAAGAAATGTGTGCCAATTTACCAGTCATGCTTCTGTGCTGTGATTGTTCTTTTTTTAACTTTTACTTTCGTATAATAAACATCGACACTATATATGTAGTTCTTACTTCATTCCCCTCGGGTCCTCTCACCTATCACTTTTCATAATCGTCATTATGTTTCTAAGATGTAGTCTACGGAACTCCTAGTCCTCTCCCAATCACATATCTATTGGTAATCTCCTTGGTCAAAGTAGATGGAAAGCAGTGATTAGTTGCACAATGTGCCAATCCCGAACCCAGTAGGGGAATATTTTATTTCTTGAAACACAGCAGAAAATACCTTGCACAAGATAGTCTGGATAGCTGAGGGAGCGGGCCACATAGTAATCGAGACTAAACATGCGTGACTGCATCTAAGTAATCACTGCATGTCGAAACAACGTGTCCGTAGTACGCTATCTTGCCTAGTAAAACAGGGTAAGCCTAGAGTCGAAACCAGGCCTGTAAGGTTAAGCCTGCCCTCTTCTGGTCATCGAACTTGGGCCTGTATTTAGTACCACTGCAAAGTTAAGTCTGGACTTGAATACAAGCCTGTGAAATTACTTATGCACACGTAGAAAGCCGCCCTAATTTAAAATCGCCCGCCAGTTGGTGTCAACCCCAACTTGCTCGAGCACTTTTCAAATCTCCCCCGCTATGCTGTCACGCTCTCAACAGCCAATAAGCGTTTAGTCTACTTTCGGTGTAGCCCCGATACTAGTGGTCGTGGCTTTAAGTTACAGCCCCAGCATTTGCCTGGTGTGAAAACGGCATACCACGGAAAACCATCTTCAGGACTTCTGACGGTGGGATTCGAACCCACCATCTCCAAAATTAAAGCTCATAGCTACATGACACGACACTAACTGCACAATCTACTCGCTTCCAATTACTTCACATGTTTTTGAAATACTATTGATGTTTCTTTGTTTGTGGAGTGATAATTGATTAGAAAACAGTGTTAACTCCTTCACGTTTCTGATGGTAGAAATATGTTACATGCCATACGGAAACTGTTACAAAGCTGAGGTGCATACTTTCAGAAATTAATTATTTTATCTTTTTTTTCTGATGTTTTATCATGGCACCAACGTATCAAAGGTTTTCGGTGACGGAAGGGATGGAAAGGGACAGGATTGGGAAGGTAGTGACCGTGGCCTTAATTAAAGTACATCCCCAGCATTTGCCCGGTGTGAAGACGGACACCAGACCGCAAGCTGAGAGTTACCGGACCCTGACAGCGCGGCCAACTCGCCTAGTTCATTCACTTTTGATATCTGAAAAAGACAAATGTTTAACAGAAATAATTACGTCAGTTTGGTTAAATAATATGTATGACGTTTTACGATGAAATATCTATGTATGTCTGACCCTGTCAGCCAAATATTCACTACTCTAAGATTGTTGGAACGTGTTTCGAACTGAACGGAAGACGAACGCAGAGTGTGAATAAATTGAGCATTTATTTATTTAAAGTGCCCTTGATACTGCGTATTATATTTCCAGAAAGGAACCGATTCGAATACTGTACACTACGATCATACCTTAAAGTCAGATAACTTACAAGGTTAAGCGCTTCATGAGCCTTATGTATGACATATTTTCCGTCGCTGCGTAAGAGGAATCATTCCTAAAGTTTTCCCTCTGTATTCGTTAAACTATGAACACAATTTATAAATAGAATACGGTATTATATTCATATGTCTTGCGAGTGATACACTGCAGAAAATAAAACTCCTAAATAGAGTCATAAACGTAAATCTTATCAATTCTGAAGCACATAATCATATAATTCCTACTCATTTATCAGAAAAATCTTAAATACCGGTGCTTAAAATATTCGTGTCTTACTGATTCCATGTTAATGAACCACGAATGCACTTATAGAGCGCTAAAGAATTTGCAACACGCATTCCAACAGTGAATACAAGCAAAACCATGTTGTTTCTCTTTTTTTCTTCATATAGCTCGATATGGTTTAAAGCTTAACCTCGGCATTCGTATTGACCGTCGCCCGTTTACCCGGGTGCAGTGTTTCTTCCCTACATCTGTTGATTCCCAGCATTCTCAGGCCTAACTATAAATCAGTAATCTACAGTAATCAGGGTCTGCCTCTTCTTCATCATCATCCCAATTCCTATTTCAGACTTATCCTTGTCTACTGTTGTCTCCCTTCATTCACCGTAACAGCGTATTCATCACAATTTGATGTTTTTTTTTTTTTCTCAAATAACACAAGGAGAGCTAATTTTTTAATGACATAATAATGATGTTATTAGTTTTACGTCCCACCAACTACTTTCATGGTATTCGGAAACGCCAATGTGCTGAACTGTTGTAACTAAAGAGCTTTCACGTGCAGGTAAATCTACCTAAACGAGGCTGAGCTATATGAGCACCTTCAAATAACACCGGACTGGGCCAGAACAGAACGTGCTAACTTGAGCTCTACCGTCTGAGCTAGAGAGTAAAAGTTATTTCCGTATTATTTTAACTGTCCGCAGGCCATTCACATATTTAGTCCCAAAGTTCACCCTCAGATCTTTAATTCCCACCTCAGAATTAGAGGTGTACAACGGGCGAGTCTGAGCTCATTCCGTTAGATTACATATCTCCACTTTTCTTACTTAGTTCATTTGGCCAGAGAACGAGCTTACTGCTAGGACGAGTCTGGGGAGAATCATTGCCGTTCGACCAAAGTGGGCTATATTTGAATAATTGCGCGCGCGCGCGCGCGCGCGTGTGTGCGTGAGTGTGCGCGTGTATACGTATGTGTGTCCGTTTGTGTATGTGTGAATCTAAACTCGAAATTTTAAACTTTAAGGGCATATACCCTTCTCGACAGCAACACGACTGAAGGATTGTATTCACTATTACGTGTTTGTGTGGGGGCTGATATAGTGCAGTGTGTTGTATGTAAGTGAAGAGGTCTGTGTTAGACGAACCCAAACACTCACTTCCTAAGGAAGTAACCACACGTGTCATTAAGTCCCCGGACTGATCGGAAACGAATCCCGGGCCCTGTGAACAAAAGGCCATTATGCTGACCACTCAGCCAAGAAGTTGGAATTATTATTATTATTATTATTGATGTATCAGTAGAAGCAGTAGTAGTAGTAGTGATAGTGCGTTGTTGATACACAATATATAGTAGTATCAAGTAAAAGAAATGTTTTTATACCAAAAGACCTTAGTTGCCGTCTCACATTTATCCTTATTCTGATTTTGACGGGAAGGAAGGAATGCGTGTCGAGGGAACATAAATGACAGTTGACTTTGTTACATATACACACGAGGAGAAAAAGGCCCGCATAAGATTCCGTAGCTGCTGAATGTTTTGCTTACTAAAATGAAGAGAGAAAAGAATTGTAAATGAGGGAAAAGGAATAGAAGATAAAAGTTACCCATTGTGTTACGCACAAAAAAGAAACAAAGAGGAAAATACGTAGGCATGATTATTTTAGGGGTGTATTTATTGAGGACCACAGAGCTAACATCGCTTTTAGAGGAGGAATAAACACGTAGTAATAAGCTCAATATGCTGGATGTGGAATGGTCAACAAGTTACGTACGAAACAAGGTTATGTTAGGGGAACGATAATGTTAATGTGAGGGTAACATAAAAGAAGTTTGTAGTTTGAGATTACGAATCACGGAAATAATATTCCACTGTGAAAGATTACTTGTAGTACAAATTGTATACAGTTTCTATTAAATCATTTTATTTCTTTATCTTAATTCTGGACCCATTTCTTTAATATGTGGTTTCTGTTGTTCTTTGAGAAATGCCCGTTGACACACTTTCATGCCACTCAATCATGTTCTAAACACTGCATCCTATATCCAGCTTGAGCTAAATTTATCTGTAGATCCCATTCATGCACTGTCCAACTTCCATTTTTCCCTTCCTCATGATTTCTCTAAAAATCCATATGAACAAACCTCCAAGAAAAGTTCCATCAATCTGTCCGCTGTCCGAAGTATGACATACTAAGTGTTCCGAGAAAAGATCCGGCAGTTACCTCGTTTGTACTAATGAAGTGTTATATTAATGGCAAGCAAATTTATGTATTTATATATAACCAAGATTTCACTCTATATACTGTTTCCATTATAAACGATACAGACGTATTAAAGCACTAATATTTGGATAATAATGTACTGTATACTGTAGAGTGAATTTCTATTCGCACTGTCAGAATATCACTTTTGGTACATTATTAAGAATTTTATATAACTTCAAAGTAGAACTATCGGCATATTTCTTTGGCTTGATTCTAAAAGGGCCAATGTCAGAAAACCTACTTTTGAGCTATGAACATTTGAAGTTTTGGTTATAAGTAGTACAATGGGAGAGATCTGCCGCCTCCTCCTACTCGCGCGGCGCGGGAAATTTGAATTCTGGCGGGAAATTTGAATTTTGGCGGGAGATTTGAATTTCGGCGGGAGATTTGAATTTGTAAACAAAGCCACGTGCTTTTTGACAGCTGTCATCGACAACAACGCATCGCTAACCTCACTGCTGCCATCTTGACGGGCCTAAACCTCACTAGTGCCAACATAACCTAACTAGCATGAGGTAAACAAAGCCACGTGTTTTTTGACAGCCACGTGCTTTTTGACAGACAACAACGCATCGCCAACCTCAGTACTGCCATCTTGACGGGCCTAAACCTCAGTAGTGCCAACTTAACCTAACTAGCGCGAGATAAACAAATCCACGTGCTTTTTGACAGCCACGTGCTTTTTGACAGACAACAACGCATCGCTAACCTCACTGCTGCCATCTTGACGGGCCTAAACCTCAGTAGTGCCAACTTAACCTAACTAGCGCGAGGTAAACAAAGCCACGTGCTTTTTGACAGCCACGTGCTTTTTTGACAGCTGTCACTTAACCTAACTAGTGCGAGGTAAACAAAGCCACGTGTTTTTCGACAGCCACGTGCTTTTTGACAGACAACAACGCATCGCTAACCTCAGTACTGCCATCTTGACGGGCCTAAACCTTAGTGGTACCAACTTAACCTAACTAGGGCGTGGTAAACAAAGCCACGTGCTTTTTGACAGCCACGTGCTTTTTTGACAGCTGTCATCCGCCATCTTTAAACTACAGAGCACTGTGCTGCCCTCTTTAGATGTAAAATTCGTCACCTGTCATCGGCAGTGCTGCCATCTTGGTGGGCCTAAACCTTAGTGCTACCAACTTAACCTCACTAGCGTGAGATAAACAAATCCACGTGCTTTTTGACAGCTGTCACCAGCCATCTTTAATCTATAGAGCACAGTGCTGCCCTCTTTACCTACTTACCTTTGAAATGTGGTGGCGGATAATTTGAAAAATGCTTTTTGACAGCAGCCATCTTTGAGCACAGTGCTGCCCTCTTTGTGGTGGCGGGAAATTCCACGTGCTCTTGTTTGGAAACAAACTCACGTGCCTTTTTCTGACAATTGTCATCCGCCATCTTGCAACACAAACCTCAGTGCTGCACTCTTTAGCTAGATGCCTTTGAAATGTGGTGGTGGCAATTTGAAAAATTCTATGTGCTCTTGTTTGGAAACAAAGCCACGTGCTTTTTTGACAGCTGACATCTGCCATCTTTAATCAATAGAGCACTGTGCTGCTATCATGCGGGCAATTTCGTCAGCTGTCATCCGCCATCTTTAATCCACAGAGCACCGTGCTGCCCTCTTTATGACATGTAGTAGCGGGCAATTTGGAAAGATCTGTTAGCTATCATCCGCCATCTTTAATCAAGAGAGCACCGTGCTGCCATCTTTAGCTAGATACCTTTGAAATGTGGTGACGGCAATTTGAAAAATTCTATGTGCTCTTGTTTAGTAAACAAAGCCACGTGAGTTTTTGACAGCTGTCATCCACCATCTTTAATCAATAGGGCACTGTGCTGCTATCATGCGGGCAATTTCGTCAGCTGTCATCCGCCATCTTTAATCTACAGTGCACCGTGCTGCCCTCTTTATGACATGTAGTAGCGGGCAATTTGAAAATTTCTGTTAGCTGTCATCCGCCATATTTAATCAAGAGAACACCGTGCTGCCATCTTTAGCTAGATACCTTTGAAATGTGGTGGCGGCAAATTGAAAAATTCAACGTGCTCCTGATTAGTAAACAAACTCACGCGCTTTTTTGTCAGCTGTCATCCGCCATCTTACATCGCAAACCTCAGTGCTACACTCTTTAGGTACATACCTTTGAAATATGGTGGCGGATAATTTAAAAAGAAAAATTCTACAGCAGCCATCTCTCGGCGCTAATTGCTCAAGATGGTGGCTATACATGACTCTTTAAAGGTGCTTACGCAAGATGGCCGCTATACATAGGTTCTTATGAGACGCCCTTGGGATGCTTGCGCAAGATGGCGGTTATACATGGCTCCTTATGAGATGCCCTAGGGATGCTTGAGCAAGATGGCGGTTGCTCTTATGAGGCGGCTTAAGGGTCCTTGCACAAGATGGCTAGATACGCCCTAAGGATGCTTGCGCAAGATGGCGGACACAAGATGGTGGCTATACACGACTCCTTATGAGACGCCTTAAGGGTGCTTGCGCAAGATGGCTGCTGCTCTTATGAAGAAAGCTAGCTTAGAGGCTAACGTGTCGTGCTAGTTCGATTCATTGAATTTGGGGCTTAAATGCAAAATGTTAAATATCTCGAAAGCGGTGCATCGTAGAGCAAAACGGACAAAAGATTTTCTGCTCAGTACCTCGGTTCGCAGTACGAGGAACAAGAAAAACATAGTCTAATGATGAGATGGACGGTTCGATCCCTACTTAGGCCCTTTGGCATTCGCTCTGTTTTAGCTTGTATTGAAGCAAGTCTTCGTAACATGATCAGGTTTAGCTATGGTAGAGAGTATAACGTGCCGTGCAGGTTCGATTCATTAAATTTAGGGCTTAAATGCAAAATGTTAAATATCTCGAAAACGGTGCATCGTAGAGCAAAACCTGATACCTAGGTTTGCAGTATCAGGAACATGATAGCATAAGAAAAACATAGTCTAATGATGAGATCGACTGTTCGATCCCTACTTAGGCCCTTTGGGATTTGCAGCTATCTAATTCTACAAGATGGCGGTTATACATAGCTTCTTATGTGACAGCTTAAGAGCGCTTGCACAAGGTGGCTGCTGCTCTTATGAGACGCCCTAGGGGTGCTTGCGCAAGGTAGCAGCGACAAGACGGTGACTATACACAGCTCCTTATGATACGGCCTAGAGGTGCTCACACAAGATGGTAGCTGCTCTGATGAAGAAAGCTAGCTTTGCATCGTGCAGGTATCTTTACAGCACTAAACCTCATACCTTTGAAATGTGGTGGCGGGTAATTTGAAAAATTCTACGTGCTTTTTCTTAACAGCAGCTATCTTTAAACAATAGCGGCTATACATAAGCTGCTAAGGCCTCCTCTTATGTCAAGGCATAGCTCTATCGAACAAGTTTAAACCTGCATCGGGATAGCTAGAGTAAGCACGTGCTGCAGTGATGACGTCATTATGCATGTTTAGATTTGCAAATCACTAAAGAAACATAACAAGACTAGAATCGAACACTGCACTCTATGCCGTTAACTTTATCATGTGATCGGAACATTGATTGAAGTGTTTAGAACGCTAAATAAGTAGAACCGAACACTGTACTCGATACAACATGTGTTTAGAACATGTCAGGGGATACCTCTGTTCTAAGAAGATTAGGTTACTGCACATTCCTTGTAGGACTAATAGGCTAAAGGGCTAATGGGCAAAAGGGCAAAAGGGCTAAAGGGCTAAAGGGCTAAAGGGCTAATGGGCTAAAGGGCTAGGGTGCCTCTCCTCTCTTTATCCGGGCTTGAGACCGGCTCTACAACTAGAGGCGGAGTTAACACCCTAAGGAATGAAGAATGTTGGGAAATAATCTATACGAATATAGCTACTCGATCGACTATATACTACAGATGGATGACTTAGGTGAGGGTAAGC
Source organism: Anabrus simplex (assembly GCF_040414725.1). Classification (NCBI taxonomy): domain Eukaryota; kingdom Metazoa; phylum Arthropoda; class Insecta; order Orthoptera; family Tettigoniidae; genus Anabrus; species Anabrus simplex. The sequence goes on from NC_090266.1 coordinate 794,090,495, forward strand.
GCTTACTTAATAATACCTCCACGACGTAATTCATGCTCTATTTCAAAATTATCTTCTTTGTACTGTGTGTAACCAGCATCATGATAGGCTCTTAGCAGTTGTAAACGTTTTACGAGTACGTTGGGGTCTTTACAGTACCTTATATCTACATAGGGTAACAGAGGCTTGTTGTGAACTTGGAGTCTATATGCAGACAGTTGATGTGTAGGGACTTGTTTTGATGTAATACGTGCTTCAGCAGTAGCGTTTCTAGGTACAAACTTAACTTGTTTGGATAGCGATGAAGCGTTGAAATTTCCTTCTTCTTTACCTTGCATCTCTTCTTGAGATGTTTGCACTGCGACAGAACGTGTAGTAGGCTTAGGAAATGAAGTAAAATCATCAAGCTGTCATAGCAATGAATTTTCTTCTTCTTCTTCTTCTACTTTCCCTTTACTACTGTTTTGATCAACATCATTATCCTTATTATCATAATCATGATCTTGCCTCTCTTTATCTTGAAGTTTGTGCTTAGTAACAGAACTCGCAGCAGGTCTAGACAACAAGGGAGAATTAAAAATCTCTCGCAGAGGTGTACTTTTTAAACATAAATCAGTGTTCCCTTGAATACGGTTGAGCTCTTTGTATTTTGTTCCCGATGAAGCTACATTACACGCGGCTTCATGACGTTGAGCGTTGTATGCGTTCTTGAACACTCTTCTACAATGTTTGCATTGACAAATTGCCCTACATGATATCTCATGACGTCTCCTGTGATAGCTTCGGGAAATGCTTTTCCACACTCTTCGCAAATATACCTAGAAGTGGGTTTTTCCATGACGGACTTTTATCTTCTACTAACAGATTCTTCTTTAAATCTACTTGACATTTGTTACTCTCTACTTCGATGATGCGAACAGCTTAGCGATTAACAGTAAACTAACACAAAAGCGTATAACCAAGGTAGCAACAGTAAGGTTTAAGCCCATCAAGATGGCAAGAGTGAGGTTAGCGACGTTCTGCTGCTGGATTTTAAATTCCGCGCTATAACATGCATAAGGTGGCAGCCTTGAGGTTTACCGCCGTAAAGATGGCAGCAGTGAGGTTAGCGACGCTCTATTGTCCTTCAAAGTGAGGTTAAGGTTCGTCAAGAAGACAGCTGTCAAAAAGCACGTGGCTATGTTTACCAAACAAGAGCACGTGGTCATGACGTCACGGTCACGTAATCAATCCTTAGCTCTACGTCGTTAAGAGCAGCATTAGGATTAGCTATATTTAAACATCTTAGGAACAGAGCAGCAGTATGAATAGCCATGTTTGAAAGCGTGTAGACATCACCTATCGATTTTACATGCATCGACTCTCGTACTAAACTTCTTCCGCTAGATCGTGCTGCTATCTTAGCATAACCTATACGCATGACCTTAAAGTACAATGAATAGTCATGTTTCAAAGCGTGTACGCATCAACTATCGATTTTGCATGTATCGAATCTCGTACTGAACTTCTTCAGGTAGATTGTGCTGGTATCTTAGCATAACTTATACACATGAACTTAAAGTACAAAGGATAGCCATGTTTCAAAGCGTGTACACATCACCTATCGATTTTGCATTCATCGAGTCTCGTACTAAACTTCTTGCGCTAGATTGCGCTGCTATCTTAGCATAACCTATACGCACGAACTTAAAGTACAAAGAATAGCCATGTTTCAAAGCGTGTGCATATTACTTATCGATTTTGCAAGCATCGACTCTCGTACTAAACTTCTTCCTCTAGATTGTGCTGCTATCTTAGCATAACCTATGTACATGAACTTAAAGTACAAAGAATAACCATGTTTCAAAGCGAGTACACATCACCCTGAACTTCTTCCGCTAGATTGTACTCCTATCTTAGCATAGCCTATACGCACGAACTTAAAGCACAAAAAATAACGATGTTTAACAGCGTGTAAACATCACCTATTGATTTTGCATGCATCGACTATTTTTTACCACCAGAGTGTACAACGATAGCATATGTGTATTGCTAACGTATGTATAAAGTTAAAGCACAAAGAATAGCCAAGTTCAAAGCGTGTACACATCACCTATCGATTTTGCATGCATCGACTATCGTACTAAACTTCTACCGCTAGAGTGTACAACGTTCGCAATTGTGTGCTGCTACCTATGTGCGTGAACTTAAAGCACAAAGAATAGCGTGTACACAACACCTGTCAATTTTGCACGCATTAACGCTTGTACTAATCTTCTTCTACTAGAGCGTGCGATCATTGCTTGTGCATGCCGCAATCTTAACATAACCTATGTGCACGAACTTAAAGCACAAAGAATAGCCAAGTTCAAAGCGTGTACACATCACCTATCGATTTTGCATGCATCGTCTTTCTTACTAAACTTTTTCCACTAGAGCCTGCAACAACCTTATAAGTATGCTGCTAACTTAGTATGACTTATACGCATGAACTTAAAGCATAAAGAATAGTGATGTATAAAAATCTTGTGAACATAGCAGCAGCAGTAAGAATAGCAATGTTTTAAAAGCGTGTACGCATTGCCTATCGATTGTACATGCAACAACTAGAGTACAAATCTTCTCCCGCTAGAGTTTGCTGCTATCTTAGCATAAACTATGTGCACGGATTTAAAGCACGAAGAATAGTTAAGTTTCAAAGTGTGTACACAACACCTATCGATTTTGCATGCGTCAACTATTATACTAAACACATCCCGCTAGAATGTACAACGTTCACATGTGTTTGCGCTGCTACTTTAGCATGACCTAAGCGAACGAACTTAAAGCACAAAGAATAGCGATGTTTGAAAATCTTGCGAACATAGTAGCAGTAAGAATAGTAAGGTTTACAAGCGTGTACATATCACCTTTTGATAATGCATACATCAACTATCGTACTAAACAACCTCTACGCGAGCGTGTGAACATCGCTTGTACTAGTGCTGCTATCTTAACATAACCTATGTGCAGGAACTTAAATCATAAAGAATAGCTATGTGTAAAAATCTTGTGAACATAGCAGAGTGTTAACTACGTAGGTGTGGACATTGAACTTTGCATGCTAAAGCAGCATACTACGTGACCGTGACGTCGCGACCACGTGCTCTTGTTTGGTAAACATAGCCACGTTCTTTTTGACAGCTGTCTTCTTGACGAACCCTAACCTCACTTTGAAGGACAATAGAGCGTCGCTAACCTCACTGCTGCCATCTTTACGGCGGTAAACCTCAAGGCTGCCACCTTATGCATGTTATAGCGCGGAATTTAAAATCCAACAGCAGAACGTCGCTAACCTCACTCTTGCCATCTTGATGGGCTTAAACCTTACTGTTGCTACCTTGGTTATACGCTTTTGTGTTAGTTTACTGTTAATCGCTAAGCTGTTCGCATCATCGAAGTAGAGAGTAACAAATGTCAAGTAGATTTAAAGAAGAATCTGTTAGTAGAAGATAAAAGTCCGTCATGGAAAAACCCACTTCTAGGTATATTTGCGAAGAGTGTGGAAAAGCATTTCCCGAAGCTATCACAGGAGACGTCATGAGATATCATGTAGGACAATTTTTCAATGCAAACATTGTAAAAGAGAGTTCAAGAACGCATACAACGCTCAACGTCATGAAGCCGCGTGTAATGTAGCTTCATCGGGAACAAAATACAAAGAGCTCAACCATATTCAAGGGAACACTGATTTATGTTTAAAAAGTACACCTCTGCGAGAGATTTTTAATTCTCCCTTGTTGTCTAGACCTGCTGCGAGTTCTGTTACTAAGCACAAACTTCAAGATAAAGAGAGGCAAGATCATGATTATGATAATAAGGATAATGATGTTGATCAAAACAGTAGTAAAGGGAAAGTAGAAGAAGAAGAAGAAGAAATTTCATTGCTATTACAGCTTGATGATTTTACTTCATTTCCTAAGCCTACTACACGTTCTGTCGCAGTGCAAACATCTCAAGAAGAGATGCAAGGTAAAGAAGAAGGAAATTTCAACGCTTCATCGCTATCCAAACAAGTTAAGTTTGTACCTAGAAACGCTACTGCTGAAGCACGTATTACATCAAAACAAGTCCCTACACATCAACTGTCTGCATATAGACTCCAAGTTCACAACAAGCCTCTGTTACCCTATGTAGATATAAGGTACTGTAAAGACCCCAACGTACTCGTAAAACGTTTACAACTGCTAAGAGCCTATCATTATGCTGGTTACACACAGTACAAAGAAGATATTTTTGAAATAGAGCATGAATTACGTCGTGGAGGTATTATTAAGTAAGCGCTTACCCTCACCTAAGTCATCCATCTGTAGTATATAGTCGATCGAGTAGCTATATTCGTATAGATTATTTCCCAACATTCTTCATTCCTTAGGGTGGTAACTCCGCCTCTAGTTGTAGAGCCGGTCTCAAGCCCGGATAAAGAGAGGAGAGGCACCCTAGCCCTTTAGCCCATTAGCCCTTTAGCCCTTTAGCCCTTTAGCCCTTTAGCCCTTTAGCCCTTTTGCCCTTTTGCCCATTAGCCCTTTTGCCTATTAGTCCTACAAGGAATGTGCAGTAACGTAATCTTCTTAGAACAAAGGTATCCCCTGACATGTTCTAAACACATGTTGTATCGAGTACAGTGTTCGGTTCTACTTATTTAGCGTTCTAAACACTTCAATCAATGTTCCGATCACATGATAAAGTTAACGGCATAGAGTGCAGTGTTCGATTCTAGTCTTGTTATGTTTCTTTAGTGATTTGCAAATCTAAACATGCATAATGACGTCATCACTGCAGCACGTGCTTACTCTAGCTATCCCGATGCAGGTTTAAACTTGTTCGATAGAGCTATGCCTTGACATAAGAGGAGGCCTTAACAGCTTATGTATAGCCGCTATTGTTTAAAGATAGCTGCTGTTAAGAAAAAGCACGTAGAATTTTTCAAATTACCCGCCACCACATTTCAAATGTATGAGGTTTAGTGCTGTAAAGATACCTGCACGATGCAAAGCTAGCTTTCTTCATCAGAGCAGCTACCATCCTGTTTGAGCACCTCTAGGCCGTATCATAAGGAGCTGTGTATAGTCACCGTCTTGTCGCTGCTACCTTGCGCAAGCACCCCTAGGGAGTCTCGTAAGAGCAGCAGCCACCTTGTGCAAGCGCTCTTAAGCTATCACATAAGAAGCTATGTATAACCGCCATCTTGTAGAATTAGATAGCTGCAAATCCCAAAGGGCCTAAGTAGGGATCGAACAGTCGATCTCATCATTAGACTATGTTTTTCTTATGCTATCATGTTCCTGATACTGCAAACCTAGGTATCAGGTTTTGCTCTACGATGCACCGTTTTCGAGATATTTAACATTTTGCATTTAAGCCCTAAATTTAATGAATCGAACCTGCACGGCACGTTATACTCTCTACCATAGCTAAACCTGATCATGTTACGAAGACTTGCTTCAATACAAGCTAAAACAGAGCGAATGCCAAAGGGCCTAAGTAGGGATCGAACCGTCCATCTCATCATTAGACTATGTTTTTCTTGTTCCTCGTACTGCGAATCGAGGTACTGAGCAGAAAATCTTTTGTCCGTTTTGTTCTACGATGCACCGCTTTCGAGATATTTAACATTTTGCATTTAAGCCCCAAATTCAATGAATCGAACTAGCACGACGCGTTAGCCTCTAAGCTAGATTTCTTCATAAGAGCAGAAGCCATCTTGCGCAATCACCCTTAAGGCGTCTCATAAGGAGTCGTGTATAGCCACAATCTTGCGTCCGCCATCTTGCGCAAGCATCCTTAGGGCGTATCTAGCCATCTTGTGCAAGGACCCTTAAGCCGCCTCATAAGAGCAACCGCCATCTTGCGCAAGCATCCCTAGGGCATCTCATAAGGAGCCATGTATAACCGCCATCTTGCGCAAGCATCCCAAGGGCGTCTCATAAGAACCTATGTATAGCGGCCATCTTGCGTAAGCACCTTTAAAGAGTCATGTATAGCCACCATTTGAGCAATTAGCGCCGAGAGATGGCTGCTGTAGAATTTTTCTTTTTAAATTATCCGCCACCATATTTCAAAGGTATGTACCTAAAGAGTGTAGCACTGAGGTTTGCGATGTAAGATGGCGGATGACAGCTGACAAAAAAGCGCGTGAGTTTGTTTACTAATCAGGAGCACGTTGAATTTTTCAATTTGCCGCCACCACATTTCAAAGGTATCTAGCTAAAGATGGCAGCACGGTGGTCTCTTGATTAAAGATGGCGGATGACAGCTAACAGAACTTTTCAAATTGCCCGCTACTACATGTCATAAAGAGGGCAGCACGGTGCACTGTAGATTAAAGATGGCGGATGACAGCTGACGAAATTGCCCGCATGATAGCAGCACAGTGCTCTATTGATTAAAGATGGTGGATGACAGCTGTCAAAAAAGCACGTGGCTTTGTTTACTAAACAAGAGCACATAGAATTTTTCAAATTGCCGTCACCACATTTCAAAGGTATCTAGCTAAAGATGGCAGCACGGTGCTCTCTTGATTAAAGATGGCGGATGATAGCTAACAGAACTTTTCAAATTGCCCGCTACTACATGTCAAAAAGAGGGCAGCACGGTGCTCTGTGGATTAAAGATGGCGGATGACAGCTGACGAAATTGCCCGCATGATAGCAGCACAGTGCTCTATTGATTAAAGATGGCAGATGTCAGCTGTCAAAAAAGCACGTGGCTTTGTTTCCAAACAAGAGCACATAGAATTTTTCAAATTGCCACCACCACATTTCAAAGGCATCTAGCTAAAGAAAGCAGCACTGAGGTTTGTGATGCAAGATGGCGGATGGCAACTGTCAGAAAAAAGCACGTGAGTTTGTTTCCAAACAAGAGCACGTGGAATTTCCCGCCACCACAAAGAGGGCAGCACTGTGCTCAAAGATCTCTGCTGTCAAAAAGCATTTTTCAAATTATCCGCCACCACATTTCAAAGGTAAGTAGCTAAAGCGGGCAGCACTGTGCTCTATAGATTAAAGATGGCTGGTTACAGCTGTCAAAAAGCACGTGGATTTGTTTATCTCACGCTAGTGAGGTTATGTTGGTAGCACCAAGGTTTAGGCCCACCAAGATGACAGCACTGCCGATGACAGGTGACGAATTTTACATCTAAAGAGGGCAACACAGTGCTCTGTAGTTTAAAGATGGCGGATGACAGCTGTCAAAAAAGCACGTGGCTGTCAAAAAGCACGTGGCTTTGTTTACCACGCGCTAGTTAGGTTAAGTTGGTACCACTAAGGTTTAGGCCCGTCAAGATGGCAGTACTGAGGTTAGCGGTGCGTTGTTGTCTGTCAAAAAGCACGTGGCTGTCGAAAAACACGTGGCTTTGTTTACCTCGCACTAGTTAGGTTAAGTGACAGCTGTCGAAAAAGCACGTGGCTGTCAAAAAGCACGTGGCTTTGTTTACCTCGCGCTAGTTAGGTTAAGTTGGCACTACTGAGGTTTAGGCCCGTCAAGATGGCAGCAGTGAGGTTAGCGATGCGTTGTTGTCTGTCAAAAAGCACGTGGCTGTCAAAAAGCACGTGGATTTGTTTATCTCGCGCTAGTTAGGTTAAGTTGGCACTACTGAGGTTTAGGCCCGTCAAGATGGCAGTACTGAGGTTAGCGATGCGTTGTTGTCTGTCAAAAAGCACGTGGCTGTCAAGAAACACGTGGCTTTGTTTACCTCATGCTGGTTAGGTTAAGTTGGCACTAGTGAGGTTTAGGCCCGTCAAGATGGCAGCAGTGAGGTTAGCGATGCGTTGTTGTCGATGACAGCTGTCAAAAAGCACGTGGCTTTGTTTACAAATTCAAGTCTCCCGCCAAAATTCAAATCTCCCGCCGAAATTCAAATTTCCCGCCAGAATTCAAATTTCCCGCGCCGCGCGTGGAGGAGGAGGTGGCAGAACTCTCCCATTATACTACTTTAAATAACTTTAAATAACTTTATATTATCTTTGTGTAAATCAAATTATTAAACTCTAATTTTTCTATCGTACTATTTAAAAATTTCCAGGCCTCAATTTTTTATTGGTAAACTAACATTATTGGCAAGGGCTTATTTAATTAAACGTTAACTGTTCGTTTAGTACTGAACGGAGACGTTGGCCCTTTTAACATGTTGCGAACCAGGATAAAACGCGTTGGTATCAGCTAATATCTCAAATTCGATAAAAGATTACATTGGGCCTTTTAGAACTAAGCCACAGATTTCTGCAATGCATACGAATGGTCATTCTACGTCATCACTGGCTAACTGCTCCGAGACACGCTGGTACGTTTTTAGCAATTAATTATAACATTGCCGTTGATTTTAAGACAAGTGGTTATAATCATTGTGTTAATTGAACATTAATCCAATTTCCCTTTAAATATGCCTGGTCCAATCTAAACTGCTCCCCTGTAAATGGATGTAAATATAAATTAAACGACATGGTGGATATTTGATGTTAGTATGAAAAATATAATGAAACAACATATTCAGAAAGAAATCTTCTTTCATTGGCTACCAGTGTGAAGGTGAAAAATATATGGCTTCTGATGGCTTTTATAGCCAATCGCGACTGAATTGTCGATATTTCGGGATGGATAGGCTGCCAGACCTGGACAATATGACCAACAGACTGTCGAGTATTAAGTCTCATAAATGGTCCTCTGTATGAAAAACCAGGTATTGCAGATAACATGGCACATGGCCCGTCTTCATCGTCCTCACCATTACATTAACCGCGCTCGAAGGGTTCGGTATATTCATGCTGAGCACACCCTCAAAATTGGATGCGTCTATTATGCACTAGAGAAGTACTTTTTCCCGCTGTTTAAAGTCGTAAAGACCCAAGCTGCTTACCTTTGACCATAGGATGGGAAGAGCAACAGGCGTAACATTAATTACATACTGTACTGCCCCATAATTCACAATTTGATAAAATAGAAAACCCACCTGTAGAGCCGTTGACAATGGAACAGGAATCCATCATTTTCTGAATTCAAGTAGCGCGTAGCCAACTTACTCGATGAACTGGAGAGAGGTGTTCCGGGATCTGGCTAGCCCTATTGTAACAGTGCGGTGTCGCATACGTCATATAGTAAGAGGGCCACCAATGCAATACATTCTCCCTGTCCTATCCGTTAACATCCACCCTCGATATGAAAGAGAGATGAAAGCAACATGCGCCACATAATTTTGATCCAGTTCCGCCCAAGCTTCGGTCGGAGAGTGTTGTGCTGTGTTCAAAGCGCTCGGTGTGTTGTTACGCTTTATTAGATTTCGCTATCGCCTAGTGCACTTGTACTATGTTTTCGGAACTGTTATTTCAGTGTGACTATATTGAAAAATAGTATTATATAGACCAGTTCAAGTAAGGGATTAGGGTTAATTGTGTGCGGGGACGAAGGTCCACTGAACTCGGAGACGATGGAAGAATCGTCAGACAATGGTCCAGGAATTCTGTTTAAAAATAATTTAGTTCCTTCAGCTGTAGGAACCACACTGAATTTGTGCTGTTCAGACGAACGGATAAGTGATGTAGCATAAATAGGTTATTATGTGTCTACACACGTAAATGTGGACTCCTGGACGTGCATCTTGATCACTGGAATGAAGAAGGACTAAGTGCGAAGAACCTGTCAGTGACAGTAAGCACCAGAGAACATTCCAAGGAAAATCGAACTAGCTGCCAAATGTTTCCAGCCAGTTCTACGGTTACTGTGCAGTCTGTGGAGATGAATACGTCACAGCCTACAAGTAGCCAGCTCACTCTAAGTCGGCAGATTCGAAGCAGCCCCCATGCTGATTCATACTTCTATAAGCTAGATTATGCAAGTCCGTTCGTTGGGTATGCAGAACATAAATCCTATGTGACAGGTGTAGTAATTAAACACATCGGCAATTTACATCCAATGTCCTTGTGAAGGTGTATTGGGGCTTTAATACCAGACATGCGAACTGAAATAATAACCAGGCGAGTTGGCCGTGCAGTTAGGGACGCGCAGCTGTGAGCTTGCATCCGGGAGATAGTGGGTTCGAAGCCCACTGTTGGCAGCCCAGAAGATAGCTTTCCGTGGTTTCCCATTTTCAAACCAGGCAAATGCTGGGGCTGTACCTCAATTAGGGCCACGGCCGCTTCCTTCCCATTCCTAAGCCTTCCCTATCGCATCGTCGCCATAGGACCTATTTGTGCCGGTGCGACGTAAAGCAAATAGCAAAAAAGGATAAGGATATATTTAAAGTGTATCAAGCCCGAGCCAGCAGTCAGCACTAACGGGAGGAGCAAGTATCCCTTTATGCCAATTTATCCTACATTCGTGAGTAGCCTCGTGAACGTTAGCCAAATTTCCAGGCCCCAGCCAGCAGTTTGCACTGCAGCGGGAGCAATTACCTCTCTATACCAAGCCCCTACCATATTCGCGAGCAGCCTTGTGGATCTCTGATAACCGTCGAATAGCGGGTGAATACCACGACCCTCCGCGCAGTGATCACTCTGGGTCGAGCCCACTATTCCATTAATTTACCTGTTAGTTAATTTAATTTGTGTTTAGGTTATTCGAGTACTGTTATCTATTATTATAGTTGAAGATGTTCGCCTAGGTTGGGCAATGTTGTTTCTCTCCATTAAGGATAAGATAGGAAATACTGTAAATCCGGAGGGAAATAATAATTATAATTATAATAATGGGTTATAATTATTAAAAGTATATGCTTCCAACGTAACATTGTGTGAGATGAACAGACTGTACTAGTGCCTCGAAAACTGTTGCGTGTTGCATTTGAGGTCGTACTTTACCTTATTTTGTATATATATACACAACACTCGATGTGGTGTAGAGGCGTATGTCCAGAACGTAACCCTTTGTTACCAATGTATTTTACGGACATGTAAACAGTGTCGTAGCAATCCACGTTACGCAAGCTGCGGCAACAATCACGTCACTGTAAACTGCCTTACTCAAGATCTGCCTAGATGTATTTAATGATCTAGCCCTCATCGTACAGATGACCGATCCTGTCCAACTCAGAATGGCAGCGTAGGATTAAATAAAATACGGCAAAATTAAATATCACTATTGAGCAAGCACTAGAAATGGAATCCACAAGCGCATGTGCCAGTACTTTGAACCAGAATAACACCCTTCCAGCAAGTACATTATACAATAAGGAATTCCATCGCTCCCTTCCCCTGCACTTGCGCCAATTTTCAACAATAACCTATCAAACTCTACCTTCACTAGTATTTCTAAGGTTTCCTCTCGTTTCACATCTAAACGTCCTTACACCCCAAAAGACCAGAGTTCCAGTTGTCAACCAGTGGAAAGCATACCACAACGGGCGGCGTTATCCTATCAACTCCATTGGACCTATATACAGTTCACTACAATTTCAAACACGAAAACAGCCTAGAAAACCACAGGCTGTAACTCTATTTCTTGAAGACATTGTACAGTTTCACTTGACGCTTAAAGCACGGAATCCTCAGAATCTATCCTTCTCATAATACAAGACGTTATATCACTACGGCTGAATCAGAATAATACTCGGTACCGCACCTCAACCAAATATAGTAAACCAATGGAATTTTCGCTTCATACGAGCACATAAACTTAGCCTACAGACTCTAATGAAACATTACTCCATATCGATGGCTGAAAGGAACCATCCCCTTTCAGTTCCCAAACGACAGTTTTATAAGAAGTGATCGTGATGATGGATATGGAGGGGTCGTAATTCTCCTCAAGAGGAGCATTACTTGTGATCAAGTAACTCCTTAACTTCGAGGGACTAAATTGGAAGCATGTGCTATTAATGTTAATTACAATGGTTCACCGTTAACTATTGTTTCATTATACCGGCCAGCTAACCAACTAGTAACTGACCAAGAACTGCGTCGAATTTTTGCACAACTTACTCAGCCTGTATTAAACTTTGGTAACTTCAATGTACACCACTTAATTTGGGGGAGTTCTTGAGCTGACTCTCACAGAATACAACTAAAGGGAGTAGCTGAAGAGGGAAACTTAGTGCTAATGAATAATGGATCTCCTACCCGAGTTTCCTTAATTAATCAATCTCCTTCAGCAGTAGACGTTAATTTTTCATCTTCTTAAATAGGTTCTACGGTACACTCTAGAACTGACCACATTCCAATATTGTTAACGTCGACCAATTCATCAACCACTGCCCATACCATCTGCCCAGAGTAACGTTGGAAAATTCGACAAGCGGCCTGGGCATGTTACGAGGAGACAATAGATTTCATCCTGGAGGAATACCACGAAATATATGACATTGTAAGAGACCACGAAACATTCTGTGACTCCATTAATCGAGAAGCCTCCCTTACAATACCACATAACAGATCACATGCATACAAAAAGATCACCAATCAGTATAAACAGGACATAAATGTAACGGATGTAATTAATAATTATTATTTCATGCAAGCGACTTCGCGCGTCTTTTAAACGCTTCGCCTTGAAACGCGTTGTTAATCTAAAAACCTATAAGTATATTCCCCCTCTGACATCACACACACTCTCATTGAAATTTCGGAAGGAAGAACCCGCGCTGCGCATCTCCAAGAAGTGATTCTTTATTTGTCTCTTCAAAATTACTTTTGATATGTATTAATTTATTTAGTTCGAGTTAAAATATTTAGTGGAATTGATATATAATTCCTGAACTTCTGCAGACGAAAACCGCGAAGGCATAGATATTTTTCATTAAAGTACGTAGCTGGATTTTATCTAACTATAGTGCGTTGGAAATCAGTGAAGGGAGTTTGGAGACTAGCCGGAGATAGTCTCAAGTCCGATATCTCTAGAACACGTGTACTAAGAAAGGATGAGGAAGGGCAGCTCTCACAAACAGTTTGTGTCGTTCAGCAGACGGGAAATACGTCGCGTGGTGGGCAGTTAGATTAGCGCGTTATTTGTGTGTCTTTGAAGTTTTCAAGTGTATAATCGGTGTAATTGTAAGTAATGTATAATAAGATAATGTATTCTCCAGTCATGTGTGGCTGCATCTGCGACGAGCTGGCTAATATGTAGCCAGAATCCCTGAGATGACATCTTTAACAGGTCTCTCCAAATTGAATATAATGTTGTAGCTAGATTGTAAATTCTTGTCCCATTAAATTACTATGTTGCGTGTGTAAATTTAAGTATTTTATAATGTCTCGGCGAAGTGTCTATTGTTCATGTCACTGTGCGAAACTCTTAAATGTGTTTGAAATCTCGTTAATGAACGGTATAAAGAAGAGTTTAAATGTTGTGCTAAAAATCAATGAGATATTGTTCAGGTTGATAAAAGTTACAAATATGATAACGATAAAATAGTTGTGGAGAGCGTGATTGTATAATAATAATAATAATAATAATAATAATAATAATAATAATAATAATAATAATAATAATAATAATAATAATAATAATAATAATAATAATAATAATATTTACGCCGGGATAAATTTTTCTGTGATAAAGTATGTATTCAGCAGTAATGTCGAGTGAGATTTGCGATTTAGATCGAAAATCCAGTGAAGTCTGATTAAGTTAACATTTATTTTTGGGAAGCATAAATTATGTGACACGGTGTATTTGTGATAAATAAAATCACGGGAAGTTATTCTGCTCTTGAGGAGAGGCAAACGTAAAGAAGTAAATTGTGAGATTCTTATGATGTTGTTTATCGTGGAATTACGTATACCTGAAAAATGTCAAACAAGAAGAAATAGATTGTAATGAAAACATGAAATATTATGAGAATATTTAGGAAGATGTTAAAGGCAGAATAAGCCTGTATGTTATGAGTGATGCATGTCGATGTAGAGAAATTTTTGTGACAGGCTGTGTGTCAAGAGGTAATATTTCTGAGACAGGCTGTATAAGATAGCGATGTCCTGTGAGCAATCCGGAACAGCTGAGTAATTCAATAATGGCCAAAATCCAAGCGAGAGCGATGTAACGGCTATGATAATTTCAAGTCTATGTTATTCCATGGTATGATTTGTTATGAGACAGTAGGTTTTGTACAGTTAAGTCCAAGTAACGATTATATGTAAAACCAGGGTAGTGCATTTTATGATAGTTGACCTCACGATCAAAGTGCATTCGAATACATGGTCGAGGTGTTATTTGATTATTGTAAGAAAATTCCATTCTGTATATTTTACGAGCCGAAATTATTATTTAATTGGAAGCATTGTGGGATAGAATGTTGAATGCTGTTAGAATGATATTCTGGCTTGTGTAGATCGATGGGAAGTTGCTTCACTGGATAGTTCATGGATAGACAGGTTTGGAAAGTGGGGATGGTAGGCCATTTGGAGACCTCACACTAGAATTGCTCTGTGGATTTCGTGATGGTGGTGATTACTGTTTCCGCGATATTACGTAAAGTTGGACGAGTGTTGAATTTATTTTCATTTACCGAACTTCACTGCATGTGGTGAGATTGTATTTGAGTCATGGATTAAAGTAGCCAGACATGTTGTTTGATTTCGAAATCACGTTTATATTGGAAGAAATGGACTTAGTTATATTTTCAGATTCGAGTTAATTCTGTGGCAGGTTTCATTTCATTGTGTTAAAGTTTCTACAGGGTTTAAATTTAAATATCCGCGAATATGTTTAAAGTTTCGATTTCACCTGACATTGTAGATGATGTGTAAATATCACAGTTTCGACTTAACGATAGGCTTAGGATGTTGCGCGTGTGATATGAATATACGAATGAGTAGACATCCCAACATCCGCTCAATGATAGATTTAGGATGCTGCGTGTATTATATAAACTTAAGGGTGTGTAGACACTACGTAGGTTCGACGACAGGTTTAGGGTGTCATCTCTATATAGTCAAGTCTTAGGTTAGTTGTTCTGCGAATCGATGTTAGTGTCTACAGTACTGAATACGAAAGCGAAGAGTGTTAGCAAGTATTATCAAGGCTATGTTCCGTCATAACACTTACTAGCCAGGAGGTGCTTCCATAATAGCATGGCACCAATAGTGGTATGGATGTGAGGGTTGTCCAGCATGGATACTTAGCTAATAGAGATTGATTATTACTGTTTAGCCACACACGTTCAGGTTCGATAAACATTAGTTTTTTTTATTTTCTTTCTTGACTTTTAAATTTATAGTTCGGATGTTCGGTATTTTGTGATAGTGACTCAGGTGATTTATGGAGTATATGCGTTACGGATGCGGTTTCGAATAGTCAGCTGTTAATGCATTTTATGTTCAGTTTTCGTTCCTTGACTTTCTATTAGGAGACATTAGTCTAGCAATTATTCGTAGTTTAGTTTAATGGGACAAGCGTAGCTAGACAGATTTGTAATGGTGGTCGTTTGTACGGGGTTTAAATTTAAATATCCGCGATTGTGTTTGAAGTTTCGATTTCGCCTGACATTGTAGATGATGTGTAAAAATCACAGTTTCATTTGTTTTATAGTGTGGACTTGTAATTTATTAAAATTAACGACATAACCATTTATAACTTGAAAGTTGGTTCTATGGGAATATTTTCAAGTGACTTATCACTTTTCTTTAACTTCACTGTTTAGCATTTCTTCTAAATGAATAAATTTTTCCTGCATTTCGCAGTTTTGGTCCTTCAAAACGACGTAATGTAAGATCCCCTCGGATCAAGTTGTTGTTGGTTCCTTCTGAACAGCTGTTTAGGTGATGCATAGTTCAGCATCGGGATTATTCCGTAACTTGAGGGTGTCACGAGATGAAAATATATGGTGGAATTTTATTTTTTATTGTGGCCATTGCTGTTAACTTGTAGAAAACACCATCCTTTCAAGTAATATTTCGTAACCTATCAATAGCAACTGTTAGTCAATTAGCTTCGATTAAGGGTCCATTCGGCTGATGTTCCAATATACGATAGGGTACCAGACTAGTGGATAAACTTAATTAAATATAAATCTGGAAATCTGCTTGCTGAAGGTCAGATTTTCCACGGATTGTGTGGATTAATTCTCAGTTATCGTTGGGGTAAATGGTGCCCAATTTTCAGGTTTTATTTTCGGTTTTCCAGTTTCTGCTATCCACGAATTTCATGATACTTTTACATTCTTTGAAATGATGTAAAACAGTAATACGAAGACAACATTCACGCAATGTATTGCGACTGCGTCAAAATATTATAAATAATTAAGTTACTTTATGGATGATTTTTAACAAATATATAATTTGCATTGGTATAATTGAATAAAATTTAGTAAGCACATTTTTGCTCCTCATTTAAAATAGTTAGGCATTCTTCTGAACCTCATCGTTTCGTCAGTGTAGTAACAGGAATAAACCCGCTACGACTCCAAGATCAATGAGTTCGATATTGCTCTATTACAACAGTTGTGGCAGACGACCAACGTTGTAACGGTAAATTTAAGGATCCAGTAAGAATTGGCGTGCAATCGTGGGGCATTATGTCACGATAACAATGATGAGGCACGATAACGGTGAAGATAATTTTGACTAGTTAGACGCCTGTAAGAAGTGGAGCGCCATCTGTGTCCTCGATATCACGATAAAGATAAGGAAGCCTATGTCACGATAACGATTGGGGAATTATACCATGAAAAAAAAAATTATAACGAAAACAAAAAATACTGTAGTGTTGAGGCCTAAGCCACATTATAAATGATACAAGCCAGATGAAGACTAGCGCTGAACCACAGTTAAACAAATTATGCCCAATGAGAGTGCTAAAAGTTTTAATGTTTAACAAGGAGCATAACTACTTAGTAGATAATAATAATTGTCACAATGCATTTAAGGAAGCCGGTACTTAATTCATGTTATAGTTATAAACTATGGAAGTGGTAAGGTTGAATTACAATCAAGATTTATGCTTTAGCATGTTCATTAATTAATTAATTAAATGGAAGCAAAATAATTTTTGGATATTTATTCAGATTACCATATTATTATAACTTCGGATTTTTTCTTTTATTAAATTATTTGTGGAACAAGCCACATCAATTGAATTTAAATAAGGCAACTGTTGCAAAGTTGTTAGTTTTGTATTAAAATTTTCATTGCGTTTGTATGCGAAAACGCATTATTGAAATATTTCCATTTTAGTGTGGGGGTTCCTGGCTGCAATAAACAGCCAGCGTACTCATTTCTGTATATCTTGTTGTATCGTGATGGAAGGTCAGTTGACAGTGGAAGTTGAACTCTGAAGTGTCACCTATAGTTATAGGTTTTTGGATTAACAGCGCGTGTCAATGCGAAGCGTATAAAAGGCCACGAAGTCGCTTGCATGAAATAATTATTATTAATTACATCCTTTACAATTATGGAAAAATATTGAAACAGGAACGCCCGTACTTCAGTTTTACGGAGAGCATGGATAACGCGATGGCGTGTACGGTTCATGCTTTAGAGGGTACGAGAGAAGGGTAGTTAAATGAGTTCATATTTATAGTAGAACTTGCACTTTATTAAAAAATGCATAGAAATTATATCACCTTTTACAGAAGAATAGTTTGAATGTCCTTGAAGTTGTGGAGAAGGCGTCGTTCTGCGGCGTCGGCGTCGTCTCCCGTCGTCGTCGCCGGCGTCGTCCCACGTCGTCGAAGTCGTCCCAAGTTGTCGGTGTCGACCCACGGCTGTTGTCAGCCCTTCATATTGAAGGAGACTCGAACCTGGGGCGGTCGTCTGATGATAGTGCAGCGTGGGATAGTTGTTGAGTTTGTATTCCACTAAGTCCCATGAAAGGAGCGGAGAAATGTAAAACTCTCGCACAAAATGTCAATGGAATCTGATACGACACTTCTCTACCGCAACGCACTGCAAATTAAGGCGAGACACTGTTTACTGGCCGAATAGGTTCCACTTTAAATGGTGTTGGACGCACATTAAAAAAAAAGAGATGAATTCAAAGTCAGAGTTCTGTGAGAATAATTAATATTGTTCGTGCAGTAGTCACTATCGAACTTGAAGTGATAAGCAATGAAAATAATCTGAAACTTTCTGAGATACGACGGTTTGCCAATTCACTCAATCTCAGTGCAAACGAAAATAAATTAAGTCCTTCGGACACAGTCTCTGCACTGTTCGTAATGAGTACATGCAATGTCCTAGCACACACACTCGTAGAAATAAATTAACGCTTCTGCGAAGACAGAAAGAAACAGTTTATGTCAGTCTTGTGAAAGAGAACCAAGTTCAGTTACGACTCAATCTTAACAAAAATCACGTAATTTCTCAGAGGAAAAATTTTCACTGAGGCACAATATCACACGCAAATTTAGACACAGTCCTTGTGAGGGGAACTGACATAGTCCCTTGAAAGAAATAAAGGTACCGTATTCCATGAATCAGCACTGTCCTTGAAAGGAAATATCGGAAAAGTTTTAAAAAAGTAAATGTTAGCACAGTTCTATGAAATGGATTGACACAGTCTTTTAAAAATGAAGGTTGGCACAGTTTAGGAAAAGAAAATGTCGACGCTGTTTTCTCACGGAGTGATTGACACAGTCCTTGAAATAAAGGCAGGCACTGTCCTTTACGAAAAAAAGTGACACTATCCATAAAAGGAATTGTTCTTTCACCAGGGCACAATTTTTACGAAATACCCTAACACAGTCTCTTGTAGAGGAAACAACTAAAACAAAGTCTTTATGCCCTAAGTCCTTTAAGCTCAGCTTCAAAATATCAAGTGATTACTGTACAGTCCCTTCAATTACACAAAACGAAATGATGTACTCGGCTCGACAGAGCGATATTATTATTGAATAAGCTTTCGCTTACACGCGAAGTTAGAGTCCACAGAGAAGGCTTTCAACGCCAGTATTACGTAGTTTCGAACCCCGGTCCTAAGCCCGACAGAGTAACAAACCGCATCAAATAGCGAGGCGACTGGTTCACGACGATGTGCTTGCTCGCACACACACTGAGACATTCAGTGACACACTGACACACTCTTGCCTGGCGACCTCCTTTTTTGCCCAAGGTCGGACGGCGGGACTGAAAATGTGAGCATCTTAAAAAATTTATATCTCGGCCATCCTTCCGCCGATTTTAATGAAATTTGGGTAGTGGCATTTGGTGTCCAGGCCTAAAAGGTGATGTTCTCGAAATTACGATTTAACCTCCGTTCGTGATGAAATGCCTCAGAATCGAACAGAACTTTGAGTGTGACGTCACTTGGCCTTGGCTCGCACGCTGTAGCAGCGCTTGCTTGCATGCTGTCCCCCACAATGCCTGCGCGCTCGGCTCACGTTTTGAATCTATACAGCCGGATGTTACCGTGTTCTCAAGAAATACATGAACGCGAATGCTCGCAGGGCATTCCCGTTTCAATATGAAAACAACACCACTGTGACGAGTCACCAGCATAACTCACCGTGGGTTGCGAGCCAACTCATCGGGCTTTGTAGTTGCGCTTCTAGTTGTATATGTAGCTGCAATATTTAGCTGCAATATTTATCATGGTTAGAATTATGGGTTCACCCTTAAGTGGATTTTGCAAAGACAAATGTTACGTTTTTATTTACTTTGAACGAAAATTCAAATACAAATTTTCATGCCTGTAACATCTTCAGTTTTTGAGATATAAGTATCCTAATCTTCAGTTTTGAGATATGAGTATCCTCATGAAAATATTTCAACTCCTTTTCATTCCAACCCCCCCCCCGCGCCCGTTAAGTTGGTTTACCCCCGCCCAAAAATGCGTGTTCCTTTATGTTTAAAGCAGATTTCAAATACCAGTTTCCATGTCTGTAACCTTTAGTTTTGGGATATACATTTCTCCAGGATAATAATTCTATTTTGTGAATTTCCCAATGACAAACATTACCCGTTTCTTTAAAAGAGTCTACAAATACCAAATGTCACGAATGTAACTCCTTCTGTTTTTTACACATATGTATCCTTGTAAAATGAATTCATCACGGTTATCATCCACCAACTACCAAGTTGATTCCCCTAAACAAATGCGTGTTTCTTTATTTTTAAAGGATATTCCAAATACCAGTTTTCCCGTTTGTAACATCCTTAGACTCATTGGTATTTGTATGCATTCTCACAAAAGTAATTCAACTAATTTTTCAATTTTTTCATACCCCCCTGTTCAGGTTTTTTTTCCGAAAACCAAACAATACGTATCTCCTTATTTTTAAAGGAGATTCCAAATACCAATTTTCACGTCATCAATATATTAAGTTTCTGAGATATACTGTAGATACGCCAATTTTAAAATTCCACCTCTTTTCCAGTTCCCCTTAAGTGGCTTTTCCGGAAAAGATATTTATGTTTCTTTACCTTTCGAGGAAATTCCAAATACCAGATTTCAAATCTATATATATATATAATAACTTGTCCCGACTGACTGACTGACTGATTCATCATCGCTGAGACAAAACTACTGGAAATAATGAAATGAAATTTTGAGGATATATTTATATTACAACGTAGGTGCTGGCTAAGAGAAGATTTTTTTGATATTCCGTCGCTAAGGTGTTATAAGGGGGTTGAATATTTAAAATGGGGGTATCTATATCTCAAAACTTAAAAAAATTACAGATGTAAAAATTGGAATTTAGAATCTCTTTTAAAAATAAAGAAACACCTTTACTTTTGTTTTTGGAAAATCCCAATAGGATGGGTGAAAAGGGGTAAAAAGGGGTTGAATGCCTTTAATGAGGATACTTCTATCTCAGAAACTGAAGATACTACAGACCTGAAAATTAGTATTTGGGATCTCCTTTAAAAATAAAGAAACATGTATTTTTTCTTGAAAAATCCAAATAGTGGAGTGGGGGGTTGAAAGCGAGGGGGTTAATTTTTAAAATTAGTTTATCTGTATCACAAAACTTCAAAAGTTTTCACATGTAAAAATTGATATTTAGAATCTACTTTAAAAATAAGGGAACGGGTATTTCTTGTTTGCTGTAAATCCCAACAGGAGGGATGAAAAAGTGTGAATAAGGGGATGAATACCTTTAATGAGCATACGTATATCTAAGAAACTGAAGGTATTACAGACCTGAAAATCAGTATATTGGATCTCCTTTAAAATTAAATAAATTCGTATTATTTTGTTTTTGGAAAATCCAATTAATCGGAGTTAAAGGAGGGGTGACAAAATGGGGTGAATTTTTAGAAAGATTATATCAACAGTACATCTCAGAAATGTAACACGTTACAGACGTAAAAACTGGTTTTCGGAATACCCTGTTAAAGTAAAGAAACATAGGTGTTTTCGGAAACTCGTCTTAAGGGAAGCTAAAAAGGGGGTGAAATTTTAAAATCAGAATTTCTAAGGTATATCTAAAAAAACTTATCATGTTACAGAAGTTAAAAATGTTTTTATCTCTATTAAAAGTAAAGTAACGTGTACTTTTAGTTTTCGGAAAAAAACCCTTGGGTGGGGGGGGGGGTAAGAGTGACTGAAAATGGGGTTGAATTCTTTTAATTAGGTTACTGATATCTCAGAAACTGAAGATGTTACAGACGTGAAATTTGGTATTTGGAATCCGCTTTAAAAGTAAAGAAACACGTATTCTCGTAAAATCTAATAAATGAGTGGCAGTGAATGAATTGAAAAATTTATTGAATTAATTGTATGAGGATACTTTCACGTAATAAAGACTAAAATTGTTACAGACGTGAAAATTAGTACGTAGATCTCCTATATGAACGAAGGAAAACGCGTAGGGGGTGGGGGGTTGTGGATTCATTTTGGGGAGCGGGAGTGAAAAGCAGTTGAATTACTAACATGAGGACACATATCTCATAAAATGAAGATTTTAGATTCGTGATAATTGGTATTTAGAAGATCCTTTACTATTAAAGAAAAAAGTATTTTTTGTCTGAAATTTCACTTAAGGTGGTGGGGGAGTGTGAAAGGAAGTGAAAAATTGAATTATCTTATGGGGATATTTATATCTCAAAACTGATGGTAACAGACGTGAGCATTGGTATTTGTAATCTCCTTTAAACATAAAGAAACACGCCTTCTTTTTGGCGGGGGTGGGATGGGGGGTAAATCAGCTCAACGGCGGTGGAGTGAAAAAGGAGGCGAGACCAATTGATTTTACTGTTCATAATGTATTTGAAAGGAGTCTCAGTGACTCAGGATGTAGCACACCGGTCTCTCACCGCAGGGTTCCGTGGTTCGTCCCGGTCACTCAATATGAGATTTGTGCAGGACAAATCAGAGGCGCGGCAGGTTTTTCTCCTGGTACTCCGGTTTTCCTCGCCGTCATTCATTTCTGCAGAATTCTCCGATATCATTTTATTTCATTTGTTATTCATTAATCATTGCTCCAGAGAGTGCGACAGGCTTCGGCAGCCGGCACAATTCCTATCGTCGCCGCTAGATGGGGGCTTTATTCATACCATTCCTGACCCGGTCGAATGACTGGAAACAGGCTGTGGATTTTCAATGTACTCATTCTGATCTGAAACCGATCATTTTTGATCTTTCCTGGGTTCGTTTACAAGAAACACCTTTTCATTTGGAAAACGTCCTTATATTACAGTAGATTATCCTGGCATATAAATAAAAATTTAAACACATTTGAAATAAACGATAGCAATGAGATTTGACGTTGCAATTGTTCACCCCTAGAATAAGGTCAATAATGCACGGAAGTATGTCATTCGTATCGCCAGAAGTCCCGCGTACTTGCCTACGCGCTACAATGGTGCCGGTCACATTTGCATCAATGACAACGGCAGCAGATGCAATTTACTGCCAAGTACCGGTCTTGCATCTTGCTGTGGGGTGCAGGAAAACAATAATAATAATAATAATAATAATAATAATAATAATAATAATAATAATAATAATAATAATAATAATAATAATAATAATAATAATAATAATAATAATAATGTTCTGGACCGTCGTCAAAGTGTGCGGACCGAGATGGAAACGGGTCCTGGACAGGTAATGATTAGGTGATTAGGAGAATTGAAGAATAGGATAAGAATTAGGAGAATAATTGAACGAGTACTAGATATGCGACTGCGTTCATATGTCACACTAAGTCCTCACCAGCGTGGCATCGTGCCATTACCTGGTACTCATGTTAACGCTTCCATCGTGAATGATTGCCTCCAGGATGCGAAACGCAACAAAAGGGATTGTTGCGTCACTTTTTTAGATGTCACAAAAGCATTTGACTCTATTGGATATGAACATGTCAAACGATCTCTTCGACAATCCGAAATTCCTCCTAACTTATGTAGGTTAATTGAAGCATTTCTTACAAAGAACACAGTTCAAATGGAAGCTGATAATAAGAAATCAAAACCCATCGAAATTAAGTGTGGCGTATTTCATGGGTGCCCTATCTCACCTCTGCTGTTCAATTTAGCAATCAATACGGTAATACAAAATCTCACTGGCCATGACATATCCCAACGTTATGGCTCTATTTTATCCGATGATCTATCGCCGTTATCATCAGTTGCTTTCGCAGATGACCTCTTCATACTCAGCAAAACCGAAAATGATGCTACAACCTTGCTAAATTTGGCTGAAAGCAGCTTTGCGGAAGTTGGTTTATATATCCACCCTCTTAAAACAAATCTATAATCCAGAAGAAAGGAAAATTAACTAAAGGAAACGTCACTACAGTTGAAAGATCAATAATCCCATCGATAAAAGCAAACAATGAACGAATCAAGTATTTAAGAATTGACCTCAACTACGAAATATCTCTTGACAGACATAAACTAATAAGCACAATAACTTCTGACTTAAATAATCTGGTAAAAACAAAACTTCTAAAACCAAAGCAAAAGTTCAAGATTATTAACGAGTTTGCTTGGCCGGGTTTGATCTATCCTCTACAATGTACCCCTCTGACACAACTATCAAACACTTTTCTTAAAGATCTGGACAAATGTATAAGACGTTCTGTAAATGAAATAATGATGCTGCCTGATGATACTCCAAATTCGAAGCTGTATAGTGCCAGAAAGGTCAGAGGGATGAGAATAATTTGCTCAGAATGGGAAGCTAATATACAGGAATACAATATTTGTAATCGCTTATTCCATGTTCAGGGCGTTCACCTACCATACGTAAGGAAGTTACATGAATAACAGATTTGACATAAAAAAAGGAAAGTCTCCCCCCAAATATTGACTGAAGAAAACTACGCGAAATTATGAGAAATCGATCCTTTCAGTCGTGGTGTCAGCTACCACATAAAGTAAAAGGAGTAGTGTTATATTCAGACTGCCCGAAAGCAAACTCCTGGATGACTCATAAATCACCTCTGCTCTCCTCTGAATACATAAATGCAGTGAAGATGACATGCAACCTCACAGCAGTCAAGTCGGTTCCCGGTAGGTCTTTCAACACAACCCGTTGCCGCCCAAATGGCTGCAACCAGACAGAAATCTTTGGATATGTGCTGGGATTCTGCCGGAGCACTGAACTAATGCGCAACCACCGCCAGCACCGTGTAAGATCGCCAATTGCTCAAGGCTTGAAACAGCGTGGGTGGGAGGTGCATGAGGAGGTTCACTGATGACTCTAATCGGAGGGCGGACATCGTAGCTATCAACAGAGGGGACATTAAAGCGTTGGTCTTAGATCCCACCATTCGCTTTGAAAGGGACCTGGATCAGGCTCGGGATGTGGACCTAGAAAAGCAAGCTATTTCTGTCCCATGCTTGCCTTACCTTTCATCTAAGTATAAAATACCTATCGATCGGTGGATTGGCGGGGGCCTGCTATTCGGAGCACGAGGCGCCCTCCCTAGTCAGATGTGAAACTTCCTACAAAACTTGAAAGTTCCATTCTGCGAGTTAGAAAAACTGGTAATACAGATACTGAGGGACTCTGTGCAAAACATTCATTTCCGTCTGTACTTCAGAACGTGATTGACTTTGCCCCCACACTAACCATGGGAAAATAAAAGATAACGGTTTCAACTATTAAATTTTCAATTCTTGATATTTTCAAACTCCATTGAAATTGAAACTGTATTCCGGATCCAAATGGTCAACCTCATTGGAGGACGAATGATTTATTTCTTTAATAAATCACTCTCTCTACGAATGCAGTCAGGCCGCGGGTTCAGGACCGCCAAGGCACCCAAGATGACACCACGCCGGATCTCCTCAAGGATTTAACCCATATTAAAAATGCTTATAGGAAAAGATGGCAAAGATTTAGGGACCCAACTGACCGTGTGGAATACCTTGACCTAGCCCGGGAAGTACGAAATCGATTGCTGGAGAGAAAGATTGAAAAATGGGAGGATCTTTGCCGTAATTACTCAAAAAACCAGTCAGATCGCTAATTTTGGCGAATTCTCTCAGATAACGAGTCAGATCGTGAGTTTCGGCGGATTATATATAAAAAGGTTAAGCATTCAGTTATAAATTTCAGTATAATACCGTAGCGAAGCACGGGTTTCTTGCTCGTCTATATATGTATAAAATAACATGTCCTGACTGACTGACTGACTGACTGACTGACTGACTCATAATCACTGAGACAAAACTAGGGACATAATGAAATGAAATGTTCAGGATGCATTTATATTACAACGTAGGTGCTCGCTAAGAGAGGATTTTTGTATATTCCGTCACTAAGGAGGTTAAAAGTGGGGTGAATTTTAAAAATGGGTGTATCTATATCTCAAAACTTTAAAACGTTACAGATGTAAAATTGGATTTAGGATCTCCGTTACAAATAAAGAAACACGTATTTTTTGTTTTTGGAAAATCCAAATAATGGGAGTTGAAAACGGCGGTGAAATTAAAAAAAAAATTATCTCAAAACTTTAAAAATTTACAGCTGTAAAAGTTGGTATTTACTGTAGAATCTCTTTTTAAAATAAAGAAACAGCTATTCTTTCGTTTTCGGAAAATCCCAATAGGAGGGGTGAAAAGGGTTTAAAAGTGGTTGAATGCCTTTAATGAGGATACTTTTATCTCAGAAACTGAAGATATTACAGACCTGAAAATTAGTATTTGGAATCTCATTTAAAAATTAAGAAACATGTACCTATTTTGGAAAATTCAAATAGTAGGGGGAGAGTTGAAAGCGAAGAGAGTGAATTTGTAAAATTAGTGGATTTCTATCACAAAACTTTAATAAAAGTTTGCAGATGTAAAAATTGATATTTAGAATCTCCTTTAAAAGTAAAGGAACGGGTACTTTTGTTTGTTGTAAATCCCAACAGGAGGGGTGAAAAAGTGAGAATAAGGGGTTGAATGTCTTCAATGAGCATACGTATATCTCAGAAACTGAAGGTATTACAGACCTGAAAATGAGTATATTGGATCTCCTTTAAAATTAAAAAATACTTATTGTTTTGTTTTCGGAAAACCCAATTAAGCGGAGTTAAAGGAGTGGTTGCAAATTGTAGTAAATTGTTAGAAAGATTATATCAACAGTACATCTCAGAAATGTAACACGTTACAGACGTAGAAACTGTTTTTTGGAATCTCCTGTTAAAGTAAAGAAACATAGGTGATTTGTTTTTTGGAAACTCCACTTAAGGGGAACTAAAAATTGGCTGAAATTTTAAAATGAGAATTTTTACAATATATCTCAATAAACTTAACATGTTACAGAAGTGAAAAATGCTTTTTATCTCTATTAAAAGTAAAGTAACGTGCACTTTAATTTTCGGAAAAAAAACCCTTGGGTGGGGTGGGGGTAAAAGTGACTGAAAATGGGGTTGATTTCTTTTAATTAGGATACTGGTATCTCAAAAACTGATGATGTTACAGACGTGAAATTTGATATTTGGAATCCGCTTTAAAAGTAAAAAAACACGTGTTCTCGGAAAATCGAATAAAGGAGTGGCAGTGAATGAATTGAAAAATTAATTGAATTAATTGTATGAGGATACTTATATCTAATGAAGACTAAAGTTGTTACAGACGTGAATATTGGTATTCAGATCTCCTTTATAAACAAAGAAAAACGCATTTATCTGGCGGCGGGCGGGGGGGGGGGGGGGGGAGGTGGATTCATCTTGGGCAGCGGGAGTGAAAAGGGGTTGAATTACTAACATGAGGACACATATCTCAAAAACAGAAGATTTTAGATTCGTGATAATTGGTATTTAAAAGATCCTTTACTATTCAATAAAACAGTACTTTTGCCGGAAACTTCACTTAATGGGGTGGGAGGAGAGTAAAAGGAAGTGAAAAAATTGAATTATTTCTATCGGGATACTTATATCTCAAAACTGAAGGTAACAGACATGAGCATTGGTATTTGTAATCTCCTTTAAACACAAAGAAACACGCCTCTTTTTTTGGCGGGGAGGGGGATATCAGCTTAACGGCGGTGGGGTGAAATAGGAGGTGAGCCCATTTGATTTTACTGTTCATAATGTAATTAAAAGGAGCGTCATTGACTCAGGCGGTAGCACACCGTCCTCTCACCGCATGGTTCTGTGGTTCAATCCCGGTCACTCCATGTGAGAGTTGTGCAGGACAAATCAGAGGAGGGACAGGTTTTTCTTCGGGTACTCCGGTCTACCCCGTCGTCATTAATTTCAGCACCATTCCCCAATATCATTTCATTTCATTTGTTACTCATTAATCATTGCCCCAGAGGAGTGCGACAGGCTTCGGCAGCCGGCACAATTCCTATCGTCGCCGCTAGATGGGGGCTTTATTCATTCCATTCCTGACCAAGTCGAATGACTGGAAACAGGCTGTGGATTTTCAACGTACTTATTCTGATCATAAACAGATCATTTTAAATCTTTCCTGGGTTTGTTTTCAAGAAACATCTTTTCCTTTGGAGAACGTTCTTAGATCACAGCAGATTCTCCTGTCATATAAATAAAAATTTAAACACATTTGAAATAAACGATAGGAATGAGATTGACGTTGCAATTGTTCACCTCTATAATAAGGTCAATAATGCACGGAAATATGTCATTCGTATCGCCAGACGTCCCGCGTACTTGCCTACGCCCGACAATGGTGCCGGTCACATTTTCAGCAGTGACAATGGCAGCAGATGTAATTTACCGCCAAGTACCGGTCTTGTATCTTGCTGTGGGGTGCAGAACAATAATAATAATATTAATAATAATAATAATAATAATAATAATAATAATAATAATAACTGTACCGGGTGGTACACCTGTACTTTGCATGCTGAAGCAGCATACTACGTGACCGTGACGTCACGACCACGTGCTCTTGTTTGGTAAACATAGCCACGTGCGTTTTTGACAGCTGTCTTCTTGACGAAACCTAACCCCACTTTGAAGGACAATAGAGCGTCGCTAACCTCACTGCTGCCATCTTTACGGCGGTAAACCTCAAGGCTGCCCCCTTATGAATGCTATAGCGCGGAATTTAAAATCCAACAACGGAACATTGCTAACCTCACTCTTGCTATCTTTACGACGGTAAACCTCAAGGCTGCCACCTTATGCATGTCGTAGCGCGGAATTTATAATCCAACAACAGAACATTGCTAAACTCTCTGCTATCATCTTGGAAAGTTCAGTGTTCCAAACACTAGTTCGAAAAACGTAACTTATCGTACCTCGGGGATTTTATTAGGTAAGACGTAACCCCTAGGTTCCATTCCTTGTTCTGAACATGAAACCATTTACAAATAAAGATTAATTTGCTACACTTAACAAAGTACAAGCGTTCTTGCTGATAGCGATCAATGAGGTTGTTGCTCCTTTAGCCCTTTAGCCAAGGAATGTGCAGTAAGGAGGCGGAAGAGTCCTTTCATCCTTTTTTCCCTTTCTGATAAGACGTAACCCCTGGTATCATTGAAGTTGTAGTTTTGCAATATCGTTTACTGAGCGAGTTAGCTACGCGATATATGCACAGTGTGTTTCCATAGTTTTTGATTTTACACTAAGCAAATCATTAAAATTGTACTTTTGCTCTGAACACATCAAACAATGTTCTGATTATATGTTGAAGTTAACAACATCGATTACAGTGTTCGATTCTAGTCTTGTTATGTTTCAATCTGATCTTCTTAGAACAAGGGTATCCCGTGACATGTTCTAAACACATGATGTATTGAGTACAGTATTCGATTGTAGTCTTGATCACTTATTTTGTGTTCTGAACACATCAATCAATATTCTGATCACATATTGTATCGAGTACAGCGTTTGATTCTACTCTTCTAATGTTTCGCAAGTCTAAAGATGCACAATAATGTTATCGCTGCACACGCTTGCCTTCGCGATGCAGGTTTAAACTTGTTCGATATAAAACTATGCCTTGACATAAGAGGCGGAGGAGGGAGAGGAGGAGGAGGTAGAGAAGGAGGAGGAGGACGAGAATGATAAGGCTTTAACAGCCTATGTATAGTCACCATTGTTTAAAGATGACAGCTGTCAAAAGAATTTTTCAAATTATCCGCCACCGCATTTCAGCTAAAGAGGGCAGCAGGGTGCTCTGTTGATTTTGCACATAGTATTTCAAATTGCCCAATACCGCATGCATAATAGCAGCCGTTATCTTGCGCAGTAGCCACTAAGCTGGCTTTTTTCATAAGACTAGCCGCCATCTTGTGCGAGCACCCCTAGGCTGTCTCATAAGGAGCTATGTATAGTCACCATTTTGTGTCCACCACCTTGCGTAAGCATCCCTAGGACGTCTCAAGCTATCTTGTGTCTCGTAAGAGCAGCCACCATCTTGTAGAATTAGATAGCTGCCAATGCCAAAGGGCTTAAGTAGGAATCGAACCGTTGATCTCATCATTAAACTATGTTTCTCTTGTTCCTGATACTGCGAACCTGGGTATTAGGCGGAAAAATTTTGTCCGTTTTGCTCTACGATGCACCGTTTTCGAGATATTTAACATTTTGCATTTAAGCCCCAAATTTAATGAATCGAACCAGCACGGTACGTTATACTCTCTACCATAGCTAGTCCTGATCATGTTACGAAGACTCGCTTCAATACAAGCTAAAACAGAGCAAATCCCAAAGGACCTAAGTAGGACCCGAACCGTTGATCCCATCATTAGACTATGTTCTTCTTGTTTCTCATACTGCGAACCTACGCACTAGGCGGAAAAATATTGTCCGTTTTGCTCTACGATGCACCGTTTTCGAGATATTTATCATTTTGCATTTAAGCCCTAAATTTAATGAATCGAACTAGCACGACACGTTAGCCCCTAAGCTAGCTTTCTTCATAAGAGCAGCAGCCATCTTGCGCAAGCACCCTTAAGGCGACTCGTAAGGAGTCGTGTATAGCAACCATCTTGTGTCCGCCATCTTGTGCAAGCATCCTTAGGGCGTCTCTAGCCATCTTGTGCAAGGACCCTTAAGCCGCCTCATAAGAGCAACCGCCATCTTTCGCAAGCATCCCTAGGGCTTCTCATAAGGAGCCTTTTATAACCGCCATCTTGCGCAAGCATCCCAAGGGCGTCGCATAAGAATCTATGTATAGCGGCCATCTTGCATAAGCAACTTTAAGGAGTCATGTATAGCAGCCATCTTGTGCAATTAGCGTCGAGAGATGGCTGCTGTAGAATTTTTGTTTTTAAATTATCCGCCACCATGTTTCAAAGGTATGTACCTAAAGAGCGCAGCACTGAGGTTTGCGATGTAGGATGGCGGATGACAGCTGACAAAAAGCGCGTGAGTTTGTTTACTAAACAAGAGCACGTGGAATTTTTCAATTTGCCGCCACCACATTTCAAAGGTATCTAGCTAAAGAGGGCAGCACGGTGCTCTCTTGATTAAAGATGGCGGATGACAGCTAGCAGAACTTTTCAAATTGCCCGCTACTACAGAGAGCAGCACGGTGCTCTGTAGATTAAAGATGGTGGATGACAGCTGACGAAATTGCCCGCATGATAGCAGCACGGTGCTCTATTGATTAAAGATAGTGGATGACAGCTGTCAGAAAAGCACGTGGCTTTGTTTCCAAACAAGAGCACATAGAATTTTTTTGAAATTGCCGCCGCCACATTTCAAAGGTATCTAGCAAAAGATTGCAGCACTGAGGTTTGTGATGCAAGATGGTGGATGACAGCTGTCAGAAAAAAGCACGAGAGTTTGTAAAGCACGTGGAATTTGCCACCGCCACAAAGAGGGCAGCACGGTGCTCTCTTGATTAAAGATGGCTGCTGTCACGTGGAATTGCCTGCCACCACAGGTATCTAGCTGAAGAGGGCAGCACGGTGGTCTCTGGATTAAGGATGGCTGCTGTCAAAAAGCATTTTTCAAATTATCCGCCACCACATTTCAGCTAAAGAGGGCAGCACTGTGCTCTATAGATTAAAGATGGCGGATGGCAGCTGTCAAATAAGCATGTGGCATTGTTTCCAAACAAGAGCACGTGGAGTTTTTCAAATTGCCGCCACCACATTTCAACTAGAGAGTGCAGCACGGTGCTCTCTTGATTAAAGATGGCGGATGGTAGCTGTCAAAAAAGCACGTGGCTTTGTTTCCAAACAAGAACATGCGAAATTTTTCAAATTGCCGCCACCACATAGAGTGCAGCCCTGTGCTCACTTGATTAAAGATGGCTGCTGTCACGTGGAATTGTCTGTCACCAGAGTGCAGCACGGTGCTCTGTCGATTAAAGATGGCTGCTATCATAAAGCATTTTTCAAATTATCCGCCACCACATTCCAAAGGTAAGTAGCTAAAGAGGGCAGCACTCTGCTCTGTTGATAAAAGATGGCGGATGTCAGCTGTCAAAAAGCACGTGGATTTGTTTACCGATTCAAATCTCGCGCTAGTTAGGTTAAGTTGGTACCACTAAGGTTTAGGTCCGTCAAGATGTTAACGCTGAAGTTAGCGATGCTTTGTTGTCGATGATAGCTGTCAAAAAGCAAGTGATTGTCAAAAAAGCACGTGGATTTGTTTACCGATTCAAATCTCGCGCTAGTTAGGTTAAGTTGGTACCACTAAGGTTTAGGTCCTTCAAGATGGTAACGCTGAAGTTAGCGATGCGTTGTTGTCGA
This sequence comes from Anabrus simplex, assembly GCF_040414725.1. Taxonomy (NCBI): domain Eukaryota; kingdom Metazoa; phylum Arthropoda; class Insecta; order Orthoptera; family Tettigoniidae; genus Anabrus; species Anabrus simplex. The sequence continues at coordinate 794,122,412 of NC_090266.1, forward strand.
TGATAGCTGTCAAAAAGCATGTGATTGTCAAAAAAGCACGTGGCTTTGTTTACCGATTCAAATCTCGCGCTAGTTAGGTTAAGTTGGTACTACTATGGTTTAGGCCCGTCAAGATGGCAGTACTGAGGTTAGCGATGCGTTGTTGTCTGTCAAAAAGCACGTGGCTTTGTTTACCTATTCAAATCTCGCGCTAGTTAGGTTAAGTTGGTACCACTGAGATTTAGGCCCGTCAAGATGGCAGCAGTGAGGTTAGCGAAGCATTGTTGTCGATGACAGCTGTCAAAAAGCACGTGGCTTTGTTTACCAATTCAAATTTCCCGCGGGAGGCGGAGGAGGCCTCAGGGAGGGCCTCCCGTGAGGCGGAGGTGGAGGAGGCCTCTGGGAGCCCGAGGTGGAGGTGGCCGCAGAACCATCCAAATATACTACTACCTGGTATCAATAATACTGTGTGACGAGTCAAACTGTTGCCATGGCACCTTTTAGTGCACAGTTTATTGCCGAACACTATGGCTTTCCTTGGATATGGAAGATCCCTTAACTTATGGACACGAGAGAACAAAAGAAAATGAGGATATGTTTAAGTGCGGTGTATGGATCAAGTAGAGCATTTCCAGGAAAGCGTTTTGTCGGACGGTATTTTTATTACATCCAATAACTCAGACACGAAGAAAATTGCATAAGAAACGAGTAGTTATTATTTCCAATGCTCCCTGTCTCTCAGAACCTATTCGAAATCCTTGTAATCAGTAACAGGAATAACTCTCCATGTATGGTTCATTACGCCCTTGTTCGGCGCCACGGTGTAGGGGGCAACGCGCCTACCTGTCACCCGGTGGCCCCGGGTTCGATTCCAGGCCAGGTCGGGGTTTTTAATTATAAATAATTAATATCCCTGGCCTGGGGACTGGGGGTTTGTGTAGTCCTCAACATTCCTTTCATCTCATTCAACACTATACACATCCGCAATTACACTTGCACGCAGGTTCCTAGCATATGGTGAAAGTAGTGGCAAAACATCTACTGAGGTCGACGCCACGAACAAATTAAAAAATCGGTCCTTCCAATGCAGTAAATTATTTCCTAATGCGGGACCAGTCATGTCTGAATTCAAGAAGAGCCGTATAACTTAACTATTTTTATAACAATTGTGTTCGCACACCGCCCTAAACATTTGCAGGCTTGTCGATTCAGGGAACGTTTATTACATTTCGGAACTAATTCAGTGATTTTACGACGGAGAAAATTGGAAACGATTTTTACATAATGATGTGTTGCCATATCATATCAAAATTAGACATAAGGTGGTCCTCCAGCCCTGTTCGGAGGTATTCTTCTGGAACTCAAATTACTTTTTCTTTTAAAGGATGTTTAACTCCTTCAAAAAAAAAAAAGAATACAATTTGTACGTTTGTGTGGCAAAGACAAAAGTTTGTTGTCCTTCTAAACCCTAGTTGGCGGGTTCGATTACTACTGAATCAGGTGGTGTTTAAAAATTCTCATGTGCGTCATCTTCGTGTCGGTATACTTGCTGGCACGTAAAATAACTCCTATAGGACAAAATATTGGCATCTCCGAAAGCCATACAAAAAGCAGTTAGTGCAACGTAAAACCTAAAAGGTTATTATTATTATTATTATTATTATTATTATTATTATTATTATTATTATTATTCGTTTTCCTAACTCTACTGTGTGTGTGTGTGAATGTATATGTGTGTGTGTGGACACGAGAGAGAATTAAAACTAAAACTACATTTGTTGTACAAAATTAAAAACTCAGGTTAGTAATATTTGAAACTTAGATGAATACGATTTTAAATGATCGAAATTACATATTGTGTATTAAGTAAATATCCATTAAAGTAAAAGAAGTGACTTCACTTAATTTACAGGGAAAATAATTTGGTTATACAACGAAGTCCGTAGTTTTCGTCACTTTATCATCAAGGTGATTTGTTATACCTTAATGCTGTCGAGGATATAAATGAATTCAAAGTTACTGATCTTCGCTCTCCCGTAGTAAAGTAAGGAGTTGTGTCCGCTCTGGGCTGCACTCCAAATCGCCTTACGGCAGGATGATGCTCTCTCGAATATCCCTCCTCCTTCTAGACATTATGATACAGTATTTGTTAAGAGGATTGCTCAAGGAAGGAAAGGAGGATCCAGCCCTGTTCTGAGGTATTATTCTGGAACTCAAATTACTTTTTCTTTTAAAGGATGTTTAACTCCTACACAAAAAATAATACAATTCTTACTTTTGTGTGCTGAAACAACTCAGAAAACCGAAAAATCTTGTGATGCGAATAAACAAATCTAAGTCTTGCATCCATTTTAAAGACGCAGAAACCTATACAGAAGATGGTATCTCTCTCTACAATTCGACTGATAACACATCTTACTAATAAGAATAAGAATAAGAATAAGAATAAGAATAAGAATAAGAATAAGAATAAGAATAAGAATAAGAATAAGAATAAGAATAAGAATAATAATAAGAATAAGAATAAGAATAAGAATAAGAATACAGTCCAGCATCTTGCCTGAATTATCAGCGTAATGGACTTCAGATTAGAGGACCCTGGGTTTGATTCACGGCTGGTTCGGGGATTTTAACCGCGTATGGCAAATCATTTAGTCTAGCTTGAGCACTAGGTATTTGCGTTAGCCTTAATACACCTCTTTTCACATGAATACAACACCAAACAACCAACCACCACAGAAGTACGCAATATTGAATACATTTCAAAAGTTTGATCTTATGTCCGACACGAAATTAGTTAGTGTGGATTAAGTACCGCACATGACCTCCATCTACTTTAAGCTGCGTTTTTTTTATTCAAATTCAGCGCTCCGTCTATCACCGAAAATTCATGAATAACGCAAATATCTTTGTATCGATCAACTACTGTATATTACAGCGACTGCAAACTCTTCAAGTTTATAAGACATCTGGAATATATTTATCACTATTTAGCGCCCCCTTCCTGAATAAAGCACACTTTTAAATAAAGGACAATGCATGTATCCTGGCAAGGAATTGACTTTATTGACGAAGCCACCGGGCAGGCCTCGTAGCGTTCGAACACCTTATGTGCGGTGAGACAAGCCGTTACCTAATCTCAATATTCGATTTGTGGGCATACAGTCGCTATGGGACTGTCTGGTCGCACCGGCCGGATAATTCTGCACATGGTTATGAAGTTCCATTCTTAAAACATAGTGGACGTGCAGGAACTCGGTGAATGCGATTGCGTCAAACGCAGATCATTATGTGAGACTGTCCTGGAGGCTGTTTCAGGTGACATCAGTCTACTCTCGTGTGACAGAGCTCACTTTCATCTGTCGTTACATTAACAACAAAATATTCTATTAGTTTGTTTGTTTGTTTTTAATTTAAGAAGAACTTATTTCATTGGAAGTCGTCAAGTCATAATTACATTCAGTTGTGGTACAAGCATTATTATCTATTGTTATCAGTTATCGTTTACTAATTGCTTCCAAGCGTCGGTGTGGAGTGATTGTTGAGTTTCAATTGTCACCAAATGGTGGGAAGGTATATTCGCCAAGTTAACATAATATCATTTTCGAAACCAAGTGATGGTGTATGTGTACTGTATGTTAACTGCAACACTGCTGTTTCAAACTGTGACAATAAGTAGCTTAACGTCCCTTTAACAATAATAATAATAATAATAATAATAATAATAATAATAATAATAATAATAATAATAATAATAATAATAATAATAATAATAATAATAACCTTTTAGGTTCCAGAAAATGTACTGTTTCGTTCCTGGTTGTAAATCGAGTTACGGAAGAAAGCCTGACTGTGGATGATTTTTACACCGTCAAAAGAAAATAATCTCTTTGCGAAGTGGACGAGAATTATTCCGCGAAAAGGTAAGCAATTGTCAGTCAAAAGCAGAATACACGCCCTGCATTTTTCGGCAGATTTTATTAACGTATAAAGGCGAACTGGCTCGTTGTGAACGGTGAAATCGTTGAACTTCCTCGTCTGAGGTGAAAATTAAAACCAAGGACTGTGCATAATACTGTACGTCTTCCAAATTTACCAAAATACTAACCACTAAGGTAAAATCTCCAAAAGCACCCAGTAGTAAACGGGATGAAGACAATATCAGGAGGATAAGGAACAAACATCATGTGTAATAATATTTATGACTACCAATAAATAAAATAATGAATAATATATAAATAAAAATATGTAAATAAATAACATTACTCAAAAACTTCATAAAATGCATGAAATAAATTAAATTAATAAAATATTTAATCGAAATATCCGTAGTATGGGCGCCAGAGTTCACTAGAATGGATCCTTCGAATTTTTTTTTTTTTTTTGCTAGGGGCTTTACGTCGCACCGACACAGATAGGTCTTATGGCGACGATGGGATAGGAAAGGCCTAGGAGTTGGAAGGAAGCGACCGTGGCCTTAATTAAGGTACAGCCCCAGCATTTGCCTGGTGTGAAAATGGGAAACCACGGAAAACCATCTTCAGGGCTGCCGATAGTGGGATTCGAACCTACTATCTCCCGGATGCAAGCTCACAGCCGCGCGCCTCTACGCGCACGGCCAACTCGCCCGGTCCTTCGAATTTAGATAGAGCATGATAAACTTTATATCCCAGGGCGTGTACATAATGCTGCGTACTCGTACATCTGCTACAGGTCTTACCTAACATCCTGAAAACGACTAAATAGGTAGGAACTGCACCTAGGTTCATCAGTAACTCCACTGATTCTAAAATATCTAACTACATTCTTAATCAAATCCGTGCATGGGCACCTCATCAACACACCAAAATACACTTATAATATACATACAAAAGATTGCTGGAAGACTCCATATTTACAACAACAACAATTGAAAACAGTGGGAAAACGAAGGCGAGAACTAAGCCACCATTTGTAGTTAGTTCGTTGAACAATGTACATATATATGCATATAAGAACCCTTTACTGTCTCTATATCAATACGACTTGCCAATTCTCATAATCGACATTTATAACATCACACAGATACTGTACCTCGTAATACTGTGTTCACAGACTTTAACACTTGTTCTAATGATATATACATTTGAGCAACACACGCTTGTCGATCCTGAACATAAATTATGGAAATTCTGAGATAGCTTTCACCAACATATACTGCCAGGCCGCCACAAGTGCTGCAATATTTAATGCGTAAGCGCTCCACAATTTGTCGATCATCCACTTTCCACGAACATAACAAGACTACGTTCCACGAACGTTTGAAGTCCAGTCCAGTATATTGCAGCAGTCTCACTCCAGTACCGTGTATCAGCACTACTTCATTCCCGTACAGTGTGTCAGTTGTGGTTCCTTTCCGCTGTGATGTCGAAGTACATAAAGACCTCATCTCTCACATGATTCGCCGAGATTGATCCTTGCCAGCCAATCATGAGATATCCTCTTGTCAAGACCATGCCCTGAACTTCTTCTTGCTCCCAAGACATAACCAAACTCTCGGGTGTTTTACATGAGTCACAGAACTTACCTAGTACAACAACAAGCTCAACTCATCAGATTGGGATATCCGCATGAGTCATACAAATTACCAGAGTCCAATATAGCAATGTTTTCCCAGTACAAAACAAATTACTCGTACCTACATATATAGATATCTCCCAGCTTACAAATATAAATGACAAAATATACATATGAAATACTGATGATAATAATAATAATACTAATAATAATAATAAATCGAATGTTGACAATACTTCTACATATAGTGCGAGGGTGTGATATGTGTTCTATCACACATGATGTGAGTGAAGCAGTGATGTCAACAGTGAACGATAACGTTCAAGATCAGCCTAGATGTAGTCAAATTCACGGCCAGTCTAGTTTTCTTACCGATGCCCAAAAGCCAATAGCGTCTCTCAAAAGGCGACTAAAGGAAACAACTCGTAATTATTTAATGCGAGCTAAATGTATCTTTCCTCAGTCAAAACCAGGATTAATTTCCTACAGGGGCAGATTGAGAACACGGAATATTTAATGTTTTATGAGCTCTGTTTAAAAGAGTATTTTATGTATGTAAAGCACGCTATAGTTTTCGCTTTTCGTAATGTTCCATTATATCACGTGTGTTATCTTATTGAACTCGAAGGATATTTCTTCGTGGGGACTGAGGGAATTATTTACGATTCTCTAGCAGTATTATTCACAAGTCTAAACAATTGGGTGATGTATTTGGTTATTTGCGTATCAATGTAACATCCACTAAAACAGCTGACAGTGCAGCTCCACTAGCGCCTCTCTGCGGGAGCGCGCTTGAACTTGGTGAGTGTCCTCACTAGGTATTCTCTTCGTCATAGTGCAGGTAAGGTCCTTCATAAAAAGAATGAGCGCGTGATATTGTATACGTTTCCCACAGGTACACTCTTCTCAGAAACAACTGAACCTATACAAGTAATATTTGCTATGGGTAGCTACGGGGTTTGTACTGTATCTACATACATGTGGTATAGCTGTCTCAGCCACAGGATTTCCTGTTTAATGGGGAAGGACGTAACAACGGGGATTTATTTAATTTCATAAATATGTCATGTAGTGGGAATTAGATATTTCAATGATTATTAAACTTAAGTCCTTGCAAATTAATGCAAGGAACGTACAGTATGGTGCGTTCAGTTTTCTTAGTGACTGTACATCACTCCGGCATTTTGAAGACATATTATGGAGTTTAACAAAACTGGAAAGCCAAAAGACATCCTTGTAGTTTTACATTACTTTTGGTATAACGGTCTCAGCCACAGGATTTCCAGTTTAATGGAGAAGGACGTAACAACGGGGGAAATATTTAATTTCAAAAATCTGGCATTTAGTTGTAATTAGATAAAAAGCCAATGCCTATGTCACCCAGCTAATACGCCTGTGCAGGAATGAAATTGGAGAACCATGTCAAAGCTTTTCCCACACACGCCTTATTCAGCACAAAATTGGCATGCAGTCATTTGGGCATAAATCTCGGTATACAGTGATGGAAGGCTGGTTTTCAGCCAAATATGGGCAAGAAATGACTGAAAATTATCATTTTCCCGTGACTTCAAATGCATGGAAACTTATTTTACAGCCATATATAAACTGGTGAACACTGAAAACTGTATGAAAATGCATTCGATATTATTTTTAGTACGGCACCGTAATTTTTAAGAGAATATTGGTTTCTGTTGATTTGTCGAGAACATTATTTTCAGAAATAAGAGATCATGAGTGTAGAGAAACTATTAACCCATAGAAATCCGCTTGAAGTGGGCATAAAACACCATGATCTGGTAAAACGTCTAGTACAGGAGCCTCTAACTGGTACACCACTAAAATTGATGTCTGTGAACAACATGTGTGGTGCAAGAATAAGGTACTTCGATGGTTTTTCATTCCATATAGCAGACAGAAGGCAAGGAAGTACTGTACCAAGCACAACCTGGCAAGTCAGCAAGAAATCACCCGTGGACCTGGGCGTGGTATTGGTGACCTGTTTGGGAAGCTGCTTCTCCGTGTGAGAGAGACAGTATTCACGAGATTAGAAATGTTAACTCTAAGCCCCATCATAACGAAGGGAGAGAAAACCAAGTGCACGGAAATTCTGGATGTCTCTATTTTAAAAGTGGCAAGTTTACAAACTGAATGACATAGAGGGTAAACTCGTCTCCACATCGCATGCACTATCAACGTTGCGACAGAGAAACTTAAGACAAAACGAAAGCGGCACGAGAAACCGCTGTCCTGTTGGTCGTTGGATCTCCCCCTCTTACTGTTCAGAACAGGTCGTGTTCCGAGTCTCACCATCTGTCTTGAGCTGTCTGTAACTCAGTGAGTGTTTCCACTCGGTCTGATAATTGAATGTAGTGTGGCAGACTCCTTTTCTGGCGCAGCTCCAGCCATCGCAGAGAGGTGCTCTAATGGACCAGATTGATAAAAGCGAGTGATAGACTACTTTGGAGCACACAAGGCTTAGTACAGCTTTCTAAAACTATTTCCTTCAAATAGAATATTCATTGGTTCCGAGTTCACTCCTTTCAATTTGCACGGCTTCATCAAAGAAGGATCTCGAATTATGCGACGAGGGAAAATCACCGTCAATCAATACGGAACCACAGGGCGAATTAAATACGCAAAATGAAAGGAAATGAGTGACATACGTATCCTTAGGCGAGTGCGGGGAGTCGGAGGAGAATTACTTCTGATAATGTGGGAGTCCGAATCGATAGGGTGACTCACACCCTCACTCCTCTTTTAAACAGGGGTTCAATACATAATTCAATTTTATTGCCCCGCTTGTGGCGCATGATCAATTTCTGTAACACATAGCCTTGTGCAGGGAAAATTCCAGTATAACAGCGAGAGTAAATTGTTGTGTCATTCATAACTCACGTACTTACTTCTGGCAAGTAGCCAAAGCTCATATTTTCCATTTTTCATTTATGAATTAATTATAACATATAACGTCAAATTGTTAAAGAGTGGACTCTCTGTTAGATTCAAAGCTTGCAGAAATCCATAGTAAAATGTATATCTTTATTTTTTATTCATTTACCTGATGAGTACTTGTCATTGATGGGTTGGTTTTTGTAACTGCAGCATTAATGTCATCTAACGGTACAATTTACTATTAACATTAAAATAACATATTTATAAAATATTAATTTTCGTAACATAATTGACTGTAATTATCACTTGGCAACTTCCAATGGAATACAATTTAAGATAAGTGAATAAACAAAAATAAAGGGTGAGTTGGATGCCGTTAGGGGCGCGAGGCTGTGAGCTTCTATCCGGGAGATAGTGGGTTCGAATCCCACTGTCGGCAGTCCTGAAGATGGGTTCCCGTGGTTTCCCATTTTCACACCAGGCAAATCCTGGGGCTGTACGTTAATTAAGGCTACAGCCGCTTCCTTCCAACTCGTAGGACTTTCCTATCCCATTGTCGCCATAAGACCCAGTTGTCGGTGCGACGTAAAGCCACTAGAAAAAATGGCGATAGTAATAATAATAATAATAATAATAATAATAATAATAATAATGGATGCAAGAGCATAAAATATTCTAGTCAGGTCGTGTACATAGAATTACAAAACTGGTACTCTGCTGATTGCGCCTTAACCTACTACCATATTTAAACATTTGAAATTAGTAGGAGAGTGCTTACAAGGCTGCAATAAATACATTTAATAAACTGTTTTACTCTAATCTGTCTATATATACAAAACTGCAAAAGCAAAGTCACCTCTGTACAGGCCATGAAGGCCCTTGGATGAGGGGAAGGTAAAGGCTTCCACCATTGTTAACTTCGGCACGTGATGGGGTAGAGTGGTTAGTTCTACGCCCGGCAGGCTTTGCCCCCAGGAATTAACCTGGTACTCATTTTTGGTGTAGGCTGAGTGAACCTCAGGGCCATATGCACCTCCGCAGGTGGAGATCTCGTTACTTAAATTTTACGACTTCCTAACGGGGATTCAAACCCACGTCCTTCCGGGTGAACCGAGCGCGCCTTTACCGCCTCGGATGTTGGTATATTTGAAATTAAGAGACTCAAAAACTACTGGACCGATTTAGCTGAAATTTTCACAGTTTGTTCTTATTACATGTGAGAGAGATTATGAAGTGGTTTGAATGAAATCTGATTGGTAGTTCGTCACAAAGGGGTGAAAAATAAAATAGGGGAAGATAAGTTAACCGCAAGACAAGTTGCCTACCGAAGTGAAGATTATAACGTGTTTCTTAAAACTTATTTCCGCTTTTATCTTCTACGAGTATATAATTATATAAAAATGAAACGTCCAAGTTCTGTCCCCATGGCACAGGGAGTGAGAAAGTGAGAAAATGTCGCAAATTACAGCGATTACAGGTGAATGTGTGTATGTTCCAGCATTGCTCTGAACCAAATTTGATAATCATATAACTCACTATCTGGAAAAATGACTGTAGGATCGAGAAACCCTTAAAGGAAGGGGGTAAAATTAAAAATCTGAGAATGACGATATTAGTGACGAATTCATAGTCTTTGGGGTAGCTGAGATGAACTGTGACACTCTGAATGCCGTTTAAGTCAAAGTTCGTTCCCAAACGGTGTGGTAAGCATATTATGACTTACTGTTTGGGAAAGAAAACTGTAGGGTATGACACACATACGGGCGAGATCGTACAGTATATAAAATGAATTGTCATGACTGACTGACTGTCTGACTGACTTATTCATCATCGTCAAGCCAAAACTACTGGACATAATGAAATGAAATTTTGGATTGTTTCCGGGAATTCCATTTTAAGGGGGGTGCGGTGAAAAGAGGTTGAATACTTTTTTACGAGGATACATATATCTTAAGAACTGAAGATGTTACAGACGTTAAAATTGGTATTTGGAATCTTCTATAGAAATAAGTACATTTTTTTAAATTTTGGAGATCCAGTTTAATAGGGGTGAACGGCATTGAAAAAGGGGGGCTGAGTTTTTTAAAAGGCTATATATATCTACAGTATTTCTCAGAAAGGTAACATTTTATACACGTAAAAATTGGTATTTGGAATGTCCTGTGAAAGTAAAGAAACACAAATAATTTGTTTTCGGAAAATTCGCTTAAGGGGAACTGAAAAATGTGATAAATTTTAAAATGAGCGTATCGATAGCACATCTCAACACCTAACATGTTACAGACGTGAAAATTGGTATTTTGATATCTTTTAAAAATAAAGTACGACATCTTTTTGTTTCCGAAAGAAGCACTTAATAGAGGGGTTAAAAAGGACTGAAAAGGGAGTGGAATTCTCTCAAAAATTGAAGAATTTACAGCCGTGAAAATTGGTATTTGGAGTCTCCTTTAAAACTAAAGAAATATGTATTTTTTCGTAAAATCTACTTAGGTGGATTGGGGGTGGGGGTAGGATTGATACAGGGGATGAATTATTTTTATGGCGATACTTATATCTCATAAACTGAAGATGTTACTGACGTGGAAATATGTATTTGGAATCGCCTTTAAATTTTTTTTTCGACTTGAGACAAGACTATTTCTCACACCTACAGTTCTAAGTCGCATCTTAGAACCCAAAAGGGAATTGAACAAACGTGGTTTACAAAGACTTTCTGGTGTAAATGAAACTCAGTTCTTCGGTGAGTTTTTATACTTTAGGGATTTTCAGATAATGTCTTAGTACAGTGTCGAGGAATGATTACTTTTATCAGATGACGAAATCCACGCGAGTGAAGCCACGGGTAACTGCTAGTATAATTATCTACATACACGAAATAAGTAAGATCATGTAAAATTTTACGAATTAATCTTTCAAATTTCCTGTAAAAATTCAGACCTAACCGAGTCCCATATATAATTCTCCTCTTTCTGATAAACGTTGGAATAGATGGTTACTCACTCCCATAGGTTCCTGCTTCCGTGCCTGGATTTGAAGTTTGATGTCCCGGAAATAAGTGGCGTCCTCAGTTAGACATTCCTGCGAAGATCCGTCTTCAAACTGGCGCCGTGCAGAATACTCGCAGTCACCGCTGGCATGAAGTAGCATCAAACTTCATGCACTGGTTAAATTTTGTCTAGCTACTCCAACATAGCCCGATAAACTGACGATAATTCCTGTGCGACCGAACTGAGGCAGTCCACAGTCTATTCCTCACTTTACAATACTGGCACACAAATAAATTCTCTCAAACTTCTTATATATAGCGGACTAACGTCAGTCACGCTCCGCAAGCACAAACCGAGACATACTACAATATAAGAATTCACCGAGCATTATGAGTAATGTCACGCGTCCTCTGAATCCGAACCCTCTATCCTCTGAATACCAAGAAACAATCTCCTCCAGACTAACACTTGCTATGTTTATATGTCCTGGCTAATATCCAGGTTTCACACCTTTTCTACTTCACTCGAAACGGAATCATTTACGTTCCATCACTCCGCGTTTTCATTATCAGGTGCTCGGCTAAACCCAGCCTGCCAAGCTTTCCTTTTTCCGTGCGGTATATAATTCGTGACTGTGTTTACCTGGATATAAATGTGCATGGTTTTACACAAGATTACACATGTAGGCTAAGTTGAAATGTCTCAGAAAAGGCAGTCTAATTCTTACCACTAATATGTATTATTTTAACCAATAAATATATTCGAAATGCCTAACTTAATTACTTTAACTCACATATATACATTACAATATAGGAAATGAATTTTGGCATAGTATAAACATGTTTACTTCCATATTTACTTAAGGTGTTACACATTAATAATATACAACAAACTAGATAACCGTACGTGTAACTTTATATATGTTACAACGGAGGAGAGTGGCGGCAGAAGTGCCAAAGCACACAAGAGCTAACAGCAATAGTCACCTCGTGCAATATTATTGATGGCAAGTGAGGATACGCTTGAGTAGTTTAGGCCATTGTAGGCCAGCGGAGTTAGGTTTGTTCTGGCTCGGCAATATCACGGGTTTCAATTTTCCCTCATTTTATGATAACCCATTATATAATCCATGCAGTGATCGTTCATTCATACTTTTTTTCTCATTACGATAGTCGTCTTCATTATCTTCCTAAATGAAATGTCCACTTGGGTTTGCAGCTTATAAAACACTATCGCCACAGAAATCACCGTCATCACCACTTAGGACGTTACAGTGCGACTCGTTGGCTGAATGGTCAGCGTACTGGCCTTCGGTTCAGAGGGTCCCGGTTTCAATTCCCGGCCGGGTCGGGGATTTTAACCTTCACATTGGTTAATTCCAATGGCTCGGGGGTTGGGTGTTTGTGCTGTCCCCAACATCCCTGCAACTCACACACCACATATAACACTATCCTCCACCACAATAACACGCAGTTACCTACACATGGCAGATGCCGCCCACCCTCTTCGGAGGGTCTGCCTTACAAGGGCTGCACCCGGCTAGAAATAGCCACACGAAATTAAAAAAATAAAGTACGTTACAACGCCGACTGGAAAATATTTCTAAGCCCGTAAGGATGTAAAATTGCAAATATCTTCATTGTTAAAGCTTGTACGGTAATTGTTTCAGACATAGATGATTGGAAATTGGAAATTAGAGTTCCTAGCAATATTGTTATATTTACTTTTGTTTAGAAATAATATTTCCGGTGATATTTCAATGTATATGAAAATAATAATAATCGCGAATATCTTCATTGTTATTCATCTTATGGTATGAATTCACGAATAAATGACAATTGGAAATTCTACTTTACACACGTTTATTATTTTTAGTTTCCTAATACAGCCAACATTACCAGAAAAATTGACATTTTCTGTTTCCATCAGCTAAATATTGGTACACCACTGTACAATAATAAACTCTTATATAGATTAGTGCACATTCCGGTTATCCCTGAACCGAAATACCGAACGTTGAAGAATTTTGTTTAGCCGTTTAAACATACATACTAAGTTTGAAAGGAACATATTTTCGACCATTGCATACATTAATCAAGATAAGTACGAACAGCGGGGCAAAAATTTGAGGTGTATAGACAAAAGTACACTGTCTGACAAAGAAATTGAAGCGCCCAGAAGGGGAGGTGGAAATGAATGAAACTTCACGTGTTCAGAGGATATGTGATGTTATTTCACTGATTATAAAATCGAGGCTGTTTTACTAAGAACTTGGCAGTACGATCCCACGTATCAGAATGACGTTGCGACCCATTTGGCCTGGATGCATGCACTGATTCGGTTTGAAAGGGTGTAATAAATCCGTTGTATCATCTCCTGAGACAAGCTTACCCACAACTGTTGTGACTGGTCCTTGATATCCTGGATACGGGCACTGGGACAGAGTTGACATCCAGCTAGTACCACACATGTTCCTTCGTGGACAGATCCGGGAACTTGCTAGCCACAGGAGTACCTCAAAATCATGCATACAGTTCATTGAGACACGTGTCGTGTGCGGACGCGCGTTGTCCTGTTGAAAAATTTACCACGACACTGTCACATAAGGACGCTTATTTTCCGTGATGTACCGTTGTGACGTCGGAGGTCCCTCAAACGCTATCAGCCGTGACCTGAAGACATACATGATGGCTCCGAACACCATGACGCCAGGAGTAATACCGCTGTGCCGCTCCAAAACATTGGAGGTGTGGGACCTCTCCCCAGATCGCCGCCATACTCGCAGATGATGATCACCCGGGATAGTGCCTAAGTGCGATACATCTCTGAACGTAATGCTACGCCATTCTCCAGCAGCGCCGGTCACGGCACTACTCCGAACGCATCCGTTTGTGTTGTGGTGTTAACGGCAGGTTTCACATGGGACGGTAATTCCCTAGTCCGGCTGCTGTTATTCTCAGACCAATGGTGCGGAATGACATAGAACGTTCCAGGCAGTTCATTAAGCTCTATAATGGAAGGCACAGATGTGAAGGGGTTATGGTGTGCTTGGCGCGCTATACGGCGATCGTCCCTCGTTGTGGTCAGACATGGTGATGACGAGTATGCCTGCCCTCACGTTCCCATGCAGTCTGATATCGGGCCACTGTCACACCCGAATGCCCCACAAATCTGATATTGCACGATTAGACCAGTCGGCCAAATGGTGACCCACAATGAGGCCACATTCAAACTCTGTCAGGTGTTGATAACACTGTTTCACACGAGTACGCAGCACCTCCGTGTTCTTCTCAGATTTCACTCAACATTTGACGCAGTTTACGCCCCTCACGTACTCTATTTGGCCCGGTAACAACACCACGAACAACACTAATGCACTCCGGTGGCTGTTCTACATTTCACAGAGAATTACAACTCTAATTATTTTCATAACCACCGATGGTGTGTACGTGTATGAAGTTACATTATAATAATAATGACTTCGTGTGGCTATTTCTAGCCGGGTGCAGACCTTTTAAGGCAGACCCTCCAATGAGGGTGGGATGCATCTGCCATGTGTATGTAACTGCGTGTTATTGTGGCTGAGGATAGTGGTATGTGTGGTGTGTGAGTTGCAGGGATGTTGGGAACAGCACAAACACCCAGCTCACGAGCCAATGGAATTAACCAATGAGGTTAAAATCCCCGACCCGGCCGGGAATCGAACCCGGGACCCTCTAAACCGAAGGCCAATACGCTGACCATCCAGACAACGAGTCGGACATGAAATTACATTGATATCCAATCATTTCTTCTGGGTGGTTCAAATTTTGTGTCAGACTGTATAATTTTACTTACATCGATTTACATTACTGTATTAATTTATTTCAAAGCAAGCAAGCTAGCTTTCATTGTTACGTGACTGTTCATATCGTGATCTCAGCTACAGGATCTGCAGTTTAATAATAATAATAATAATAATAATAATAATAATAATAATAATAATAATAATAATAATAATAATAATAATAATATGTTATCCCATCCCATTCATCCGTCAATCATTATATAATGTTTTCGGCGTTCAGTCTGTAAGTCTCCGTGAATTTACTAAATACCACCCCAGTCCCCTTTTTGTAACACGCTCTATGGCCTCGTTTAGTACCTACCTTTTCTATTTTAATAATTATAAAATGAGTCTTACCATTGTCGTCTTGTTGTCCCCCTATTGCTCTTATCATACATGACCGAGTCCATTATACTCCTAAGTAACTTATCCTCCTCCACTCGCCTCAAATGACCCTACCACCGATAGAGATTAATGCGTAAACTTTCATCAATCGTATTCATTTATATCTTACCCTTTATCTCTTCATTCCAAGTACCATCGTGCCCTTCTTCCGACCTGTTCATTCCGTCTTTTTTTTTGCTAGATGCATTTAAGTCGCCCCGACACACATAGGTCTAATGGCGACGATGGGACAGGTAAGGCCGGATGTTGAGTGGACCCCGTTCCAGTCCTCCTACCATCTTTTAATTTTGTGGCAGAGCCGGGAATCGTACCCAGGTCTCCGGGGGTGGGAGCTGATCAGTAATCACACTAACAACTGTACCACAGAGGCCGACTACACTACAAATACCTGGCATTTTGTAGATCTTCTGCACTTTTGTAGTTGCTGTTTGTCCTTCAAGCGATTTTTCATAATCATGGTTGTAACTACATCCTTTCAAATGTAACTGAGTCATCAATAACAATTCTACGGCATCTACGGATAGCCCATCTCTTTCGAGTGAACCTCAGTAGTATTTTGATATATTTCAAAATACACTCACATGATCTTTCGTCACAAATTTCGTATAGAATGACACTTTACCGTAGGCCTAGCTACTGTTCATGGACTCTTCATTTACGTCGATTTCTGTCATCGTAAAGCATTGAGTGATGCCACTGACGTTTTCTAAATTACCCACAACTCCATAACAATTGATTCATATGTCGGCAGCCCTGAAGATGGTTTTCCGTTATTCCCCACTTCCCTATCCTTGCATCTCCGAAAACCTCCGATGTGTTAGTGCGACGTTAAACCACTAGGAAAAAAGCATGAAGCACTATTCCCATGACAACCGACGGTAGGGACCAGCCTCTCCACCTCGCGGATAGAGCTACAGGGCTAGTAAAACTGGCTGCTGTTAAGCCGAAGCCTTCTCTAATTGGTGCCTAATCCCTCGTCGCCAAAAACCTGTCTGAACTGGTGCAAGGTTAAACTTCTAAAGACAGAAAAACAAGAGGCCCTAAAATACCATATTAATACGTAAAGTGGGAGTTCTTGGGTGTAATAAATTTCTAGACTTCAGCTTCCCTTAATGCCAACGGACTTAATCGGGGTTCAATTCCACAGCTTTTATCGTTAAGGCAAATGCCTAAAATAAAGTACGTTCTGCAGCCAGTTAGATCTGAAATTGCCACACAATTCTTAGCACTTACGCAAAGATAACCTGGATTCGACGGCAGAGCACTACTTTTAATGATCGAAAGCCGAACGTTGCAATTATTCCCACTGAGATTGCAACACTTGTTAATAAATGATCGCATGAAAACATTTCTGATACCTTACAGTTGTAAGGTTTACTCTCCTATAGCTGTTTAATAATTACGTTATTTTTTCAACTTGCCTTAAATTGCTATTGATTTTACGAGTCACCAAAGTGTCGGAATTTTTTCACCCATAAATGCTACCGGTCTGGGACAGGATTGAAACGGAAATACCACGATTAACCGACAATACCTCTGAGTTCGGCAATACTGGCTGTTTAATGTCGCACTAACACTTTAGCTCTACGGTGATCCTCGACAAGGAATGGGCCGCAACTGGGCAGTAAGCCGCCATATACATAATGTTACAGCTCCGGCATTTGCCTAATCTGGAATTCAGGAATACTGATACATCATTTGTACCTTGTAGCGAAATCACTTGCTCAATGGTGTAAGTCCGACAATATTTCCTAGGCTTTAATTTATATTCAAGCGAGTTTATTGAAATTTCAACTGCTTCAGTTGCTTTTCTCGTTACCGTGTACTGAATTTCAAGTCTGGCTAATAACGATGTTGTAATGGCCAACTGTTACCAACAGCTTGGTAGACCTCATGCGTAAGTAAATTAGTATCACGCTGGAGTACTTTATTAAAGGTGTAACGCACGATAATATATAAACAAAGATTTTTCATGGTTTACATGGATCATCTACTGAAAGCTCTGAAATGGGAGGGAGAAATTCAATTAGGTGAAAATGTAGATGTAGTAAGCAGTTTGGCTTATGCCAGCGACTTGGTTTTAATGGCAGATTGTGCTGAAAGCTTTCAGTCTACCATCTTGGAACTTGAAAATATGTGCAATGAGTATGATACGAAAAATATTTTTTCAAAGAATGAGGTGGTGTATCTAGACAAGAAACCTAAGTGAATTGAATGTTAGGATGGGAAACAAAGCTGGAAAAGGTAGGTCATTTCATGTATTTATGATGTGAATTCTCCCTGTATGGTAGTAGGCTACAATAAGTCGGATTCAATCTCGTTACAGTAAAGCTAATGAAGTGAGCTCGCGGTTGCGGTCAGCAGTATTCTGAAAGAAATAAGTCAGCTCTCATACGAACATTTATTTGCATCGGTCTGTTTTCAGACCATCTTTGCTTTACAGGAGTGAAAGCTGGGTGGGTTCAGGATATCTTATTTATAAGTTTAAAGTAACAGACATGAAAGTGTCGAGAATTTCCGCTGGGACAAACAGGACTGGGCGAGTTGGCCGTGCGGTTAGGAGCGCGCAGCTGTGAGCTCGCATCCGGGAGACAGTGGGTTCGAACCCCACTGTCGGCAGCCCGGAAGATGGTTTTCCTTGGTTTCCCATTTTCACACCAGGCAAATGCTGAGCCTGTACCTTAATTAAGGCCACGACCGATTCCTACCAACTCCTAGGTCTTTCCTATCCCATCGTCGCCATAAGATCTATCTGTGCCGGTGCGATATAAAGCCCGTAGCAAAAGAAATCTGAACCTGAAAAGCTTAAAGTGCAAATCATTCCAGCAAAAACAACTTCTGAATTACAGCCGTCAGACAGGTATTTTCCCGAAGTTTCAAAACAATGGACCGACATATCTGTGATTTCTTTGTGTTAAATAATATCGATGTAAACTTGCAACAGCGTAACAATATTATCAAACGCATGTCGTTGATCTACAATTAAGAATGTTCACCGTCACATAGACATGGGTGGAAATTGCGGGCCTAATTAACACGAATGGAACTTTTGAAAATAGCACAAACTATTGTATTAGGACAGGAACTGGTACTGGCGAATTTTTAGGGATGACAATAATAATTCTGATCAGCTTTCTTTACTCAAATGTAGCTGGTGCAAGAAGCTATTGTGTTTGGAATATTTTCTTAATTTCCATTATCATTCACAGGTGATTGAATACGTTGAAGGGGATTAAACACGACTGTAACAGTATTGGCGAATATGTAATATTGTGCTCATACATATAGTATTTAGAAGTTTACATTGAATATTTTTATCCCTCATGCGATTACAACACAACCGCAGGTTACTATTTAATTGTGTCTTTAAAACATGTATCAATTAATTCCAAGTTTTGTGATAACTGCGTTATGATTTAAGAGAAATTAATACATAGTTTAACACACTGGTCATCACATAGTTGCTCTAGGAAGTGGACGTTACTTGCTCTCCTCTGGACGGCTGTCTGTCACGTGACAAGAGAGCAGCAGTCAGGCGGGTTGAATACCGTGGCCGTACTGTACTTCCCGCTCGGAAATGTTACCATATGAACAACTGGTGCTATAATAATAATAATAATAATAATAATAATAATAATAATAATAATAATAATAATAATAATAATAATAATAATAATGAGCATTTAACATGTAAGACGAACAGGACACAGATTAGTAGGGACCTGAAAAAATAGTATTTGCGATAAATGCGAATTTTTGAATCTTGTACTGAATCCAAGCCTACGGTAATTCTAATGTGGAATAAAATCATTTTTACGCATAAATAGAAGTGCGACAAAATGCGAATTGTGACCCAAAATGCGAAATTGGTGTGAATATGCGATTTTGGTGCAAATTCTGTGAAAATATGCTATTTTACTAGAGAAAACAACATATTTCGGAAAAATCGTCAGAAATACTCAAAATATGATGTGTAAATCTTTCGACCGTTCCGATCGATGAAGAAAAGTAGCCGATCGATTGCTGCTTGCTCACTTTAATCGATATTTACGATGGGAATAGCAGAGGGAATACGATCTGTATCGATTATTATCGAAGTGTAAATCGAATGTCACGGAAATAACGAGACAGTCGCAGTGTTGTGTTCCTATTGTTCAAAACTGTAACCAGTGAAGAGTAGAAAGTCGAGCGATCGTTTAGGTTATGGGGCGCACGACAAAAACTGGAAAGGATGGTTTATATGCCACTGATTGAGCGACAGTGTTTTGCAAGTATTGTTATTGCCGATTTGGGTGGGGGGGGGAAAGATAGCATTGTGAAACATGTTAAATCTGAAAAACACGTGGGTAAGCGATGCGAAAACGAAAGTTTCTTTTTTCCTTTTTTTTGCTAGTTGCTTTACATTGTACCGACAAAGATAGGTATTATTGCGAGGAAACGAAAGTTCAACCCCTGCTGCTAGTGCGACTCAAAGAACGCAATCTTCTGTGCTTACATGGTCAGATAGTCGTAAACGACGAACATTTTCCAGAAATAACTTCTCGAAACGCACAGTTGAAGTATTTGCCAAAGCAAATATAGCTCTGGAAAAGCTGGAGAGCAAAGAGCTAGGAGCCTGGATTACTGAGTTTTCAAATGAAGAGCTGCCATGTTTGATAACTCTACGTGAAGTATATTCACCGGGTAAGTTTCAATTTCACTGATGGGGTACGGTTTAAGTATTAAGACATCGAAACCGCACGCAAAATTGAAGGATACCGAATTTGAGTGCAATTTCCGTATCGAACTATCTTACCCGTACCCAATTGATCCAGTAATTTTAAATTATTTTGTTATAATTTAAGGTCTTTATTCCTTTCTAGAAGTTGCATCTGACCACCAGAAAAGAACAGCAGAGGCTCTAGTGGGGAAGGACATCAACATACTCTGTGATGAAACTACAAATAGAATGGGTCGTTGCGTTTTCATCATCATATTCCAAGTCCCAGCCGGATCGAAAAGAGAGCTGCACGTTGTTTCTGTGAACTATCTTGATGCATAAAATGCTACAAACTGCTCTCGTGCTGTTTTAGAAGCTCTGAGCAGTTATAGTGTACCATATGATGCAGTTAAAGTGTTTGTTAGTGGCCGTGCCCCGTACATGACTCGGTGTGATGAAACATTGGTCATAGGGTATCATTCAATGCATGTACAGTGCTAGGCACATGAAATCAGCTTGGTTGAAAATAGTTGGGTCGCAGTGATGACAGATGTAAATCATGTGGTTGCAACGGTAAAGTCCGCATTTTGAAAGTAAGAAAGCGAAAATATAATTATTTACAATTCTTAACATCAAAGCATGGTGCTTCAAAGGAAGCAAAGCTTTTTCCTGCACCTGTCATAACCCAATCGATTAGCTGGTTTCAGGCTGTCTTCTATTTGAGTGCTTACTTTCTTGATGTTACATTTTTCAAGATGTCTGACATGAAAGACATCAACAACTGTGGTACTTCGTATTAAGTACCTGACTGGTCTGAGTGACCGAGAAGTGAGTAGGCTTCACTCCCACATGGTTTATGTCACAGATCATGCAGCTGGATTGGTTGACCTTCTTACTGAACTTGAAGGGTCCTGTATCCTACCTCTCATATCCTTTACCCCAAACTGCTTAGCCTTGACGCCAGCTTTACCTTCATTTGTGAGGGGAATTTTTCTGCGGCACCTAATGATGCTTTGATTAAGCTCACTTCTCTACAGCAGGCTGCCTGTAGAGACACATTTGTCAAAGCTACTCATTCTTCACAGTGCAAGCTAGCCACATTGAAAGCTAAAGAGCCCAACCATAAGCATTTTGTGTCAATTTCTCAAGCTTTGTACCGAAAAAAATGTAATTTTGAATAACACCGATAAATTAGACGAGCTTGAGAAATTGTTTTGAGTAACGGATCTCGCACGAAACGATATCAGGTCTGGTTACTGTTCTCTGAAACATGCGCTTCAAACCCAGATAGAAGAAAGTTAGAAATGTGATGTCATGCTTAAATTAATTGCAGTTCAGACAGAGTTAAGCATATTTTCTAAATACTATCTTCAGTTGATGTGGATCCCAATGAACAATGTAGATTGCGAGCGCATGTTGTCTCATTGCAAAACAGTGGTTACAGACAGACGGTGAAATTTGAAAAAAAAAAGCAATGCCGAAATACTGACAATGCTTTCGTTTGAACAATGAATTTGTATAATTGCATTTCATAAACTTGGAATCGTTAAGATTAATTATACCATGCGATTATTTTAACTTCGTAAATATAAGCTGATTTTGGAAAAATAGATGCTAATTTTGGAAAAAAAATAGATGCTAATTTTCAAACAAATAGATGCTAATTTTTCAGGTCCCTACAGATTATACAGTATAACAGGACAAGAAAATTGTTCACTGACAAAGGAATATACAGCAGTGTGCAATATGTCCTGAATAAATACATTTTCGCGATAAACTGAAGCTTCGGTACACGTACATTTGCCGAAAGAAAATACAATTTGTGTGATTTTTACACATTCTTTGCACTCTCATTAATACACATTTCAATATTTGTATGGCATTTATGACAATGACAACAAATTAAACACACGAACTAAAACATATCACTGGTGTACTCCTCCTTCATTGGACCTTTGGGCTCGTTTAGTTAGTATTGTATCAATGTTCGGCACTATCGTTTGCGTACTGGCAAGTAACAAAGCACATTTCGAGTTTTCATCGGTGAGCCGACTTGTGCCTAGATTTACAAATCTGCATTAATGAAAAAAAAATTTGACATAAATAAGTTGATGCAAATATACTTAAAATATGTGCATTAAATTTGTGCAACCTAGGAAATCTCTCCCGTGATAAACGAACATAAAATTCAGTCAAACAGTGTGTGTTTGCAAACCTATCTTTCATTTGAGTATCGCACTGTAAGTCAATCAGCTCTAGCTGCAGTTCTGGTCTAACAGTTTGCACATCCACTGAGAATGGCACAGCGAACGCCTGCAGATCATTTTCTAATGGATGAATATCGTGAAACCTACTCTGAAATATCGTCTTGTAGTTACATTACAACCTCTTTATATTCTTCTAATATTTTACCGGAATAGTTTGGAGCTAGACACAACTCTGCAGTCAAAGTGGGAAAATGCGTTGTCTTTATTCACGAACTGACTTTCCCACAGTAGTACTTTTCGCTTAAAAGCTGTAACACGATCGAATACGTGAACAATGATAAGATCTCAACCTTGTAGGGAGGAATTAAGATCTTTAAGGTGGCTGGTGATATCTACAGTACTAGAAATGCCACATCTCCTATCTATTTTCCATTGTTCATATCTCCTAGTGGTTCGCTGTGCATCTCCATAAAGAGAGCTATTTCTTTCCTCAGAGCATAGAACCCAGATAAAACTTTTCCTCTACTTTACCACTGTACATTTGTATAATACGGAATGTTACCTCACGTGAGTTCACGCGTATCGTGTCGGAATCTAAGCAGTCAAGAAAGATGTGTTATACCTATGCGCCACTGGCCTTCAGTACGCATTACGTCATGAACTTCCGCTACTTCTTCCCCTACTTGCTCGCTAAGCTGCCCTCGTTCCTCGAAAGCGGGGAGCAGACTGGCTCCGAAGGTATTTTGCTCTCGATTGACAATGCCTGGTTTAACAGGTTTATAATGCCCATATGGTTCATTGAACTCACAGTGCTGTCTTCCTCTCTCTCGCCTCCTTCTCCTTACATCCCGTCAGCAGTTCAAAATAACTTCACTCCGATTGGATCCTGACGACCCTCACCTGTACACCTTTACCGACCAGTAACTCGTAAATAAAAGCACGATAGGATGTAATTTTCGAAGGTTTTACATACTTCAGTGTGCTCTTTTGGATGATGTATATATCGGTTTCATGTTTTCTTAACATTGATTGATGGTTCCTTGTTAGCCGAGGGAAGGGTAACCTGTCACACTCACTCTAATTCTGACCGTTGCAGTGGACGATAAACGACCTACTCGACGCCCGACTGGAGCTATTCATATTTTGGGTAGACACCTGCGTATGTAAATGTGCTCGCCTATATGAGTCTGTTGTTAAATATATAACTTCACAAATCAACAGACGTCAAATTTTAGGTGTTACCTGTGGTAAAGTACTGTGTCCAGGATTATTATTAATTGTATTTGTACGCCTTCGTATCGTAACGTTTAACACTATTAGATGCTGTCCTCGAAATTCCGGGTTCGATTCCCGGTACTGCTAGAAAATTAAGAATGGCAGGTGGACTTGTATGTGGCTGAAATGGTACAGGCAGCTCACCTATATTGGGGGTGTGCCTGAAAAAAGCTGCACCACGTCGAGATGAGGACACGAGTTTACTTTATTAATTGTATTATACAAGTTTCAGTGTATTACCATGAAACTGCTTCCGTATGGAGAGGACGTCCACAGTCATCAGAGTACGAGGGTGGAGTTCATCGCCCTGTTCAAACTTTATTCTACTATGAGCTACTAGATCGCCAGACCGTCGCTAACGGAAGTGAAATGCGAGGACATCCGCCCTAAACATATCATTGAAGGGTGATATCTCATCGTTCAACATGAATTCTGCTCTCTAAGCTAAGTCGATTACACGTTATACTAGAGATCTGTTCTATGTAGTTGTATTTTTCCTTACATTTGTGGTGTGGTCTTGTAGAGAACCATATGCTCTTACTTCTCTTATATTTCTTCTATTAAGTGTTTCTACATATGAGTTGTATTGAAAATATGGATTTCCAAAATTGGATATTTAAATCATACGGAATGGTAGGTTTTCCTAACCATGTGTTAAGCGATAAAGACAGTGGTGAATCATAGATAGTTTATCCGTGTGTTATCTTGGTCATCGTTAAACATTCAAGGCATGTTATGCCGTCTGATAACTGACACCGTTAATATGAATTTAATATGGTAATATCTTTCATTTTCGAGTAATATTTCAGTAATATTTAGAGAGTACATTCACATCTTGTGGTGACTGCATTTAATGCTATTGATATTATATTACAGATATGAGATAATTAATCAATTTATGAGTGCTGTAGTAAATATTTGCGACTATGAATGTTAGCTCGGATCTTTCATACCGATGTCAATGAATTAAGGTTTATTTTAATGAATGTGATATTTTGCTTTATTTCTGACCGCGTATTTTCTGCTATATATTGTGATAGATTACGGTAAATTATATCGTGCGTATTTGTGAGTGCACTTAATGGATAAGTGTATTATTTAAAGTCAGTGTTAGAATTAGTCCTCAGATAATTAAATTTTGACGCGTGTTCGGCGATGTTGTGAAATATTAGATACATATGAGGCATTTGTATGTTAGACGTGGCGGGTAGTATTGTGTTCGTTTATACTTTATCGTGGTCACATTTGTAAAGTATTTTGAATATTAATAAGCCTTATATTTGTGCTCCTGAACATACATTTTGTCATTGTGTGAATGTAGTTACCGTGATGAAAATTTATTGATGTTTCTCCAGTGTAAGAGTGTATTTCTTGGCTATTTACCGAGAAATAGTTAGATTATAGCGCAAATTCTTCCATATTAATGCATCTGAGTGTGTGTTAGTGTTCAGTTTAAAGTGGAAACTCATTTAATAATCGCTTGAACCTAGGACCACGCGCTAAAATTCATGTTGATCATTTGTACCTAGCATGTAAGGAGAAAAGTTATAGGAGAGAGTGAGTAGTTGATTTCATGATTTGTAGATGTTGTAGTATATTTCTTTCATATATTATTCTTGGAAATTTAATTTTAGAATACCGGTTTTGGTATATTTGTAGTTGTTAGATATGTAGATAAGAGAAAGTGATTTGTTTGGGACATATGTTTGTGCCATGTGGCCAAATTTATATGCGTTTCAGTGCGTGCGGATTCTGATGTACGTTTTGTCCATGCTCCAAAGTCGATGGTTAATTTTGTTCATTATAAGAGATGTTCTTTTCTTTTCCTTCAGTTCATTTGAACTGACCACTTAACAATAATTGATTACTTCATTGATAATCCATTCATTATGAACAGATACATAGTTGCCATGTCGATTTAATTTAGACTATTTTAAAAGCATATTAAAATAAAAATCTAACTTGCTCATTAACATTAATTATATTGTAAATTCCCATTGTATAATTTGAAGTAAAGCTTCATTACGAGAAGATTACGCTTGCGCTAGTTGCTTTACTTCACACCGACACAGATAGGTCTTATGGCGACGATGGAACAAGGAAGGGCTAGGAGTGGGAAGGAACCGGCCGTGGCCTTAATTAAGGTACAGCCCCAGCATTTGTCTGGTGTGAAAATGGGAAACCACGGAAAGCCATTTTCAGGGCTGCCGACAGTGGGGTTCGAACCTACTATCTCCCGAATACTGGATACTGGCCGCAATTAAGCGATTGCAGCTATCGAGCTCGGTACGAGAAGATCAATTCCAGTATATTGAATGTTTATTTCTTTCTCTAAGTATATTTATACTCACTATTTTTATTACGATTATTCGGTGTGTTTTTCAGATGTGCACGAGAATTTTACCTCGACGGCCTATTTTCTCAAGGAATCATTAACTAATTTAATAATTCATACGCTTCAAGAACGAATTTTCTGTTGCAATTCAATTCTGTTAGGATGATGATGATGATGATGATGCTTGTTGTTTAAATGGGCCTAACATCTAGGTCATCGGCCCATAATGGTACGAAATGAGACGAAATTAAATCAAAAATTAAAAGTCCAATATCCTCCACTGACCAGAATTCAAAACGTGAGGACGAAGAATGAATGGATGGTTGGATATACATTTAAAACAATCAGTGGGACCGACCCACAGAGTCTCACATGAACAGAAGCTGGCGTAAAACAATAGTATTACTGTCCAAGGGACTGTTTCTATAGCACGATACTGAATCGATGATGCTTGTAGTCGAAAGAGGTACAAAATCCAAGTCATTGGCCCATCATGATGGTACTTATCGTTAGGAAAGTAGAACCATGGTATCTGTCATGTTGCGGTACTAATCAAAAATAGCGTAGACTCGCGGTATTCCACACATTATGGTACTAGTCACAGGTCATGAAATTCGCACATGTAATAAAGACCTGGTGTTTCGCACATTGCGGTGCCAGTTACAGGCAACGCAAACCTATGTTGTTCATCACACAAGAGTACTAACCACAGGGACCCGCGCTATCCCGTGGTGTTCCTCATATAGGGGGTACTAATCATATGCAAGCTAGAACCACGGTGTCGCTCATCCCATGGTGTCGCTCATATAGTGGTAAAAATCACAGGTACTGTAAAAGCCGGCAACGCACTCTTTTGC
The DNA here is from genome assembly GCF_040414725.1 of Anabrus simplex. Taxonomy (NCBI): domain Eukaryota; kingdom Metazoa; phylum Arthropoda; class Insecta; order Orthoptera; family Tettigoniidae; genus Anabrus; species Anabrus simplex. The sequence goes on from NC_090266.1 coordinate 794,149,430, forward strand.
TACTAATCACAAATCTATTTGGTATCTAACATAGTGATGCTACGCGCAAGTAAAAGCGACCCATGGTGCTCCCCGCGTGGTGGTACTAATCACAAGTAGTGTTATGGTTCTAATACAATCATCTCTTGGTCGCCACTTTTAGTCTCCTCTTACGACAGGCAGGGGATACCGTGGGTGTATACTTCGTCTGCCTCCCCCACCCACAGGGGGTATTCTGTTAGAATAGCTAGGATAAATTTTGCCTGTACCATCCCAATTGTTTGAACTATTTTCATGTTATCTCAAGAGTTAAATCAATTTCATAATTAATGCAGTAATCATCCGTATTATCATATCCAGTCAGGATGGTATTTTGATTTTCTGATTTTGAATAAACCATGTATGATTTTTCTACTTGATGTCGCCATGTTCACTTGCGGAACCTACCGCTATTTTCCCTACCAGTTACGATTACAGTATTTATTTAGGTGCCAATCCTTACTGAGCACACTTGCGGTGCCCCTTTCTCGCTGCTGAACTTCTTACGGGGACAATAAGAAGGCTCAGTATAGAATGAAAACTTTCCACTAAACCGTATGTATGAACCAGCGTGTAGGTTCCCAGAATATTCAGGAATTCATTCATGAATGATTTGAGACAACGAGGAACAGCATGAGACAATGTTTAGGCTAGTTCATTCACACCGGGCGAGTTGGCCGTGCGGTTAGAGGAGCGCGGCTGTGAGCTTCCATCGGGGAGATAGTGGTTTCGAATCCCACTGTCGGCAGCCCTGAAGATGGTTTTCCGTGGCTCCCATTATCACACCAGGCAAATGCTGGGGCCGTACCATAATAAAGGCCACGGCCGCTTCCTTCCAACTCCTAGGCCTTTCCTATCCCGTCGTCGCCATATGACCTATCTGTGTCGGTGCGACGTAAAGCCACTAGCAAAAATAGAAAAGAGTTCATTCACAGAGAGCTTTAAGACTGAACGTTGAAAGATGACACAATGTATAATTAAAATATTGTATTACAAAATATGCATCGCAGTAGGGAAATATCCCAGTGGCAATGGTCACTTACAGTAGTGTAATAATCAAATAAAGTTAAAACAAAATTATCCAACAACAACAACATAAACAGAAACAACAATAAGAGTACAACAAGAAATTTCGTGGAAAAAATCCTACAAAAGATACTACTAGTTTAACATTATAAATCCCGCATCAACTTGGCACACAACTTAAGTATTTCCAGTGCTTAACACTATGGCCCACAGTAGTATAGGTTGAGCTTACTACTAGCTTAATATTACAAGTGATAATTATGTAAAGATTTACCCCAACTCTACAGCAACACCAACTACAAAAACAAGAGTATAACAAGCAATTTCATGGAAATAAAATATTACAGGAATACGACTGGTTTAGCCTTCTAAATACAGCATTTTCATATACAAATTCATTCACACATCTTAAGTATTTCCAGAGGTTAACACTACTGCTTACAATAATATAGGTTGAGCTCATTACTAGCTTAATATTACAAGTTATAGTAAAGTAACGCTACGATATAATTACCCTACAACAACAAAAACAACAACAAGGACAAAAGTACAACAGGAAATTACTATGGAAAGAAAGTATTACAAGAAATACTACTAGTTTAACATTGTACAAACCACCATCATCATATAGAAATTCACACACAAAACTTAGCTTAAGTATTCGCAGAGCTTAACACTACTGCTTACAATACTACAGATGAGCTTATTACTACCTTAATATTACAAGTTACAATAAATTAGGTTTAAAGCAAAATTCCCCTAAAACAACAACAAGATCAACACCAAAACAAGCAATTACATGGAAAGGAGGTATTACAAGGAGTACTACTAGTTTAATATTGTAATATGTACTGTATGTAGACTGAATGAATTGGCTACGGGTTGCAGGTCGTGTAGCTGTAAGCTTGCGTTGGGGAGATGGAGTGTTTGATACGACAGCTACCTTGAAAATAGTTATGCGTGGTTTGAAATATTCACACCGTGTAAGTGTCAGGGTACCTTCATTTAAACCAACACTGCTATCTTCCTGCATATAGTTCTTTCTTTTCTCATGGTTGCCGAAATCTTACACGAGTACGTACGGTATTAAACACATACGAGAAGTAAAATGTAAGATTATATGCATGTTAGGTTTCGGAAATATTTTCGGTCATGATGTTGAAAAAAAAGTCTACATAACGTTGAGTTCCCTAGTGTGTCCCAAATATACATAGAAATCATAAAAAATATATATCAACAGATATCTTCCTTTCACATTTGTTTTTTGTCGCACTGACACACTGGTGATATTAACCACGTAGCAAACTCGCTCGGTACACAACGATTCTCCTAACTGTAGGAGAGTAAAGGGGAGCGACAATTTTAAAGGTAAATAATTGTCCACACTGCAACAGCGAACGTTATAATGAGTCCAGTTTTCGTTTTAAACTACAATTCAAACAAGGGAATCCTGATCATGAGCGTAGAAAAAATCAATGTATAAATACAAGTTGAAAAATGGCCGGTTATAAGTTTCTCATGAGAAAGAAAGGAACTTTCATATTATAGACCAATGCGAATTGACGTCGACAGCTCGTATGAGCCTCACGGTGGCACTCGTAACTTTTCCAATTTTAGTCACTATAATACTGAAGTGCTAGCGAGACCAGCGAGACCCCATTCTACTTTGGATACACCAGTTCCAAGTTATTTAATGTTATTTCCAGTACGGTTACACATGCTCTCTCGTACATTTACAGCCGGAGAGACGAAAAACGAATCCTACTGCTGTGCTTTATGAAGCCGTGCTTCACTAGTTCACGTAATTTCCATTGGTCAGAATTCATTATCAAGGAGAGAAACTGGACGGGTAATTCGATATTCGCCACTGAAATCGACTTTGTCAGCTTTTTTCTTTTTTCTTTAAAATCGCACTAAAATATTGAAGAATTTTTCGACAGAAAAATGGAAAAGTTTTATGATATCAGCTTGATGTAGATGTTTTGGATTAAATGAGGTTATTTTTAACAACCAAAAATCACAATAATTACAAACTCATTTAATGAGTTCAACAATAAGATGCATCTTTGGAGCACAACATAGGACATGTATTAGGATGTTGCCCATGTTATACAGCACTGATATAAAGAGGCAAAATGAATAATGGAATAATGACGTGATTCATATTATGCGTCATTAACAAGGAGCTGACCAGCCTCAGGACTGGACAAGGAATACAGGATATGAAGAGTGAGGGTATCGGTTAAAGAAAGGAAAGGGTTTTGAAAAGAAAGCAAGTGAACAACTCTCGAAGAATGGAAGAATCTCTAGCGTATTACAATCGGAATTCGACTGAATCCGGGTCTCTTAATCAAATGAACAAAGTGTAAAAGGCATGCCCCCAAAACAGAGAGAAAATAATGTAGAGCAGAGGTCAATTTAAATGAATTCAATTTATTCACATAAAAACAAAGAGAAACGGTATGAAGATTAGCATGAACACAAATTAATGGGGACACAGGGAATCAAATACTCTCATACATAATGTGTAACGATACTCCAACAACAGTAAAAATCACTTGACTTATCAGTCTGTTTTCCTTGTATCTGATCCAAGTATTTCTTTCCTAAGAGGGGACCATTCATTACCTCGAGGTATGAGAAACAGCCTTTACACAATAAGATCCAATAGCTCCCCAGGTAACGTCAAGGCCTTTTTTAATAATATAGCTCCCGACAACCCACACAGAGATCACGTCCCCATAAATCAATGACACCAGTGAATCAACACTAGCAGAAAAGTAAACAAATATGGAATACAAGAGGGTAAGAAAAGAGTTGCCATAGTTACAGTAACAAATAAAAATGAGTCAGAAAGCAAGTAAAATGAGAGAAAAATCACGAAATTGCAATATTAATCGGCTGAGGGAGCCAGAAACATTAGCGAGATAAAATAAGTATAATGACAAGAAACTAAACATCCATAAGATACTGAAGTCTAACACAGGTCCGATAACCTCTCCACACCCACACACACTCAAGGACCAAACATGTGAAACGGAGGGAGTAAAAATAAAATAGCAAGGCACGTCACGATCAAAAATCGTAACAGCATGACATGATTCAGTCAACGGCTCATGAGTTTGACCTGAGTGCACAGATTAGAAACCTGGGTCGCCGTAAAGATGCTTGACACACCCAGTCTAAGCACATAACGTAAATAACTTGCACGCCGGACAAATGCTGCGATACACACCAGTAGAGCCGCATTGATTGCACATTACACGAGACTGAGAATCACAATGTCTAAACACATGTCCATCCTTCCCACAGTTCCAGCACTTGACCGAATTGGCCACCATACGACGTGATACATTCTGACTCAACGCCATACTGCAAAAAAAGTAAACACACACAACACACTGGATAAATATCTACTACTCCACATGTAAATGGAAGTTATGACTTGATATACTTAATAAGACTGACATAAACATAGCTATTAGAAAAAATGAATGAGACAACTAGTCTTAAAAAACAGAACTAAATTTGGACTTATCTGGTCGAGGAAATCAGATGAAATGCAGAATTATCGTAGCTTTCCTAACCCTGCGGGAATCTAATAATCACATGTATATTTGTACACATGGATTATATACTGAGGGATTAATTCTTTATTTCCGGAACTGACATCAAACGTCCCATAATTCTACACGTGTTCGATGGCAACATCGTCTAAGTCATAAACATAAGGATCAAAGTACTCTAAGTCCAGAACGTCCAACTATACAACGTCCAAATTTGTTTAAGTCCCAGTAATATCATAGAGTTCGATGGGTTATCATTTTGACTAAGTCTATATTTCGTACTGAAAAAAATTAAGTTCCACTTTCCGAATTCAAGGTGCATGGCGACGTGACCCTGTCTCCGAAAGACCACAAGACTTACCATTTTTCAGCGAGTTTTTTTAAGTATTTCCCCACTGACACTCGATCATTATCACATCTTCATCACATACCTGTAATGACGAGTTCGATTTCCAAATACTGTGTTTTTTTATTTCGATGGTCCTACAACTTACTTCCGGCGTATACATGTTCAATATTTCATTGTTGATGTTTACTGCAGACAGAAAAATATCGAATGAATTTTGATACGCTTTCTGGACGATATCTTTTGAATACCTTGCGAACATTTACGTCTCTCAGAACAGGTGTTCAATATCAGGTGCTCTAACAAGCGCATCTTCTTAATTACATAATTTAGATTCTTAACTTATTTACAACCTGTGACAATAGAGTTCGGTGAATAGTCCTGTACTATCAACATAGATGAACAATGCACAACAGTGACCTTACTGTCCTTCAAAATAGTCTCCTCCCATAACCATGCACTGCTGAGATCGGCGATACATGTCATGGAAACTTTGCAGGAAAGCTTCCTTTGGGGTGGTGTTCAAAAGCCTCGTCACGTTTCGTTGGATGTCAGGAATATCGTGAAATCTCTTTCCTCTCAAAGCGAGTGTGAGTTGTGGGAATAGTAATAAGTCCGGAGGATTGAGATCTGGCGAGTATGGGGGATGTTAAAGTTGCAACAATCCCTTTTTTGCCATAAAATGTGTGACGATATTGGCTGTGTATGGGTGAGTGTTGTCATGGACAAAAAACGTGAAACTTCTTGTGCGTACTGGGGTCGTACCCTGCGTAGACGTTTCATGAAACGGGTCAAAATTTCAATGTACCGTGTAGCATTCAACGTCGTTCCCTGAGATAGAAATTCCTTGTGGATAATGCCTTGACTATCGAAAAAGGTGATGAGGATAGTTTTGATGCGTGACTTTTCGGCTAAGATATTTTTCTGACGGCGGGTTCCCGGCGAAAGCCATTCCATGCTTTGCCGTTTCGTTTCCGAGTCGTACCTGAAACACTAGGTTTCATCCTCAGTGACAATGCAGTTCAATAAATTTGGTGTCGCATCCGCCGTTTCGACAAAATACTGTGAAGCCTCTAAACGTGCCTGCTTCTGATCGTCAGTCAAGTGATGTCGCACAAGACGAGACTACGTTTTCCTCTTCCCTAACTTCTGGGTAACGATTTGTCGCACGAATTCACGGTTAATCTGCAGTTCATCCGCTATCACGCGCACAGTTAATTGTCGATCGTTCATGATTAATGTCCTCACCTTCTCAATGTTTTCGTCACTGACGGCGGTCGCCGGTTTTCCACTACGGGGTTTGCCAGAAACTCTTTACCGGCCTCCTCGAAAACGAGCGGACCACTCGTACACACACTTCAAGGACACTGCTTTATCTTCATAAACATGTACCAGCATCGCATGCGTTTCTTTCGGTGTCTTGCCAAGCTTAAAACAGAACTGTACATTGATATTTTCGTCGTTCATGTTCCTGTTCTCAGTTCAGAACCAACGCACTAAACACGCACTGTGTAAATCTGGTCTTACACGTCACACAAACGATGCTCAACTGAACAACGTTGGGAGCAGGTGGTCAAAACCTGCTGCTACGCAGGTGCAGTGTTGTGTGCCACCAGTGTTGCCGGATCGACCGTTATGACTTCGTTCACCGAACTTTATTGTCACAGGTTGTATTAGATTAAAATTTATTTTTTATCATTTAACAATATTGAAGGGGTAATTCCATTTCGGCGTTCAAATGAATACTATACATGCTTTCTGTTGATTGACACCTCACTTGAGCTTATACAACGAGAATTAATTATTGAAGTTGATCCGATTATCATGGAGAATGACTGATGTCTGTCTATCATTTGCAAACATTGGCAATGGGGAGTAGATGCGTAACGATAATGGAGATTGACTGATCTCCTTCCTTAAGAAACCTAGTCAATGGGAACAGTATGCCTGTTCGCACATTATTTAACTCTGTTGTTCTTTAGATAAAATGTTTCGTTTATTTATAAATGTAATTAATAAACAGAGGAGTTCACCTCTCTTCCCCGTTGATTTACAAAAAATACTTGAATATTCACTGATTGGGAGCAGCTGCAACAGGACGTTCGAATAAAAACCAACGAATAACTCTCATGACCGTGGTAAATAATGCTTAAGCTCTTGTAAATTTAATAGGGCACTATCAGCTATTATTGCTTATAAAGCGGCTACCAACCTGCTAAATCGCTAGCACAATATTTTAACTGAAATTTACCACGTTTAAATAATGAAATTGAATTGCTGTCAAAATGTTAATTAAATATAACATACCTGTGGATTTTACAAGTAGCGTACAGACATTTTCAACCGGCAGAGAAAAGACCAAAAAAAACAGAGTATTAAACAAGTAAGCTGATTTATACTATTAAAATGAAATGGCACATAGACTACGGAATATATGCGCTTTTTGAAGCAGCAAGTGATTTATTTATAACCTTTACGTTTACATTTTATCGGAAATGTATCCCAGAGTATATGAAGTTATTTATAAAGGGTATATGAAAAATGCATCTGAATAATCCCATGATAAAAAGTGCATCAAGACCATTAAAGGTTGACAGATAGGAAACTAACCTCTAACTTGTAATTTTCATCCAGAGTTAACTGGGACAAATAATAGTCTCATTTTAGACTAGGTCTGCGGTCCAAATATCCCAATAAAATATTGAAGAAGCTCGAAAACAGCCCCCATGACATCTTCAAACACAGTTATAAATGCACTGCCAATTTACACAATGTCCACGGTCATTGACATCCCTGAAACTCGGAGGCCGAATTTTTGCACGAACGCTTCCTACACTCATATCGTCGTTCAAAATTTTAAAAACAATGGTCGAGTTTAAGTAGAACGATCGCGGTGACTCGCATCGGGTAAAATATGGCCAAAAAAACTACACTGGCGGAAACATATCCAAACACCTGGAAGGTGATGTGCTCGATTAACGAAAATAGGTAAGCGTTTTTATAAGTTATATCTGAAAAATGTCGTTGATTCAAATTTTCCGCAAATCGCTTTAGCGTGGCGCTAGTAGCGGCCTCATGGCCTTGCACATCAGCTTTGCTTTAAATACGGAATGTACCGTGCAAACGCGTTAGTTACTTGTGAAATTGGACGGAGTGACTGTGAGTGGGTCAGGAATACCTTTACGACAACGAAGAGGCTAGAATCAACAGTTCACTGTGGCTGAACAAGGCCGTGTAATAGGGCTACGTCATAGTAGATATTCCTTCCGCGCTATTACAAAACGACTTGGCAGGAATGCATCCACTTTGCATGCGTGCTGGCAGCAGTGGTCATAAGAAAGTACACTCGCAAGAAGACCGGGCTACGGACGTCCTCGTGGCACCACCGAGAGTGGGGACCGCCGTATTCGGCGTATGGCTGTGGCACAGCGGACTGCGTCTGCAGGAGCAATTCGAGCGGCATTTGGCACCATAATGATGCGAAGAACTGTTCTAAATCGGTTACTTGAAAGACAGCTCCGAGCCGGACACCCTAAGGCATGCATTCCACTTACCCTAAACCACCGCCGTCCGCGACTTCAGTGGTGTCAAGCGAGAGCTCATTGGAGGATGGAGTGGAGGACCGTTGTATTTTTCCGATGAAAGCCGGTTCTGCGTTGGTGCCTGTGATGGCTGTGTGCTCGTTAGGTGAGCGCCTGCATTCCACCTGTGTGCGGCCTCGACACACTGGACGTACATGGGGAGTTCTGGTCTGGGGAGCAATTTCCTATGACAGCAGGAGCACTCCCGTGATCGTCCCACGCACCCTTACTGCAGATGTGTACGTCTGTCTGGTGATTCGACCTGTTGTGCCACCATTCATGAACAGCATTTCCGGGGGAGTTTTCCACAGGATAATGCACGACCCCATGCCGCTGTTGTAACCCAACTTGCGCTACAGAGTTTCGAAATGTTGTCTTGGCCTGCTCGATCCCTCGATCTGTCCCCAATCGAACACGTATGGACCATAATTTGACGAAGAATCTAAGGACTTCCACAAGCGGCATTAACCATTACTGTATTTACCGACTAAGTTAGACAGGCAAGGAACTTCATCCCGCAAGCTGACATCCGGCACCTGTACGACACAACGCATGCTTTTTTATATGCCTGCATTCGACAGACGGTTATTATTGGACCAGCATAGCACATTTGCAATGGCTTTACTCGCGCGTATATTAACCTGTAGTGTTGGACGTTTAATCAATTAAATATGGTATATCGACAAAATATATTGCCAAATTTCTGTGTTCTACATTCCTTATTTCATGGTGTTTGGATAGATTTTCCGCCAGTGTACATTACGCTACTTTCTCCCCATTTGATTCTTGATGAAATTTACGTCCTAGATGTTTGATTTCTTTTCTAATAGAATTGTCCCGAATTTGTTGCAATGACCTGTGGTTCTGGACGGTATCTTTTTACATCCTGTGTATTTCTACAAAATAAATGCTCTACCTTATTAATCAGTGACAGAAGCACTCAATAATTAAATGATAACAAACCGCATTATGTGGAAGTTTTGACTTGAGGTATTGGAGCTACCCTGAAAACAAACCACGAGAATTCGAACACTATATTATTACAGATTGGCTTGTACGCCTTTATTTTTGTTATTCCGAACAGTAATATAAGCTAAAATTTAATTATACTAACATTAACTTCACTCTGAATTAGTTCAAAGTAACTCAATGATTAGGAAACGTTTAGAATGGTTGAAATACTTCCACGGGGATGCGATAGCTTATTTATTCAAAGTTATAACAAAAGTTCAAACAAACAGGCATGATATTGCTTTGGAGTGCTTGTAAAACTATTTATCTCCTAGACGTAACTAGATACAAAAAGATTGAAACAACTAAGATGAAGGTTAAAATGGTTTGAACATTTCAAGAAAATGGAAGCCTTTACTTTCACGCGAACGTTAACCACATGAGCTAATTTTTACTTTTGAATCCTCCCCCAACCCTGGCAGAAAATGTAACCTTACCCTTTAAATATCACGTATACAATGGTTGTATTCCGAAATAGAGATAGCCTGGAATTGATGTTTCTAGAAGGAGAGGATTTTACTCCTCGAAGATAGTGAATAATTCTTAATCTTGGATAGAAGCACCGCTTAGTTGTTGGAGAAAATCTGGAAGATCACTCTGGCTGGTAAGAATAAGAGTAAGAAAGATAAGAAGAAAAAGAAGAAGAATAGTAATAGGAATTATTTAGTGACGGAATCCTTCTCTTCATACAGTGTGTAGTCCTAGTTCAGAGATTCACATCAGGTTTATAACGCTCTGTGCAAAGTACTCTTGATTCTCCTCTGTTCTAATACCTTCCTGTGGGAGAACGTACCATAAACGATTATATGAATAATGAAGCTGCTGGAAAATTGAGTATAATGACACAGAAAGCATGGAACTATACCTCAAATTTGCAGCACGATGTGTCTTGCTTTCACGCCAGAAAGAAGGGGATGATGCGGTTTCTTGTATAACAACATTATTACACGAAGGAAAAGAGGTGGTGGGATTTTTCGGGAAAGAGTTACTTGTATGTAAGGTTCAGGAAGATAAGACACGAAGTTGCGGCACATGAACACCCTTAAGTGCTACCGACCTCCACCGAGACCAAACTTGCTATCATCGTCGCCATCAGACCTATCTGTGTCGTTGCGACGTAAAGCAACTGGCAAAAATAAACTTGCTATCATGGAACAGAAGGACGACGACTCCCGATTGTACCACTAGAGTCGGCCTTTGGTATCAATGTAGCTATCACCTTACTCATGAGCATGTTTGTCCCTCCAAGGATTTCTCTATCCATGAGGTGAATTAGTAACAATTTATAAAACTTTTCTGAACCTAGTTTCCAGGTCAACACCAACAAAGGCCGCGTGCCCAGACCATGTTCCAGTGCACCAAGAGATAGAAGGAGTGAAATGTTGGCACTGGCCATGTGACAGCGACCCAGGTTACTTGCCCACATATGAATGATCTGTTTTCGAAGAGGTTTCAAGACACTTCGAAGGGTCAACATTCATTTTGTATTATTTTCCAGACCTTTCTTGTCTCCGGCCGAGAACGTTCCACAATACTTCCAGTTTGAACTGATAAACCAACTAGGTAACACTTGGTTCAAGGACATATTTCTGCAATCACAAATTGAGCACGAATGTTATCAAATACTTCCTGAAGAGCAATATCCTCGAGTGCACAGACAGGCTGCCAAAGTTATTTCTCAATTCGGTTACACTTCAGTTTCTGTTATGAAACTGTCTAAGTCTCGGCAACGTGCGGGTTTAGTGGTCTATAACTGCCCACAAGTAAATAATTAACACACGACCCAACTCAGGTCACAGTGTTCTTTGATTTGCTGAAAACAATGAATACATGAAATGTACCTGTATTCAAAGTGCAGTTTTTACAAAATTCATAATATAACTTTTGTAATCATGTTAGTTTGATTTTGCTTCTTTAGTCCGAATTTACCACAAACACACTTTTCGCTTCCTCTGCCTGCCACTATAGTCAGCACACATTCGTCTCTCTCACATACCTTCACCGAATATCGCAGTGGTAGGGGATATCTGGATACTAGGTCAGACATGGTCGAGCTCCAGCAGCGTACTGACACACTGAACCCTTGAGCTTACCATTCCATCGCTGGTCGGCCACAGCTGCTGCAGTAGAGCAATATCGAACTCCTAAATCTTCGGTCTTAACCAAACGATGGGGTTCAGAAGAGAGCCTAACTACTTGAAATTAGGAGCAAATATGTGCTTACTACCTTATATTGAATCAATTAACAGCACAAAAAATCATTTATATAAAATCCTTGATCAAGAAAAAATGTAATTATTTAATGTTTCAAACGCAGTCACATTGCATGGCGTTAGTTTTATTGATTACAGTATCGAAGAATTTTCTTCGCAGAAAAGTAGAAATATCGCAGATTAGTGGACAGCGAAAACTAGAAAAATGAAAGGTAACCTGAAAATCGGGCACCTACTGATCCAAACGATAACTGAGAATGAATCCACACGATCCGTAAAAAATATCACCTTCAACAAGTAGAATTCCAGATTTACTCTTAATTAAGGTTATCCGCCAGTCAAATACCCTGTCGAATATGGAAACACCCGCCGAATGGACCCTTAATCGAACCAAATTGACTATCAGTTGCTTTGGATAGGTTGCGACATATTACTGGAAAGCATGACGTTCACTACAAGTTAACAGCAACATTCATAATTGAAAATAAATTTCCACCACGTATTGTCATCTCATGACACCCTTAAGTTATAAAATAATCCCGATGTTGAAACGTGCATCACACAAACAGCTGTTCAGAAGGAACCAAAAACAACTCGATCCGAGAGGATCTTACGTCTCATCGTTCTAAAGGAACGAAACTGCGAAATGCAGGAAACACTTATTCATCACGCATTTAGAAGAAATGCCAAACACTGAAGTTAAATAAAAAGAAAGTGGTAAATCACTTGAAAAATATTATTACAAAACCAACTTCCAGGTTATAAACGGTTACGTGACGCTTAATAAAATTACAAGTTCACATGGTAAAATAAAATAAAAATGTAGGAATTCTTTCCTGTACCACAACGATGACTACCATTACAGATCCATCTACTTATTGTTTGTCCCAACACACTACCTACAAAGTTATTAATCGACCACACTCAACTAGGTATTATAAATGAAAGAACGAAAACATTGAAAATAAAATATATTCCCGGCTGACGAATCGAACCTGCATTCGTAACTCAAGTCTCACACAAATAAGCTGAGTGTCAACACGCACACTAGTAAAGCAATCGGACGTCAGAACGACGAAACAAATGAGTCCGTAAATAAAATAAAATCCTGAAGTTTAATGAACTCAAACAACGCGTGGCAAACTGCAATAAATATACAATCACCCTTAGCTCAAGTCTCACACAAATAAGCTGAGTGTCAACACGCACACTAGTAAAGCAATCGGACGTCAGAACGACGAAACAAATGAGTCCGTAAATAAAATAAAATCCTGAAGTTCAATGAACTCAAACAACGCGTGGCAAACTGCAATAAATATACAATCACCCTTAGCTCAGTACCCAATATTGGACAACCCTCACGTTCATGCCACTAGTGGTTCCATAATCTTAGGTAAACACCTTCCAGCTGGTAAGGGCTGTGCGCTAAACATGGCTTCCATATTACTTAGCTAACACTCTTCGCATTGCATACACTACTGCAGACACTACTAACGCTCAGGTCACTTCGCAAATACACCTAATCTAAGACTTGAGTATATACAGCCGACACCCTAAACCCATCGTCGGGCCTACCTAGTGTATGCACACCCTAACACTAACCTCTATGTACATACACACACCTTCCTAAACCTAACGTTGAGCGTAAACTGGGTTGTCTACACTTCCTGTAGAATGTCAGGCGAAATCGTAACTTCAAACATACTCCTAGATACTTTAGCTGTAAGCCTTGTCGAAACCAATAGCACACAATGAAACAAAAGTTGCCACAGAAAGAACGCAAGTCGGGAAGTGCAACTAAGTGCCTACCTTGTTAATAAAACGTGAAATTGAAAATAAATAACGCGTGGCAAGCAATCAACAACTCAACCACGATCTCGACATACGCGATGAAGTTTGGAAAAATAATAATGATATTCAACACACGTGTAACATTACGTGAATATCGCCAAAACAGTAATCACCACCGCAAAAATCCACGACGTAACTCTAGGATGAGGCCCACACTTCGCCTACCATCTCACTATTCCAAATATCCGTATCCATTAACTATCCAGTGAAGCGAAATTCAATGAATCTCCACAGCCAAACTATCGCTTTAACAACGACCAATATATCATCCCACAATGTTTCCGATTTAATGATAAATTATAGTCTCGTAATTATGAAATTTACTGAGTGGAATTTTGTCATTACAGTCAAATAACTCCAACCGTGTATTCAGAATGCTCTTCTATCCTTCAGGTCGTATACTATAATATTCATTATGCTGTCCTTACGTAAACTAGTCACTTGGATTTAACTGTTAAGAGCTACAAACTTCAACAGAAATTGTTTTTCCCTGGGGATCTTAACTTGAAATCTTACTGTGCATCACACAATACTCATCTCGAATCAACCTTCAATTCCGTCAGCTGTTCCGGATTGTAAGCGGAATATACTACAGCCTGCCTCAGAAATATCACATTGAATAAACAGCCTGTCTCAAAAATTCAATCTCTTCGCCTCTCACGGCGGTGTTACACATGAAATACAGGCTTCCTCTGCCTTCAATATCATTACAACTCTTCATCAGCAAATATAGCCTGTTACAAAATTCATCCTCATCTGTTTCAAGACATTTCAAACCTCAATCCTCTCGTGACAAACAACTTTTATAAAAATACTTTTTTCATTTATTTTAACTACAACTTTCGGACCTCAGGAATGCATCAACACACCGTGATTTCCTGTATGACCGACATACACGATGTCACAAAATTAAACTTCCCATAAATAAATATAACTTTATCAGACTTCACTGGATATCAAGACACACGCAAACTTTAGTGAACATAACTGTTAAATACACGCTTAACATAGAAAATTTTATCCCGCGGTAAATATTATTATTATTATTATTATTATTATTATTATTATTATTATTATTATTATTATTATTATTATTATTATTATTATTATTATTATTATTATTATTATTATTAAATCGATACAAATTTTCTGAACTCATACGATATTTGAAATTAAGACATTCACCACTTCGCATTTTATACTTTCTCGAAGTGAATTTTACAACCCTGAAGAGTTTCACACGACGGCCAGAAATTTAACACATTCGCCTGATCATTATTAAATATAAATTCGACGCACGCACTGAAAATTTATTGGGACAAACAAATTACTAAACTACAACATTGATAAAAATATAGTTACAGACTTGTAATCATAGTCGTCATCCTGGATTTCTGGCTGCATTTAGCCAGCTGGCCTCATGCTTAGCCTTCCATGGCTACATTTGACATCATCTTCTTATATATATATAACTTAAGCTATAGATTTGTACACTCGGTGTCGATTAACACCGCAAATACCGCACTTTCTTCACATTTAACATACGACGAGCACGCTTCTCAAATGGCGACTCCCACAGTATTCCCAGGACCCTGCTTCCGTTCAAGCTACTGCTGGCCAGGTGTTCCAAATAGATAAGAATATCAGACCTCACTGGTAACCTCCAGACCTCCCTTTTAGAAATATCAAACGCGCACAATTGTAATACAGAGAGAAACTAAGCTACGTATTTTAACCAAATCTCTAAACCTTCAAAGTTTTCATCGGCGGCAGTTCGGGATAATTTCTATCACCTTCCATTTAATATTATATTTGAACCAAACCAATCCAAACAAAACCCCATGGCACTACAGCCCTTGAAGGGCCTTGGCCTACCAAGCGACCGCTGCTCAGCCCGAAGGCCTGCAGATTACGAGGTGTCGTGTGGTCAGCACGACGAATCCTCTCGGTCGTTATTCTTGGCTTTCTAGACCGGGGCCGCTATCTCATCGTCAGATAGCTCCTCAGTTCTAATCACGTAGGCTGAGTGGACCTCGAACCAGCCCTCAGGTCCAGGTAAAAATCCCTGACCTGGCGGGAATCGAACCCGGGGCCTCCGGGTGAGAGGCAGGCACGCTACCCCTACACCACGGGGCCGGCTTCTATTTGAACCATTGACACGAATATATAACAAGGCACTTTGAGAACAAAACCACGCACTTTCTTGCAGACGATTGACGTCGGCTCCGCATTCAGACCATCAGACAGAATGTGTAAAATAGGTGGAGGGAGGTTTGTTTTATGCCCTATGGGAGGGCGCCATCCTCTCCACGAGGCTTGGTTATGCAATCTGCTAATTCCACATCCACTGGACCAATTTTCTTGAAATTTATTCCATACGTTCGGACAGATCTATAATTCATTATGGTGTTAATTATATATTTTTCCTATAATTGTAACGGGCGAAATGAATTATTTCTTCCCTGGAGTTTCGCGTCATTTTCTTCAGGAAATTGACATTGCCACGTGTCGCAGAATCCGCGAGCAGGACGTATCCTCCTCCAGGCTTAACTGCATTTATATTTACCCTGGGGATTCTATCTTAACGTACGGTTTATAAATAAATTAAATCCTTTATTCCTGGATTTACCATGTCGCCAAAATCTCTCGTTATGAAGGATTTCTCGAAATTGACAAAATATTCATTACTCGAGGTCCACCGAAGTATCCCGGCATTTCACGAGCTCGCGGCTCGCTTTTCATGGAGAGTTCGTTTCCCCGAGACGGAGATGCTCTTGAAATAAAACATGGCTACTCTCAAAACAGTTGTTTTTAGCTGAAATAAATATTAGGAATTATATATTTTTTTCATCGTAGAATTATGGGTTCAACACGATGGGCGTAAATCTTCGCTACCGTTGCGGTAGGATACAGTTTTGTTTAATGGTTTGCAGATAATGAAGAGGAGGAAACTCTCCTTCATTTAATGATTACCAGTGTTCCAAAAAAAAAGAGTTCACTTAGAAATGACAGTACACATTACTGTAAAGAATTCTAAGTGTTTTAACGTTAATTCACTGTGATAAGGTGAGTTCAGAAGTACTGGACACATTTAGAAAAAAGTGTTAACAGAAGTGTTGTTACTGGGGTTGAATCATCGCTGGGGAACCAACAGTCTGTGATAAGGTGAGTTCAGAAGTACTGGACACAATAAGAAAAAAGTGTTAACAGAAGTGTTGTTACTGTGGTTCAATCATCGCTGGGGAACCAACAGTCCAAAATTACATCCTTTTCCTGAGTTAAGGGTAGAAGTAAAAGTGCTCAAACTCACTTCTCTAAAATGTAACAATATATTTGACGTGTTCACAAGCGGTATTTTGTACATTTTCTATCATGTACGTAATTACTTCGCTACCGAGTGAGCTGGCTCAGCAGTTCGTGCCACGTAACTGTCAGTTTGCACTGGGGGTTTGGTCGGTTCGAACATTACTGTTGGGAGCTCTGAAGATTATTTTCCGTGGTTTCTTATATTCACACAAGGCAAATACTGGGACAGTGCCTTAATTACCGTTACGTTTGCTTCCTTCCTTCCTTCCTTCCTTCCTTCCTTCCTTCCTTACTTACTTACTCTCAGTCCTTGCCCTGTCCTACCCCTCGTCGCCCTCTGTCGGTGCGACATAAAATCAATTGCAGAGAAAGAAAATATTTCTGTCGAACAGTACTGGCCAATCTGACTGTAGCTAATTGGGAATTACAACATTGGACCTGTGTTAGAAATTCATATTAAAGTAGGCCTACTATTTTAACAGTATTTTTAGGATCGATCTTCGTAAAACACTCAGAAAAGTGCACTTATTATGGCGTGGCTTCCGGTATCAATGAAATCACATTTTACTTCCATGTCGGTTCTTTGTAAATGTCCTATAACGCACTAATATTGAGGTAAGCACCTTTTAACTCTATTAAATTCTTATATTTTCGATTTATGGCAGGACTCAATCGAAAGAACGATCGTGATTATCCTACAAGGCTATAATGTAATTTTCAATCCAAGAAAGTAAGAAAATCAGTTCATTGGCAAATATAGCTTTGATGAAGGCCTAAACGATAGACTCCACCGAGGTGAATATGACGAACGTAGTAACATTATTCCAACTGCGAATGGATCACCGCTCTTTTGATTAGTTAGCCTACAAATTATCCACGCGCAGTGCAAAAGTATTATTTTCTAAACTCTATGTCCTCAATAAATTACCACCATAACAAGTACAGACACCACATAAACCAGCAAACTCCCTCTGATCATGAATGGTAGTGTGTTGGCAAAGATCGCTGACTCAAATCTGTTAAATGAAGTTGGGAAGTGTCCACTTGGTTCGCTATGTCGCTTGTCCACATGTAAAAGACCTCTAGTGGCACGTTTGGTGTTTAGCCGAAAAATAAATAAATAAGTAAGTAAGTAAGTAAGTAAATAAATAAATAAATAAATAAATAAATAAATAAATAAATAATGATCTGCATTTAAGGCTGTCGCCCAGGTTGTACATTCTCTATCAACAGTTTACCTGGACTTATCTCAAAGTTATCAAAGAATTTCGAAATTTATCGATACTTCCCTTGATAAATTATTCCATTTCCTTGTTCTTCGTCCTGTAAATAAACATTTTCTCCTATTCTTCCCCCTAGTTTGACATTTCCTAGTTTTGAAAGCCCTACTCAAGCTTATACGTTTACTAATGTTATTCCACACCTTCTCTCCACTGACGGCTAAGAACATACCACTTAGTTGAGCAGCTCGTCTCTTTGCTGCTAAGTCTTCCCTGCCCAAAGTTTGCAACATTTTCGTAACACTACCCTTACATTGGAAGTCATCGAGAAAAATAGTGCTACATTCCTTTGGATTTTTCCAGTTCTCTTATCAAGTAATCCTGGTATGGGTCCCATACACTGGAACCATACTATAATTGTGGTATTACAAATGACTTATACGCCCTCTATTTTTCATCTTTACTATAACCCTGAAATACCCTCAAAACCAGTGCCCTCAATAATTCCCAGTTTCATGCGGATAAAATGAAATAATTTTTTTTTCTCCACAAAATGGGGGGCGACTTTCGCCCCTCCCATTCGCCATCCCTAATCGCCGCTACTGAACAGGATGATAAATCAGGCTGTAAGTTACACCGAGAGTGGAGGTCCTCTCTGATTTAATTACTGTGTTGATGGAGTGACAGTACCTCATGGGGATCATTGCAAGTAACTTATACGTTTATTAACACTCTCGGTGTAACTTGCAGCCTGATTTATCATCCTGTTCAGTAGCGGCGATTAGGGGTGGCGAGTGGGAGGGACGAAAGTCGCCCCCCGTTTTGTGGGGGAAAAAAAATTTATTTTATCCGCATGAAACTGGGAATTATTGAAAAAAAATTACTGAACCCTGTTGTCTTTTCCGCTAATTAATTCCTTTAATTTAATAAGATATTAAGAAAAATTCTTCGCGGAAGTACGCACAAGATGTCGTTCGTCGCGGCAAACCGAATTGTACAGCGCCACAGCAAGTAGTAAGGAGACCCGCGGAGTATGTAGCATGTTCTGCGACGAAGGGTAGGAGGGGTATAATTTTGCCAAGGCCACCGTCCTTCTGCCTGCATTCGTCAGTGTGGCAGTCACCCACAATGCGTCTGTTCAGTTCTATCTAGTGTCTGGTACTTTGTTAATGTGTAGTCAAATACTAAATTAGTTTTTAATTGTATGATCACGCCATACTTCTATTTAATTGTAATATATGCATAACTATTGTTCTCTTGGTGAAAGTGTTATTGTATAGTACGATTATTATCGAACTTAAGTCGGTAGACTGACAACCTTTACGTCTCTATCGAAATTCACTCAGAGAGCATCAAAAACAATTTTATAGCATTTTTTTTCATTTTTGATGTTTACACACCCCCGCGCTATATCCTGTGTACACGGGCCTTCTTATTGTCCATACATTTTTTTGCCCCCACATTCAATTCCCAGTCGCTGCTACTGATCCCGTTTACCATTCTACCATTGTCTTTTGTCCACATCACAACACTGTCTAGGTGTTTTTGTATTCGCTCACAATTCTGTAAGTTATTTGCTATTCTATACAATATATCATCCGCAAAAATCCTTAACTATGATTGCAATTTTTTTACTCATATCATTTATACATATCGTCCCTGTTCTGCCAAAACGGCGAATGTTACAATGCTCTTCCTATCCATTATTTCCCTTAAGAATGGTCACGCCTTCCAGCCACATTTGATATTCGGTCCATCAGAACACTTTCCGTTGAGTTCATTTTCCTATGTGCGTGTGTAAAGGAAAATGAACCTTACTGTACCATACTGAAGGAATGTATGTTTGCATGACATTTACCCACTCCTAGAGTGTGATGTATTTAAGGTTCATTTTCCTTTACACACACGCACAGGAAAATGAACTCAAAGAAAATTGTTCTGATGGACCGCATATCAATATATAGCTGAAAGGCGTGACCAGTCTTAAGGGAAATAATGGATAGGAAGAGCATTGTAACATTCGCCGTTTGGGCAGAGCAGGGACGATATATAAGAAAACTTGAAAGGTCAAATAAGAAAGCTCTGGGACGCCCAGCTTAATCGTCAAAGGATCAGGTAATATTTCATCAACTCTAATTCTCTGAGTTCAATTTTCTAAAAATTTAGCCACACCTTCAACCACAATTTTGTCTAACCAATATGCCTACATTTTGGTTCAGAGACTACCATTCTCTACCCTATCAAATGCCTTTGATAGGTCAATTGCAATAAAGCCTATTTGATCTCTGGAATCTAAACGAAATGTCATGTCTTGCTGGAAGCCCGAACTGCCTACAATCAAACCAGTCAGTAATTTCGCAAACGTGTCTAAATTTAATATAAAGAATGATTTCCCACAACTTACAAACAACACATGTCAAGCTGATTGGCCTCTAATTATCCACTTTATGTTTAACATTCTTTCCCTTGTACACTGGGACTACTATTGCAACTCTCCATTCATTAGCTGGCCATACACTGACAGATTTTTTCGCAGGTCTAGCCTTTGGGGCCAGATCCGACTGGTCGCCTACCAAGCGTGACCTTCAAAGACCCGGCCTGCTGCTTGCCATCAACTGTGACACCAAGCCTGTCGTGTTGTGCAACATAATCTGTCAACACTCCAGACCCTCCCGTTAATGGATTGATCCCTTTGTTCTCGGTAGGCCAAACCTCATCCGCTGGCCTTTCAAACTAGTTTGAAATCCTTGCCGGTCGGGCCTGCCGTACTTAGAACTGTGCGATGGACATCGAAGCAGAGAGTGTCCAGAGGAAAAACAAATGCTGTTGCGGCTGTTGGAATTTGCATTTTTCTATATGTTAATCATGCAAACAGAAAAATCGATCGAAGTGGATGAAATCATGGATAGGGAAGCGAGACAGCTTTAGTCACATGAGTCTGATACAACACCCGAGGGAAAATGAACCGGACGATTACAAGAATTATTTGCGAATGGACCACAGCGATTATGATATACTGTTAGGCATGCGGCTTTTTGCTTGCATCCCGGAGATGGTGGGTTCGAATCCCACTGCCGGCAGTCTTGAATATGGTTTTCCGTGGTTTCATATTTTCACACCAGGCAAATGCTGGAGCTGTAACTTAATTAAGGCCACGGCCAATTCCTTCCAACTCCTAGGCCTTTCCTATCCTATCGTCGCCGTAAGACCTATCTGTGTCAGTGCCACGTAAAGCAACTAGCCAAAAAAAAGGTAAGCATGAATGGATTTTTTCGTTATTACGATAAATGTTTGATCTGTCTCAGTCTCATCCTTGGCTTTGACAATATAAAAGTGACTGAGGCACGAGCGTTGCTAGTAATACCATTCCTTATGTAGCCAGTCCCTGTTATGAATGGTATGAAAATATCACTCATAGGGTCAACTGGTGCATGCATTTCAGAGGGCTTGGCAGGCTGATATATGAGCAACTCCTGGCTCGGTGAGGAAAGCAACGGGAAGCTAACTCACTCCTCAATTCCCTAGTACGCTTCTTCAATGATGCCTAGGCTATCTATGACAACCGTTGGCATAACTGTGGAGTATCAAACCAGCCTTCGAGCTGAATACCAAACATACACAACACATGCCTAATGACTTGTTTACCGAGCGAGTTAGCCGTGCGGTTAGGGGCGCGCACCTGTGAGCTTCCATTGGGGAGGTAGTGGGTTTGTATCCCACTGTCGGCAGCCCTGAAGATGGTTTTGCGTGGTTTAACATTTTCACATCACACACGGCCGCTTCCTTCCATCTCCTAGCCCTTCCCTATCCCATCGTCGCCATAAGACCTATCTGTGTCTGTGCGAAGTAAAGCCACTAGTAAAAAAATGGCTTGATTTGCGTAGCAATTTCTGGAGAACAGTCTAGTTGAAAGCGTATTTACTGTGGATATTGTAGCTTCTAAGCTGAAGAAGGAGGAAAGGAGGATACTGTAGAACGCTTGATTGCGACACTGCGACACCTCATGTTTTAAATGTCAGAGACACGGCCGCTCTTTGTACATTTCAATAAATTTCTCTAGCAGTGCCTTTGTCCACTCCATGCTTTCCTTACAAGAGGCTTGATCTGTGAGGCGAGGTCTTTCCGTTGAGGCGCTGACAACATGTCTCGCCTGTAGCAGATAACGCCTCGAACTAATCTCGCTCACTAACGAGCAGTCCTAGCCTGTCGTAACGCGTCACAGAAGACCTCGTCTGTTACAATTCCTTTCCATGTATGGCTAGCTATTGGCATCGCTCCTTCATGCGAACAGTAATTAAATAAGAATTTTAGATATGGCACTATGTCCCAAACCATTACCTTCAGGATATCCTCAGAAATCTTATCAATTCCAGCCGCTTTCCTGGCTTTGAACTTTTGTATATTTTTGAAAATATATTTATTATTCTTTTGTAAATTCCAAAAATCCGCCAGTATTGGTCGCGGCCTCTACCTGAACATTGTCCTTGTAAACATTTGCTATACATACCGCTTACTGAATTCTTCTGATTTCTATAAGTCCTACCTAGAATGTGGGTGCGTGGTTTGGGTCACGCAGCTAACAGCTATCAGCTATCACCCATCAGCTATCAGCTATCAGCTATCGGCAGCCATGTAGATGGATTTCCTTGCTTTCCCATTTTCACACCAGACCTTTCCTGTCCCATCGTCGCCATAAGACCTATCTGTGTCGGTGCGACGTAAAGAACCTAGCAAAAAAAACTAGCAAAAGTTGAAATCAAAGTACATATAACATTCCAAAATTATCCCCGCACATATTGTTACTGCGAGTAATGAGAATATAAACAACGTCTGGAATTATGGTGATTAAATACCTTGGTTACTGACCCTAGAACTAGAAAAATCAGACAGAATACTTGTAGAGATTCATTAAAATAATGAGATGTGAAATTAGCTAACGGGTCTCTTTTCTTTTAGTATTAATATTTTTAATTGCAGACTGATGAACTGTAACATTCAGAATACTTTCTATCCTTCCATATGTACAGTACTAAATATAACCTACTGCTTTCTTATTCTTGCGTCTTGAGCATAATATACATGAAATGTGTTTCCTCTTTCAACGCTAACAAAAAGTGCTATATAGAAAGCTATGCCTTTGTCTCTGCTTGGATGATCGTGACACGAGAGGTGCAAACGATACGGGACACACAGGAGTCCGCTGAATATAGCCTCAGAGTGTATTAAAAGCATTGTGACTTCAAGTAGAGTAGTCATGTTAAAATTTAATGTGCCTGAGAGATGAGTTAGAGAAGCAAGGAAGTATGCAAAGATACAGAACGTCCACTTGTGGGATACATCACTGATATTTCTCTTCATTCTCGGTTCCTTAATGTTGATGTAACAAAAAAATCTTCAGCGCGATATTCCCAGGTAGAAAATAAATGGTTCTCGCAAACAGCGTGGCACGTTCATTAAGCGTACCCATAAGACAATATGAAAGCCTCTGGCTCCAAGTATTGTGAAGTTTGCTTAATGTAGAAAAGCTCAAGTCATTGAATATTGATGTGTGTCGTCCGTAATTCCGTATAATTACCTTGTTTGTTATTGGAATACAATTATTTACTCTTAGCGTCTCCGAAATACTGTAACCAAAGACGAATTCCTAAACCAATAGTACTCATTTCTACATTACAGAAGAGTAGCATTGACTGGAATAGAATATACTACTACTACTACTACTAATAATAATAATAATAATGGATATATGTCCCATGAACTAAATATTCACGGTCTTTGGGGCTGTTGAGTTTCCGGAATGTTCTCCCACAGGAGTTATTTTACGTACCAGTAAATCCACCGACACAAGGCTGACGTATTTGAGCGCCTTCATCTACCACGGAACTGAGCTGGGTTCGAACCCGCCAACATGGGCTCAGAAGGTCAGCTCTGTACTATCTGGTCTACTCATCCGGACACTAAAACAGAAACTTTTAAAATGTGTGTTCACATTAAGACTACAGATCTGGAAACAAATTAGGAGGTACCTGTAGTTACAAGAGCTTCTCCCTTTTTTGGTGTCAACTATTAATTACAACCTATACAAAAGGGATACCTCAATGAAACGTCCGCAGTGTCTCAGTGTAGCCACTATCACTCTTTAGAACGCGTTGCCAGCTATATGGAGGTCGTAGTATCCCTGTAGCAATGCCTGTTCCAGTAAGGTCCGAATGAAGCTGTCTATTGCCTGAAGAACTTAAGGAACAGCGGTTCCTTCATCTTTCGTATCGAATCAAGTCCGATAAGTATGGGGACTGGTGGAGCACATCCCAGCCCCATCAAGGGTACAAATCAGCCACCTGCAAAATCATTTAAGGTGTCTGAAGGCAGTGTTGCAATGCAGGCGTTCCCGGGGCCTCAAAGGCCTCGGAGACTCCTCGTAAAAACGTAAAAATAATATAGCCCATGTCAATCTGCACGGAAATGGACAGAAGATCAGATCACGATGAAATAGTTTGTTTTTACAGTTTGTACGTAGAGGAGCTTCCATTCAGTTGCGTCTAGCTGCTGTTATCGTAACTGTGTTCAATCTAACAATGTAACAGAGCACAGCTTGTCATCTCTCGCAACACCGCGACATGCTAATCAAAAAGAACAAATAAATTACAGCAATGGAAATTGATATCAAAATATCGTTCTTAATTAAAAATGATACTTCCTTGATGTGAAGTGTACCTGAGATCGTATTATGCAAAAAATTTTGCATATCATTTAACTTTTTACACACACTTAGTCGACAACAATATAGTATATAATTCTAACAATAACTTGATAGAGTAAAAATTGTGATGTTTGAGACATCACGTCATGTATTAAATTATTGAACTTTAATAATTAATTGATAAGATGTATATATTTAATCACTGGTAGGATATATTTAAATTAATATGCATATATATAGGGTTTTAATCATCCATTTGAACATCATTCGTATTAATAGCTTGCAGTA
The DNA here is from genome assembly GCF_040414725.1 of Anabrus simplex. Classification (NCBI taxonomy): domain Eukaryota; kingdom Metazoa; phylum Arthropoda; class Insecta; order Orthoptera; family Tettigoniidae; genus Anabrus; species Anabrus simplex. The sequence continues at coordinate 794,174,556 of NC_090266.1, forward strand.
AATTTTCCAATAGCCGTAGTGAGGTGACCAGAGTCAGCAGGCTAATTTCAGCCCATTACCAGGAAATGTACGTTATCAAGCTTACGAGAGACCGTACCCTTCCAAACTCTGAGGAGACAGTTAAAACCTGGTAAACGCCTATTTTTCGAAGTTCGCTACCTTCGTTTCCGAGGGAAAGTTCAACCTATGTGAATGGACGTAATGAAGCAACATGATGGATTCACAGCAATATATAGGATAAGGGATAAGACCTCAAATTTTACTGGACCATGTGATATGGTTGATGGAGGGCGACTGTGGAACCTATATACTCTTGGACACTCGCACTTGGAAGTGTACTCAGAGAGAGACACTCTTGGAAGGACACTCTTACGACGATTCTACGTCTGCACATCGGAGAAGATCTTAACTTAGTTCACTTCGCATCTGAGTAGCGTACTACTCAAATTTGCTCTCATTGGGACCTGTTATCTCAACGTCGAGGTAAAGTCAACGGGAGATCTGTTTTGAGTGGTATAGGGCAGGAGAGATTTTGTTATAAATTTAGTTGCGCTACATTTCTGTAATACGGAAGAATACAAGTGTATTCTCTGCATGAACGTAACCCATGGTGGTTTTGTTATTAATATTAGGACTCATTATGACTTTATGTAAGGAGTACAGTAGAAAGTGTTAAAGGCAGGAAAGTCATAGTACAACTAGTGTACTATGCACAAAGCAGAAGTAGGACTGGAATTCACAACAAGAGGTGACGCCGCCTGTACGAGAGATCCATCAATCATCAGCTACTACATAGATCGTATCCAGATAAGAGTCTACAAATGGTGAGCTAATGGCATAAATTACTGCTCGTCTACGCGTTACAATTCATGTTCGTAGTGTTTATTTCATTCATTTTTCTTTTGTTTCCGTAACTTCAGATTTCGTTAACACGCCGTTACGTAACGTTTTTCATCCTAATAAATAGCTGTTTTAATTTGTATTTTCTGAAATTATTATTAACGATCCTTAACTTCCAAGTTAGTGTACTGAATGGATAATGTTCCGTCACCCCACCCCTGGGAGTTTTTAGAGTCTCTTACGTATTATTATTATTATTATTATTATTATTATGAGTAATTATCAAGTATCGTTTTCAAGCCATAAGCTTGAAGGCTGGCGCCCATAGGATATTGTTTATGGAGGAACAGTGAGATATCATTTATTTATATTAATATTAAGGTGACCTGCCACGTCATAATTTTGTCACACATCAGTGGGCAGAGTGGGTACGCCACACAATCAGTGAACTCAGTTTCGGTCGAGCTCCCTTTGCGCGAAGGTAACAACATGGTGTACTTACAAGATAGGGAATTATAGCCTGATAAGTTGTGTCGTTTTGTATTTTTCAAACTTTATTTGAACAGTTTTTGATTTAAATTTGTTCGCAGGCCTATACGTTTCTGGGTTGTAATCGAATAAATTATTATTATAACTGTGATTTCAATATCGGTTACATAGCACAGTTCAGTACTTACTGCAAAATAAAACCAATTTTAAGCATGATTATCTAAGTTGTGTACGGTTGCGTTGGTATTTCAACAGCTTAACAGTTAAACAACGGAGACAGTCAAATAAAACCTATTAAAATATTATTTTTATGAATCTTAAAATAATGAGTAATCCGTTTGTTCATAAATAATTTGGCATTATATTGCGTTAGTTCTACTCTCTTTAATTACGTTTGAATTAGTTATTCGTCTGTTTTATATTTCATTTGAGGGGGCCCGAATTTTTAATTTAGCAGGTGGTATCTTATAACATTCGTTACGGGCCTGCAGTGTCATAGCTTCTTTTGCAACGCTGGTCAGAAGCGATGTCACAAAATTGAATAGTAATACCACTAAACTATATAGTAACTGGATAGTCAGAATATAGTACATGAAGTCAGTATGCGCAATCTCACCGTCCTTTCCGCCCACCGAGAACAAGTGGCGCTCCTCGTACACTTGTTTGTAATTTAGATACGCAGTTGCTGTAAAGAGGTTGTAAAGCTCCTGGTAGATTCAAGACTTACTGCACCTATTCAGGTTTATCAAATATCCTTATTCTGTTCTCAGGTTTCATAAGTTGAAATAACTTCTTACAGCATATGGAACGGCAATATTGAGCGTAACTCAAAATGATGACAAGGAAGTTACGATGCAAACTACCGTAAATATTATGAAGTGTTAAATGCAAATAGTATTTATTACCCTAGCCTATATTGCCTATATTTGCCAAAAAATGTGTGTGATGGAGGTACTTCTTAAACCTCGCACACCTAATACCACTAGAGCTGGGAGAGAAGAGGAGTTGAACATTGAGGTCCAACAGATATGAAACGCCTGATAAAAAATGACAGAATCTTAAGAGTTTCTTATATAACAAAACATGCCATTCTGTTATTAAGAAACTACTTTGTTTTTTCAGCTATTTACCTGTGATTACGTAATTTGTATCTTGCCCTCGATAGATTGAAAACAATTAAAAAGAACAAAGCAATGTCATCTTCTTACAGGACACGCAAGTCCTTAAAGAGAGAAACTTAAAATTGGGCTCACCCCAATCAGGACCAACTTAAAGTAGAGTACTTCCTAACAAGGCCAACTAATTCAGGAACCCAAAAACGAACTTCAGTGAGAATTAAAATTGAGTTCGAAAGATATTAAGTGTGAACTAAGCAGTTAATTAAGTAAGGTAAAATATGGACAGTGTATGTTAGAACATGGACAGCTAAAGCCAGAACAGGACGGGCGCTCTCTCGAAGTGGACGTTAATGAAATGATTGAGAATTATTTGAAGAAAATGTCATAGGTTGCGGAATCCGGAGTTTGAGACTTGAGGAAGGAAATAAGTGTCCTACGCACAAGAATGACAGCAATTTAGACTCGAACAAAGCCCACCAGCAATGATGGCAGCTGCAGCGTCATATTATGAAGGGACCATTTCCATGGGAACAGTACCAGACCCTGTTCAAGCGAGTCTGCGCACGCAAAGGGTGGAAAGCGGAGAGAAGAGCTGTACGCCGTGTTACATGGGCAAGCATTGGCAATAATAAGTGCCACCTATGAGGAAACGTTGGGAGAAGGCTATGGGCCCTACGCTAGCCACAACCTGGCAGTTAAGGAAGAGCACATAGCGCGACAACGAGATGCTACATGAATTCGCCGTCGAAATCGAGCACCTAGCCCACAAGGCTCTGGAAAGTCTACCTAAAGAACACAGCCAGCGTTAGGTAGATTATAATTTCATCGATGAGTTCCATGACGTCGAGATCCGTCAAAAGCTGATGCTTAGCCGGGAGCATAATCACAGGGAGACCCTGTCGATAGCATGAGGAAGGAAGCAGTGGAGGGAACCGTGGCACCGTCACCGAGGTTAAGAGCTGTGAAGAGCGAGGATGCACTGAAGGCCGTGACGCCGAAACCCATGCGAGACCACTTGCTGGAACTGCGGCAAACGCGGCCACCTGTGGAGGGAATTCCGTGTTGGGGTGGCTCCTAACCAGAGAAATGTGTAAGGGCCGCAGCTGAGAAGGGCTCGTCGGTGCCATTACTATCATCCTTCCCACTTCAAGTTAAAAGTGTTCACCGAGTAGAGTGCCATTGGATGGCTCGGGGACAATCCATGCCGTGCCACGATAAATATGGGGCAGCGTTAACCATCACCAGGCCAGGCATCGCCGAGGGGCAGCCAGAGGGAGCTCAGCCTACACTACGTACTACGAAGAGCTTCGTGAGACACCATTTCTTTCTTGAAAGCGCTACTCAAACTGACATTGGACAAACAACGACGCCTACGAGTCTGGACCTTCGTCCCTGCCATCACGAAGAAGGTCATCTTGTACATAGAAGCGCTATGGACGTACGAGGTAACTGTCGACGTGTGACGAAATGTGCTGCGGTTCGGTAAGCAGGAGATAATGCTCCGAAACCTCGGACTGAAATCACGAGTAGCAAGACTAACGCTTCCCTGCGAAGAGGTGATACACGCCACCTGCGTGGTGACGGTGAGATCACGGCCTGTGGGGCCCACACAGCAGACAGCGTGTTCATGTAACACTCAACGCCACCCACCAAAAAGGACTTTAGCTGGCCAGGACGTCCGTTCCATCACGGAGCTGTGTGCCGATACGATTAATGAATTCGAAGTCGCAGGGTCAGAGGATACACGGAGGGACCGAGTTTTAGACAGGTGAGCCTGTCATGTAGGTCGTACCACTGGGCGACGTCAACTCATGTACCCCGGAAGCAGATAAAGGCTCTCACTTGATTCAGGAGATTATTTCCGACGCCTGGGGGCACCTAGAGGTGGGACAGCCAAAGCTACTGGCCATCGTGAAGACATTGGAGCATTTCCACAAGTAGATGTATGGGAAGCCATTCCGTCTGCACAACTATCGATCTACCCTGACCTGTCTTCTAAGATTTCGTAACCTGGAGGCGAAGACGAATCGTTGGATACAACGCCTCCTAGAGTACGACTTCACTGTCGAGCACCGTCAAACAAGGAGACAATGTTACGCCGATGCTCTGTCAAAATGGCCGTGCACCGAGGACTGTGCACACTGACATAATGTGGACAGGCAGGTGGACGCCGTTGACGTTCGCGCCGTCACGTTGCCGCTCAAGTCTGGGATCAAGCCACCTTACGGGGGTAGCAGCTGAAGGACGACGACATCGGTCGTGTCCTGCGGGCCGTCAAGTGAGGGCAGGGATCGGAATGGAGGGACATCACCGAGCGCAGCGTAACATACAAGGCATACTGGGCCCATTGGAGATCTCTGGAAGACAGTGATGGATTGCTACCTGCGTGTGAGGGTCTACCGACGCAGATTGCCTAGCAGATAATCCCCAGGAGTATGAGGAATGTAGTTGTAACTGAATTGTTTGCGGTTACCACTGCCAGCCACGTGGATGTACGAGGGCGAACATTTAATTTGCACTTTCAAGTTATGGCAATTTATGGAACCACTTACACATAGGTAACACGGCTATGAAAACATACATATAATTTCACTTGTCAACATAGTCCCAAAGAGATTGAAGACATTTCTCGGAGCTGCCAACCAACTTCTCGATTCCGGATGTGTAGAAATCACCTCCAGCGCTATGTAAACTTCTGGAGACAGCTACTCTCACCTCTTCATTGTTTCGGAATCGTCGCTCACCGAGATCGCCTTTAAGCTTACCGAACACGTGATAATCGCATGGTGCTAATTCTGGACTGTACAGAGGATGTTGCCATACCTCCCACTTGAATCGCTTCAGCAGTTCGGATGTTTGGCGAGCCGTGTGAGGTGTTGCGCTATCGTGCAATATAATCACACCGGTGCTCATTTTCCACCACCGTTTTTCTTTAATTGCCTTACGCCACCGCTCCAACGTTTGGCAATACGAAGCCGTGTTGATTGTCGTGCCTTTCGGCATAAATTCCACGTGCACAGAAGCTCCATGTCAAAGAACACTGTCGCCATTACCTCTCCGGCTGAAGATTGGGCCTTGGTCTGCTTTCGTGGTGTTGATGTGGTGTGCACCCATTCTATCGATGTTCTCTTCGTTTCGGGAGTGAATTTGTGGAACCGTGTTTCATCCCCTGTGACGATCCGCCCTAGAAACTCGTTGCCCTCCACCTTTGCGAAAAAGCCCGTGCCGATTGGGAACGTTGTCCCTTGTGAATGTCGGTGAGCACACGTGGGACCCATATTTAACACAGTTTATGAAATCCAACGCGCTGGTGAACAAGGGAGAACACATTCCCATACGAAATGTTCAACATGATGGCAGTTTCCTGCAGTGTTATGCACCAATTCTCTCTAATGATCTCATCCACACGGTCTTTATTTGCAACGGTACTGGACGTTGCGGGCCTGCCTTCGCGATATTTGTCCGTGAGGTCCGCGCGTCTCGCGTCAAATTGCTTACACCACTTTACAATATCTGGGCGAGAAATTGCACGCTCACCATAAGAAGCAGTAATTTATCGATGAATGTCCGTCCAATAGAGCCGTTTATTCCATAGAAATCTGATCGTTGTATACACCTGCAATTTGGAGTGAACATCCAGTTGAAGGCCATTGAGCACACACAACACGACGGGATACCACACCAACATTCATATCGGGCGTATCGGCAGTTACTGTAGCTTTCTTCGCATTTGCCAGGGTCACGACACAAAGCGTGTGCTCGCAGTGGGCTAATATAACTTACTTTCTGATTAGCCTTCGTAAATGAGACTTTACATCGTTTCCGACAGCGATACTGCCGGGTGCACTTCAAGAAAAATGTTGAGAAGATTTGCAGGATGTGCGAGAACTCTGGTGTCAGCTGAGATCCACGTACGAAGATTAGGGGTCAGATGGTGCAGTACAATGTCGGAGAACCTTCAGAAAGGAACGCTATTGTTATCCCTCAGACATTAACCTAATCCAACGCTGAAAACCACTACCCACTACTTTACCAAGTGGCCAGAGGTCAGCGCTATCACTAACCAGAGACATCAACATTAGCCGACATGTTAGTGAAGAACTTGATCTGTCTCTTCGGTGTACCGAGGGTACTGCATGACGACCAGCGCATTACCTTCGATTCGAGGCTGATGCATGTGGTTCTACAAATTTTGTGTTTCGGAAGTGCGGTGCGACACGTCTCCCTACTCAGCCACGTGGCATTGTGGAGTCTTTCATAAAGATCGTCGAGGAGCATATCAGGAAGGAAGTATTGGCGCACCGCAGGGACTGGATGAGAATGTTCCATGTTTATTGATAGCCTATCAAGCGTTCGCCCACCAGGCGATGGACCGAATACCCACCAACATCGTCTTTGGGAAGGAGAAAGTACTTCCACGCGACCTGATATTTGGATGGGCACCAGATCAGGAAGTGCCAGCGACGCATTACATGTGGGAGTTGTGGACTGGGTAAACGACGTCCACGACTATGCCCAAAAACATCTGAGCATAGTCAGTGACAGGCTGAAAGCTCACTGCGACACACTGGCGAAATCTGCGGGTTTCCAAGAAGGCTACCATGTTTGGTTGTCATCTACAAGATTCTGCGGCATTCCCAAGCGAAGTTGATGGTTGTCCTTCTGGATCGTTCCGGCCACAAGTAATGTCACCCAGTTAGGGCCCCGCCCGCTCGCCGCTGCAGCAACCAATTAGGAAGGAGCCTAACGTGCAGAGCCAGTCCCTTCTGTCATCATTCCGTTATCTCGCTGCAGGTCTGCCGTCGGCCCAAGAAAGACCTCTAAATAGCACCCAGAGGTTTCTGACTGAGAGGTCCATTGTGGGTTCTCGTTTCTTAAATTGTCTGGAAGGGCTGGCCTACCTTGGATAGGTAGGCCGGACCAGCATCAATGGTTTAATTTTGTGAGTGTTTCGGTTGACTTCAGTCATTGGAGAGTGGCGACTAATTGCTGTTGCGAGTGCAGGACAGTGCAGCTTAGCAGCAAAGGGCAGGAACGAATTTAGTTGTGAGTGTGCAATGTACGACATACACAAGTGTAAGACTGTATTGAGTACACACGTGGTGTGAAGTGTGAAGTTGCGAAATGGTCATTGAATTTAATCCTGAGAAGCCTTAGGGTCTATGTGACAGTTATGGAAGTGTGTGCAGTGTGATTACTTTAGTTTGAATCAAATAAAGTGAATAACTAGTGTGAATGAATTATAAAGAGCAGAGAGAGAGAGAGAGAACGCAAAGTGGTATAATTCTGCGCCTGTGTAGTTAGGTAAGCAATTATTAACTAATCAATACATTCTAGAGTACAAACTACCATCTGCGCATTTATTTACGAAACTGCCTTGACGTTAAAATATTTAACTCTCACTTATAATATGACGTTAATTAACCACTGAATTGTTCTTTGTTTGAACTTCCCTGCACGATAGCTACTATTAACGAATGCTCGTGAATGCAATACTAATGTAAGTATTGACTGTAGACAGAGATATGGGGAAGGCACACAAGGAATGGCTTGAAATGTACCGCTACTTCCGTCTTGGCCTCTTTTCCCAGGCATGTCTGTAAATAGAGATTTATTTTGACTTGAAACACATTTCGGCCAAGCATAAACTCTACTTGGCGTCACAGCAAGCAATCATAAAAATGCATCTGTCCATCGCAGTTTTGAAAGGAGCTTAAGTCGGCAGCCCAAAGGCAATCAGAATACAATTGTGGAACCTTGTCCATGTTCTTCTTCTCAGTACTCTCGCCGGCACTAGTGCCTCCATGTGAATATAATGCAGGAAGAAAACTACCAAGCCCGAAATCACATTCAATAAAGATATACGCACAGCAAAATCAAGAGTTTAAATATTTAGTATATGAATATTTATAAATAGGTGAAAGGCCGCTTCAACAGCTTCACCATAGCGACCGCCACTTCCCCATGTCCATAGGGGAATGAAAAGGCTTTTATGGAGACACATGCAGCAAGATATACTTTCAGCGTACTGTTAAAAAAACCTACCTGGAACGAGTTGGCCATGCGTTTAGGGGTCGCAAAGGTGTGAGCTCGTATTCGGGAGACGATTGGTTCGAATCCATCGTCGGCAGCCCTGAATATTGTTTTCCCTGGTTTTTCATACCAGGAAACTGCTGGGGCTGCACCGTAATTAAGGCCATGGATACTACGTTCCCAATATCAGCCGTTTTTTTCCATCCTTGCATCCACGATAATCTTCAACGCTTTTGCGTCGTTAGGCCCGTAAAATCTCAATAATACGAGGACTAGCGTTTCGTATACAACATTATTGGTTGAAGAAGTGTATTAAACTGAAATATGTTTGGTATATCTTTTCCTTACAGTTTTCTTTACACTGCACCGACACAGATAGTTCTTACGGCGGTGATGGAATAGGAAAAAGCTACGAGTGTGAAGGAAGCGGCCGTGGCCCCAACATTTGCCTGATGTAAAACTGGGAAACCACTGAAAAACCTATTCCGGGCTGCCGACTGTGGGGTTGGAACTAACTGTCTCCCGAATTCAAGTTTAAATCTGTGTGTCCCTGACCGCACTGCCAATTAGCTCGTTCTCTTTTTTCTTAATATTACTGTTTGTCCAGTTCTTTCAAAATGTATTCCTAGAAATTATCGCTGCAGAGTAAACTCTTTTTTACTTGATTTTCACTGCTCAGGTCCATGTTTACAATTCATTGTTTGAAATCATCCGGCTGGCTGAACGGAAATATACAACCGACATAAAATATATTAATATAATGAAGACCGCAAACACGACATTTTTCTGAATTAGGATGAAGCCATACACACAGTATGGAAATTTCTATCGCATCCAGCCTTCAGCTCGTTGTTATAATTCACTTCAGCCCGGCAGAGTGGCTCAGGTGGTTGAACGCTGGCCGTCTGAGCTCAAGTTGGCGTGCTCGATCCCGCTCATTCCTGTGGTATTTGAATGTATTCATATAGGTAGGCCTCGTGTCGATGGATTTGTCGCACGTTAAATAACTCGCGCGGGGAAATATTTCGACTCCTCAGTGTCTCCGAAAATCATAAATGTATTTGGTGGGACGTAACATTATTATTATTAACAAATCACTGCACAACAATGGGACATTATTAACAAATCGTATTACTAAAGGCAATGCAATAATTTACAGATCCAGTGCACAATGGACACTGCAACATTGCAAAAAACTCTAACTCAGCGCTCGAGGAGCCAAGCGCATTCCAATTGTTCCACAGGTCAATGGTGCCACTACGAAAGAGTCCTCGTGTAATGAGTATGAGAGACTGGCTCCGCCATAAAGAAGCTGGCATTGCCTAACGTGGGGAAAGGAAGGACTCTAACAATAAATTAAGCTCAGTATTTCCAAATACTAAATATTTCTTCCAATAACAACACTTTGATGAAAATTACAGTGGCGGCTGTTAGACCCGGTGTAGCTCACTCACAAGTTATTAAATGTATTGAAGCCGCCTTTGAGCTCCGTTTTCTTAAAGCTTGTGTCTTACGGTAAATGGCGGAACGGGCCAAGAATCCACTTCAGGATATCTCTTATTACACTTAAAACCTTACCAGCGTTTAGACCACGTGACACTTGTTCCACTTTATTTAGAAGGTAGCAACACACAACGCGTGGATCAGAAGGATCAAGAAAAAATAGAAGACGTAACTCATAGTAGACTTCTAAGAAAGAGCAAAGAAAAAGATTAATAGAAATATATCTCCTCTGCCTCTACATTTCCGTCAACCAGTGTTAGTTCATTGTGACACATCTGTTTCGTTTTACAATCGAATCGGGATCTATTTGCTCTGAAGTTAAGTGAAAACGAAAATCTGTTGATTTCCTGTGTGCTAAGATCTCGTTTTTATCGGGTAAAGTAAACCTGTGGCTAACTGATTCTGGTAGTAATAAGGCGGTGGTGATAGTGCTGATATGCTGATTGTATGCTTTCTTTTGATCTGGGGGTTGCTGGACCACCCCTGCCTCAGCAATTAGAACTTTTAAGATGAATTCTGCGTTCACACAACCAGATAATCCCACCACGTTATTTCCCAAGGAAATCCCCATCCGATTGAAATTTTGTGAAGGTATTCGGTCAACTTTATATGATTTCCAGTTGAGTTCCTGGACCAAGCCCTTGTATTTGCATTGTCTTAAACGCAAATACAGCAGATTATTTCCTTACACTGTTGGGGTGCTCTCGGATAAGATTGTGAAAGCCATTTCTAATAAGAGCTCTCATGAAAATTTTCACGCGTATTTGCTGGCACATTTCATTCCTTTGATAGCATTAAATTTCACCTTAGTGCCGCATCCACACAAACACGCAGGTTACTAATACGATGTTAAATCGAAAGACCTGCACAAGGTCTCTCTGGAGGCCACACTTCATTATTATCCTCGTTAGTGTATAAATACTATTTTAGAGTACAAATATTGAATGTAAATCTAGCAGTTTTTATCCAAGACATTCGATTCTATGCCAGTCTCCACTCTGTATTACTCCGATGGTCAGAAGATCTCCACCACTACTGACAGCATTTCAGCTGCCTATACGTCCTACTTGTGTTTCGTTCCTCGACTTCAAACATTTAGTGTGTTAGTGAGTTTAAAGTTGTATTGGCGTATGTTGAGTGTGTAAGGTATGGAGATACACTTCGTACTCTACGTGTTCCTCCACCTTGAAGTTTGGTATTTCATCCTCCCTGACGTACAAGTGAAGCTTCCCGTAACTGTTATCTCTCGTCAGTCAGCTGACCACATTCGAAACAGGCGTAACTTAGTGTTAGCGAACGCATCTAAATCCAGAACCCGAGAAGTGGGAACTTCTGATCCTACTGGCTGTTTTAAATATGTATCCACCGAGCTCGATAGCTGCAGTCGCTTAAGTGCGGCCCGTATCCAGTATTCGGGAGATAGTAGGCTCGAACCCCACTGTCGGCAGCCCTGAAAATGGTTTTCCGTGGTTTCCCCTTTTTCACACCAGGCAAATGCTGGGGCTGTTCCTTAATTAAGGCCACGGCTGCTTCCTTCCCACTCCTAGCCCTTCCCTGTCCCATCGTCGCCATAAGACCTATCTGTGTCGGTGCGACGTAAAGCAACTAGCAAAAAAAGAAAATATGTATCCCTCCAGGACATCATTACGAACAGCAGTATGTCTGACTCCAATTGCACTAGTAATTCTAGTGCTAGCGAAATTTGACTAGGCCGCAGTGCTGAGTCACCCGTTACTTCCAACTCAGCCAAGGATACGTCTGCTATACCTTCTTGTGACCCTAATTGTGTCAGAATTTCCAATTCTCTGCGTACCAAACCTACCTGTGATAACAGTGTTGATCTATCATCTAAAAACACTTCTAATAACTTTCTTGCCCTGTCGAGTTTTCAGAGGTATCGTATGACTTACGTGCTTTCGTTTCATTTATCAAGTTAGAGGTACCACAATTAAACCGCTTCTGTCCTTTTGGATTCTGTGAGTGATTTTCTCTTCAACAGTGAACGTGGCATTCAGGAATGAAATCCGTTTCGGAATTTTCTGAGTGTTCTCCTTCCGTGTTAAATTCTGTCTTGGCTGACTCTCCTCCTTGATAATTTTTTGGGATTCAATCAGTGTCAAATCAGAGTTGATAATATCACCTAGAAATTTTGTCTGTTCATAACTGTAAATGTTGTATGCATTACTATATTAAGCGCTAATTTCATATCATATTCAGATCTTATACCCGAACCTACAAAACCGTTATTGCTTCAAACTATGTAGTAAATTAAATTTTCCACATTTGAATTGTAATTCTTTTTCATTTTATGTCGTTTCTTCCCCGGTAGTAAAATTATATTAGACCTTATTCCCTTACCTAAGAGCAGCTTAAGTGTACTCGGGGTCTCTTTGAAACATTCCCTCATGTCTTCTAAGAGAAGCTAGGGATCACTAACGTGATCGATTGACTTTACGGATACGATTCCGGTGAAGTTTCTTCCCTGTTGCTCAGTCCCACCGAAGATTAACGCGCTAATAGAAATCATCAACACCGGGTGAGTTGGCCGTGCGATTAGAGGTGCGTGGCTATGAGTTTGCATCCAGGAGATAGTGGGTTCGAATCTCGCTGTCGGCAGCCCTGAAGATGGTTTTCCGTGGTTCCCCATTTTCTTTTTTGCTAGTTGTTTTACGTCGCACCGACACAGATAGGTCTTATGGAAACAATGGGATAGGAAAGGTCTAGGATTGGGAAGGAAGCGACCGCGGCCTTTAATTAAGGTACAGCGCCAGCATTTGCCTGATGTGAAAATGGGAAACCACGGAAAAACATTTTCAGGGCTGCCGACAGTGGGGTTCGAACCTGGTTTTCCATTTTTACGCCAGGCAAATGCTGGGGCTGTACTTTAATGAAGGCCACGTCCGCTTCCTTCCAACACCTAGACCTTACCTAGCCCATCGTCGCCATAAGACCTATCTGTGTCGGTGTGACGTAAAGCCACTAGAAAAAAAAAGAAATCATCAATAAGATGCTAGGATCACCCGTCAATCTATGTTCGTGTATTCACCCCTATTTTCATAGTGCCTAAAACACAAGGTAGTTTTCGCCCAGAGGTGGATGATAGTGTTTTGAACGAGAATGTTGTAGTGCAGTCTGTAACCCTCCATGATTTGCACTCTTGTTTTCCTTGGTTTCTCAATGCCAATATATTTTACAGAATTGGATAATAATCAAGATTATTAACACATTCCGTCGGCTGAAGGACCTAGAAATCTGACGGCATTCGCCTCTGACTGGAACCTGTACGAATTTAACCGTGTGCATTTCCCGCTATCCACTGGTGCTGCTGTGCTCACTTGACATCTTGACCGTATTCTATCCGACGTCAAATTCCTCTACATCTACCATTATTTAGACGACGTGGTCCTGTACAGTGTGTGTTTTGAAGAATAAATTGACCATATTCGTGATTCTTTACAGCGCCACATGAAGGCCGGATTGACGGTAATATTGTTTAATGTTTCATTCGCCAAGCCAAGCATGTCCTTTCTTGTACACATTGTTTCTTCTAGTGTAGTGTCTGTCGATAAGTCTTGCTCTAAGGCTATTCTCGACTTCAAGCCTCCTAAGGTTGTTGTTCGGTCCATCGGAGTGATAAGCTTATTCCGGAAGTTTATTCCTAATTTCGCTAATCGTGCTGCTCCTCTGAACTTACTGAGTCGTAAATGGGTCAAATTTGTGTGGAGGGCCCTCCCAGGTACCTGCTTTTGACTAACTCCCGCTGGCATTATTAATGTCCCAGTTCTTATCATGCTACATTTTTTTTCCAGAAAGTTCATTGTACAAACTGACAAATTTTCACCTGCCAACACTGCTACATTTTTGTAGAATTCAGGCAACCTGTCGCACATTCTTCTAGAAATCTTTCACCTCAGAAAGCAAAATATGCTGTCTACGAATTTGAGGGAGTAGCAGTGCTCTTCGCTCTGGAAAAGTTCCGTACGAATTTGGAGTATGTCAAATTCGAATCAGAAACAGAGAAGTAGGTTTTGAGTTGGGTCTTGTGTAAACCACGTCGCAGTAATCGTCTAGCTCGCTGGGTGATTATTATTTCGGTTTTCCAATTTGATGTGCGTCACATTAGGGGATCAGGGAATGTGGTCGCTGATAGGCTAAGCAGGATATTTTCCGACTGTCCTTCCATTAATTATGATCCTGTCTCTGCGGAATTACCTAACTCTCCATCTTCTCTTAATTCAGTTGATAATGCCATTCTGTCCGATGCTCCATTGTTATATCACGATATTTCTAAGCACCAAATAGAAGACCTTGTGCTTTGGCAAAACATTGTTCTCTCTCTTCTAGCAAGACCATTGTTGTCAGTCCCATCACGAACAGAAGATGAAAATAGTAATCACCACTGTCTTAGTGTACATGATCTTCAAATATTATCATGATACTCCCAAGGGATCTTGGATTTTTAAAACTTGGGAAAAAAATTCGAGACTTTTTCATGTAGGACTCTGTGGACGGAGAGATAAAGGAGTTTGCCAAAGCCTCAAAACTTGAATGGTTAGCAAACCTCCTTCGAATACTAAGTTATGTTTACTGTCTTCTCATCAAGCCACTCATCGTACGGAGCGTTTGACAATTGAATACGTGGGGCCATATAAGAACTCAAAGTGAAATGGGAATACTTTCCTTCATTGTGTGTGGATGGGTTCATCCTTTCTCTAGGTTATTCCCAACAAGGCTGGCCACAGCTTTACTTCTTTTGTATATTATGATACCTTCTCCCGGATAATACGAAAGCACTGTGTTCAAAAATATTCCATAAATTTTGCACTTGTCTGTCAGATTCTAACGTGATAACTACAATCTATTACCCCTAACCCTCCTACGCGGAGCGCATTACTCGCAATCTTCGGTCAGGCCTCATCATCTTCATCATTGTGGCCACAGCCGATGCGATAAATCGTTGAATTTGCTGTCTATCGCATTCGACTCGGCAGTTTATGAATACAAAATTTTCCGCGATGTCTCTAATGTTTATTTTTGTCCCGAACTCATCACCCGAAAGCGTGTAGTAAATCAAGGTCCATTACCAGAGGCAGTAGATACGAAGAACATCTGGGATCTATGAAGAAAGCTTGGGATAATTTTAAGGTCACACATCGAAGAGTGCATGAAAGGTACAATCGAGGTCGCCGACGCACGAACTTGGCAGTTGGACGAAAGGTGCACCTTAGGAAATGTTTTGCATCTGGTAAGCTCGCTCTCGGACCCCGTGGCCCTTCCAGTATTGTAGATTTCCTCATTCCGGTTACTCTGTTGGTTAGCAATGCAGAGTCTCAAAAGGTTTTCAGGATTCACCCGCCCCAAATTGAGCTCGCTTAACGGACTTCATTTTGCTTCATTGTCTCTAATGCAATTTAGGCATTTTGTCTTGGATGCCTACAGTAATGTTTTTACCTTCCTTCATTTAAGGTACTTTAATTTGCATAGCAAGCATTTCATAAGTTAAGAAGACAGCGAGTAGCTTTAGTTCTGACACTTTGTGCATACGTTATGAAGGTATCATTAGTCGTTTTTCCTTTTGTACCTTTGTGGTAATATGCACATAGTCAGTGGTCCCTCTAGTAATTAGTTATGGTTATAATTATGCTATTTTCTATTGATTTGTAAATCTAATTTTAATATCTCCCCGAAGTCACTTCAGTTCAGCGGTGCTGCATAAAATGACGATTGCCTTGCTTCAAATTGTGCCTCACTTCACTTCCACTTCAGTCATGTTCAGCATTATGAAATATAAAGTAAAATTATTTTCTCTCCCCGAGTGATGCTTTGTTTCAGATCTCCTACTAACACCGTGAATGGTGCATTCCGTCATACTATTGGCAGTACTACTCCAGCCTGGGTCCAGTTGATGCTAGCTTCTGTGCTGTTGTCTGATTGTGCAATCCTGTCCTCAGTGACACTAGGACTTCAGCAATATTGGATACTGTCCGAAGACATTCAATCAGCATGCAACCCCTTATGCTGTCTGGTTCCAACGTCCTTTGCCAGCAACTCACCATCTCTCACCATTCCGGAAGGCCTGTATCTCTGGGTACGTTGGCGGTTCGACACATCAGATCAGGACCTCAGCCACGACGGCCGTCCTCGTCATCAAATTCGGTCGCAACTGCCAGGGCTATGCAACCACTGTTTACATTATTCATAACACTTTAATCACCTCATCTACGGTACCTTATGGACTCAGCCTCAACAATTACAAAAACGTTCATAATTTGTTGAAAAGTTTTCAAGATTTCCCACTGCATTCTCTTATACTAAACCATAGGAGGAAGTCTGTAACATCAGTACGGCGTGAGAGTGCGGAAAGAGGAAAAACTTTACGAAATGTACTTTGTATTCATTGGTTAATACATGTCCCTCCCTTTCATTTGGAGTGCCACCTAAAGGCTTGGAATGTATGAGCATTAGTAGAGTATTGCACCTAATTATGGATTGGCTCCCGTGATGTTAAGTCAGCTGTTTCTAAGTTTTCACTACTGCCAGTTCTATTCAGACCAGCCAATCAGCGTCCAGCTCGTCCCTATAAATACTCGTAATCTTGTACCTTATGGAACTATCTGGATCTTTTACTGTGCGGCGATAACTGACGTTCCCCTCTGTCATGCAACAGTTAGGATGTGTCCCGTTTACCTTAATTTTAATTCATGGTTTCCTAATATTTTTTATCTTGTAATATTTAAGTTTCTTGGTTGTCTACGGACGATGTGTAATTCCCCTAGTGGGTATCGCGAAATTTCGTAACGACGTACGAGTGTGGACCCTCGTTTCCCTAGTTCACTTTGCTTAAGTTTCTTTACCTTCTAAAGTTTTCTATCTTGCATTCCGGTCTTTAATCATTCTTTCTAGTCTTAATCACTAACGCAATGTGGCTCATCCTCTGTGCAAACGATCCTTCTGTCCCATTAAGTTTTATGACAAGTCATGTGACGGGATTATTTGAGTGGGTTCAACATCCAATTCCATTTTGTTCTTGGCCTTTCCATTAACCTTTTATTTTCCTGTTTCTTGGCCGTCTAGTAAGTTATGAGCTTCGGCTCTTGTTTTCTCTAGGTCCTTCTGATCCACGGGTTGTGTGTTGCTGACTTCTGCATAAAGGGCAACGTGTGTTACATGGTGTAAAATCTGCTAAGCTTTCAAGTGTAATAAGAGATACCCTCATGTGGATTCATGGCGCGTTCGACCATTCAAAGTTGGAGTTTGGGGTCTGAGACCCCTCTGATATGATACTATTTGAAATTGAGTACCACAGTTTATGTTTCCACTTGAAGGGAAACAATTATTAGTAGAAGCCCAAGTCTTTGAAACAAACCAAAGTTAGTCTAAGACTAGCAAGTCATGTAAAATTGAGAGTTCTTTCTACCCTATTAATGGTTGTTAATTATTAACGTTCGACGCTTAACTTGTCATTTCCCCTTATAAACATTTATTGTGTCCAATTCCATGTCTGTATGGCGTGTGCAGGCCTTTCGCTCAGTCGGTCACGGATTCGATTACCAGGCAGGACTTTAAACTTAACTGGTTAATTCCAATGGCTCCGGGGCTGGGTGCGTGTGCAGTCTTCAGCATTAGATTTCACCATAGGTAAGGCGCAATCCTCACAGTTGCACAGGTCGCCTACACGGCGTCAAATCGAAAGTCCAGCATCAGGCCTCTTCGGATGCCACACGTGATTATTATATAATACCTCGTATTTATTGGTATCTCTTGTACAAATTTGTTATTCTTTATGTGTACAACTTGCTTTACGTCGCACCGACACAGATACGACTAGGAGGGCTAGGAGTGAGAAGGAAGCAGGCGTGGCCTTAATTAAGGTACAGCATGTACCTGGTGTGAAAATGGGAAACCACGGAAAACCATCTACAGGGCTGTAGACAGTGGGGTTCGAACCCACTATCTCCCGAATACTGAATACTGGCCACAGTTAAGCGACTGCAGCTATCGAGCTCGGTAAAATTTGTTAAATTATTGTTGCTTTTGGAAAAGTGGGAAGAGTAAAGAAGAGGACTGGTCATTTAAGAAATATCTTCGATTTTTGTGGCCTATTTGTTCAGCTTCCTAGCTCCTTCCGCTTCTTATCTTCTCCTGCAGTTTTTCTATAAGAAAATATTATTATTATTATTATTATTATTATTATTATTATTATTATTATTATTATTATTATTATTATTATTATTATTATTATTATTATTATTATTTACAGGTTCTTGCATCTATCCACACTTTAATGCAACCGATGTGTGAACGGAGACCACAATCGGAGCTGTTCAGACTGACAACAGTAATTCTGAAGTGAAAGTATATGAAGGAAGCTAAACTCGATTGTATGATATTTACTTAGAAATCAAGCTTTAAGAATGGGACGTTTGGCATGAAGAAGGGCAACGAATCAATTTAGAAACGGTTCACTTTAAATGTGAAATAATAGTATCCTACTTCAAGAAAAATCACACTGGAGGATAGTTTTTATTTTCTTTACACCTTGCTTCACGTCGAGCCGACACAGATAGGTCCCATGGCGACAATGGGATAGGAAATGGCTAGGAGTGGGAAGGAAGCGATCGTAGATTTAATTAAGGTACAGGCCCAGCATTTGCTTGCTGTTAAAATGTGAAACCACGGAAAAGGACCCTAGTATGGAACAGACATTTGCACTATAAATGCAAAATCGTGACGCAGAATATTACACAGTATTTAGACCTCTTAATGCTGGCTTGGAATCCCAGACCGTCAAAACATTTCTCAAGTTCGTCTTTAAAAAACTACATAATGTAAAACAACCAATATTTTGACCTAAAAATTATCAATTTATTAACACGGGTATACATCTACTCCTGATACAGATTTATTTATAGGGACACACCTTCCCTTCCGAAACATTGTTGACAGGAGAATTAAAATTTCAAAAGTATAAAAGTTATCAACATTCACGTCCTGTTTGAAATATCCACATATGCAATGCATAGTCCCACTGTCTGTCTACGGGAGTAAGTACATAGATACCCCCCCCCCCAAAAAAAACATATTCAGTAATTAAGATGTTTTTCTATGTTTCATGTAAATGCAATGTGAAGTTTAAAACATTTTTGCGTGGAAATTACTGAATGTAAATGTGCCCTAGTAACATGACTATGAGTCACCTTTTCCCCTTTTAGACATTCTACTGTTTAAGCCTTGACGCATGACACTGAACTCCATTTGCCTGAACAATAAAATGGAACAGCACACCTCCGTGCGATCCCATCTACACCAAATATTGATCCCGCTGCATGCTCTTTGTGGTCCGTAGTCCACATGGGGTTTGAGTATTTAGCCTTGCACTCATGTGGAAAGCTGCTTCATCTGTACAGACCGTGCGTTTAACACAATTCGGTCGCAAATGGTGCTTGCAAACCTGGATCGAGGCTGGCATAACACGTGGTCTAGTTGAACAGCTTCAACTACTAGCCAGTAATGTGATTAAATGTTCCTAGCTTCACACTAAAGCAATAAAAAGCGGAAAAGGAGTGTGTAAGGCATTACAACTACAGTTAAACCGCATCAGCATCGAATGTGTTTCTTAAGACGCACTGTATGTGGGTTTTGACAATTACAGTGGCTCAATTTTTCTTCATTGAAACTTCCTTTCAGAGACTCTTCTCGGCTTGGTCACTGCCAGTATTGACAAAACCGCGTACCCCTTTGTCGTAAATTTATAACATATTTTAAAATGTATTCTTCTTTACAGAAACAAACTGTTATGATCGACAATTTGACAGTTCCAAAATACGCTTTTCCCCCTTACTAAAAATTAACGAGCGATTTAGAACCCAATGACCAGGAAACTTTTACTTGTTATAGGACTCAATGTCTAAAGGCAATGCCTTCACGATTCAACCATTGCCTTCTGTCTTCAGCTTGTCCTTTCATCCCACAGTGGGAAATACATCTAACGTTTAGTATCAATACTTGAAGGAATTGCTTTCTAGGCCGACCTCGTCCCTTCTTTTCTAAGATCTTTCCTTCTAGTAGATTGGTTAGAAAGGTATTATGACACACTGTGTGACCAATGAATTCAGCTGTTCTTCTTTGTACTGATATCATTAGCTGTTTCTCCTCACATATTTCTCGCATGATACTTTCGTTGGGTTTTTTTTTTCAGTCCAAGTGACTTAGCATTCGACTCCAGACCAACATCTCAAACGCATCAAGCCGTTTTCGATCCTGTTCTTGGATTGTCCAAGATTCACATCTATATAAGAGTTAGTTTATAGTTTTAAAATATCATCTTTAAGGAACAAACTGCTTTGAGGGACCATTTAAGAGTTCCAAAATACGCTTTTCCTCTATATTATGAACAAAACTACGAGGGATTTAGAATCCAATGACCAATAGCCTTTCTAACACATTGCAGTCAGTGTAGGATATTTTGCGGAACATTCGTCCATATGATAGCCTCATGTTTCTTTCCAATTACCGTTCTTTTAGTTTCCTCTTGCGTCTCTCTTACGTACCTTCATACAGAAGTTCAGGTATTAATAATGGCGTGTGGCCTCCAAGCAGGCCTGATGAAGATCGTAGGAGTTTACGCAATTGGCGACCTGCGCATCTGTGAGAATAGCCTCCTACGTAGAATGAAATATAATGTTGAAGGCGGCACAAATACCGAGTCTCAGAGCCAGAGGAAATGACCAATGAAGGTTAAAATCCACAACCCAGTCATGAATCGAACCCAGGATCCTTTAAACTAAAGGGCATTATGCTGAACAATTAACCATGGAGTCCGAAAAGTTACGGTGATCAATCACAAGTACTTACTGTGCGTGAATTCCTTGGTATATTATTTAATGTCAGCACTAATAGGCCTACTTGCAGTATATTTGTAACTTCATGGAGGTAGAACCTTGAGAAAGGCCTCGTGGTGTAGGGTTGGCGTGTCTGCCCAAGATTCGATTCCTGGAGAGTCCAGCGATTTTGATCTGGAGTGAGGGCTTGAACAGGATTTTATCTGTCCCTTGAGACCGATTGGCGAGATGTCTGACTTAATAGGCAGTAGATCTGGTCATGAAAGTCAAGCCGCACTAACACATTGGAGGTATTCGGTGACGAAGGAATGGGAAAGGGCTAGGGCTGGGAAGGGACCAGCCTTGGCCTTTATAAATTAAGGTACAGCTCGGCAGTTGTCTGGTGTAAAACATTGGAAACCACGGTAAAACAGTCTCAGGGCAGGATCCCCAGAATCCGATGATCTGTCTGCCCCATCATGACTGTGGGTGGACTGGTTGCCACCTGAGGTAGTGTTTTTGTTGATATTTCTCTTCATGTTTAGTCCAGCGAGTATATATATATATGGGCTCAGCGGAGTGGGTGACGGTTGTTAACTTTGGTGGCTGTTAGTCCTGAGGTATATTTTACCAACCAACCGCCGGGTTACCGCAACTGACATGTAGAAACGTCGTGTCCTCTGCCCGTTATAACGATGGACATTAAATTGCCTCCTCGGCCAGCTCCACGGTAGCAAAGTCCATCTTCTCCGTCTTTGCTGCTGCTGAGGTCTTTTTAATGAATTTATGAGGCATTTCCTCCACAAAGGCTTCAATAAGCCTCCCATGAGAGAACTCTTCCGCCCGGAGCCGTTGGCTCTCTATGGGGTGTCAGGATTGGTACTGGCCGCCCAACCCTCAGCCAGACAGTCCCATGAAGTATTGTCTATTGTCACATACGTACGTTAGCAGAAATCTTCTCACCTCACATTATACCCAGTTGTATTATTATTATTATTATTATTATTATTATTATTATTATTATTATTATAGCAACATATTAATTGTTATAGCATATAATACAGAGGGCTACATTATATTAACGGACGAAAAGTTATACTATAATAGCCTATAACGGAAAGGATTTTGTAAAATGAACATGTACAATTTCAGACATTCCCTTTGAATCAAAAGATGTTAATTTACTTGAGTAAAATACCGTAAGCTTGAGTACAATTAGTTGTTATACCTTATATATTTCTAAATTCCATTTGCAGAAATTTACCGAATTGATGTTTTCGGGCCGAGTAGTAGCAAAACCTTCCACTCCTGTGGTCTGCCGTACGAGATCTCTACTCCATAGTCTGGCCGGGGATTGACTCGTCAGCTCCATACAGTACGTTTATCGTATAACTAGGCCTCAATTGAGTGGACTTTTATACCAGGGAGGCTTAAAAGAACACATTATACAGAGCGGAAGTAGTCAACATAGATGGCCTCCAAGAACGTACTTTACAAGCAGCAGATGGTATTCGGTATAACTCAGGTATCTTGGTTCATATACGTCACAACGTGATTCCAAGAAACTGATACCTGCATAAATCCCAACGTGGACATTTCTGACACATATTTTGCACGACTCTCAGGTAACTCGAATTTTAAGTTTCATTTGTTACGTTGTTAGTAATGCCTGGGTGAGACTTTCCCAAAAACGTATGAAATCTCCTTAGTGCACGTTCGTGGATAGGAGATATTTGATAACTACATCAGAAAAAACTGTAATGGTACATATTTCCAATAAAGGGATTCATGTCCCAGATTCTGTGCAAATAACATCAGTTCCACACAATTCTCTGGACACCATTGTCACAATGTTATCAGTTTCTGTACTGGCAAGTGCACGGAGCTGTTTGCTCTCATGGTCCATAATCCTAGAATTCGTCAACATCGTCACTACGGCTAGTGAGGTTTTATTCCACATTGCCACTTCTCATGGCCATATGATACTGCTGCTGTAATACCTGCAAGCGTGATTTTACCATTCCGCGAGAATTTCCGTTGTATTGTGTTTTCACATTCTAGTTATCCTTTTCATTATTCACGCTGCAGGCAGGCAATTACACATCCAACACTTTACTCAGTAGAGGGTTAGACGCAACAAACCTGTGTTGGCTTTGCTTACATTCATTTCATTATGGTTTTTGTTTGAGCCATGGTCGTTTGAGGGATTACGGAGTAAGGTGGTTAGCAGAACAATGTAACAATTCCTATATAACATGCACTTATAAGTAGATAGAAATGATATTGCGTTAAAATATTCACCTTCCCTACAGTGATAGTTATATAAATCTACAGACAAAATGACTGTGTTAAATTTATTAGATTAACCCCAATATTAACACAGGGTTCTGCAAGCAAATAACAGAATCGCCAATTACACACTCATCTAGGATTTCAGTCGTGTGAGTATACGTCGTAAGGTTATCCTGTCTGTTGAATAATATGTAAGGGGACCGCTTCGTTTTCTAAACGCGCAATGATTATTTTAAGTTATGCCAGTTTGAATAGGGGTAGCCGGGCTGAGTAGTTCAGACGGTTGAGGCGCTGGCCTTCTGACCCCAATTTGGCAGGTTCAATCCTGGCTCAGTCCGGTGGTATTTGGAGGTGCTCAAATACGTCAGCCTCGTGTCGGTAGATTTATTGACACGTAGGGAACACCGTCGGGACTAAATTTCGGCACCTCATCGTCGCAGTAAACCGTAAAAGTAGCTGGTTGAACGCAAATCCAATAAAATTATTATTAATGTACCGGGAGGTACACCTCAACTCCGCACATTCAAAAGAAGCGCCTTAAGGAACGCTATCTTTCTAACGAAACGTGAAAATGTTACTGCATGAAGTTGGGACATTAATCATAAGATGTCACTTCTGTATAATTGAGAAGTTTGTAATTTATTAGTTTCCTAAACTGTGTGGATTCATTTTTGTTTTGTTTTGTTTTGGTGTACAACAAGATGTTTGAACTTTTCTCCATAGATGTCTCTACAAAAACTGTGGTCATGCACTCTGGTGCAAGACGGAAGAATTAGTGATTTGGGCGTGTTCTTATGTTTCACAGCTAAATTAATGTTCATTTATTTTGTTATTTCAAGGTTTGCAACACTTCTTTCTCATTCCGCCAGTTTTGAATCTGACCAATCACAATTTTTCTGTAATTACTTTTTAGCCTATCACAGGCTTCTTGTTGGTTTTTGGGTGTAACTTGTGATTCTGACAATAACATCGAGAGGGTGTGTCCGGATTAGTCCAGAACGCTGTAGAACCGTCCCCTCGCGTATATAAGCTGCTGCCTTTCAGACTACCTTGTCTTTGGATCGCCGTATTTCTGAGAGTGTGTGTGTTAAGACAGGAGGTGAGGCGCCTCATTCTTCGCCAGGCAGTCCATCAGCGAAAGTAATGTCCACCAGTCTTATTTTTCTGTATCTACCTCCGCAGACTTACACGAGGGGAAGGTTCAAATTTCTAATTATGTAACCTGCTGTTTTCTAAAATGTAAACCTTCTTTCGGCTAATGTTAAATTTCATGAATTCTTAAAACTGTAAATCGGGGAGAGAGAGTGCGTTACTCTCTTGAGTTCCACTTCAATTTAACTTGAAGTGACTATCATTTTGTAACCTTTTCCATTTTCTATAAATTGTTAGATTAATTTTCATTATAGTCACTTCAGTAGCTTGGGATTAGCCTCTGCTTCATCGGGCTGAGAGCCCAATTAGGATTTTTAATTTTCTAGGAGTACAAGTTTACGCGTCCGTTCCTTTTTGTGTTCGGGCCAGTAAGTTAACCTGTTCTTCTTTCTACGAAGGCTCAGTAGTAAGGGTAAATGATCCCCCTGTGTAAAAATTTTAAACTGCAAATTGTGCCTAAAAAGGCCAGAGATTTTAAGGTTTTGTGTAATGTTGCCTTAAGCGGTCTGTAAGAAAGTATTTAAAGTGGGACAGCATGTAAGCTATTTTCTAAGTTTACTGTAATATTAAGGGGTGCTTTGGAAGGCCGTAATTGTTACTGTTGGAGCCAAGTGTTCGTGAACACTGTGTATTGGGAGATATCTCTCCTTATCTGACTAACACAACATTTGCGAAACTTGTAAATTTAGAGCCTGAAGCTCAAAACTTGTAAATATGGAGCCTGAAGCTCAAAATTTGTAAATCTGGAGCCTGAAGCTAAAAATTTGTAAATTACCTATTATCGAGTTTTCAATTTTTGTATCTCTATTGCTATTTTGTACCTGACTACCAGTACCTGAAAATATTGTTTGTTAAGTTTGACATTATAAAAGAAATATAACCTTTATTTACAGTTTTAAATTAATTTTGACATCGTAGTTAGACCCATTCAACACCAGCACCTTCTTTCACCTCTTTCTGCTCCACGGAATTCCCGGAACAATTAAAAAGGTTGATGCCGAAGCTCTCTCTCTCTCTCTTCCCAAAAGCTCTGACTCTTTTCTCAAATAGTGGGCAAAACTAGGAACTTATTAAGAACACAGATCTGAGTACAGAGTAACTTCGTTTATATCATCCAGCTACACCTCTAAGGCCGTGTGAATTAAGGCATGGAACTTCGGTAACTCATTAACCGGTTGCAAGTACAGTAACGGACCAATACACAGTACAAACAAAAGACAAGGAAGACTGCCATAACTATGAAGAATACCATGGGATAATTCCCAGGGCAAATACTTCCAAACGTTTTGGAAAGGAGAATGGCGAATCCTTTATACGGAATCAATGCGAGATTATTAGGGATTTTATGGTCAATGGTCAGCGTAGCGGCCTTCATTTCAAGGTGTTTTGGTTTCGAATCACAGTCCGGCCGAGAGTTTTAGCCATGTCTGGTTAATACCTATGGCTCCAGAACTCTTCATACACATTTCATTTACATACAACACAAAACACTGTCAGCGAACACTAGTACATCGTGTAAGTTGGCTACTTCTATTCATACAGGCCTGGCACCAGGAAAGGAATGCTGCCATAAAATCGGGCAGCGTCCAAACGTGCGTTACAGATCTGTAAATCCAACAGGGTATGGAAAAGGCTACACAGAAAGGAAAGTATCAACGTGAGATTAGCCGTTGTCAGAACCATTTTTCGATCTTACTGCTAGGAAGAGAAATTTGCTGGGTAAGGACAACGCAGTCATGTGAATGATTTTCAAATTTATGGACGAGGACGTATATACCTTTGATGTGATATTGCGACCGTTAAATGTTATAATGGGGTTAATGTACACTACCCGATCAAAAGTATCCGGATACCTATCTGAAATTCCACTTAGTCTTTACCCGTGCCTCGTTCCCTATTTTTGGACATTACGGTACCTTTGCGATGAGTTAGAAGTAGACCTCGCTCCAGGCCTCAGCGTCTAACGTGACTACCTACTCTGGTTTTGACTCTTGAAGAAGAATGGGCTACCATTCTTCCACGGACCTTCAGGCACCTCATTAAGACTGTCCCGAACAGATGTCAAGCGAAGGGTTGACCAACCCCAATTGTTCCTTATTGCAGTATAATACGGAGAAAATTGATATCATACTTGTACCATATTAAAAAGTAATGTGGACGTCATCAAGGTTATACATGAGCATAATAAAATTTGCATTTACATCACAAATTCACAGGTAAGTCTTATGACGACGATGAGATAGGTACGGGCTGGGAGTGGGAAGGAAGCGGACGTGGAGTTAATTGAGGTACAACCCCAGCGTTTGTCTGGTATGGAAGTGGGAAAACACGGAAAACCATTCTCACGACAGTAGGGGTTGATTTAACTATCTCTACAATGCAAGCTCATAGCGGTGCGACCCTACACGCACAGCCAACTCACTCGTAGATCATTATAGAAATGGCAACTACAGTATAACATTGTTGTATGAGACAGGAGACTTAGTGAAATACAACGTGTGAAAATGGTAATAGGTAAATACTCTATGTATGACAACGAAACGTATTGTATAAGAATGAAATCAAAATAATGGTGCTACATTGTAGCCCCCGTTGCTCAGGCGGCGCACTGGCCTCACACTGCTAGGTTCCGTGGTTCAAATCCTAGTCACTCCAAGTGAGATTTCTGCTAGACTAAGCGGAGGCGGGACAGATTCTTCTCTGGGTACTCCAGTTTTCCATGCCATCTATCATTCCAGCAACACTCTCTAATATAATTTACTTTCATCTGTCAGTCATTATTCATTGCCCCAGAGGAGTGCGACAGGCTTCGGCAGCCGTCACACTTCCTATCCTCGCCGCTAGATGGGGCTTCATTCATTCCATTCCTGACCCGTTCCAATGACTGGAAACAGGCTGTGGATATTCACTGATGCTACATTGAAATGTAGTGATAAGGACGTCGGAGGTCCAACAGAGCCACATTAAAATATAATATGTAAAACACGGCGGAGTATAACAGCGAATTCTTGAAACTCTAAGTTTAAAATTTATTATAGATATACACTGCTGAGCAAAACTTACGGATGAGATAGATAAAGCAATATAACGTATCAAATACTCGGTGTAAATGAATGAAAGTGCGGTAAATTGTTGCTAGAGACCTCCCAAGCATGCATAGAAACGTGGTGTGAGGTCAGAGCGACTATAGCACCAAATGGGTCTGGCCCCACAAAACGAGGCAGCTGAATAAACGTGACAAGACAGTGTGAGTCTATCAGCGAGCTTTTACGGTGAGCTGTTGTGGTGTTATTCATTACAACACGGCCCGCAGACAACATTTGGATGACTTTACACGGGGAAGAATCATCAGGAAACTGGGAGAAGGACGAAGTGTAACGATTGTACACCAGGAGTTTGGTATTGCTCACAGCATTGTTTCACGTACATGGAGAGCATTCCGAACCACAGGCACTGTTGCCCGAAGGAGAGGAGGGGGTCGACGACGGTCAACTACAGCAGTACATTACCGCTATATTGTGCAACAGGCAATGAGACTCACGTCAAATAGTGGGTCCAATTGCAACCTCATGTAATAGGACTCCAAGGCACGCAATCTCATGATCCACGGTAGCACGAAGACTGCATCGGGGTGGTCTGTTTGTCCGACGACCATTACGTTGTGTTCCGTTGACAGCCGCACATCGGCGGAACCGTTTGCGATGGCGCCAAGAGCATTAGATATGGACTGACGAGGAGTGGAGTCGCTTGCTCTTCTCAGATGAGAACAAGTTCAGTCTGAGTAGTGATTCTAGACGTACCATAATCTGATGAGACGTGGGAACACGTAAAGCACCCAGAAACAACGTCGAAGATGTTCATTTTGGTGGACCAAATGTTATGGTGTGGGGAGGCATAATGTTGCATGAGCGTAACGACCTCCAAATCTTTGACCGGGGTACACTCATCGGTCAAAGTTATTGTCACAGTGTACTCCTTCCTCATGTGAGTCTTTTCGGAGGTACATTCGGCCCTGACTTCATTTTTGTGGATGACAATGCACTACCGCATCGAACAGTGCAGGTTGAAGAGCTCTTGGAAGGAGAGGATATTCGGCCTATGAACTGGTCTACCAGTTACCCCGACTTCAATCCCATCGAGCACGTATAGAACATATTGGGAAGACGCATTGCAGCACGTCCACATGCACCAACGGCCATCCAGCAGCTCTCAACCGTGCTGGTGGAGAAATGGAACTCCCTATCACAAGAGCTCCTTGCCAATTTCGTGGCCAACTTAGGAATACGTTGCACAGGATGTATCACTGTCCGTAGTGATCACACACCCTTTTAAGGACCGTGTCCTTTCGTAATAACTTACGTGTAATATATTGTCTCTGTTTATAAGTGTCATTTCTGTTCGTCTCATCGACAATTCCTTTCAGTTGCCTAACACAGCATACTGTAGAATTTCTTGCTATGTATGATTCAAGTTTTAACGAGATGTAGTACAACTGAGTAATCATGAAGGGTAATGTGTAGAAATGTCAGATAGATATAAATTAGGTATGAGAGAGAGATTTATTAAATAAATAAATCATCCGTCCTGAAATGAGGGTGACCATTTGGATCCGGAATACAGTTACAATTTCAGTGAAGTTTAAGAATATCAAGAAATGAAAATTTAATCGTTGACGCTGTTATCTTCTTTTTTCCCAGGGTTAGTGTGGGAGGAATATCAGTTACGTTCTCAGGTACAGATGGAAGTGAATGATTTGCAGAGAGTCCCTCAGTATCTGTATTACTACTTTTTTCTATCTCGCAGGATGGAACTTTCAAGTTTTGTAGGAAGTTCCATGTCTGACTAGGGATTTTCCTCTTGCTCCGAATAACAGGCCTCTGACAATCCACCGATCGATAGGTATTTGATACTTAGATTAAAGGTAAGACAAGCACGGAACATAAATAGCTTGCTTTACTAGTTCCACATCCCGAGCCTGATTAAGGTCTCTTTCAAAGCGAATGGTGGGATCTAAGACCATTGCTTTAATGTCCTCTCTGTTGATGGCTAAGATGTCCACCCTCAGTTTAGAGTCATTGGTAGAGATGCAGTGAACCTCCTCGTGCACCTCCCATCCACGTTGTCTCAAGCCTTGAGCAATCGTCATTCTTATACGGTGGTGGCGATGGTTGCGCATTAGTTCAGTGCTCGGGCAGAATTCCAGCACATATCCAAGGGTTTCTGTCTCGTTGCAGCAATTTTGGCGGCAACGGATTGTGTTGAATGACATACCGGGAACAGAACCGACTGCGGTGAGGCTGAATGCCATCTTCACTGCTTTATGTATTCAGAATAGGAGAGAGGTGATTTATGGGTCATTCAGGAGTTTGCTTTCGGGCAGTCTGAATATAACACTACTCCTTTTCCTTTATGTGGTACCTGGCACCACGACTGAAAGGATTGATTTCTTATAATTTCACGTATTATTCTTCCGTCAATCTTTGGAGGGAGACTTTCTTTTTTTATGTCAAGTCTGTGGAGTATACAGCATCGAATTTGGAGTATTGTCTGGTAGCATCATTATTTCATTTACAGAACTTCTTATAATTTTGTCCAGATCTTTAAGAAAAGTGTGTGATAGTTGTGTCAGAGGGGCACATTGTAGATCAAACCTGGCCAAACAAACTCGTTAATACCCTTAATAATTTGCTGTGGTTTTAGAAGTTTTGTTTTTAGCAGATCATTTAAGTCAGAAGTAATTGTGCTCATTTGTTTATGTCTGTCAAGAGAAATGTCATTGTTGAAGTCAATTTCTAAATACTTGATTCGTTCATTGCCTCTTTTTATCGATAGGATTATTGATCCTTCTACTGTAGTGACGTTTCGTTCAGTTAATTTTCCTTGCTTCAGGATAATAATAATAATAATAATAATAATAATAATAATAATAATAATAATAATAATAATAATAATAATAATAATAATAATAATAGATTTATTGCAGCCAATGGCCAATAAATACATATACAAATTAATTTTCTGCACTATATCTCACTATAGATTTCGTTCGTTTCAAGCAGTCCTGTAGATGATATCTCCCACATTGTTTAGCACAAAGTTCACAAAAGCAGTGTCCATCCGGTGAGTGAAATGACTTTATTTTACATATACGATTATGAAATCAATGCACTGCAAACCGAGTCACTGTGTGTCAAAGAGCGTAGTTGGTTTGAGTCCATTCCTTCTTTATCATTGCGTCGGTGCAATAAAATTCCTCCCAGATATTTGCCCTTTTCTCGTTCCTATCATTTAGGTGTTTTTCTGAAGCTTTGGTTGTTGGTAGATCCAATCTTAATTTAAGATCCTCGATGAAGAAAGTTTCCTTTGTAAGTCCATAAACTTATCTTGTAGGAGTAAATTTTGAAACGGCTAGTGTCCTTTTCAGGAAACTCGTTTTTACAGGATCTAATGTTTCGAGGTCTTTTGTCCATATTAAATGTATGCCGTATGTTACAATCGGTGCTACATATCTTTGCGTGAAATAAGAACAACGTTGTTTTAATGTCCAGTAACTCTGGATTGGTGATTTTTTGAATACTACGAATAGCTGCTAACGCTCTTTCCTTTATATGTATTCTAAATGACGTTCTGGTTGTTTTTAGATGTAATCCTCAATATTTGAAATGATTTACAATTTCCAGTTTCTCATTTCTGAGAAGTATGTTATCTGATTTGGCTAATCTTTCACCCTTTCTATAGACCATTTGTACCGTCTTGTTAATGTGGATAGTAAGATCATTTTCCTTTGCCCATTCCTCCAGGTTGTCTATTACAATCTGTAATTCTTCTTTATTACTGGATCCTAAGACCATGTCATCAGCATACATATATAGTACTACTAGGGAGTTCCTAGGTATTATTTTAGTGACAATATCTGAAGTGATTACATTAAAGAGTAGTGGGCTTAATGGGTCTCCTTGTAAGACTCCATTTGTCTGAGTGATGCTTTTTGACCAGGTTGTCCCATCACCTATCATAATTCTGTTTCAGGTCAAAATATTATTTATAATAGTCACCAATTTGTTATTTTTTCCTACCAACAGCTCTAGTTTGTGTGTTAGAATTTCCATATTTATCAAGACATAAGCTTTGTTATAGTCAACAAAGACAGCATAAAATTTATGTTTAGGGTGTCGTAGAGTTTCATCTATATTATCCAACAAATTTGCTACAGCGTGGAGTGTTGATCTTCTTTTCCGGAATCCAAATTGTTGATCAGGAATCTTGTCATTGATTTCTTCCTCCAATCTCTTTTTCAGTAAACTGGTAAATAGTTTTAACAGGTTATTCTTTAGCGCTATGCCTCTGTAGCAATCTGGAGATCCCGCTTCTCCTTTACCTTTGTAAAGGAATTTAATATTGTATTCTCTCCATCCTAGGGAATGTCTCCTTTTTCAATACAGGTGTTGAATAATGTCACCCATATTCCTAAAATCGCTTCCATATAGAGTTTTATATGTTCGTTTAGAATACCGTTTGGACCTCCAGCCTTTTGATTTGCCAGTTGTATTATGGTTGCTTTTAGTTCCTCTTCCGTGAAATATTGAAACTCCATGTATTTATCCGTATTTTCTTTCATCTCCATAGCCACCGGCCGGTTTTCTCTGTTCAATATGCATAAAAAATGATCTGTCCAAGTTTTCATTGGGATGTCATTTGGGAAATGATGTCTTCTAGCAGTTTGCGAATGGAATGGCTTTTCTCGAGCTGTTTAAGCAATTATCATTGCTTCCCTACCGATGAATGCCTTTTTCTTCTCTTTCAAAAGCTGTTTGTACTTTCTCCTTTCTACTGTATATAGATTCATGTCAATCGGGTTACTTTTCTCTATTGCTTTATGTAGGCATTCAAGGACCGACTCCCGCAGCTTGTAGCACTCTTGGTCAAACCACTTTTGGGCTCCCCTGGTGCTTCTTCTGACTGGTGTAAGAGCTTGCTTGAGTTTTACTTCTATGTCTTTAGTTGCTTCATCTAACGGTTTCTGAAGTATGTTCTGCATAAGTATCTTATGTTCTTCTAAATTTGGTAGCTTCTCTATTACAATTTTACGTGAGAAATTTTCCGGATGTTTCTGTTTTATAGACTTGTATCCGGGTATTGTTTTAAATGTAGCTGTTACTGGAAGGTTTTTCCTTATTACGCATCTGTCCTCTTTTTTTCCACGAGTGAACTTCAATTAGGCTATTATGAAATAACTGATCTATTGTACTGCTGCCAATA
Organism: Anabrus simplex; assembly: GCF_040414725.1. Taxonomy (NCBI): domain Eukaryota; kingdom Metazoa; phylum Arthropoda; class Insecta; order Orthoptera; family Tettigoniidae; genus Anabrus; species Anabrus simplex. The sequence continues at coordinate 794,207,062 of NC_090266.1, forward strand.
TGACAGAAGTATGTTGGATTTGTGTTAGAATTAATTAAATTAAAACCATCTTCCTGCAAGTAAGAGATAACTAGATTGCTTTTCCTTGATGGCTTATCTATTCTACAATGTAAATCACCTGCTAAGATCACTGCCTCGTTATTCTTAATTTTGTTTATAGCTTCACTTAGTGATTCTATAATGACTTCTGGTTGGACGTCTGGTTGGAAGTAGGCAGCAATAACAGTCACATATTTAAGTTTATAACTATCACATTGTCCGATTTATAAATAATGTTCAAGGGGTCCAGTTTAGCTTTGAACATGAATGTTATTTCCCCACTCGGTCTCCCACGGTTATTATGTTTAGCTAGGGTATGCTGTAATAACCAAAAGTGTTAATATTATCTGTAAGAAAAATTTCTGTTAATATTATGATGTCATGAGTTAATATGTTGATCGGCATTATTGAAGTAGCGCTTTTTAAGCCTTCAATATTCCAGAGCAGAATTGATGTCATTTCTTCCTTATTGTCACACGTTACCATTGTAGGAGATCCTGTGGTTGTTTTACAGAATGATCCCATTGTACCTTGAGCCTCGAAAATTGTGTTGTGTAACTAATACATCTTTTGGCTAGAAATCAGGGTTATTTACCAGTTTGAGACTGTCAAATAGCACTCCAATTCTGAAAGACTTGCTATAGCCTTTGGATTCCAGTTGATTGCATTCCATGATTTCCTTTATTCCATTACTCTTCATATAATCTACTAAATTTTCTTTATGCATTGTGGGATGCATACTACATATATATAGCCACCCGATTTTTTCCGCGGCCTTAAAGTTGCCATTCTGATCTTCCCTATTTCCTCTAATCTCTGACCTACGTTTTCTTGTTGATCTCATGTCTGTCCATGGAATCTGATTGTTTCCATCTTGTTGATGTATGTCCTGTACCTTCCTACCTTCTTCAGCAACTGCTTTCGTAGAATGTTTCTCATAAGTTCTTGAATCAGTTCGTTCTTTTACCATGATCACATTACCTCTTGTTCCCTCATACTCTTCCTCCTTCTCTTGATGAATGAACCGCAAGTTGATTATCCATATTTCGTGAAGGTATTTGCTGCCTAAGTGTCGGCGGAGTTGTAGCCTTAGGTCTGGTTACTTTTGTCGACTGGATGCGTGTCTCTAATTCATTTTGTAGAGTTTTTATTTCCATTTTTAATCTATCTTGTATTTACCAAAATATAGAGCATTTCCTACATCTTACTTATCATTCCATCCGAGGATTCGATGTAGGGCCTTTGTTTTTTCAGAATCCTAGTCTTACATTCTGCGCACAACCACGTGAGTCTAATATTTTTCTATTAACGCAGTCAAATTCTCCTTTCGTGAGACCACTGCATTCAAAGTGTTGCCATTTATTACAGGCAAAGCATTCTACTGTTTTGTAATTATCTTCTACTGTTTTGCTGAATATACCACATCGTTCAATTTCTTGGACTTTGCTTTGTTATTAGCTTGATTATTCGCTGATATCTTACCTTACTTCTCCTTACTAGTACTTGAGAGTTAAAAGCTGTTATTCCCTATCGGAAAATTTCAAAAACACGCTCTTAATCACTTTCGCGTTTCTTCTTGAAAAGAGACCTATTTATTCCTTGATATTTGTTACGTAGTTATTCTCTAGTGGATAATTTCATAATTTTATTTTTAGCGGGATCTGAGTGCTGGTTCGTGTTCCACTGAACTTACATTATTAAAACTAAAGAGCTGTCTGACGGTTAGGGGGAAACTCAGATCTAGAAATCCAAGAATAACGACAGGGGTGATTTAACGCGCATACCTCGCACCACCTCGTAATCTGCAGGCGATTTGGCTGAGCAGCATTTGCTAGTAGGCCAAAGCTCTTTCGAACTGTAGCGACATGGGATTTTTTGCTTCATGTTGATTTCCTTTGTAGTCTGACTCGTTGGATGAATGGTCAGCGTTGTCAGAAAATCCCGGGTTCGATTCCCGACTGGGTGGGGGAATTTTATGGCCTTTGTTTAATTCCCCTGGCTTGGGGACTAGGTGTCTGTGTTAGTCCCACCACTCTCCTCTCCATATTCAGACAACACAACATACTTCCAACCACCACAATAACACCCAATATTGATCACATCCCTCCATATAAGGTTGGCGTCAGTTAGGGCACCTGGTGGTAAAAGAGGGCCAAATCCTCATGTGCGACACAGTTCGCAGAGTGAGAATAAGATATGCCTTTTAATTTTCAATTTATATTAAATCTGAATGTTTTCATGTGGCCATAGTTTATTTCTTTCTTTATTTCTTAATCTGCTTACCCTCCAGGGTTGGTTTTTCCCTCGGACTCAGCGAGGGATCCCACATATACCGCCTCAAGGGCAGTGTCCTGGAGGGTAAAAACATTGGGTCGGGGCATACAACTGGGGAGGATGACCCGTACCTCGCCCAGGCCGTCTCATCCGCTATGCTGAACAAGGGCCTTGGTGGGGGATAGGAAGATTGGAAAAGGTAGGCCAGGAAGAAGGAAGGAAGCGGCCGTGGCCTTAAGTTATGTACCATCCCGACATTTGCCTGGAGGAGAAGTGGGAAACTACGGAAAACCACTTCCAGGATGGCTGAGGTGGGAATCGAACCCACCTCTACTCAGTTGACCTCCCAAGGCTAAGTGGACCCCGTTCCAGCCAGGTACCACTCTTCAAATTTTGTGGCAGAGCCGGGAAACGAACCCGGGCCACCGGGGGTGGCAGCTAATCACACTAACCACTACACCACAGAGGCGGACGGACATATATTCTATTTAGGGGTATCCATTTCAGTTTCCCAGCAATGCTGATTTTTATAATTATTTGTATAACATGAAGTGGAACATTAATTGGCCGTTCTCGAGTTAGAGATAGTAATTTTTTATCAATGTTTAGATAACAAATAGTTGATTAGGTAATATAACCACCTTGGTCCACGATAAATGGTATATATTCCCCTGTTACAATTAGTATGCAATTTATCCAGTTTTAAATGCCGTGCCATAAACGGTGTGAAGATTTATGCTACAGAAGCTAAAATGTAGCAATCACATCACAAAACATCACACTATCCTTGTTGGTTGAAACACGATTATGTAATTCATTATATCTCATTTCCGGGATTGCCAGAGTGATGACTGTATATCCCATTAGTCAAGTATCCCGTGTTCATACATTTCCATTAATATACTACACTAGTGGAACGTGCTGTGTGGTTATGCATAATAGCACTGATGGTGGTCAAGAGATAGTGATGGATTGTTAATGTGAATATCATGTACAGTACACTATCTCACGGGCCTCTACTCTACTATATTCTGTTCACTACTCGTAGGGCATAATAGATATTTTGAACTGATTTCTAACTTAATTTTATGGATAGGAAACGATCTACTGGAAATTGGTAGCAAGGGCGACTTTTGCTCAATTATTTACTTTGTTCGAATTGCTTAAAGTACGTGTATTATCAGGAAATAAATCTTGAAGTAACCAATTTAATACCATTCCCTATTGTTATTACAACTTGCTTGAGATCAAGTACTTATTGTAAGTAGAACATTGGCACATGGTATTAGTTCTTTTACTCCTGTTATTATTCCTCCAAGGCATGAACAATAGAAAAAATGCAACTTTCCCAGTTTCTTACGCAGAGAAGACACGGAAAATTTGAAATTAACAAGAACGTATCTCAGTGGTGAAATCGAACTCATTTTCAGCAATGTCACATTTTTCTCTCTTGAATAATGGTAATGGTTTAGACTTCCATATCTTCCATTCTTCATCATATTTTAGCATGCTTCTAAGTTGGCCTTATTTCTCTTGTACCGGTTTAGTTTCCCCAAAATGTAATATTTACTCAATTATGCGAAATGTGTTATTGCATACACATTCATTAGAGTACACATCAGCAGATGCTGAATAACAACAGGACATTTTGTATCTGAAAGATTTGTTTTTACCCGTCATTAAGGAAATACCGTTCATTTCTTCAATATCTTTAAATTGACTTCTTAGCATATATTCAGTACGGTTTTCCATTTCTACATGAATGCATTATTGCACATAATGTTACTTAGTGATACAGATCATGAATTGAAGGAACTAGACCTATGTTGTCGGTGTAAATTAGGGTTCTAAATGAAAACAAAGTGATAAGGAATGGGTTAATCAAGAATATCATTCGTTGTGGCCCACAATAATTCAGAATTTCACCTCCTACTTATGTTGCGAATATGCAGGATATAGTTAATGTAATTTGAAAAATTGACTTTCTGTATGGAAGGAAAAGAATCACACTTAGACTAACCCATTCCGAGATATTCGTAATGGCGCTGTGATAGTTCTATTAATTCTTTCTCCATTGATACTCTATTTCTTCTTCTGAGCGTAAATGATCAGATGAATAAGTTCGCCATGTATTTGCTATCTAGTATGTTTCCATACGCCAAGTTTTCAACTCTATAACTTAATATTTTTTTAAATTATTAAAAATGCAATTTAATTATTCACTGCCTGGGAGGAAATTGATGAGTCTGAGCTACTGTAACAGCAGTACATTGTTAGTATTCCTGCTAAGTTTTTTAACACATCTGTTATGGGCAGTGAGAAACTTAGTACATAGTAAAATGCCTTTTGTTGTAGCGGTAGTAACATCCGTTGCAACGTTAATTGCACATAAGTGGGATGGGGACAAACAGTACAAAGAAAACCGTAAAAAGCATGCCCGAAGAATGGGTAACTAATTGCCCTTTTCTATTTTCGTCGTGTTGCTGGACAAAGGAGCGTGGTTGTATTCATTTAGGTGATGTTTTTGCTTTCTTCTTCCCTCAAATCTCCTCAGCCTCTCATTAAGTAATTTTCCTGCGTTCTTCTGTCCAGTTGTTTGTGATTCTGGTGTAGGTTTTGTCTGCAAATTGGTGATCATCGATTAGTGTTTGGAATTTACATCTATCCCGTATAAGTTCCTTGGTGATGTTGATTTCCTGGAGGTCTGTTTCAATCTGACTAATCCAATTGTTCTTGGTGTTTAATGATAGGGCAAGGATGAAAATTATTTTAACCATTCTATCCCCACTCATTCTCAGAATATGTCCACAGAATTTCAGTCGCATTTTTCTGAAGGCATGTGAGATTTTTCCGGCATGTCAGTACATTGCATGAGATTATCCTTTCTTCCAAGTTCCATCTGTACAAACTGTGCAGAAGGTTTTCAGTAGAAATTTTGTCTTGATTTTTCTTGCTTTTCTATGTCTTGGATTAATGATCTATCACCCATGATTAATGTTTCCGGTGCGTGTAATGCTTTCAGGTATGATTACTCTATTATAATGCCTTAGTTTTGCTTTCCTAGCTATAGATTGTTTTGTTATGTGAATTCTGGGTGATTCGGTAGGCTTTTGGTAATTTAGGGAATCTCTCATCATTTGCCTCAGAATTTAACCCAGAGGTTTGAATAACTTCAACAAGGTATTTAATCTTGTTTACTTGAGATTTTCCGAATTTAATGACCAAAGTGTGTCCATTTAATTACTGAGGGTCTCCTTCCATGCACTGTGCTTTCTAGTACGAGATTGAATTCCTCTCTTGATGGCCATTTAATGGAGGTTATGGACTGATTGAATTTCTTCTTGCCCATTATTGTAAATAATTCCTAAGTCATCTGCAAAGGCCAGACACTTCACTTAAATTCTACCTTCGAGTAGTATGTCAAGCGTCACTCCTTTAATTTCCGTTTCCTGGGTTCCGATGTTTTCAAGTACGAGGATGAATAAGGGAGGGGATATTCAATCTCCTTGTCGGACCCCGCGTTAATGGTAAAATGCTCAGATATTTCACCTAGGAATTCGAAGTTTTATCAGTTAATGTGTGTCTGATCAGTTCTCTTGTTTCCCTATCTACATTGAATTCTTATAGTATACTGGAAAACGTATTTTCATCTATAGAGTCCTACGCCTTGCAGATGATCTGTTTGTCTTTCATGTTTTGTGAGCAGGGTTTTCGAAGATAATTGTTTACGTACGTGGTATCAATGAAATACCTCTGATTTAACTGATGTCGATTGTATCCCATTCCATGTACGGTGGATGGATTAGTGCACATTTACAGTCTCCGGGCATTTCTTCTTTGATCCAGTTATTCTCTAGAATTTTGTGTTTATTTAGAGCTATGCTTTCGCCCCCTCTCTTCAAAATTTTCGTCAGTTATACCATCCTCCCGTTGGGCTATGTTCTTTTTAAATCCACGGATCATTTTATTGATTGCTTGCAATGCGAAAAGCTGTGAATCTGGACTGGGAGCAGATCTTCAGTAATGAGTTGATCTATGGGCGATTCACAGTTCAAAAAACCCTGGAAGTAATTTTCTTGGAGTTAACACTTTTCCTGCTTATGCGCTTTTAGAGTTGCATTGGGACGTTTGAACCATGACCAGGTGCATGATAATTAGTTAATTCTTCTCTGAATGTTTCAGAAAAGTTCCGAAAGTTTCTTTTTGTAAACTAATGTTCAATTACTGCCAGTCTGTAATCATATTTACGTTTTTTAAAATGTTGATTTTTGAAGTTTATTTCTGGAGTTTGGTGAAATCATGCCAATTCTGTTCAGTTTTACATGATTTCCAATTTTGCTAGGCTCTAATTCTAAAGTTGATTGTTTATTATTATTATTATTATTATTATTATGATTATGATTATTATTATGATTATTATTATTATTATTATTATTATTATTATTATTATTATTATTATTACTGAGAACTTAGGCATGGAAAGACGCCATATTTCCACCAGTACATTCGAAATTATAAGTGAGAAGGCACATTATACTTTGGCTACTTCAGTCAAGAACGCACTGGTATGTGTAAAATAAAACGAAATATACCGTACCGTACTGTATGAATGTATGTTTGTGCGACGAATTTACTCACTGTACAGTATAATGCATGTGATGTTCATTTTCCTTTATACTGCCGCATAGGAAAATGAACCAACGAACATTATTCTGATGGTGATGGACTGCATATCCATACACGGTTGGGAGATGTAACCAGTTTTAAGGAATACAATGGATAAGAAGATAATTGTGACATACGAGGTTTGTTTTTTCAACCAACGATATATAATTTTCTCTCAACTTACTGTATTAAAACACATAGGTGTGTGTGTGTGTGTACACATACAGGATGGTCGGAAACTACGTGAGAGCCATGCAGAGAAATCAGCATCAAACAAGAACACACCGCGTGTTTCACGCTGTGTCACGATAGCGCACTTGCTATGGAGCGGTCCCCTCAGCTCGGAGGTCCGCATTTCCGAGCGAAGACTTTCCTTCGATTGGTGTTCCCAAGCCAGTCTTAAATCACTTGCAGATTTATCAACACCGCCTCGCAGAGCCCATCCGAATTCGTCCGCAAAGCGACCTGATGGCTAAGTTCAGCAGCTGATAAAATGACAATGGCGTGAGATACGGATTGTTTCAAATTATTTACCCGTATTACCAACCCTCTAGCGCCCATATACCCGATTCCGTTGTTTCCGACCACACTGTATATGAACAAATAGACAGAAAATAATAACATAACTAAAATATCTACTGCATATATGAAGGAAACGCAATATACCGGTTGGTTCACCAGCCCCTTAATTATTTTGAGAAAGGCAACCCAAATAACACGTATAAAAATCCCTATAATTTAGTTTTATATCACCAAATAACTTGACATTTCTCCTTATGGTCGATAAAGTTCCCCGCTACCTTTGTGTCGTCAGTGGTCATCACTGTAAATTGATCCATGGACCTACTATGCACGATTCCGGGCCAAATACTAAGGACCATTCTGCAAACATGTATTTTATTGCGCCTTGAAATAAAACAGGTACCCGTAATAAGAGAGAATTAATGGTTTTGTAATGTAAATAACTTAAATGAACACTGTGAAACATTATGGAAGACTTTGGCACGGATATTAACCTTCGACCACTGTCGGCAGCCCTGAGGATGGTTTTCCGTGGTTTCCCATTTTCACACCAGGCAAATGCTGGGGCTGCACCTTAATTAAGGCCACGGCTGCTTCCTTCCAATTCCTAGGTCTTTGCCATCATATCGTCGCCATAAGACCTATCTGTGTAGGTGTGACGTAAAGCAAATAGGAAAATTAACCTTCGAGATTGAACGGCCATACCTTACTAAACTCCTAGCAAGTTCCACGTGTGTAGACTTCGTGGCCGAATCGGTTCAGGGCTGGAGCACAAGTTGTCTGAGTATCGGCAACGTAGTGGTTCGTATCCAGCGTGAGGCAAGTTGTTTGAACGACAAAGGTCTTCTAGTTTACCAGGAATACATTAATAATCATTTTTTCCTTCTTATTCTGCTTTTTTATCTGTTTACCCACCAGGGTCGATTTTCCCCCGGCCTCAGAGATGGACCCCACCTTTTCCGCCTCAAGGGCAGTGTCCTGGAGCTTCAGAATCTACGTCGGGGTATGAAACTTGGGAGGATAACCAGTACCTTGCCCAGGAGACCTCACCTACTATGCTGAACAGAGGCCTTGTTGGGGGATGGGAAGATTGGAAGGGATAAACGAGGAAGAGTGAAGGAATCGGCCGTGGTCTTAAGCTAGGTACAATCCCGGCATTTGCCTGGAGGAAATGTGGGAAAACCACTTCCTGGATGGCTGAGGTGGGAATCGAACCCACCTCTACTCAGTTGACTTCCCATGGCTGAGTGGAAACAGTTCCAGCCCTCGTACCACTTTCCAAATTTCGTGGCAAAGCCGGGAATCGAACCCGGGCCTCCGGAGGTGGCAGGCAATAACACTAACCACTGCACAACAGAGGCGGACATAATCAAGGTTTCCGTATAGGTTTTAAGGGATGCGCTCTGATTTGGCGACTTTCAATTAAGGATGGGTGGGGAATGGATTGAAAAGGAAGTGGGCCTTGGTCTTTCACTAAGGTAGCGTCGTGGCATTTGCCTGGTGTGGAAACCGAGGAAAACCATTTCCAGAACGGCCAGAATTGGATTCGAATCCATAACCGCCCGATTCCAACGGACACTAATAATGATCCACACCGCATCACAGCACTTATTCATTTCCTCACGATGTATTCATATGAGCCGCCTCTGTGGTGTAGTGGTTAATGTGATTAGCTGCAACCCCCGAAGCCCCGGGTTCGATTCCCGTTCCTGCCACGAAATTGGAAAAGTGGTGCGAGGGCTGGAACGGGGTCCTCTCAGCCTCGCGGGGTCAACTGAGTAGAAGTGGGTTCGATTCCCACCTCAGCCATCCTGGAAGTCGTTTCCCGTGGTTTCCCACTTCTCGTCCAGGCAAACCGGGATGGTACCTAACTGAAGGCCATGGCTGCTTCCTTCCCTATTCCTTGTCTATCCCTTCCAATCTTCCCATCCACCCTGAAGCCCCTGTTCTGCGTAACAGATGAGGCCACCTGGGCGAGGTACTGGTCATCCTCCTCAGTTGTACCCAACAACCCAGAGTCTGAAGCTCCAGGACACTGGCCATGAGGCTGTAGATGTGAGATCCCTCGCTGAATCCGAGGGAAAAACCGACCCTGGAGGTTAAAAAGATAAATAAGAAGTATTCCTATGAAGAGTACGTTGAGTTGTTGTCAATTTATGGAGAAAGTGCGGTCGAATTAATATGTATGCAACGTGCTCCGTAATGGTAAAAAGTTAAATGAACACTGTAAAGCATTATTGAAAACTTGACACTGATATTATCTTCCTATGTCGAACGGCCATACTTAAGTAATGTTGTATATGTGGCTGAGTCGGTTAGGTGTCGGAGAAGCATGATATCTAAATACCGATAATGCAGGGGTTCGATTCCAACCTGATGCATGTTTTTCTTCTATTTTTGACTGACAGATCGTGCCCTGATTTAACGGACACCCAATGTTTATGCACACTTACCAGGTCACATCACAGCACGTATTCATTCACTCACGATGTATCTCAGTGACGAGTATGTTGATATGTTGCTCATTTATCGGGAAACAAGGCAGAAAGCTGTCCAGTCGCAACGTCTCTATCACGAGAGTTTTCCTGAGAGAAGACTACCAATTCGTTCCCAAACCTTGAAGGAATATTGCAGTCAGCTGGGACGCTTGGAAGAGTAACATTCTTTAGAGATGCTCGTATAACGTCTGGTCAAAATGGAGAGGCTGTTTTGGACGCTGTCCATAATAACCCCCATATAAGTACTCGGACACTTGCACAACAGACTAACATCAGGCGGTCACCAGCCATGCGTATACTGTACAACAATACATATCCCCATACCATCTGCAGTTACACCAGCAGCTCCAGGGAAGTATTTTCGATGCTAGAGTAACCTTTTGTCAATGGGCATTACGCAGGGTGAACAATAGTGCAGCCTTTTTGACAAGAGTCCTGTTTTCAGAAGAATGATGATTTCACCACAATAGCGTCGTCAATCAGCACAATATGCAGTATTGGAGCGTGGAGAAAGACGGGGCCCATTTCAAGTGTAGTGGGGAGTAAATGTCTGCTGTGTGATCTTGGGTGACTATCTCATGGGATCATATTTCTTCGACGGATATCTGACGGGAGCACGCTACCTTCATTATCTTCAAAATGAACTCCCACAGTTTCTGGAGAACGTGCCACTGCGCGAGTGATTACTAATGTGATTTCAACAGGACGGAGCTTCACCTCACTAATCAGTAGCTGTTCGGAACCATCCTCATGCTTCATATCCAAATAAATGGATAGAAATGGGCGGACCCGTTCACTGGCCCGCCGAATCACCCAATCGAACGCCAAATGACTTCTCCCGGTGGGGTGACTTAAAGCAGGTAGTGTGTGCAAAGAAATCTGAAGATCCTGATCACCTTCGACAACTGATCACCGAGGCATGCCAAACCGTTACACCATACATGTTACAACGTGCAAGAATAACTTTGAAACGTCGTGCTGAAATCTGCATAAACCAAGGCGGTCAATATTTCGAACCTTCGGTACACTGAATATGCAGGGTACCCTATTTCCTACCTACAGACCATCACGACGTAGTGTAACCTGGCTACGTAACATGGATAAAAACGGTCCGTTTCAAGACCAAATAAAAATTTACTCCTAGGGACATAACGATATGTGGCCATATTACAGTCACTGTAAACGGCGTTAATCGAAGAAAGGTGCACCAGCCTGTGAATCGAACCTATTATTAGACAGTTTGGCTCATACAATAGCAGAAATGCGTGATTTAGCCACCTAAGCAAACACAAACCGTCGCGCATAGCTGGCGCGTTGTTGTTCTTATAGACACTTCCTGCCCTAACGTCAGGTAGTGTTATTCGCAGCTGTATTCGTTTTACACATTCGTTATAATTCTACTAATAGAAATAACACTGCAGCCAACGATTTCTATCATATTTTGGGTCATTATGTAAACGATATAATTTTACTAAAGTTATAAATGTGCAGGTACTAATGTTCTTCGGATGACTATTATATACGCACTAGTTAGGTTACCAGCCTCCGATAAAAATAAAGGGCTTGTGAACCCCCGGTATACTAATGAACACTAATGTCCCTTGATAAAACCAGTATGCAAACACAATTGCATATATTGCAAATTGTACAAGAACCTTAAATTCACTAATTTTACTATAATAAATTAACAAAACGCCTAGCCAAGAGATGGCCCGCCGCACCCCTTCACTATGGGGAATGAAAACATATTTTGCTTGTTCGGCGAAATTTGTCTGAGGTCCCAGAGTAGGCTTTAGCCTACAAATGGCCATGGCTGGGCCGTTGTCTGACAGCTCCGACTTCCAACCGACCAACCAAGCAGAGGATGCGTGGCCACGGCTCTACCGTGGCTCCACAACTCTTCTTTCGCGGGACGGAGAGGGGCTGATCCACACCGTCGGCTGTTCTGAGAATGGTTTACCATGGTTTTCCATTCTCCTGCGCTAAAGCGAATGCCCGGACAGTTTCTAGTACAGACCACGGTCGCTACGCCCCCCACAAACTCTCACCTGCTCTGAACATCTCCTTCACCGTACTAAATCTCCATGGGACGAAATGAATACTTGTGTATATAGATAGGCAAAAAGTCAAGAACGCAGCCTACTGTAACCACAACACTGTCTTTAGAAATGGATAGTAAAATGCTCCAGTAAACATTCCCATCAACTAGGGAATAAAAATTAACACCGTTCTCCAGCCAGCACCGATGCTTCAACGCGGACTGATCAGTGTGGCTAACGGAGACGAATTTATACAGCGATCACTAGAAGCATTTTTCAAACAGAACATCAGAAACATACACTGGAAAAGCCTAGAAGTATAATGACGTAGATGTGTGGCGTAGCCGGGTGAAGTTGTGCCGAGGAGTAGGTAACAATCTGAGTGAAGGCAGTGTAGAGAAAAGTATTGCCGGAGTGATTAACGGAGTCCTTGAGGTTGGAATGTTAGAGTTAAACGAAAGTAATTCAAAATCGTTACAATTGCTGTCCTTTGATCAATTTGTACATACTATATTCTTTAATAATTCAATCAATCACCTCTATAGGTGTAATAGGATTAATGTTGTGGTTTTTCCTTTCAGTACCTCATGCGGGTAATAATGAATTCAAAATATTTACGCTAGTCACGAAATTATTGGAATGGAAAATCCAGTTCAATGACATTGTCATTTTTCTGTTTTTGAATTCCATACGTCATAGTGAAACATTTAAGCTTAATATATCCAAAAGTGTCGTCACATGCTTTAGGATGCAGATCAAGATTACGTTATTGAGATCCCTATTTTCACTCAGTTCATTACCAAGAAAGTTTTACTACCGTTGAATCGTCTTCCACTCACTCCTCATAAATATGTGAACTATTAGACGTGAATCAAAACTCGTTTTTGCAGAATTCGATTTCTTTACTATTCGTGATGCCCTGTTACTAATTGAATTGCTTTTTTATCTGTTTTACATGGCGTATTCAGAGAATAAGTAGGCAAGGGAATTGCTTTCTGTTCCTTTCCAAAAGTGTCTTGGAAGCAGATTCTCTCTCCACATAAAAACTTTCCGTATCCAAAGGTTTTAGATGTTAGGCAGCTCTCACATGCGCTTCTTACACACAAAATGCACGGCTGATTGTTTGAGGCTCTCAGAATCGTGCGTTTCAAATCTCACCGTGGGGTCTAATATACAGTTTATATATTTTTTCTTTATTGGCGATCATGTCTATCCTCCTCGTGCTGCCATTTACTCCCATGCCATAGACTTGAAATCCTTTCTCACGGAGCGTCTGTGCTCGTATTGACGACCATGTATGTAGTCCAGTTTCCTGATACGCTGTCGGGCATGAGGCGAGAACACAATACTGTAATAAGTCATGTCGCCAAACACTATTGAAGTATTGATGAAGACGAAACGGATGATGGTGATTGAAATTGGGTATCGAGGGGGAGGAAATCGGCTGTGGCATCCGAATATAAACTGTCCTGGCATTTGTCCGGAATTGAAATGGGGAAACCACAGCAAGTAAAGTTGTGCATTGTCGCTGATGAATTCAGACAGGACAGCCGACGGTGGGGTTCGAAATTGCTCGTTTCCCGAATGCAGATATTTGCTCTAGAGCCGTAGAACGAATACACGCACGACCACTCTACTCTGTATGTATGTATGTATGTATGTATGTATGTATGTATGTATGTATGTATGTATGTATGTATGTATGTATGTATGTATGTATGCTATAATAGGTGTTGCATGGCTGAGTAACTCATTTGGTGGTGTGCAGGCTTCCCGAGTTCAAGTTGGCAGGTTCGATCCCGCCTCAGTCCGGTGGTATTTGAAGGTGCTCAAATACGTCTGACTGTGACAGTAGATCTACCGGCGCATAATAGAACTCCTGAGGGACAAGATTCCGTCACCTCAGTATCACCGAAAACCATAAAAGTAATTAGTTGGACGTTAAACCACAAACATTATTATTATTATTATTATTATTATTATTATTATTATTATGATTATTATTATTATTATTATTATTATTATTATTATTATTATTATTATTATTATTATTATTATTATTATTATGATAAGAGCTATTTATTTCCCTTCATAGTTTGCGATGAGCGCTTCAGTATTCAAACCGATGTGTACCTTTTGGATAAGTTTTTTTTTCTGAGATATTTATGATCAGATCTTACATTGTTTTCGGGAGTATAGAAGTACGTTCTTTTATTCTGAGGTTTCCTTCCATTCCAAAATAATTCATAAAATTTCGCTGCGATTATACTTTGTGAAGTTGATTGAAATGTTGTTCCTCCTCTCCTATTTTACAGCCATTTATCTTCGCGTGTTATATCGTACACTAATCTTAGATTCTGGCCAAACGGTCAATTCTCTTTTTTTTTCAAATTCGAATATATTGTAGACGCATTTATATCGTAAGTAGCCTTTTATTTGGTAACCACTAGAAATGGTCAGTGGTGTCCAGCAATTCATGGGAGTATGTTACAGTTACAGATTCAGAGCCTGTAGGAGTGCAATACGTGTGTTAGACCGGATTCAGAATAAAGTTGATGCCCGAGTATAGTACAGAGATTTTCGACAGTATATTCATCAGTTTTGGGCTTAACTATATATAGTATTGTGGGATGTTATCTCAGGCAATTTTCGTTTGTTTAATTGAGTAAATATGGGTGTATGGTGAAGCCGATGAGCCTCAGAAAATATTATCTGTTGTGCACAAGGATTGTATAGTCTGGAACTCATGAGCCCCTGAGGCACTGTTGTGCGTTATGTGCAATTGGAACCTTATCCAGGGTGATACTCTGAATGACCTTCAAGATTACTAATGCCTGAAATGATGTTTGATGATCCCACATTTCTGATTTTTATGAGACCGTATAGACCAGATGTTTCGTGGTAGCCTCTAGATAATTCCCACTATGTCCAAGTAAAGCTTTATGTGTGTTACATACTATTTTGGTCTCAGTGATATTCGAATTCAAGAATTCATGAGGTAGATGTATTCCTTAGAACATTGTGTCCTTTTAACAACATCATGTTTAGTTATTGTCTCGTTTTAATAATGTCATGCCTTGGTAAAATACAAGTGTGGGAAATGATGGCTTCCTAGGAAGGTCGGGACAGCTTTATATTTTAATACATCCATTAGAGTTACTTTGGGATGCTGGATTTCATTAGAATATATTTTAATTGCAGGTTGTTAAAGTCCTCACTAATGACGAGCGTAGTTTAGGTGATGTAAGCATTCACTATCGGATTTCAGTAAACCATTGGACACAGGATGTTGACACGGCTTAGTATTATTTCGACGGTTGTCAATTTTAAGAGACTGAGTCAGCAGGATACGACGCAGGCGTGTATGCAGGTCTGCACCACCACGTGAAACCTACATCAACAGTCCTGGGTTCCAACTATTCATCTACGTGTGTACAAGTGGTTATTGCATTTATTTCCATTTGTGCTAAAAGGTCATAGAATATTTAAGAATCGTGGTTTGTTATTCTTTTCCTTGTTGAATAGTGTATGTACATTTCTGTTATTTAGCATTTGTTATGTTTTGAGTGTAAGCTGGACTGACTAAAAATGAAGCGGTTGCCTTCAGTAGGAATATACGTGTGATGATATCTTAGTTGTGTTTCTTTTTGTTTTGTGGGTCGTGAAAAGTGATAGAATAAATTAGTATGGAAGCGTTCTTTTACAGACCAAGCAAGTGATAGTGCTACTAACATTAACTAAAGCAAACCAGCCACATTGTGGGTTAACTGTTAACATGGTTTCTCAATACAAAGTGCCTTTTTAAGTAAAATTATCTGAAGTTAAAGTGAAATGTAATTATTCAATTTAGTTAATTAATCTTTATTTCAGAGTTGCTTAGTATATTTCTTAATCGTTTGCTTGTTCACTTGAAAATGTTGAGTTCATGTGCATATTTAAGCACTTTCAGTTTATTTACAACGTAAAATTTATTCAAATTATGCTAAAACTTCCTTATTTTTTCTCAGTTTGGAAATTGAATCTTCAGCATCATGTTTTGTTAAGGAGTGCGCTTTATTCCACTAAAATTTGATGATTGTCGACGACTGGTCTAAGTTATCTAGATTTATCTAAGGACCCATTGAATGTTTTTACGGTATTATGCGTTGATATTGTACTGTTGGATAACTCTGTCATGGAAAGTTTAGATCTCACACACTCAGGTCAAGTATGTTCAGGCTAATTTACCGTACGGTGACATATGTAATCAGTTTTTAATCTTTACGGTGTTTTTCGTTGTTAAAATACTTGGTAGACAAGGTGGAACGTAGTATTATGAAGAAAGTACATTCGTTTTGTTCAATTTTTTAAGAATGATAACCTTTGTTTGCTTTGTTTGATCTCACATAATTCTCTATAGTCGTTTTTTTCTATTTTTCCCCGTTTTTAACACTAATAAGTCTGAATTAGAAAAAATCGAGTCTTGTAATTTCAAATATTAAATCCTCTTTCGTATCCTGTCTATAGTTGTGAAGTGAGCCGAAGAAATCCTTGAGATATACAACAGTAAATCAGTATTTGTCTCCGCTGAAAAAGCGCCTTGAGAGGACCATAAGTTAAAGGGTACAGTACGTATATGAATATATATTCTTGTAACTTATGTATTACAAGTAGCTTTCCGTCGCACAGACACAGATATGTCTTATGGCGTCGATGAGATAGGAAAGGGTTAGAAGTGGGAACGAAGCGGTCGAAGCCTTAATTACGGTATAGCCACAGCATATGCCTGGTGTGAAAACGGGAAACCACGGAAAATTATCTTCGGAGCTACCGACAGTGGGGTTCGAACCCATCACCTCCCGAATAGGTCTACTGCATACTGGCCGCACTTAAGCGACTGCAGTTATCGGGCTTGGTGTTATGTATGTATGTATGTAGTATGTATGTATGTATGTATTTCTTTTTTTTGCTAGTTGCTTTACGTCGCACCGACACAGATAGGTCTTATGGCGACGATGGGACAGGAAAGTGCTAGGAGTGGGAAGGAAGCGGCCGTGGCTTTACTTAAGGTACAGCCCCACCATTTGCCTGGTGTGAAAATGGGAAACCACGGAAAACCATCTTCAGGGCTGCCGACAGTGGGGTTCGAACCTACTATCTCCCGAATACTGGATACTGGCCGCACTTAAGCGACTGGAGATACCGAGCTCGGTATGTTTGTATGTATGTATGTATGTATGTATGTATGTATGTATGTATGTATGTATGTATGAATGTATGTATGTATGTATGTACATCATCGTTCGGTGATTAGCCCAGGAGAACTCGCACTGATATTATTTCACCAGAACTCGCGCGCGGTCTTTTCGACCGCACAGAATCCATGGGCCATTATTTAATGCACAAATTATTTTTTCGAACACAATACACCAAACTGTCATATCAGAGATTTATTACACAAATGTATGTCTAATCAGCTGAGAAAATATTCTACAAGACACAAAATAAAGATATATTCATTTCAATTGACTACTTTGAACATCTGTCCGTCAGAACTTATGGCTACCGATGTTTAAAAATTGAACCATGGAAATGTAAAATGCACCTGCTAAATGAGAATGTTTCACTATATTCCGTTTTATTTTACGGCCTGTTTTACACATTACATGAGCATCCCAACTTGTTTTACTATCCTTACTAAGCAGATGTGGTACTTGATCAAGCTCCTCGCAAGGATTGCCTATATCATCTTCAGATTCGCTAGGCTCCCCACTTTCCGTATCATATTCACTTTAATTCACTGAATGATTCTCGTCATCAGATGCTGTAGTGTCATCTTCAAACAAATAGCGCCTTGCAGTTTGCTGTTGTCGTTGAAGAGCTCGGTTCACTGATTCTTCTTTTTCTACGCTTCGCAGAAGTTGATCAATCCTCTCTATTTCCTTCGGATCCATGTTTTCTAACTCGAAACATAACACTACACGCAGAAAGAACTATTAAGACTCGCAGTACGGAACACAAACAAAAGAACAACGCTAAACGCAAGGCCTCGCGCGCGGTGGAAAAGACCGCAACTTGTGTCGAGGTCAGAGTTTCTTCCTCCCGGTAACAATGGACAACAAAATTAGATTAACTGTTACTGCACTAGCGTTGTCAACTCTCCAGCGGAGGATAAGAGAAGCAACAGCAAGACGAGATGCAAGTTCATTGCAGATTACAAGTGAATAAATGAATGTGCGGTCGAAAAGACCGCGCGGCGAGGCCTCGCGGGTTAGTTTATGTATTTCTTTGTCATTAACCTGTAGAGTGGTATTACTTTCCCATCGTGCTACGTGGCAAAGTAGAGATAGCCAGTGCGAATTACGTGAATTCTTTACCTAACTAAACAACTGTCGAGCAGATGTGGCAAGAATAGCTCGTGATAAGGGGTCAGTAACACGCACATACATTTGAGAGCTACCGCGTGTTCATAGAGAACCATCATGCACTGTCCATGCGCGCTGTTCACTATTCAGGAGCTAAATGTAACTTACTCCTTCTGTCATACGTATAACTCTCCCCACTTCACTCCATCATGACTTTCGCCCGAATGCAAATCATGTATTGAGACTTACATCCAATGAGACGTAAGGTGTACAAACTACTCCCTAAAATTTGCAGTTTCTTTTCTATTCAATTACGCACCAAGAGCCAGGTGAATCTTTCAGCACAAGCGAATTTACGTATTTTTTTCACATGCTTACATTTTTTACTTCTTTTATATTTGATGGACGAGGATATAAAATAAAATTCTGTGACACTAGTCAAGTACTTCGGAAGTCACTGTGTAAAGCGCAACCAGGAAAGAACAAATTAAAATAAAAGGAAAACAGATGGCGTTCTTCTCTTTCATATATCAGCAAAATACGTGTTCGAAATACTTTAGCCAGCCAGAACAAACCCAACCGGAAAGGAAGCGACATACTCATTTCCCCTTGACGAATTATTGTAGCATTAGCAAAAGTGAAAAATTAAATCCTACAGAATACAAAACTAAGTATGATCTCGACTGTTATTCTATTTTCATTTTATTCTTCCATGCCCTTGAAACGCCTTTTTAACAGTACATGAAACATGTTTACAAACTAACGATAGTTAAACATAAAAGTGTTCCTCAGTGCAGCGAAAGCTTGAGTAAGTGGTCAATTTTCAACAGGACAAAGGTATATGCACTCAAATTCTGAAAAAGACGACAGATGCCATTTCCCTGTACTTCAAAATGCTATGCATTTGTTCATAGTGTATTTTACAAGAGGATTGTTTAATGGCTGTGATAATTGAATGATAAAACAAGTCCACCTCCATACTAGGCATGAAGAAGGTCTTAGTAGGTTGTGAAGGTATAAACGATATCGGAACAACCAGCGGTACCACACAAACGCCAAGGCTTTTTTCCGGAAACAGAGAAAAAATAATGAAAATAATAATATTAATAATAATAATGTTGTGGGCTTTTGTGATCATGCCGTGTCAAGAAAACAATATGAAACTCTTTACTTTTCGCAGTGAAATTTGTTCCGAGTCTTCAGACAAAAATCTCGACTGTTCACGAGGAAGTATTCTACAATAATGAGGGTTTGAATTTAAGAATGTTTTACCGTTGGAGCTGTAGTGGTACGCTCTTTCGTCACGAGGTGGCTCACTGTATGCTTGCATAGCGCTCCAAGAGGGACTTAAGGACAATATTAAGCTCCAATTATGATGTTCTATCACAACGTGTGTGCGTGTCTAGTATCAAGAGGACATCAGACGAATCAGGGACGAATGTGTTGGAATAAATAAACATATACAAATAAAAAAAAAATAAAAAAAAAAATTCAACGAAAAACACCAGGATGGAATAGAAAAGAGTTGAAGTATGGAAAGAAAGTATGTGGGGAAAACCAGAGGATGATAGTGATGCGTGGTGGTGTGAGAGGTTGGGGTGGGATTCTCTATGCTCATAGAAGAACGCAAGTAAATCGGCTCTCCATAGAAGCGAATTTGGTAGGTGAACAGAAGTAGTGTGTGGTGTGGAGACTTGCAGATCTGTGGAACTCGTGTCCGTGTTCACGTTGAGACCAGTTTTGAATCGATATGGTTGTTTATATTAGAATGATGTAAAATGGAGTTCCTTCATCCTAATAGATCTATAATAATAATAATAATAATGTTATTTGTTTTACGTCCCACTAACTACTTTTTAAGGTCTTCGGAGACGCCAATAGATCTATCAACCGTAGTGCCAGCCGTAGTGCCAACGAAATCGAACAGGTGGTGAGAAAGGCATTGGACGAGGTCGTGCTCTCCGAAACTTCGTGGACAGTATTGTGAGTGCAATAGCGAGGCAGGTAACGGAAATTGTAAGGAAAGAACTTGAACGTAGTCTCCAGCTCAATGCCAAATTCGTGAAGGAACTAAACAAAAAAACCCGGAGTGCTACGAAAAAGAAATAAAACATCTCAAAGGAGAAGTTGAGGCGAAGTGCGACTCCCTGGAACAATACCAAGGAAGGTAAAGTTTACGTCTGTGTGGTATTGCTGAAAGTGAGGGCTAGAACACAGACGACATTGTAGTGATTCTCTTTAAATAAACTGGAGGCTGCGGTAAGCAATTGTGACATTGACAGGAGCCACCGTGTAGGACATAAGGTGCTCGGAAAACCTCGGCGCATCATTGTGAAGTTCACGTCCTTTCACTCCAGGCATAGGGTTTTCGCACGGAAGTGCCAAATAAAAAGAACACCTACCACGATACGTAAGGACTTGACTGCAACTGGGTCTAGCAATTTTGAAGGCTGCCATCACTGTTCATGGACTGAGGAACACTTGGACTGCTCACGGGGATATCATAATTACTGTAAGTTGGCAGATGGTGCAAGGCGTCGTATCAACCGCATGGGTAATATGCAAACGTCACTGAAACACTACAGAACTGCATTCGCTTTTAATGTGACTACCTAAATATTGTCTTCCCTTGCATTCATAGTAGAAATACACTAAAGTTAACTTTCACGTTTTCTTTCTCCTCTTTATCTCTCCATCCCTCCCTCTCTCTCTCATTCATACTCTGTCCTATTACACACTTCCTACCACATCTTTAATACACCAAGTATCTGTTTTCCTAGTAGGCCTATAGCTTCGCTAATTGAGCCATCTAGTTCAAAATTAGATTCATTTGTGTGATTTACCTTGTAAAATTTGTCTGTAGTGTGTTATGTCACTCGTATTAACCTCGCATTGTTTATTTATTTCTACGGTAATCAGTATTGTTTGAATTGTATTTAACCGTAGTACTCTCGTTGTTCTGTTTTAGTTTTAGTTTTCTGTTCCGAAGTTGGCATACCTTTTAGCACACAAGAACATGCTTCTAACAACTGCGGGCCTATGCGCGTATTCCTTTACCTCCATCCAATAACCCCCCTGTTCCGTTGACGCCCCCCTTCACTTACACATAGCATAGGTCCTCTCTCAGCCCCTACAACCTTGAAGGATACTGTGAAACAATTTCCAAGAGCACTTAACCTTTCTCACCTTAATGCAGTCATTGCTGTCCCAAACGCGCATGGATTAAGTGCATAATATGCTTTTTTCACGCCAGTTCCATGCAATTCGTATTACGAAAACCTCGCTGACCAGCAAATGTCCAAGCACAGCTACGCCCTTCTGCGTAATTATCACGAGGGTAAAGTTGGTGGTGGTGTGAGGCGAAGTGGGTGTTTATGTTTTCAGAGACATCATCCCTCAAATGATTAGCCATTCACCTTAACAGTATGAATGTAAGCCAGAAATTTTGTTTGTAGAGGTAACATTGTCTACAGCGAAATGCTTGCTAGGAGTGGTTTACAGGCCTCCAAAAGTAGGGTATTTGACCGACCTTGAGACTGAAATACTAAACCTTCTGCCAGACTATGAACACGTTATTATAATGGGAGACTTCAACAAAAAATTGTTAGACAGTACTACAGCTGCTACTCGACAATTTCGTAATACTTTCGAAGCATATAACATGAAAATTTTACCCCTCGGACCTACCCACCACACTAATTGCAGTCATACTCTTCATGATTTAATAATAACAAACAATTCAGCGAAGGTTCTGCAACGTGGACAAACATCAGCCCCGGGACTATCTGTCCTACCAATTACAAAGCCCGAAACCGAGGACAAAATTTTTATCATTCAGAGACCTCAGACGAATTGAGGCAGACAAATTGGAAGGAGATGCGCTTTCCGTGCCGTGGATGGAGATAAATCGCGCCAATAATGTAGAAGAAATGCTTTCAACATTTAATGACGCAGTAACGCAACTCTACGATCGGCACGCCCCAGTGCGTACGACAAAGTGTCCCAGAGCTCCTACACCGTGGATACATGACGAAATTTACCACCTAATGGCTAAACGAGACACTGCTCATAGACGATACAAACACAACCCAACGGAAGTGAACCACCAGACTTATAAAACACTGCGTAATAAAACGACCTCTAAAATTCGAAGCGCTAGACTACGTTACAGCCATAACATGATTAGACCTAACGTACTTCCTGCGACGATGTGGTAATCTATGCAATATTTTAGCATCAATAAACAGAAATCTAACGATCAACTAAATCTTAGCGTAGATGAATTAAACGAACATTTCACCTTATGAACAGGGATTAATTCGGTCGTGAAAGAGAAAACAATTAACTCATACGATTACACGTCATCTCCACACAGGGATAAATTTTACTTCAGTCACGTCACACCGCATGAATTGATTGACTCAATAAAATGCATCAAGACGAAGGCTAGGGGCGTGTATAATATAGGCCACGAAATCCTCATTAAAATTCTCCATCACATCATTAAATACATTGATGAATATCTTTAAGTATTCACTGCAACAGGGACTTAACCAGAATTATTGATAATGGCCGTAGTTCGCCCGTTTCTGGCAATAAGACTGGCAATGGACATCAGAGTCTATCGGCCGATTATCATCTTATGTGTATTGTCAAAAGTTTTAGAATTCATAGTTCATCAGCAGATTACCAACTATCTTCCTAAACACAATATCGCCGGTTTCCACAAGTCTTGCTTTAGATCAAGACACAGCACTTGTAGTGCATTAAAACATGTGACTGATGACATATGGCAAGCTGTGGACAACAAACAACTGACATTTATAGCATTATTGGACTTAAGTAAAGCTTTCGACGCTGTTGACAGGTACATATTTATATCCTAATTAAATATTTTAAATTATCCGCGAGTGCACTCCAGTGGATCAATTCCTGTCTCAACGGCCGCCGTTAGTGTGTATTTAATAACAACAATGCATATTCCAATTGGTGTACCGTTGACGTGGGAATACAGGGACGATCTGTACTGGGCCCCCTATTTTTCTCTTTGTATATAAATAGCTTAGCTTCCGGATTAAAACACTGTAAATACCACTTATACGCAGACGACTTACAGATATACACAAACAGTAAATCCTAAAACCTACACTCAGATACACTTCACCTGAATGAAGACTTGATGACCGTAGTCATATGGACCTAAAATCACGGATTAAAATTAACCCTTCAAAATCCCAGGCAATAATTATTGCTTAAATAAATCACTCTGAAACTCAATCGAACAACGTTACCACAGTTCTCCATAAGTGGTACTCCCCTAGGCACATCCAAAACATAAGGAATCGGTATAATATTTGAAGAACATCTGTCCTGTTCTGTCCAAGCTATATCTGTGTGTAGAAAAATATATGGAACTCTACACTGTCTCGGTAAATTAGAATTCACTTTCCCTTTTAAACTAAAGAAAATGCTTGTTGAATCACTCGCATTACCTCATTTTGACTATTGCGATATAGTTTACAACAACCTAGGAGTAGAATGGGGAGGAAATTACAGTGTGCTCAGAATGCTTGTATAAGATTTATCTGTGGACATTTTTACGCTGACCATGTCACACCGTCGTACACGCGGCTCAGGTGGCTCCGCCTGCAAAACGATGCACCTTCGTACTCTTTGATTTTTGAACAATATTCCTAAACTTTATTATCCAGCCTATCTCCGTGATCGCATCGCAGACCATAACATAAATACCCGATCGTGCAGCACCAAGTGTTTATCTCTTCCCGTACACAGAACATCAATCTACACGAAACCATTCACTGGTACCGCAGCCCGACAATGGAATCTCTTACAAGTGGACGTCAGAAGAATGTCCAGCAGCTCTGCTTTTAAAAATGCCTGTATCGAAATACTAGGTAAGCATGCATGAAACATTAAGTTTTGGGCCTGAAAACACCTCCCGCTACTTCCTCTTCATCATTATTTTCCTCTCCCTGTCACAGATATTCTTCTCCTTCGTATTACTAATCATTCTCTTCACCTCTAATTTTAAGATGATATACCGGCATCTTCTTTAAATTTATATGTTTTTGTAACTTTCAATTAAGTAGTTTATCTAGCACTTATTATTTATATATTTTAATATACTCTACTTACGATGTATATCATATACAGTAAGCGACATGATTTTTCATGTCTGATATGAATTGATGTGTATTATATAGATGATTTTTATGTATGATATGATTTTTCCTTAATATCGCTACGTATTATTATTTTAATTAATACCATTACTGTTAATATTGTTAATATTTTTTCATATTACTGTCATCAGTCGTTGTTATTAGTATAATAGCGTTCTACGTTAAGACTGGTTAAGTGTAAGAAAGGGAGTACATCCCTCATTTTCCCGGAATAATACATATTATTATTATTATTATTATTATTATTATTATTATTATTATTATTATTATTATTATTATTATTATTATTATTATTATTATTATTATTATTATTATTACTATTATTATTACCGCTGTACAAACGTTATGAATCTACGGTATTAACACCTAACACAGAGGTTGTAATGATCCAAATGGTGTTGACAAATGGACGAATTTGGAAAACACCGAAACCCAATAACTATTTAGAAAGGACAGGAAAGGGAACCACCTACGTAAATCCTTAATGGCTGACAACCACGTATTATTTAATTGATAGCTAGCGCCCCTGTTGAAATCGATAGGATTTTTACGTATTTCCACAGCTTGCCGTATAATCCTAGACCTGTGGTGTTTAGTGTGGGGGTAGAGCTCGAACATCATGGAACACGTCATCATGACCCGAAGACAGGGCATGCTCATCTGTTGCTGACTTCTCTGGCTTGTTGAGGCGGATATTTCTTTGGTGTTCCTTGATGCGAGTCCCAATTGACCGGCATGTATGGCCAATATATACCTTGTCGTAAGTACAGAGAATTTTGTACACGTCGCGGTGTAATAGTGGAGACAATTTGTCCTTGCTGTTACTTTACCTTGAGCAATCTTTGTGACGGTGCCAACATGGTTTCTCTATATCGTATTTGCGGAGGACCTTGGCAATTCAGTCTGTGGTATTATGAATGTAAGGCAGACAGGCATTTCCCTTCACTTCTTTCCTGTGAGTTTTTTTAGTTGCACCTCTGGATGCAAGTCTCTGTGAATCTGTACATCGTTGTAACCATTACCCTTGAACGTGACTTTGAATGTGTCCATCTCCCGCTGGCTATTTGATGGCTCGCAAATTCGTGTCGCTTTCCTGATGAGTGTGGAGAGAATGCCCTGTTTATGTGCCGGATGGTTCTGAGAATCTGCATGGAGGTAGCGATTTGCGTTAGTAGGTTTACGATAGACGGCATGTCCTAAGGAGCCGTTTGGTTTCCTTCTTACTCGAACATCCAAGAAAGCAAGACATCAGTCCGTCTCCATGTGGTGTAGAAATACATGGAGTTTCTATAGTTTCTCGGCCCATACCACAAATGTGCCATCAACATACCTCCACTAAATAACAGGTTTGCCTGGCACCGAAGCTCTGTTCCATGGTGTATTTATTACTTTTTATTTCTTCTACCCCATTCATACCTGATTCGTCTCATGTCCTCTCTGATACTCCTCACGCACACACGGTCTGGTGAATATCTTAATTGGAGCTTAATGTTGTCAGCTCCCGCTTGGAGCGCTGTGCTATCATACAGCGAGCCACCTGGTGACGAAAGAGCGTACTGCTACAGTTCTCCAACTGTAAAGCACTCTTAAATTCATTCCCTCATTATTGTTGAAGACTTCCTCATGAACAGTCGAGATTTTCTGAAGACGCGGAGCAGAGTTCTCTGCGAAACGTAAAGAGTTTTCTTGACACGGCATAAGCCCAAAAGCCCATAACATGTGTAGAAGTACGGGCCGTGAAAGCATCAATGTTAAAATTATACTGGTTTTACAACCCTGCTAACTATTTTTGACGGTTTTCCGAGACGTCGAGATGCCGGAAGTTAGTCGCGTAGGGAGTTCATTCTTGTGCCAGTAAATCTACCGACACTAGCACTTTCAAATATTAGCGTAATGTGCCAGGATCGAACCTGCCAATTTGAGGTCAGAAGGCCAGCGCCTCAACCATCTGAGCCGCTCAGCTCGTCATATTTTAATGAAAAGGAAATCTAGCCCTTATTTTTTTGTATTTAAACGGAAATTAACAAAAAAGAAACAGATGAAGGTTCTTTGAAAAATTTCGGATGTTGTCGGGTTTTATATAGGTACAGTAGCAGTAAAGCAGGCAACGCCCCATAGTAATTTACTGTTAGGTATTTGGCTATAACAAATGGCTAAAGGGTAAATTAAATGTTAATAATCTAATTTTAATTTCTTAATTAGTGAACTCGGCTACATTTCGTACTGTCTTCTCAGGTCGTTAAGTTTCGGTATTATGACACATTAATGTAGTAGTTGTGTCATGTCTGGCTCTTACGGCATCGCGGCCAATAGCTGTTTGTACTTAGCGCCTATAACGAAAGCTTTTCTTTTTTTTACTTTTACAATTGGCTTTACGTCGCACTAACACAGATAGCTTTTAAGGCGACGATGGTATAATAAAGGGCTAGGTTTGGAAGGAACCGGCGGTGGCCTTAATTAAGGTACAGCCCCAGAAATTTTCCGGTGGGAAAATTGGAAAACACGAGAAACCATCTTCAGGGCTGCCGACAATGGGGTTCGAACCCACTATCTCCCGAATGCAAGCTCACAGCCGCGCGATCCTAGCCGCACGGCCAACTCGCTTGGTTGTAAAGAAAGTCTGACTTAGGTAGATGTGATGTATGTACTGTATATCTGCACGTATTTGTAACTGTAACTGAGGTACGGTACATCATGTTTAAAATCCTCCAGGAATAATTAGTGACAAATTTGGGAACTGAACATTGGACATCCATGCAGGAGGATATTCATCCCTCCCCCCCCCCCCTTTTGATCATTGTTTGGTTATACTGTACCCATCAAAACTCGGCGGCAAAACTTCAGTAATAGGATGCTCATATAGAGAGGACAAAGAAAAAAGGCATGACGCCATGAGTTACATATTTACATTTATCCGACAGTTAACGCCAGCTAAAAAACACTGTTCAGCTATCAGATAAAATGGTCAAAATGAATTCCCATTGCCTAAATTCAAGCCTCCACTCTTCTTCGCATCGATTCCTTAAAATAATATAAATGCCTGGTGTAGTTATTTCGTGAAAAAACAATTGTGGATTTTGTGTCATAATGAATATCCATATTGGATCCTGAATATTTGTTATTGCTTAATATTCACATTTAATCACAGTAGGCCTTTTTAAGTAACATAATATTGATCAGTAACATTGTTATCATTTCCAGCAAAAGAATACTGAGTCGTTATGACGGGTAAATAGTACGAAATCTAATATTATGAAGCTGGAAATACGATTACATCACATCCGTATGACATAATAGTGATCAGCGGTACGAAGGAAAATCCGAAGGAGAAATGTAATGCTGTACTTTTTCTTTACAAAGTGAACACATTTTCGGAGGATACATTTTGTATGAATTTAATGCAGATCAGTCATAGAAAATTGTTTTCGTTTCATCAGGGACACTGATTGCCTGATGAAATGAATCAAAAATTATGTTTGGGAACATCTAGCCTACTGAATATGTTTTATCATCTCATAAACTCCACATGAATAGGTAGTACAATGGATCTGGAGGTATTCTTTCGCGATTGTTATACGTATGTTATAGAAGACCTAGTCCAATGGTATCCATAAGCACATTTCCTTAAATATATCATTGAGTGATTCCATAAGTACTCTTAGTGTCACGAAAACATGCCATCGACCTACATACATTTCTATGAAAAAGTCATAATGCAGGATTTACTGTTGTAATCCTTTAATACGTGAAGGTTTGTCACAAAATATTTGAGCCTGATATTGGTGGATTCCATTACAGCCAATAACTGGCGATGAAATTCCCTGGAAATTTCAACGTCTCACAGCATCTTGCGGTTATTATGGCACGGTACCTGTCTGCCGTATTGTTCTAAGCGGAATGATGAAATATTTGGTTCGACCATCGATCGCATTCCATTTATAGGATTCTTGTCCAATAACAACGAGAGGGAAGAAAGTCATATTGAATGGTATGCTCTCCAATATTTGAGCAAAAGCATGAGAGAGCTTATAAAATGTTTTCTTTACCCACGGATTTCTTATAGGAAAATGACCTTGTTTGAGGAACGGCATAGTATTAACAACTGTAATGGTTGAACGATAGTGTTCATTGCAAATATACGTAAGATATGTGTGTTTGAAAGATTGCCTTTCTCTCTATACATGGCGGTTGTATCATAATGCACATCATAGTAAGGCCAAATTCCATGCAGAATGACGACTCCGTACATTCAAACCGCTTGTATGAAAACAAATGGTACATATGAATCAGTAACACAATGCAGTTCGTAGTAGACTGACCGTTCTTCGTTATGTTTGCCGTAAATTTAGATATATGCGTATCTGAATCTATAGTTTGGGTTCACAGAAAATCTGTGACAGTTCCTGCCACGTACAGGACCATTTCCGTCATATTTCACGACTTTCCTCTGAGTCTGCTTGGCTCTGAAACAACCTGCCAGTTGAAACTAAGCAACACTTCCTACCTGAGTTCTGCCGCAAAGCGAAGATTATGAGATAGTAAAATTGATAGAGTGAGATGTTGGACGACAGAGAAATAATGAACCTGTGTGTGCGCGTTTACGAAAGAGACAGGAAGAGAATAGTTGTCAGCTTGCATTCGGGAGATCGTGGGTTCGAACCGAACTGTCGGCAGACATGAAGATTTTCTCCCATTTTCACACCAGGCAAATTGCAAACAAATAAAAGTGTGTTTGGGAATGTGTGTGTGTGTGTGTGTGATTAATGGAATGCGCAATTGAGATAAATGTACTGTACATATCGTAAATATCTATAACTATGTAAATAGTGTACATATTACCTAGTACTTAGTTCATCCATGAAGATAGAGACGCAAATGTGTAAGTGGGATCGCCCTTTCTTTATCTTCCATCCTTAAATTATCGCAATGTTTGGTAAATAAAAAAATAATAATAACAGTAATAATTCGTCAAGTGCTTGTTTGGGGTCAATAATAATCCTGGATTGAGAATAATCTATACAGTATAAGTAACATTATAATTGTCTGTACATTTCAGATTTTTTTTTTTCAAATTTCGTATTTTTCTTTGATAAGGCATATAAATGTCGAAAATAGGTTCAGTTTAAAACAGTATTTCCGATAATGTAAACATCCGGATAACAAATAAGTCATTAAGAATTTTTTTTTTGTTTTTTTTGTTCGTGTCGACATCACGGAAACAAAAGCGGAACAGAACTTTTTGAAACTCGGTATATAAGTTCAGGGATAAATAAGGGGTGCTCTAGGCTATATATTATCTCATTAGTATTCAGTAAGGGACCGAAACAAGAATTGTCCAGCTTCTCCGTTGATATTTGGCTCATCTGAAAACTGTACATAAGAAAAGTTGTGAAAAATAAAATTTGTGTTGTTATAATGTTTCATGCATTTTTTCGTACGAGGAATAATAACAGAGACAGCCACGATTACTATACCTGTTCACAAACATTCAAATATCTCCGCAAATATTAGTTCAGTCTTAGACGTGTACATAACAATTGTAGAAAATTTGTTTTTCAACCTTATGTGTTTTATACATGTTCACGCCCACGACATTTATTAATGGAGATATTCACTAATTTACGTCTTTTTCGCTAAGTCCTTCAACGGCGTGAATCGCTTACATGGATATCGTCGTTGCCGGGACAAAATCTCCTGTGTGATAATATTTTTGAAGAAATACCGACCCGCAGCTCATACATTATAAAGAGCGAGAATGCCTTAACAACATGCAAACAATATTGCACCTCAGATGACAGAACTTTACCGGCCAAAGTTATAAGCTGAAATATTTCACAGAGGAGGGTTTTTTTTCCCGTCAGCGACGATATATTTTTCAGTCGTCTTGGTGACGAACTTTCTAATAATACAACATTGTGATTGTTTTAGTAAGCTGAAAAACGGATATTAGCCCCTATGGATGATTTTCAGATGACTAGGGAAATGGGAGGGAATACGTGAAGGAAATATCACTCGAAGAACGACGAAAAGGGGAAGTGTAAAAAAGGGGTGTGGAAACCTAGGTGTCGAATTCTCTGTCTTCACTGAGCTGGAAGAAATAAAATGTGATCACCTTCAATGTATTAAGTCCCATAAACCTATAATCCATGATATTACACGTGTTTGTCATGTTTTGTTCTATGTTGTTGTTCGATATTTTGGGTTCTTGGGAAATAAGGTTAAGATTAAATGAGACATATAGGGCACCGAGGCACAGCAAGCATACAGGAGGGAGGTGGGTTGAATAAGCAGATGGTCCTAGATAACGGCAGAAACATGCGCGTGACAGTTAGGCAGGTTAGGGCAGCGAACCTGCAGCCTTGTCTGGAATCTGTGAAATATGATTCAAGAACGGAGTGATGCATTGTTCTAGGTAGTGGCTTGCGAGTCTATATTGGATGACAAGACACGCTATTACAATCCAGGCTTTACATACATACTCTATTATATTTTCCTTGTTATATATTTCTTCTATTATAAGCTGGAAGGAGAAATCTATAAAGCTATAGAAGGAATAATGTTTTACCATTTGCCATGATATTACACTAACTATATTTAGTTAGGTTGTACTCTGTCCCTAATTCCCGCTAGATATAATTACAGGTGGAATTATACCATAATCAACCCGTTAACGGTCCTACGATAATAATAATAATAATAATAATAATAATAATAATAATAATAATAATAATAATTTGTCTGGCCAGGATTACCCGCTACGGGATGCAGTTGACCGTAAATTAACAGACGTTACAAGGTACTTCCCACGTAATAGACTGGACTGGTAGCCAATGACTTGACAACATGACTGTGAAACCGCATTTTTGCTTATGCATAGGCTCTTCAAAAATGAGGTAACAAACACTCGCGCGGAGAAACTTAATTTTAGAGGCAGATAATAATGGTACGCAATAGTAGAGCACTGATACGCGTTACTATTCAATGCAGTCACCACCTTTATGCTAGGACTTGTTACAACGATACACCAAACTATGCCGACATGGACGAAATCCGCGTCCAGACCCTGAAGCCACATCATGACGGCATACTGAACGGCCGTACCATCGTTGAATAGCTTAGCACCCAGGTGGAAATCACTGGTTGCCAGGCCATATATGTTGGGAATAGGGTTAAGATGGTTGGTTTTCTCACCAGGGGATCGACAGTGACTGCTGGTACACTGGAGCGTTTCCGGTAGGAGTTGCGATAAAGCGCGAAAATGCTAGACTACACGCAGCCAACAGCACTTTGAATTGCTATGACGCTCCCGTTGGAAGGTACTGGACTATCCTCTGTACAGCTCCGACGTGGCACCCTGTGATTTCCATCTCATCGGACCACTGAAGAAGCACCAGGATGGTAAGCGATTCAACAATGGTATGGCCATTTAGCCTGCCACCATGATGTGACTTCCGGGAATCGACGCAGATATCTTCCATGCCGGTATCCATGCCTTGGTGTACTGCTGGAACAACTCTTTAGACAAGAATGGTGACCATGCTGAATGGTCATGCGTATCGATGCCCCACTAGTGTGTATTCTTATATCTGCCTGTAAAGTAATGTTTCTCCGTCCGAGTTCTTGTTGCCTTATTTCTTGAAGCTATCTTGTAGTTTACTGAGCATGGTTTGAGCCGGGTTACTGTTGGTTTGAATATGGATTATGGTGGGTTCGGACACCATTGTCGGCAGCCCAGAAGATGTCTTTCCGTTGTTCCCCATTTTCATACCATGCAAATGCTGTAGCTGTACTTTAATTAATGTTATGGTCAGTCCTTTCCCAATTTCATCATATCGGCACCGTACATACTGTCCGAGTCGGTTGCGACGTAACATCAATAGCAATATTTATTATTATATTTCTACAGGTTATCAAAACAGTAGAGTATATAGACATAAATTATCATATAGTTGCTCTTCTAAAATGAAAACATTTTGTTAAATGGATTTTGAATAGATATGTTCGACCTTTTATAATGGAAATGAAGAGAATAAAGTTATAGTGTATTCCGAATGCTATTAAATTTTGGATGAAATATTGATGCAATTAAGGATTTTATAACGGGATGCCGTTTGATTTTTCTACAATCGTTTTCTAATCTCTGATATCATTGGCAAAATAACATATCTTGAACTTGGCCAACGTAACTTTTATATGATTTCTACTAACTCAGAATGAATTGAATTTTGTTTGCATTTAGCATTGGAATGTATTGTGAATAAATATATATCGATGGCCTAGAATGAATACCTCGTATCTCACAAAGTTCTTCCTATCCACTATTTCCCTTGAGACTAGTTACGCCTCCCAGCCACACATGAATATGCAGTCCATCAGAACAATGTTCGTTGTGTTACTTTTTCCTATACAGATGTGTGAAGGAAAATGAACCTTACCTTACCGTACCATAGGAAAGAATGTTTGCGGACGCATTTCCTAACTCCTAGAGTATAATTTTTATAAGGTTCATTTTCCTTTAATTGTAAGCATAGGAACATAATCCCAACGAACGTTGTTATGTGGCTGGAAGGCGTGGCCAGTTTTAAGGAATATAATGGGTAGGAAGGACTTTGTGAGATACGAGGTATTCAATCTAGGCCATCGATATTAGGTGAAATATACTGCTCAGAAAAGAAATTCGGCCATTTTGTATATGTTCATACCTCCATGATACACAGACATATTAAAATGACGCAATGAAAAGAAACATTCTTCTTTGCAACAATTTAAAATTGAAATGAAAATCTTTCCTTTGACACTCAACACACGTCATTACATAACGTGACATAAATAAACTGGTGGTCATACACCGAAATCGATAAGTGGTATTTGAGCGCCTTAATACGGAATATTGTCACCCCTCGCATGGATAACAGGTTCACAACCCCTTGTCTTTGTTCTAAAAAGGCGCCGCATATTCAGCGGTGGCAGACGTCCTCACTCTTCCAAACGGTCATCTTCAAGGAAATGCAGTGCTTGGGGTGCTTTATTTCTTCCTCGGATGCGTTGCTCCAGTTTGTTCCAGACCATTACAATTGGATTCAAGTCGGAACTTCCTCATGGCCACTCCTTTCTATTAATGTTGGCATCATGCATCCTAGAGTTATGATGCATGAATACTGCGTTTTCTCCAAACTGTCTCTCGTGAGGAATCATACGTGGCACCTAAGATCTCGTCAATGTACCATCAAGCAATCGCGAATGATAAGGGCACTAGTTTCCGTTTAAAACATTTTGCCCGCCCGCACCAAAACAGATCCACCTCTGTAAGCAACGGCAGAGAGTTGTCGGGTGAAATTCCTCCCACGTTTTCTCCAGACCCTCAAACAACCATCTGAACGATAAACGCGAAACGGGATTCATCTGAGAACAGCACAAAACACCAGCGTCTTAGCAGCGAATGCAAATGATTTAAAGAAGGTAGCAGTCTGCTGCAACCGTGCTCGATAGCTGCAGTCAATTAAGTGCGGAGAGTATCCAGTATTCTGGATGTAGTGGGTTCGAACCTCACTGTCGGCAGCCCTGAAGATGGTTTTTGGTGGTTTCCTGGCTTCACACAAGGCAAATCCTGGGACTGTACCTTAATTAAGGCCACGGCAGCTTGCTTCCCATTCCTAGCTCTTTCCTATCCCATCGTTGTCATAAGACCCATCTGTGTCGGTGTGACGTAAAACAACTTGTAATTAAAAAAGTCTGCTGCCACGATGTCGTGTGCCCAGTGCAGGTACTAAGTGGACCGTCGAGACGTCAAATTGGTCTCTCGAAGTATATTTCTGATGTTTGGTCACTAATCCAGAATTCTGCTGTAGGTCCACTTGCGGTGCTCGTGCTTTAGCTTGGCAGTTTCGGAGAGATTGTAGACAACAATGCGACAGCGCTGGGGTTGTTTTCCTTTGGCTGCCCGTGCAAGGTTGTCTGGCAACACTTCTAGTCTCCAGGAAACACCTCCCCAGATACCATGTCTTATCATGAGCAACTCCTGGAATTCTGGCAACGTACTAACTACTACTACTAAATGTCTTCATTCCTCCCCTGAAGGGGGAGGCGAGCCTCCTGAACAGTGAAGCCGTCTCATAGGCCAGAAGGTTTACTGTATATCGGAGGGGGAGATGTGCGGAGAAGGTGAGAGTGTTGACGGCCGTGGCTTATACTAGGAACTGTCGCGGCATTGGTCTTAGTACAGGAGAATGGAAAACCACTGGAAACCATTCTCAGGACAGCCAACGGTGGGGACCAGCCCCTGTCCGTCTACCGAAAACAGAGGCGTAGAGTAACGGTAGAGCCGGGGCCACTCTTCCTCTGCTTGATTGGACAGTCAGAGTGCAGAGCTGTCGGACCATGGAGCAGCCGTAGCCAAGTGTGGGCCGAGACCCACTCTGCATCCAGCACCCAAAGTACCTCTGCGATTAGATTTCTTGAAGGAGTGGAAGAGAATGATTGGCTTCATTTGACGGCTTCCCCCTTGCCTACTTTGGTCCACGCGATCAGCCATGACTTGTAAACACTAAACTCCACACAGACCAACCTTCGCACACACTCTTCGTTGGGGCACATCTACATTTCAACTGATGCTGACTTTTCCCAAACATCCTGATGACAGAATGGAGCCCTTTTTATGTAAATGGGGTATATTCTTTCCGTAATAATCCAATCCCCTTCGCATTATGCTCTCGTATAATGTATTTAGGAACTTCGCAAGACGTAACCATATGTAATTTTTAACATTGCATAATATCAATTGTGAGTAGGTTAATGTGTTGTGTGCTAGGATAAATCTAGTTATATGTATTCTAAGGGTAATTAACTTATCAGAGAGTTCACACACAGTCAACGAAGAGCAGGTACTAAGTGCATCGGTTTCAAGGGATATCTACTACATTTCAGTTACCTTTCAGAATGATTAATTGCTCTCCACGATTTCAAGTTTTCAGAACAATAAAATCAAGTCTAGGGATGTAACAGTCCTCCAAATACAAATTAATGAAGAAGTTCCAACTTGAAGTCAAAAATCTGTCGTCATAGTGCACGGTGCATCTATCCCTGATGTGTCAGAAGATCCGGGAATCCTCGAGACCACATCTGAAATCTGTAGAATGAAGGTGGAACAAATAGTGTTACTAAATAGTGCCCCAACGAAAAGTGTGTGCGAATGTTGGTCTTTGTGGAGGTTAGTGTTTACAAGTCATGAATCTAGCGGCGAGGATAGGATTTGTGCCGGCTGCCAAAGCCTGTCGCACTCTTCTGGGGCAATGATTACTGACTGACAAATGAAATTATATAGGGGAGTGTTACTGGAATGAAAGATGACAGGCAAAACCGGAGTGCCCGGAGAGGAACCTGTTCCGCCTCCGTTTTGTCTAGCACAAATCTGACATGGAGTGACCGGGATTTGAACCATGGAACCTAGCGGTAAGAGGCCGGAGCGCTGTCACCTGAGCCACGGAAGCTCACTTACCGGCTTAGTATGAAACAAATAAACAAAATATACTTTCATTAAAAAAATTACAAGCCCCTGTATTTTCGGTTTGCCGCAATCAGTTGTACATCTTAAGTGAAAAGTATTTTTCCTTACAGGTACGTGACGTTTTCATAGTTGTTGAAGCAAGTCTCCCGTTTGAACTTTACTAGTAACTGATATAATACAATGGGCACTAGGAAAGTTTTGTAATACGCAAAACGGTTGGATGGACACCCGTGTTATGGTGAGGGATGAAAAGAGGGGTGAAAACCGGTCTAGATGGCAGCAAGGCGTGACCTTCACACCAGTTGTTACCAAGCAGTGGGAGTGAAAGCAAGTTAAGATGTCAGTGTGGTCTAAAGGTGAATATCGCGCAATTATCCGCTACAATTTTGCTCGTGGATTAACTGTTGACGGGTACCTGGAGGAAATGACTCCTGTGCTTGGGAAAGACTGTCCACATCGGACAACAATTTTCCGCTGGTACAAAGAGTTTCAGAGGGGAAATTTTGGGGTTGAAGACGATCCTGGTGATGGGCGACCGTCGGAATCAGTGACTGAGGAAAACGTTGAAGCTGTGAGGAAAATTTTGCAGCAAGAGATGCGGTCGACATATCGGCAGGTAGAAGAGACCCTGCACATCCCTGCACCAGCTATTCATTCCATTGTACACGATCATCTCCATGTTGGAACGGTTTGTTCCCTTTGGATGAATCATTTACTTTCAGAGGAACAAAGGGCACATCGAGTGAAAAGGTGCCGAAAAATGCTAAAACAGTTTGAAAATGGGACTTCGCGTAACGTCAATAGCATCGTTACAGTTGACGAAACTTGGCTTTATTATAACGATATTCCAACAAAATCCCAGAACAAGGTGTGGCTGTTTGAAGATGAGGGTACTCATGTGACTGTGCGAAAGTCAAGGTCAGTGAAGAAAAGGATGATTGCAGTATTCTTCACTAAACGGGACATCCTGACTCGGGTTGTGCTAGAATCACAAAGGACAGTTACTGCGAAGTGGTACAGTGAGACTTGTCTGCCTCCGGTCATCCAGGCTCTCAAGCAGCTCCGTCCATGGTCACGGCTCAGCACTTGGCTCTTGCGTCACGACAATGCTCCAGCACATCGTGCTAATGTAACAATGGATTTTCTTGCCAGGTCAAGGTTGACTTTGCTTGATCACCCTCCATACAATCCTGATCTTGCCCCATGTGGCTTCGCACTCTTCCCATAAGTGAAGATGAAGCTGAAAGGGCGTCGTTTTGCATCCGACGAGGAGCTTCTGGCAGCATGGGAACGAGAGTGTGAAAATGTAACCGAAGAAAAGTGGCAAAGTTGGTTCAGTGACTGGTTTCGACGTATGAAGAAGTGTATTGAGTGTGGTAGAAATTATTTTTAAAAAGTCTAAAGCGTTCACTCACATTTCAAAACATTCCTAGTGCCCTAAATATTTACTGTCAGTATTTGTTACTTTCCGGTTTTAATCCTAATGATGACGACGACGATGGTGATGATGATGATGATGATGATGATGGTGATTACGATAATGATGATGATGGTGATGAGGTGCCGATGTTGGTAATATATGAAATTAGTACGCCGCATTCAGTGGTATAGTCGATAAGCACGCACTCGCAGCTTAAAAGAAAAAAAAACAGGTAAAGTCATATTTGGTATCCGTGAAACTATTTTGTAATAGTTAGAAATATTGTCTCTCTTTGGAGATGAGCAACAAATAAAATGAGACATGGGTTTACAAATAAATGTGTCAAAATATCAAATTAACGCATTTAAGTAGGCCTACTGTAATCATTAAGGAAAACAAAAACAGAAATTCACTTTTCCTCATGAAGAAAATGAAAAGTTGATCACCACAAGTTAATTTTAACAGTGTAGTGAGTGAAAAATTTTCTTAGCCTTCAAGAGTTTCTGATAAAATATATTATTGCACATTTTCTCTGGAATGAAACCAAATGGAATATATTCATGAACTGTCTTCAGGCAAATACCTCTTAGCAATATTTATACAGTAATATTACATATTAACTACGTTATATGTAACTCACCAATAGGATGTACGCTTCTTCGATCTTGAGTCATATAGAACCAGTACTCACCTAGAAAAAAGAATATACCATTAGGTTGTATTTGTAGCAACAAACGAAAGAGAAAACAAATAATGGAAATGAAATATAAACAAGACGGCAAGTACAGTTTAAACTCAAATCCCTGAACATTAGCAGTTACCAGATCCAACGTTTATGTTTAAAGGTCACTTAGAATTTTCTCTCCTACCTGCCAAATATAATTATGTACAACACGTGTAAGGCAAAATCAGAGAAACTTATTTTTAATCAAAACGTTGTCTAAGGAACTAAAGAATTGTGCGCCAGTTCAATACTTGAAATATATCCATGTCGATGGGGACCACTTCTTTATAAATTCGGGGTTATGTTACCGTTCCATAGATTTCTATGTGTGTCAATAATAAGATGACCCAGTTTCCCATGTACAATTTGCTTTACTACTCTTATTAATGGAGATATTTTTGTGTGGATATTCTTCCGAGTATATTTCAAGAATTGTAAACAGTATGCAATAGAATGATATGCTGCTGCTCTAACGAAAACGTACATAGCAATCTTCTTGGAGGCATTGACGTGACAACATGCTGTGCTGGCTGATATGAAATGAGATTGTTTTGTAAAAGATGGGAGGGAGATAATTAATCGCGTCAGTTGTTCATTGTCATTGTATTATAATGAGTCAGTTTCAATAAGATCAGAGGTGTGTGGTGTATAACACTTCTTAACTTAAAGAAAATGCTTCCCGAGAGTATCGTTAAATGCCATTGTGACTGGTACATCGATAATTTTTGCATTATAGAGAATGATAACAGTCTGACAGTTTAATTTATTATATACTGCATTTTGATGATGACTGACAAATTTAGTGTTCCTCGCTAAAGGGGAAATTACTATTTGGAGACCAAAATATCAGTTATAACTTCCGAAGTGAATAATGGTTCTTGAGTAATCCATGGCTGAATAATATTCCTAGGAGGTATTGATATACAACTACAGCCATAGCTTGCGAGAGGAAAACTTATTCGACTTCTATTTTGAAAGAATCTCTCCGTTACGTGAAGGACGGAATAATGTCAGGTTATAACCAACAAAGTGAACTTTACTACCACCGGAGCTGTTCCAAATTTTCTTCCTCTCGGATTTTAAACGCGATTTTCTAGTTAATAATGCCGTAAATGACATTAGTTAACTCAATAGTGAATGTAGGTTTCATCCTAGAGGAGGGTGGTAAATTGTCCATGACAAATATACTGTGCTTCATGTTAAAAATTAGTTAAATATGCAACCTGTGTTGAAAGATTTCTATTAAAAATCTTCTCTACATTCAATGGTCCATATTTATGCGAAATTTGAATAAAATAATGGTTGTCCAACAGTCCCGATATAAGCGAATATTTTATTAGTCAGTTTAATTATTTCTTCGGCATATTAAAATGACCTTGGGAGTACTAGTTATAATATTGTTAATACGACCCCTGATCAAGAATTTCATTTATTCAATTATTTAGCAATGATTCGGCGTTGAATATATTGAAATAAATCGTGAACGCACCAATAAACAGATATACAAATTTGAGGAACTGTAACGAGTGAATATGTCACTTCGAAGAAAAAGAAGATCGTGATATTTTACGCAGATAATTGTAAATTAATTCCGCCAGATTTATTAACTTCAATATCATTCATACCTGTAACTGAAAAAGGAATATATTGCAATATTTACGATATGGACAAAATTTTAATAAAATCGCTTGCATTGATGTGCAAGTTAATGTATATAATTGTACCTTCACCCTTAGTGAGAAGTACAGAAGTTATCGATCTATTCTTTGAATGTAAGAGCAACAACCCACTATAATACGGGAATGAGCATCAATTTTCATGTCTTCGTTGTAAATACTGATTTTGTTTTCATACTTTAAGTGAGTACTATGACGTGTTCGTGCGTATAAACACATGTGGAATTTATTTTTGAAACTTTCAAAGATACTAGACGTATCGAAATGCATTCATTGAAAGCTGCGTTAATGTGGAAGTTAATTTATGTATTTATGACATAACATCCTACAATGCAGTATAATGCATCACCAGCGGTAGCTTTAACACCTCTACTTTTGCTTCAAGCAATAATAATGGTGTAGAACTAAGTATCTCCGTCGGTAGAGTGCCGGCTTTCTGAGACAGACTGGTGGCCATGATCCCAGCTCAGTCAGATTGTATTTGAAGGACCCAAATTAGACGGCCTCGACTTTGTAGATTTACCGGAACATAAGATATGTCAAACGCTACAGCGTCTCCGAAAACCATACAAGTCACTAACATGACGTAAAATATAATAATAATAATAATAATAATAATAATAATAATAATAATAATAATAATAATAATAATAATAATAATAATAATAATAATATAATATAATATAATATAATATAATATAATATAATATAATATAATATAATATAATATAATATAATATAATATAATATAATATAATATAATATAATATAATATAATATAATATAATTTAATATAATATTATCAAATACCAACGCATTACACCGGACTCAAATCTGCCGACCTCAGGACAGAGAGCAGGTACATCTACCGGCTGAGCCACTCAACCAATCAGTTGCAAGCATGTAGATGAACGTTGAAAGGCACAACACTCTCTATATAAACGTACATAATAGACTGTTGTGTTTGTCAGCGTTCAGTATGAAACCCTCTGCATTTTTTAAATGCCTCCAGAATCCTGTATCTGAAATTAGCACTGCGGACGAGTTCAGTTCAACACATCTTTAAATCATTTGAAACCGAGTATAAACATCGTCGTCTTTGTCTCCCTCTACTTCTGTTACCCTCCGTGAACAGGTCTATTATTCTCCTTGGTAACCTATCCTCATCATTCGCCTCATATGACCTCAGGACCGAAGAAGTTTTATACATAACCTAGCGTTTATCCCCACATTCTCACTACGTTCCTGCCATTGCTCCCACCTGCATGTACCAGCGATCATTCTCGCTACTTTCGTGTCTGCAACTTCTAAATTATCAATGCGATACCCTGAGTCCGCACGGTTTTCACTCCCGTACAGCAAAGTTGTTCTGAGAACAGACCGGTGTAATATATTTTCGTCAGGGAGCTGACTTCCTTCTTATAGACTACTCCTCTTCACTGTTGATCACCACTGCGAGCTCACTGCATTAACTTCGCTGCTCCTTGATCCAATGTTCACAATGCAGTACTACCATCCTGCGAGAATATAGATCCTAAATACTTGAAAAGATCTACAAGTTCTAGCTTTGTCTTCCTAACCTGACATTCAATTATTTTAGGTTGCTTACTTACTGAGATCACTTTAGTCCTGGAAAGGCTAATTTTTATATCAAACTCTTAGCACCTACTTTCAAGGTCCAGGCTTTCAGCACAGTCCGGCATTTAGACAAGGTCGTCGGCGCAGGCCTCACTGCTTACTACATTTCCATATAACTCGCTGTTACTTTATACCCTTCAGTAGATGATCGTCCGGCTCCATGGTTAAATGGTTATCGTCCTGGCCTTTGGTCCAAAGGGTCTCAGGTTCATTTTCAGGCCGGCTTGGGGATTTTACCCTTCATTTGTTAATTCAAATGGCTCGCGGGCTAGGGGTGTATGCCACCTTCATAATTAAAATTCATCATAAGTAGGGTTCCATCCTCACAGATGGGCAGGTCGGCTGTTCGGTGTCAATGCAAAAGACCTGCACCAGACTCATCGGAGGCCACACGCCATTCAAATTTAGTACCGGGCGAGTTGGTCGTGTGGTCAGGAATGCGTTGCTGTGAACTTGCATTCGGGAGATGATGGGTTTGTATCCCACCGTCGGCAAGACGTATTTTTCCGTTTTCTACAACATTCAACATTTGCCTGGTATACTGATTAATGAATTGCTTCTGTAGGTGTTGCAGTCCATCCTGTTCCCATGCTTGTAAATATGTTCAATTACTGCTTTGGTCAAATCAGGATGTACCTTACTAATATTCAGTGCTATTCTTTTTACACTATGTAGTTATTTCATCTCTGCCTTCTCATTATATTTCACCATTTCAGGTATAATTTCAGTTAATGCTACAATTTTATGACAATGGAGTTTATTTACCATACATTCCACTTCTTCAGTAGTAATTTCACGTACTTCACTATCCTCCTCTCCATGAGCTCGGTTGTTCGTGACTTCACCAGGAAGATTTATTTTTCCGTAGTGAAAAAGTTCAAAATATCCCTTCCGCCTATCCAGCGATTTCCTAGGGTTTACTGTTAGTTCACGTGATTTACCCAAAACACTATTCATTTCCTTTCTTACTCTTTTTGTAAGCTTTTCCAGGTTATTACCGAAATCTTCCCACGATTTCTTCTTGGATTCCACAGTTATTTGTGTCGGTCTTTGTTTGAAGCATTTCCTGAGACCCCTTCCTTTTAATTTTACAAGCTGGCCGTGGCTCATCATTCCACCAAGAAAGTAGCTTTTTACGATCTTTACACATGGTTGTTCTCAGGCATTGCTTTGCTGTTTCTACTACAGCATCCCTGTATGCCACCCATCCCCTTTCTATATCCTGAACCTTCTTACTGTCTATACCGGCCACCCTACCTAACGTACACTCCAGCTCAGGAACACCTCTGCGGAGGTTCGGACCTGCCTTCGGGCAGAATAACGCTTACCTTACCTTACTGTCTATTGTTTGGAACTTCTCCCTAATTATATCCATGTTCTTCCATCCGATTTCTTCATCCTGGAGACGTTATAGCCTTATTTGTCGGCAAACAGATTACATTTTCTCTACACTAGGCATTGAGATGTTTAGTTTACTACGGATCAGATAGTTGCCAGCGCCTAAACCATGCCTAAAATGTTCAAAATATTTCAGGTTAGGTACTATCTCGTCCTGATGATCGCGCTCGCCTGTGCACTGTATGTTTGTATTTTCGAAGGAATGGAGAGGTTGAAACAATTACTCCGTATTACCGAGTTCATTATTCTTCTTCGTAACCTATCTTCTTCCATTCGCCTCCTATGACATCACCACCGAAGCCAGTTTATGCGTGCAGCTTCAGCTATCGTGTTCATTTCTAAATTAGCCTTCATCTCCTCACTGAGAGTACCCCGCTGCCATTGTTTCGATACGATTTTACCAGCGATAATTCTCGCAACTTTTAAATCAGTTACTTTTATCTTCTGGATATTCTATCCTGATTCCACCCAGTTTTAACTCACACACCGGAGTAAGGAGAGATTATTCCGGGAGCTGACTTCATTCTTTCAGATTACTGTTGATCACAAATGCGAGTTCACTGTGTCAGCTTTGCTGCACCTTGATTCAATCACACCTAATATACCACCATCCTTGGAGAATAATACACATCCTAAATACTTTGAAATAAAATGCCAATTCTAGTTTTGTTTTCCTACCTTGATATTCAGATCTCTTAGGTTTCCTTTCTACTCATATCGTCGCTTCACCGGTAAAAGGGTGTAATCCACAAAGCTCTTCCTATCGATTATTCTCCTTAAGACTTAAACTGTCTAATCCTCTCTTAGCATTCTTCAGTTACCAGGCGCAAAACTTTATAAACATAAAAACTATTAAAACTAACTCAAGTGTTTTCACGATATGAAGGTTCAAAGTGCAAGGAATGAAAAACTTTATTTAAAAAATGAAATTGTCATGAACACTTCTAAAGCCATTCAGTCATCTTCGATATGGATGACATCCGTTGGGATTATTAACGAGCGTACCATATTGTCATACTCTACACAGTTTGGTTTTGTAAACAGGTAGGGGAGACTCTGCAAATGTGGCAGTACGTTTCACTTGACACTATTTTATGTTTTAATTATTTCCAACTTATGCGAGTCATTTTTGGAATTTCAAGCTTGCACCAACACAGCGCAGCATCTCTTAAATGTTTCAGCTTTTTGGCTGAGCGTACCGAGCGCTATCAGCGGCTGTACGGGGAAGCATTAAATGCTCGCAGTTGGATGTTCACTAAAACAAGTGATGCAAGTGGTGATTGCAATACCGGGGTTGATTTCAAAATTTTAGTTTTACTAGAAGCCTACTGGAAGATATTTATGTATCATTTTGAAGAGTAATTTTCTATATACAAGGAAAGATAAGAGACAAAGGAGCTTAACGTAAATCCGAATTTTTTTCGATTGCTTGACGCACTTGATGCCGGTGTGTTCATTCACTATGATTGCGAATTTTGTTATTTTGCCATCTATGGGCATCAACGCGTGCTATAAGGGTATCTCACATTGACTGTTGTAGTCGCAACCAAGGTAGAGGACTTCCTAGAAGGAAACGGATGGAAACAACGAGGAAAGATTTATTTCCAATATTTGAGGTGTGCTACTAGGAAACTATGTCCCTGGGGAACAATTCCAGTGGGATTCGAACCACAGGGATTCATCCATTCAACAGGAATGCCCGTTCCGAGGATCTGTACCAACCTGGAGCAGTGCCTGGCATGGTGGGAGCGTTACATTCTGGCGGCAATATGGAATTGCTTATGCCATGCAATATGCGAGTGAGCGCGGGAGACGTAACGCAGCGTCGAAAGCTCTGGTGGTTGACATTTTTGCCTGAACGTTTACAAGTGTAGGCCTAAATAATGATGATGATGATGACGACAGAGAATCAGAAGAAGACCAGACCAATTGACAGACGCAACGTTGACACAACGCAAATCACGTCGCCACATAAAGATGTCCGCAAAACGTGCCATCAGTCAGTCGAGGACGACTTTCATGG
Source organism: Anabrus simplex (assembly GCF_040414725.1). Taxonomy (NCBI): domain Eukaryota; kingdom Metazoa; phylum Arthropoda; class Insecta; order Orthoptera; family Tettigoniidae; genus Anabrus; species Anabrus simplex. The sequence goes on from NC_090266.1 coordinate 794,252,028, forward strand.
TAAATCCTGGATTCTTAGTACAGGATGTAATCTTTTTATCATGAGATTTGCTAAGGACTGGATCGATACTGACGGAAGTTTAAATGCAATGGGTGCATGGGAAATTACTAAACATAAGTATTACAGAATATCTGAAGATTGTTAGGTTAAAAGCGGTCAATTTAAAATAATAACATAATTTCCAAATATAACGATTTCTATTGCCAAATTATCCTAGCGACTTTTCCAATTTACACGACTGTGTTGTTATTAATTGTAATTAATGTATAGGGTACTTATTTTTAGCATTTGTTTTAAAATACAGATTCTTACGAGAAAATGTCTGAGTGTAAGTATCTAATGCATAACATAATGCGAATATATTTTGTAATTGTAAAACCAGCCAAATCGTTAAAATCACTCCCAAATTTGCCGAGTCTCCCCTACCAATTAGTACCTATCAAAAATGTACGACTTAGTACAACTAGAAATTCCTACCTTATTCAATACGTGGTTCATAAATACACATTGGAATAAGTGTCTAATTACATAGAGCATGAAATTCAACTTGATTTGTATAGAAGTATCTTCTTTGAATTAATTTTTTGCTATGGACTAAAATTAAATGAATACGAAACTATTTATCTAACTGGAGTGCTCACTGGTGTTATTGCAATTGGTTAATAATAGTCCTGGATATAGTACTTCACTACCGGCTGACAAGATATTTTGCTGTAGTGTAAGAAGTAATATTATATTTTTTATCAGTGAAAAATATTCAGTGATTTATGTATACCACCCAATACAGATGAAGTAATCTCCTCCAAAATCTAACAAAAATGAATGCCCATAAGCCAGTCTAGATTAAATACTGCGGGAGCTTAATCCTATTAAATTAAACGGGCAATCTTTTCCTATTCCTCTTGTGCCAAGCCACAATTTCAATAATCAAGCTCAATCGAATTAAGACGAACGCGATTACTAGTAATGAACTTAGACACAATTAATAAATTATATAAATATCAAGAAAGTTGAGAGTAACGCAAAGGCGGAATGAATAAGATCGCGGTGGCAGTGACTAAGACAAAACAGATATTGAAATTGTTAAGATCAACACTGTTCAAAGAGACAAATGAAAGAATGGCTCAAGCGAGTGGACGTGTTCCGATCAAAAAGTTGTAAAAATCGCGTGAAAATACTAAAACTAGAGAAGAAATTAAGAAAGGAAAGCTATTTACATAATATAAATAAGCACACAGCAAAAGAAGATATAAAAGATTAAATAAATACGCGTGAAAAAGTCAAATACGCGACTTAAAAATTGATTCGCAGCGGCATATGAAAAGTGCAGCAAGGCCGTGACAAAAAGAAAGAATATTCAACATATCGCAATGTAGACGACTAAGAACAAGTAAAGCCGCACTGTACGAGAACAAATTGAAATATAAGCAGACATATTGGAGATCTAATAGAGACTCTAACATTATACAAAGCAATATTAAGCGGAATCAAGTAGATAAATCATGTTAGAAGCCTTTGAAAATGTTATCATGACACAGCTAATTTCATCATCGTATTCACAATCGAGTTTTGGAAGGAAACCATGGCTTGCTAAGAAGATTTGAAGTCGACTATCTGGATGATTCCGAACTGCGCCGACATGGCAGAGATGACCACTGGTTGCCGATGACATCACCATGACCGGCCAAGCAGAATGACCAGAATCCAGAGCTGCAGATTATGACCAAATGATAGATATTATTCCGGATAGCGACGGAAAAAAATAATTTCTTTTAATAAAATTTTATATCGATAAGTAGTAATAAGGTTAGAACTTTTGTAGTTAAATCATGCATTAATAGATATGTGTTTAGAGTCTTCAGAATGACTTAAATTACGTTAGATACTCGAAAGTGACTATTTATGCCAATGATATAAGGGAATAGGTAGTCTTCGTCAAAAATAAGACAAACCCCAGTTAGGAAATGTAATACAGTGATAATAATTTCCAATGAAAGCAAAGAATCTCAATTAGCCATGTTATACTGTATCGTGTGTGAAATATTTATAAGAGGGAATATGTTAGGAACTTCGATACGCAATGCCAAGTGATATTATGCTATGTAGAGTTTATACGTTACCGTAATAAATTAGGATATGTGTTAAATATGGATATGATGGCAGACTGAAGACATGTTGATGTTATTTGAGAAGATGCTGTTCCGATACTATGAAAATTTGGAAATAAGGTTATTTGAGCGTCAGATAAGATATATAGGTGAAATATCAGTGGCGACGTGTGACATTCTGAAAAGTGCTGCCACACTCCGTCTCAGAGTCGCTCGCGACTCAGCATTTTTATGAGCACTACAGATGTCATTTCATAAAAGTAAAAGACTTGATAATTGATATTAGTTTTGTATAAGATAACATCATTTGAAAATGATATATTCAACACTAGTGAGGATCAGCATCAGAGAAACTAGCAGTCTCGATCATGCACTAACAAAAAATAGTTCACATCATGCAAAACGTATGGCACCCGTAAACATAACGTTAAAAATTAATTTCTAACGGATATTTAAGGCTTATCTCAGTATATCTATTTGTATTTCAGGTCAATACAGCGGCGCGTGTTGGCATCCAAAATGTCTATCACAGCATCGTAGAAATTGGCCTCTTCATTAAGTCACTCAGAAATTTCTTCACAATCCCAATCAAAGAAAGTGAAGAAAGCCTGTCCTGTTTTATCTTAAGTTATGTAAAAAAAAAAAGGCATCACTGGAATATATGTTTAATTGATTGTACAGTTGAAGGTGTGACGTAAAACTACCTCCGTCTACAATATTTATCCATGTATATAGGTGAAAAGTAATTTGTTGCCTAATGGCAACAGTATGCAGTAGAGGGTTAAGTTTTATTCAGTCGAAATTTCGTCCATATATCTTCACTAACGACTGATAGGCACTGTTAGGGAATTTCTTCGCGAAATTGTTAAAATGGTCAATATCAATTAACTGAAGGAACTCTTGCTTGTTAATATCAGAAAATCTGTCTGATTGATATGAAGTCAACTATTTCCGAATAAAATCGCAGGTACGATGTTTTCTTGGTTCTGATAAAATCAATTCTCTGGCGCTTGTGAGGGTAATCTTGCCTTCATTCAATGTCTTGCAAGGTATACGCAATACTAGCCTGTGCTGTATATAAATGGAACATGTCTGGACACAGAAGATGCATCACTATCTGCAGCGATAGCCAGGCAGCGCTAAAAGCACTATGTGCAGTTAAAACAACATCAAAAATGGTATGGGAATGCCAAAGGATGTTAGATCAGCTGTGTGAACTTAGCTCAGTTACACTATTTTGGGTCCCTGGGCACACAGGTATCAGTGGAAATGAAGAAGCTGACGAACTAGCGAAACAAGGCTCAATAGGTTCTTTCATTGGACCAGAGCCCATCCTGGGAGTGTCACTCCGAAGCGTGAAACTGGTAATATCCCAGTGGACAAACCAGTCTCACTTAGATATTTGGAAGAGGTTAACTATAGCAAGGCAGGCACGTGAACTTATCAAAGGGCCTAGCCAAAGTTATAAAAAGGTCCTAATGAATTTCAATAGGACCAGAATACGAATGGTAGTTGAACTGTTGATAGGCCACAATACCTTACAGAGACACCTACACATCATGAAAATCAGTCAGGATCCGATGTGCAGAAGATGCGGTAGGGAGGACGAGACCTCCGCGCATGTGTTATGTCAATGCGAGGCTCGTGCAAGCACTAGACACCGATACCTTGGCTCACATTTCGTGAGCCTGGAAGACATCAGGAATGCCAACATCCGGACACTGGTATTCTTTATAGGAGCACCAGAGCTGGACTAGGCAAACCCGTTTAAGGGACACAAAGGGTCTTCATAGACCTACGTGTGGAGCTCTGCGAAGGCAGGGATCACCCATTCCTTATCTATCTATCTATCTATCTATCTCTCTAATGTCGTGCAAATTTGACCAGATAGTTTCAAAATTATTTCTGGTTGTCAGTAAAAAAAACGCTTTGAAATGCTGGATCTCTTTGCAGCAGAAGCCAATATCACGTATTTGCTTTCAATGGATGTAATACAGGAGATCAGACCGAGGGAGCAATTCAGCAAATAAATTTAATAGGAAATAAAAATCAAAGTCTTCATTCAGTGGAAGTACTTGCTCCACCGTCCCATTCGTCTGCGTTATCTTACATTTCTCTGAAGAATTCTCGGAGATCTGTATAGACAGAGGAGACAACTTCAACCAGCCTAACAGCATATATCCATAGGGTAGGTGCTACTTTGGTAATCGTCTCTGTATTACTTTACCAAGAAGAGCGGCCGTTTTAGGGGTTGATGAAAAAAAAGAAATGGTAACCCGGACAAGTTCTGAAAAAATACTCTGCATTCCTTGATGTGGTTAACAGATTGCTGTAATATCAAGTTGAGTCTATGACCGAAGCATTGAACAAATATAGTCTGGTAATATCTATACCTGACTAACTTCTGCAACCCACTGTGCTATCCTGCCATCACTGCTGCGCCATCATATGCTTCTGCTACTAACTTTTCACCACACTGAAAGTTTTGTAACACTCCAAAGAGATATTTAGAGAGAAAAACAGCAGAACGGTCACCGCTTACATCACTGAATCTCAAAAATCTCTCTTGAATTTCGCCTTAGGGTATAACATATCTAAATAATGTCGAGAGTTGTGTTCTGTTATAAACGTCCGTACTTTCATCCAAAATAACGGATATAGAGTTAACTTTCTTATCCTCGTCTTTAACTTCTCTGGTCATGAAAGCAGCTATGGCTTCAATAATATAATTTTGTATACCAGACGAAAGTCCTGAGAAAACTGTAGATGATTCTAAGTGTTGCGAAATACGTCATATTTCTTAGCAATTAAAGCTATTAATTCCCTGTAATTAACTCTGTTATCACATTCTTCAGTTTCATTTTGACCCCTGAAAGGCAATCCTTGCATTGAAAGAAAACCCGCAGTATCTATTAAAGTGTTGACAATATATCGGTTATATTTTACTAGCTCATTATGCTCGTCAATTTTCTTTCTGTAAGCTGTACTAAAACAAAATTCTTTTCTTGACCTTCCGAACTGAATCATATCGGCAACAGTGTTGATGTGTGCTTGAGACTCCTCGTGGTGTCTCTTTAAATCTCTGGAATTATCCAAATTGTCTACACCGTCTTTATTCCAAGCATTATATTCTGAGGAAAATAGAATACATGGCCAACGGTACAGTTTATTCATTTTCACACAACCACATAACCAGTCCAGCTTTATGTACCATGAGTCATGAAAATATCGTAATGTTCTTTTCCATTCCTTGACTAAATTTTTAATAGAAGGCATGGGTCTATCTTTTTCAATTATGTTTTTCTTTTCATCAAAAGTTCTTAACAGAAATGGCTTGTTCATTAAGCTCTCTATTATATATGAACATTCTGGGCCTACCAACTCACTTATTTTCGAGGTGGAAGCGACAGCACTCATTATAATGTTTAATACGTTATGCAGTCCCATAGGCTATCCTTACCTAGCGTCAAATTATATATAAATTCACACTTTAACAAGAAAAGTGGTATCGTATTATAATAGAAAACAATAACACAATAATATAACAATGCTCTGTTGAGCGCGGCAGAAAGAACGGACAGAGCAGCTCAGCTCCTACGTTATAAGCATTTTTTCTACTTTCCAGAGTGGTAACACGGCCGAAGAACGTTGCTGGATACATCTTAGTGTCGAGGGGAGTGGCTTTGCTTGTGCAGGCACAGTAATACTCGCCTAGCTGTTAGAAGAGATTCAAAGCGTGACCACTGCATGGAGAGGTAACAGCCTCTCGCTCAGCTTTGATGGTGGAAATCTGATGCAATGCAGTTCTCGCGACACGTCCAGGCGAAGAAACAAAAAAAAAAATTAATATTTAGGAATATTCTGTTTTCAATTTTCAAACTGTTACCAGTGGTAACAGTGGATATTAGCACGGTTCGCCACTGCGAAATATATGAAGGAATATGAAGTGATGTAAGGTAAAATGAGTTATGAAGAAGACATAATGATGTTATATGTTGAGAATGAAGAATGTATTGAAGGAATATGTAATGCTACGACGAAATGTGAGATATAAATGGGTTATCTGAAGAGTAAGGAAAGGAATACTGACGCACAGCAAGATCATATATGTTTATTATGCAGTGACAAGGTATTGTCTGAGAATTCATATCCTACATTAATTGTGACATGGTTATACATGCCGGTACATGAAATTTAATGTTACTGTAGATTAAGATCATCACAAGGAATTCTTGTAAGATTGATGATTATGCATTTGGATATTTTAACTTAATACTACTATTTTGAAATCCTATTTTTCCCAAATAATGAGGGCTTAAGGTAGAATAACATGGATTATTTTTGTCATTTTGTGTGTAAATACACTGACTAACAGAGCAAATGCAACACCAAGAAGGAGTGGTTCGAAAGGGATGAAAGTTGGGGAAAAAACAGAGACGGCACGGACGAATAATTGATGTTTATTTCAAACCGATATGCAGGTTACACAATGCGCACGGCATCGACTCAGTAGGATGTAGGACCACCGCGAGCGGCGATGCACGCAGAAACACGTCGAGGTACAGAGTCAATAAGAGTACGGATGGTGCCCTGAGGGATGGTTCTCCATTCTCTGTCAACCATTTGCCACAGTTGGTCGTCCGTACGAGGCTGGGGCAGTGTTTGCAAACGGCGTCCAATGAGATCACACACGTGTTCGATTGGTGAGAGATCCGGAGAGTACGCTGGCCACGGAAGCATATGTACACCTCGTAGAGCCTGTTGGGAGATGCCAGCAGTGTTTGGGCGGGCATTATCCTGCTGAAACAGAGCATTGGGCAGCCCCTGAAGGTACGGGAGTGCACCGGCCGCAGCACATGCTGCACGTAGCGGTGGGCATTTAACGTGCCTTGAATACGCACTAGAGGTGACGTGGAATCATACGCAATAGCGCCCCAAACCATGATGCCGCGTTGTCTAGCGGTAGGGCGCTCCACAGTTTCTGCCGGATTTGACCTTTCTCCACGTCGACGCCACACTCGTCTGCGGTGACTATCACTGACAGAACAGAAGCGTGACTCATCGGAGAACACGACGTTCCGCCATTCCCTCATCCAAGTCGCTCTAGCCCGGCACCATGCCAGGCGTGCAGTCTATGCTGTGGAGTCAATGGTAGTCTTCTGAGCGGACGCCGGGAGTGCAGGCCTCCTTCAACCAATCGACGGGAAATTGTTCTGGTCGATATTGGAACAGCCAGGGTGTCTTGCACATGCTGAAGAATGGCGGTTGACGTGGCGTGCGGGGCTGCCACCGCTTGGCGGCGGATGCGCCGATCCTCGCGTGCTGACGTCACTCGGGCTGCGCCTGGACCCCTCGCACGTGCCACATGTCCCTGCGCCAACCATCTTCGCCACAGGCGCTGCACCGTGGACACATCCCTATGGGTATCGGCTGCGATTTGACGAAGCGACCAACCTGCCCTTCTCAGCCCGATCACCATACCCCTCGTAAAGTCGTCTGTCTGCTGGAAATGCCTCCGTTGACGGCGGCCTGGCATTCTTAGCTATACACGTGTCCTGTGGCACACGACAACACGTTCTACAATGACTGTCGGCTGAGAAATCACGGTACGAAGTGGGCCATTCGCCAACGCCGTGTCCCATTTATCGTTCGCTACGTGCGCAGCACAGCGGCGCATTTCACATCATGAGCATACCTCAGTGACGTCAGTCTACCCTGCAATTGGCATAAAGTTCTGACCACTCCTTCTTGGTGTTGCATTTGCACTGTCAGTCAGTGTATAATTGAGAGTGGATATTACATAGTGTCTTCAAAATGATTTTCCCTAGGCAAGATACTTAGAATATGTCTCACATTAAGTCATTTATCGATATATTTCGTCATATTTAAGAATCTTACTATCTTGTAATATATACCCTATGATGATTTATATTAAAATAAATTTATATAAATATGATGATGGTTAAAAGCATATTTGTGCTGTCGAGTGAGCAACTTATCTTTTCCAGAAGCTTATAACGAAATGGTACAGAACCAAAATAATAACCTTGAATCAACAAAGCTTGTCCTAAGGAAAAGTAATGAATAATGATGTATAGAATGATCCTTCAGATCGATATAACCAACAACTTCCCATGCCAAGATGCAATTTCTTATTTTTCTTTATGAGTATTTCATTGAATACAATCAATAACCTATTTAAGTTGTGTTATATGAACCTAAAAGCATGATCAGTGGAGATAGTATAAGGATACATTTTTATTCATATCAGAATAACGAACATTATTTGAATTCTAAACTCATTTTCACATTCTCTTCCATATACTTAATTAATATTTTCTTGAATAAATGTCATTAATGAAGGTTTATATGATGTGTTATTTGGTGTTTTCCATTATGAGAGAGGTAAAGCTGTAGAAATATCAATTTTCTTGCAATTTTATGATACGTCAGATGGAGACGTCCATCAATCCTGATGATAGATTTATATAGCTTATCAGCGTTGTGTTGAATCCAACGTTAAAAATATTTATGAAGATATAAATAATGCTCCCAGAGTTCTAGTCGGCATATCTTTACGTCACCTATCCTGGAAGAGGGAAGGGCATACTCTCGTAGCATTCCTCAATTACCGGACGCATAACATTATTGACTTAAAATGAATTATAATTGATTCGAATATTTTCCCAATATGAAAGTTCAAAACGCAGGGAATGAAAACATATTAACAAATTTAAAACTGTCACAAATAGTTCTAGAGAAGATATTAGCTTTCCCAAAAATGGCTCCAACGATTTTGATTAAAATCAGAAAATACGGGATTTTAGGGTCTAGAAAAAATATCTGCCATGGTATCACCTTCGTGGAAACTCATTTTCTAACGTCTACATGCGTTTATACAGCATGACAATGATGTCTGGCTTTTTATTACGAGGAAGAGAGATGGCGATTTTCCAATGTAAATAATTATTATTAGATCAATGCTAGACAGTAGCGTTTCATTATCTACCTTGTTTCATTGTAGCATGTGACAGTTTTATATTATGATTAATGTGACTGTATTTTGTTTTCATGATACTTAATCTTGGTTCATCAAAATTAAATAAAATTTCACAGTGATTTTGGGCCACACTAGGTCAAACAGGTACTGATAATACACTGACTGACAGAGCAAATGCAACACCAAGGAGGAGTGGTTCGAAAGGGATGAAAGTTGGGGAAAAACAGAGACGGCACGGACGAATAATTGATGTTTATTTCAAACCGATATGCAGGTTACACAATGCGCACGGCATCGACTCAGTAGGATGTAGGACCACCGCGAGCGGCGATGCACGCAGAAACACGTCGAGGTACAGAGTCAATAAGAGTGCGGATGGTGTCCTGAGGGATGGTTCTCCATTCTCTGTCAACCATTTGCCACAGTTGGTCGTCCGTACGAGGCTGAGGCAGAGTTTGCAAACGGCGTCCAATGAGATCCCACACGTGTTCGATTGGTGAGAGATCCGGAGAGTACGCTGGCCACGGAAGCATCTGTACACCTCGTAGAGCCTGTTGGGAGATGCGAGCAGTGTGTGGGCGGGCATTATCCTGCTGAAACAGAGCATTGGGCAGCCCCTGAAGGTACGGGAGTGCCACCGGCCGCAGCACATGCTGCACGTAGCGGTGGGCATTTAACGTGCCTCGAATACGCACTAGAGGTGACGTGGAATCATACACAATAGCGCCCCAAACCATGATGCCGCGTTGTCTAGCGGTAGGGCGCTCCACAGTTACTGCCGGATTTGACCTTTCTCCACGCCGACGCCACACTTGTCTGCGGTGACTATCACTGACAGAACAGAAGCGTGACTCATCGGAGAACACGACGTTCCGCCATTCCCTCATCCAAGTCGCTCTAGCCCGGCACCTTGCCAGGCGTGCACGTCTATGCTGTGGAGTCAATGGTAGTCTTCTGAGCGGACGCCGGGAGTGCAGGCCTCCTTCAACCAATCGACGGGAAATTGTTCTGGTCGATATTGGAACAGCCAGGGTGTCTTGCACATGCTGAAGAATGGCGGTTGACGTGGCGTGCGGGGCTGCCACCGCTTGGCGGCGGATGCGCCGATCCTCGCGTGCTGACGTCACTCGGGCTGCGCCTGGACCCCTGGCACGTGCCACATATCCCTGCGCCAACCATCTTTGCCACAGGCGCTGCACCGTGGACACATCCCTATGGGTATCGGCTGCGATTTGACGAAGCGACCAACCTGCCCTTCTCAGCCCGATTACCATACCTCTCGTAAAGTCGTCTGTCTGCTGGAAATGCCTCCGTTGACGGCGGCCTGGCATTCTTAGCTATACACGTGTCCTGTGGCACACGACAACACGTTCTACAATGACTGTCGGCTGAGAAATCACGGTACGAAGTGGGCCATTCGCCAACGCCGTGTCCCATTTATCGTTCGCTACGTGCGCAGCACAGCGGCGCATTTCACATCATGAGCATACCTCAGTGACGTCAGTCTACCCTGCAATTGGCATAAAGTTCTGACCACGCCTTCTTGGTATTGCATTTGCTCTGTCTGTCAGTGTATATTGATATAATAACGAAGTCCATAAATAATTAAGTTTCCATATTATTCATCAAAGGCTTCGCGTAATCGTAAGAGAAATAATGTAGTTATGGGAATCTTATCAATGAATGGTTTACAAATCAACTCTGACATTTGTTTTCAACAGCGCAAGGCACAAAGCATTATTTTGTGGAAGGTCTGTGATATACACATACTCATACCTTTCAGTTTAGGATTTATCGTCATTGTGTTGCTGTTCTCGTTTGGGAAAATATCGGTAGATAGCTGAATTCATGATGATGTCGATGCCTGTTGTATAAAGGGGCCTAATATCTAAGGTCATCGGCCCCTCATCTTACGAGATGGACGACACGATAAGATAATTAAAATTTTAAAACCTATCCACCGACTAGAATGTTCGACTTGTTGGCTGAATGGTCAGCGTACTGGCCTTCGGTTCAGAGGGTCCCGGGTTCAATTCCCGGCCGGGTCGGTGATTTTGACCTTAGTTGGTTGATTCCAATGGCTCTGGGGCTGGGTGTGTGTGTGGTTTATTCAACATAATAAATCATCGTAGGTAGGGCCCTGATCTTCACAGACATGCAGGTCGCCTAATAGGGCGTCTACTGGAAAAAGACCTGAACCAGGCCTCTCCGGAGGCCATACGCCATTATTATTATTACCGAATAGAATTTAAGAAATTGATAATGAACAACGATTTTGAGTTTAAAATCATCGGTGGATCAAATTCACAATGCCTTCACTTCGGTAAAATAATAGATGATAGATTATGGTAGAACAAGAAATTGTATGAAAATGCAATAATAGATCATGCAAATAACAATTATTTTAAAACACATTACAATATCCAAACACAATCTGAATGAGAGCCAATTTAATAGAATGTAGTAAACAGTAATACAGTGTGAAGCGAAATTCGCGCACTCAGGCATTGCAGCGCGACTCCTCACATGCCAGCAATAAAAAAATGTCTCTCACAAAAGTTCGTCATGCGAGTATATCCCGGAGAAAAAGGTCGTTGAAGAGTGGCAATCTGGCAACCCTGTAACAACATGTAGGGTAACTACCTCTGTCAGCACAGGTATTCGTCGTGCTGTGCAGTTGGTGCACTGGTTAGTGTTTTGGGTCAACATACAGGAGGTCGAGGGGTCGATCCTGGGTTGAGGCGTATGTTTTATATTTCGTAAATGTAGTCCAGGTCCGCCTCTGTGGTGAAGTAGTTAGCGTGATTAGCTTCCACCCCCGGAGGTCCGAGTTCGATTCCCGGCTCTGCCACGAAACTTGAAAAGTGGTACGAGGGCTGGAACGTGGTCCACTCAGCCTCGGGAGGTCAACTGAGTAGAAGTGGGTTCGACTCCCGCCTCAGCCATCCTGGAAGTGGTTTTCCGTGGTTTCCCACTTCTCCTCGAGCCAAATGCCGGGATGGTACCTAACATAAGGCCACGGCCGCTTCCTTCCCTCTTCCTTGTCTATCCCTTCCAATCTTCCCATCCCCCCGCAAGGCATAGCAGGTGAGGCCACCTGGGCGAGTTACTGGTCATTCTCCACAGTTGTATCCCCCGACCCAAAGGCTGAAGCTCCAGGACACTGCCCTTGAGGCGGTAGAGGTAGGATCTCTCGCTGAGAATGAGGGAAAAACCGACCCTGGAGGGTAAACAGATTAAGAAGAAGAAATGTAGTCCAGGTGGTATGGTATCTGGCATCTTAATCTTCGACAGCGATTGCAGCGGGTCCTCTAGAAACCATTTGCACTTACATACTACGATCCTAGAAATGGACGAACATTCGTTTTCATTGGTCAACTTTGAAAGACACCTTTTCCACGTCGTGGGCGTGATTTTTATTCGCACCACTTCATCTACTAGATGCGTTACAACGTGTTCAGCGTTACTAAATTTTGTAAATGTAGGATACACGTGACCTTTGAAACGGTGTCTTACTACATTACAGTATGTAATGTCCGATGGAAATTAGCAAATTAAAAAGCGCCTCAGCCCAGGATCGAACCCTCAACCTCCTGCATGCTAACCCAAAACTCTATCCACTGCACCAACTCTACAGCACAAATAATAAGTGCTGACAGAGGTAATTACCCTACACGTGGTTACAGTGTTGCCAGATTACCACTCTTCAAGGACCTTTTCCTCCCGGATATACTCGCAGGACGAACTTTTGTGACAGACATGTTTTTATTGCTGGCATGTGAGGAGTCCCGCTGCGATGCCCGAGTGCGCGAATTTCGCTTCATCCTGTATAAAGACTAATACGAAAAACTACTTTTATATGCGATAAAACAAACAACTATCCCTTATAAAACGGATGACGGGGTCTGCTGACTGCTACGGATGTGTGCTACGGTATGATGATCGCCGCAAGTACACACCGGATGGGGTTCTCCTTTCAGTAAATAGGAGTGCGTACTATGCCGTGGCCGATCCGAAGACGACATAATGCCACTCCTTCCCTCCGAGAAGACCAAAGGGAAGTCCTCCATACCTTCGTTGTTCCTTTTATCGCTCTCAGCTTATTTCAAAGTGGAGTGGCCTGCCACTCCATCTCCCAATGGGACACAACCAAATGTCTCAGCTGAGAGCGAATATCACTTGCTGGAAACTTGTAAGGCAACGGGGGCAATGTAACAGCCTCCTTGCCAGCCAAACCAGCTAACTCGTTTTCCTCTACACCCATATGGTTTTGGAGCCACATAAACGTGATTCTAGTGTGGGCATTCAAACACCCATCTAGCATCTCCTGGATCCGTTGCACCAGAGTGTGCCGAGGAAAATATGTATCAGTAGACTGTAGTGAGCTGAAGGAGTCGGTACACAACAGAATGTGTCGGCGTCCATCGGACAGCGCGTGCCGCAGAGCTTCACAGATAGCATAAAGCTCTGTCTGCTGTGTACACAATACAGGAATCCGGGAGATCAAAAGGAAATCTAGCATTGTTGACAACGAACGCACAGCGCACTTTCGTTTCTGTCCTCGAACCATCCGTGTAAACGACGACTGAATCCTGATACCGGCCAACAAGAGACAGGAAGAGCCTCCGATAAATCAAATGATCCGTGTTTTCTTTAGGGCGAGTGTGCAGGTCCAGGATTATTTTAGTTCGTCCTATTATCCACGGGGTAACCCACTTGGTTGTCTGTCAAGACAGGGTACATCAAACAGTCTGTGACTGCTATCCAAGCGTACTGATGATAATGATGCTTGTTGTTTAAAAAGGCTTAACATCTGTCATCGGTCGCTAATGATACGAAATGAGATGAAATGTAATGACAAATTAAAAGTTCATAATCATCCACTGAAAAGAATTCAAAATGTGACGACAAACAATGAATGGGTGAATATGAATTTAAATCAATCAGTGGATCCGACCCGCAATACCCCATATTCCGATAAACTATCGTAAAAAATAGTATTACTGATGAAGGTGCTGATTTAAAGCACAATCCTGAATCGATGATGCTTGTTGTCTAAAGGGGTCCAAAATCCAGATCATCGGCTCCCCATATTGGTACTTATAGCTAGTAAAGTAGAACCATGGTATTTGTCATGTTGCAGTACTAATAAAAAGCAGTGCAGACTCGCCGCATTCTACACATCATGGTACTACTTACAGGTAATGCAATACGCATAAGTCACGTGTATGGTGTTTCTCACATTGCGGCGCCACTCATAGGAAATGCAAAAGTACGGTCTACTAATCACAGGGACTCGTACTATTCCGTGGTGTTCCTCACATAGTAGGTATTAATCATAGACAACGCAGACCTACGGTGTCGCTCACATAGTGGTACCAATCACAGGCAACGCCCAGACCCGTGGAGTTTCTCACATAGTAATACTAATTATAGGCAACGTAAGCCCGTGGTCTTCCGCATGTAGTGGTACTAATCATGCGTACTGCAAATACCATCGTGATTCACACTCTGTTGCTACTAATTACAAACCTATTGTGTACCTAGCGTAGTGGTACTACTCGCAACTAAAGTGACCCATGGTGTTCCCCGCGTGATGTTACTAGTTACAAGTAGTCTCATGTTTCTAATTCCATCATCACTTTGTCGCCCCTTTTAGTCGCCTCTTACGACAGGCAGGGGATACCATGGGTGTATTCTTCGTCTGTGACAGACACCCACAGGAGGTTGTGTTTTTGGTCCGCGAGAGCTATTTTATTTCGCTCAAGTCCACCGGCAAGCCGGTTAGGACACACTCTATCCGCCACCTGGTACGCGCCACGCGGGGGAAATCACCCCTCCCCCTGATACAAAAGCGTAGTAGGTTCGTGGTCCAAGCGTATTCCAACCGGCCGCGTTGCTCAAGGATAAGCAGTGTACAGCCACCGGTTTCCATTGTGAGTACGCAAGGATAACTTGGGTGAAGAGTCATCTGTCGCAAATTTGCAGCATAGCACAAAAGCATTTGCTGGCGCCTCAGGTGTAAAGGCGGAACACCAGATTCAGCGAGCAGGCTAGCAATGGGGCTTGTACGAAAAGCTTCCGTTACCAAACTAACCACACTGTGGTGAATGCTATTCAATTTTCGCAAGGACGCTTTGCCTTGCTGATCCATATTCTGCACTGTCGTAGTCCAACCTGGATAAAATATGTGCCCTATAAAATCGTACGAGCACCGTGCTGTCAGCCCTCCAAGTAGTGCCGCTAAAAACTTCAAAATATTCAACTTCTTAGTGCATTGCACTTTTAACTGCCACACGTGTGACTCC